>NC_134082.1:97938398-98563398 GCF_000715075.1 Nicotiana tabacum | reverse complement strand
CCCCTACTGATAATAACTTGCCCTGTCATGATTGCAGTTTGTCCATTACCTTAGTAATTAGGGGCTGATAGAATTCCAACTTTCTCTTTGCATAAAATATTGGACAACCTAGATATATGATAGGGAAATCATTTCTATGCGTGTCTGTGATCCTTTCCACCTTGATGACCACTTCCATGTATGTTAAATGGTGCAGGTACACAGCTGATTTGGTCTTGTTAACAAGCTGCCCAGATGCAGCTTCATATGCCTTCAGCACTTGCATAATTAGCATCAGAGATGTTTCATCTGAGGATGAAAAAATAATCATGTCATCTGCATACGCCAAATGATTGATCTTTGGACCCCACTTTGGCATCCCAAATCCACAAAAATACAGGTTAGTATGTAGTGCATTGAGACCCCTAGATAACGCTTCTGCTGCCAATATAAACAAAGTTGGAGATACAGGATCACCTTGTTTTACTCCCCTTGAGGACTTAAAGAACCCATGAGCTTGACCATTGATTAGAATAGAATACCAATTGTTTGAAACTAATCCAAAGACAATCCCTATCAACCTTTCTGTGAATCCCATATTTCTTAGTACCTTGGTTAGGAATAGCCAAGATAATCTATCATAAGCTTTGGTCATATCTAGCTTCAGGATGACATTAGGTCCAGCCTTAGTTCTAAGCCTAATGTCAGTCACTATCTCCTGAGTTAGAAGGATGTTTTCTACTATATTTCTTCCCTTAACAAAACCTACTTGTTCCTCCGATATCAGACTTGGGAGAAATTTCACTAGCCTTTCATGTACCACCCTTGATATAACCTTATTTGAAAAATTACTGAGGCTTATTGGTCTTAAATCAGAAAAAGTGGTAACTTCTTTTTTCTTTGGTAGTAGAACTATGTTTGTGTGTGTTACACACTTGGGTAGCTCGTGACCATTGAAAAAAGCCCTCACCATGTCGTACAGGTCATCCCCTATTAAGTCCCAACAAGAATGATAGAATTTTCCTGTCATACCATCTGGCCCCCCAGCACTATCACCATTAAGTCCAAGTCCACTTTTACCTCCTCTTTTGTTGGTTGCTTAATCAATTCTGCATTCTGCTCAGTGTTAATCAGATTAGGAACATGCTCTACGATATCCAATGATGAAGGAGTAGCTGCTTCTGTGAACTGTACCTCGTAGTATTTGATCCCCTCTTCTGCAATTTCTTGTTCTTCTTCAATCCAGGTTCCTTCACTGTTTTGAATTCTGTTAAGCTGAAGTCTCTTCCTCCTACCTCTCACTTGTGCGTGGAAGAACTTAGTGTTCATATCCCCTTCCTTGAACCAAGTCATGCCTTCCTTTTGTTGCCAATATTTCTCCTCTAGTGCAAGACATTTGATCAATTCTGCCTGAACCTTTTGTAGCCTCTCCCTGTTCATTGCTGTAGGATTTGCTTCAAATTCTGCTTCATGAACCATCACTACCTCCTCCATACTTGCTATCTTTTGGAAAATATCTCCAAATGTAGCCTTACTCCACAATGAAAGGGCCTTCTTTAATTTTTTTAACTTGTGATTAAACAGAATATAAGGATTTGCACTAAAATCATCATACCAATTCTCTTTCACCACATCTTTAAAAGTCGCATGTTCCACCCAAAAATTAAATAACTTTAAAGGTTTTTTTATTGGTGGAGTCTCAATATCACACTTCAAATACATTGGACTATGATCAGAACCAGTCTTTGATAAATGTTGCACCTCTATTCCTGAAAATGTTTGTTGGAACTCAACATTGGCCAAACATCTGTCTAGTCTTTTGAATATACAGTCTTCCTCTGCTCTCCCATTCCACCATGTAAATATGCTGCCTTTAAATCCAAGGTCGAAGAGATTGCAAGTGTTGATGCAGTGTCGAAAATCATCAATTTCATTCAATGACACAGGTAACCCACCAAACTTCTCTTCTTCGTCCCATATTACATTGAAATCACCTCCTACAAGCCATGGTGCACCCATATCCCTTGCCATTGCATATAATGAATCCCATAATTCTATCCTCTCAATTGCATCACATTTTGCGTATATCAATGTTAGGACAAACTCCATATATGATTCAGTAAATCTTAGTGTTAACTGTTGCACCATATTGCACATAACAGTTACCTCAAATACCTCATCTATGAAAGCCCATATCTTGTTGGAAACATTTGCAATTGCCTGTGTAAGTCCTATCTTGTTTCTGTACCTTTCCAGTTTTTTTGCTTGTTGCTTTGGCTCCATTAAACCTACAAATTCATAGTGATTTTGCCTATGCATTTTTGTCAACCTTTCAAAGGCCTGTTGTGTGTTGATTGACCTTATATTCCAAATGAGAGCATTCATCACTGATTGTTGGATTTAGTTAGCGTTCTCCTTGTGTGCATCCCAACTTTTGGTGCTGCAAAATTATCTTTTTGTTGCTTCTTCTTACCTTTTGCTGCTGATTTAGCCTTTTCCACTTGCGTAGGTGATAAGTCACCTTGCCTTGCAGCATTCATAAGGTTTTGGGTAGTTGATTCTTGATCCATGTCGTATCCTGATTTACCATGTTCTTCTCCTTCTTCATTGTCTTCCTTCCCTCCTGATGTAGCTCCAAATGTATTCTTTTTAGGGACCAAGGCCTTCTCTTCTCCTCTTTTTAACAGCTGCAACTGGTTTTTCTCCAATGTAACAGTAATATTTACTATTTCTGTTTTTTGTTTTGGTTGTTTCTCCTTCTCTGTTGTGTTGTGTCCTTGTGGGTCTTCTTGTGATTTCTAAAGTTTATCATCTTTTGTTCCTCTAGGATCATTTACCTCTGGGCCTCTTCCTTCATAGTTTCTAATTTCTGTGACTTCTGCTATCTGAAAATTATTGTTGTGCTCAACATTTTCTGATCATCCCTTTATTAAAAAATTACCAGTTGTATTGTTGTCATTGGCATGGGGCTCTCCATTTACACTTTGCTCATCTTCCTCTTTGTCCTTCTCATTTGGTTCCTCATCAGCTTGTGCTCCTAGTGGTACTTCGTTCTCCTCTAAATCGTATTCCCTTTGTGCATCCCATAGCCTGCCTCCGCAGCCTTGCACTCTTTCTTTAAGTGTAGACGATTTTGACCCTTCTGCTTGAGAATTTGGAGTTTTATTAAGTACTTTGTTCACTAATGTATCTTGTGATGGGATTTCCTGGCATGGTTTATTGATCTTCACTATTCCTTCTCCTATTTTATCCTTGAACCTTCTTTGTACCCATTGTGCAGTATCGTTTTTTGCTTTTGATTCCTCCTTTCCGTTGACTAGACCATTAGTCGAACTAATCCCCGATGAGTTAAGATGAAAAGCTTGTGCTGCTGGATTTAACTTTCCCTCATTATCGACCATATTTTTTGGTTTTTGCTTTGTAGATGCTTGGTTATGAAGTGTTGGACTGTATGTTGCTGCATTAACTGCCACCATTGCCAATTACTTAACAGTTTCTTCCTCTTCATCCATCCCTTGTAATATTGCAAACTTGTTAGCTACTTGAACATGATCATTATCTTCATTGTCTACTGCCACCAATTCCTTACCGTTGTTACTTTGTACTTCTGCTTGTCTCTCTACGGTGCTTGTACCCTCCTTGTTCTTATTGTTTTCAAACTGCTTAGCTGGTGCCATCTCCATTCCATTATTATTGAGACTAGTATTTTGATTTACTACATTTCTAACTCTGTTGTCCTTCACTTCCTTCCATTGCTCTTTTGTTGTAACATTCACATTACCCACGACCTTTCCACTAGATAACATCATTATAGGTTGTGAGATCCCTATGTCCTGTTTCTTAGCTGTATCTGCTTGGTTATCATTCTCCTTCTCCACATATAGTTCAGGGTGTATCCTCCAGCATTCAAATTGATCATGTCCTTGAAGTTTACAATGTCTGCAATATTTAGGCAGCATGTCATATTGAATTCTCACCCATTCAGTTCTTGTTGTTCCTTTAGCTTCATTGAATATGTCCATCCTCACCTTTTTAGGCAAATCTGCAAGTAGATCAACTAGTACCTTCACCCTAGCACAACTTGGTCTAGTTTTATTAATTGTTGCCATGTCTAGATGCATAGGTTTACCTACTGCTGTAGCTAGAGAAAATAGACATTCCTTTACAAAAAAGGTTAGCAATAGACCTGGGAATGAAATCCAAGCCATTGCCTTGGGTGTTTCTTCATCTGCTCTAAACTTTGAGTCATAAATCAATGGCCTAAGCTGATATTGATAGCCATCCCTGTCCTTTATGTAATGAGGTCCTGCCTTAACGTCATTCTAATCAAAATATGTCTATCCCTTAGAAATCAAATGTTACATTCACCTTTAATTCCACATTGAATTAGTATTAACTTACGTAGTTGTTAAATTTCTGGGCTACCATAAGAACATTTGTCAACTATTGCATATTGTAATCCTTCGATGATATCCATCCTTTCTACTTCTGCTTCTGTGAACTGAATAACATGTTCTCCATTCAATATTGTAGGTGGACGAATAGGAATTGGCTCAACTTCCTGTTGCTCCTGCATTGCAGCATTTAAAGTGCAAGGTTTCAGAAATTTGGAGTAATCCATCGGCTGTTTGTTATTATTTGTGTTCCCTGATGTTTGTGCAATGTTTGGAGGAGGTTGTGTAGGCAGTGCAGCCACCAAATGTGGTTGGCCACCTGCCTGTGTGTCCATTACAGTTGTAATTCTTTAGCACTTAACTTACATGACAAAGGTGCAGCAGCTTTGCAAGAAAAAGACGTTACTTACTGCGTATGGCTGTGAATCCAATTTCACAGTCTAAACTGTAAAACTTAGGATTCAAACCAATCTTAGAAAACACTTTCATGTGATCAAAACAAGCTATTGTGCTTCAGAGATTAGCTGAAATGCTGAAAATACTGTCTGCTACAGTAACGCGCAAAAATAAAATTAAGATCAACAAAAATTGACTAAAGATCTGAAGTTGAAACCAATTGGGTAATATTCATAAGGAAATTATGTATCTTTTGACGCCAAGTTTGGTTAGTTCCACCACCGGATTCCGGAGTTATGACCGGAAAATGATGACGAAATTACTATTCTTTCTTTTCCTAGAGAGAAGGCAGAGAGTTATTTGTTTGTAAGTAAGATTCCTTTATGGTTTGGGTTTGGGCTTGGGTCTGGTGGGTTATTTAATTGGGTTAGGATCTGATTAAATTAGGCTAGAATTGAAAATGGGATTGGCTATTTGTTAAATACCCAATTAAAATTAAATAAATAATTAATAAAAATAGCTAATAACTAGATAAAATGAAATTAAAGATAAATAGGTGAAATTAAGGTAATTAACTAATATTTAAAATATAAAATGATTGATTATTAAATTAAAATAGCATAAAGTGTACAATTAGGCTATAATTGCAAAAGTATTGTAATTATAGCCAACAATGCCAAATTGGCTAATTTGTGAAATAATTAAATCCTAATAGGATTAAAAATGATATATTGAGCTAAGAAATACTTTGAAATTACTTGTAATATAATTTATGAATAATTATTGGATATAAAGTACTGAATAAATTAGAAAATAAATTGATAATAATATGAAAAATTATGGAAAATGCCAATTATTATAAAAAGTGATTTTGAAGGCATATATGCAAATTTAAAAATAGTTTGAGGAAAAATTGGGTACCAACAGCTGCCCCTCTTTACCCGGGAAGGATGAAAGAGTTGTCGGGTAAAGATATGATGGCCAATTTTGACCGAGTGAAACGATTTGAATAGGTTTGGCCGCACCCTGACTTCTGAGCTGCCTACATATCCCTGATTTCACAGGAATCAGGCCGTATGTAGTTTTGGATCCATCGGCGGAGTATACCGATGAAGCCATTTCAAGAATGGACGTAACATCTAGGGTTGGGTAAGTGAACGGTTTACTGGAATGGTTAGGTTTGATATGGCTTGAGGGAACTGGAGCGGGATCGTTCCTGCCGGGATAGCCATTGCTCGTCGTCTTACCTGCAAATAGAAGCAACACAAACGTATATTGTGCATAAATTTAAACATGATGCAAATTTCCATCGGACCATGAATGTTGTCTTTGGATGGTTAGGAATGGCGTCCTCAGACCATGATGTCCTGGGCCATGGGTTGTTGATGCAGGATTCGCAGGCCATGAAATGATGTTCTCGGGCTATGAGGATGGTGCTTCCGAACCATAACGCCTTTGAATAATGATATGCAATAGATCAAAAGAGATCCTCAGGCCATGACATGGTGTTCTCGGGCTATAAAGATGGTGCCTCCGAACGATGACGCCTTTGGATGAGTTGGCGATATTTCAGCCCATGAAGGATGTAGTAGTTTTATGCGGACAAGACACAGCTCAGTCTTGCAAATTAAAGGGTAGAGCTTAGCCCGTGAGAGAGGCTAGATAAATAGTGCTTGTGATAGCGCTTAGTTTCGAATTGGCGGCAGAGCTTAGCCTCGAAAGGCAGAATGGTAGCCTTATGCAAAGATGCGAATGCAGATGGAGGTAGAGCTTAACCTTGGAAGGAAAAATGGTAGCCTTATGCAAGAATGCAGATGGAGACAGCATTTAGTCTGGGAAGGCAGAATGGTAGCCTTATGCAATGCAGATGCAGATGGAGACAGCGTTTAATCTCGAAAGGCAGAATGGTAGCCTTATGCAAATTGGAAGGCAGAATAGTAGCCTTATGCAATATAAATGCAGATGGAGGTAGAGCTTAACCTCAGAAGGCAGAATGGTAGTCGTATGCAGATTAAAAGGCAGAATAGTAGCCTTATGCAATGCGAAAGCAGATGGAGGTAGAGCTTAACCTCGGAAGGCAGAATGGTAGCCTTATGCAGATTGGAAGGTAGAATAGTAGCCTTATGCAATGTAAATGTAGATAGAGGTAGAGCTTAATCTCGGAAGGCAGAATGGTAGCCATATGCAAAGATGCGAATATGGATGGAGGTAGAGCTTAACCTCGGAAGGCAGAATGGTAGCCTTATGCAGGTTGGAAGGCGGAATAGTAGTCTTATGCAATGCGAGCAGATGGAGACAGCATATAGTCTCGGAAGGAAGAATGGTAGACTTATGCAGGTTGGAAGACAGAATAGTAGCCTTATACAATGCGAATGTAGATGGAGACAGCATTTAGTCTCAGAAGGCAGAATGGTAGCCTTATGCAAGAAATAAGATAACAACCGACAGTAGAGTTTTCTTAGCTGATAGCAGATTGCGGCATTGTGATTACTGGGAGTATTGTGACATACAGAACATTACTGGTGTGTGCTGATAGCAAATGTTGGCAAGTGCAATGATTCTGAGAGTCGTATTCTTGAACAATGTTTGTCCCATGGGTGTACAGTATGTTTAACGATTTCGCAATCCTAGTGCCTGCATCCAAAGAAAAATCGTGAGTTTTGTAAGGGGGAAGGTTAGTTTGTATCCCCATTGGCTTTTGCTTGACTCGTTCGGCTTTGATCTGGTAACACCATTTGTATTATTGGGGTAGCGTCGCTAAACAAAGTAGTTTCAATAGTAACATGCGTGATTTTGTAAAAGTATGACGTAAAATAAAAATAGCTTTTAGATGAACCAACGATTGTGACGTAGCTCAGGACATTGCAACCTCCCCTGCTACGGAATTTTGAGGGTCCTTCTAAAAATTCTGCCCCAGTTTGATGGGTTGACATTTCTGACTGCTGCTCGTGCAGCGATTGGCTGAAATTACTTCGAAATTTTGAGGGTCCTCCTCAAAATTCTGCCCCAGTTTCCAATTGTGATAGGAAATAAAAATTTTATTGAATTTGTGACCGAACCCATAGGGCTACCTACGTATCCCCTCTTAAACGGGAATCAGGTCAGGCGTAGTTCAATTTACATCATATAAGGAAAGCACAAAGATTACACATAGTAACGCTTGACTGCATCTGAATTGATCGGCTTTGGCCAGACTTCTTCGTCCATTTTTGCAAATATGAGGGATCCTCCTGTCAAAACCTAGTGAACCATGTATGGACCCTGCCAGTTGGGAGAGAACTTCCCTTTGGTTTCATCTTGATGCGGAAAAATTTTCTCCAACACCAGCTGCCCCGATGTGAACTGTATTGGCTTGACTATTTTGTTGAAGGCTCTGGCTGTTCTGATAGAGTTGACCATGGTAGACTGCATTCATTCTCTTTCCTTTTATAAGGGCTAGTTGCTCATAACAACTTTTTATCCACTCTGCGTCGTCGAGCTCAGCTTCTTGTATGATCCTTAGGGAAGGAATTTCTACCTCAACGGGAATGACAGCCTCTGTACCGTAAACCAGCATATAGGGGGTTGCCCTGGTTGATGTGCGGACTGTGGTACGATACCCTAGAAGAGAAAATGATAACTTCTCGTGCCATTGTCTGTGATTCTTTATCATTTTCCTCAATATCTTCTTGATATTCTTGTTGGCGGCTTCTACAGCTCCATTCATCCGAGGCTTGTAGGCTGTGGAATTCTTGTGTCTGATCTTGAAAATTTTGCACATAGCTTTCATCAAGTCGCTATTGAGGTTTGAGCCATTATTAGTAATGATTGACTCTAGAATCCCGAATTGACAAACAATGCGATCGCAGACAAAGTCTACCACAACTTTCTTAGTCACTACTTTGTAATATGCTGCTTCGACCCATTTGGTGAAATAGTCGATGGCTACTAGGAGAAACCTGTGTCCGTTGGAAGCAGCAGGCTCGATTGGTCCAATAACGTCCATTCCCCAACCAGCGAACGGCTACGGTGAGCTTGTTGTGTTAAGCTCTCTTGGAGGTACCTTTATCATGTCTGCATGTATCTGACAGCGGTGGCATTTTCGGACATACTGGATGTATTCCATTTCTATAGTTATCAAAAAGTAACCAGCCCGAGTATCTTCTTTGCTAAGACAAAACCATTCATAGGTGGACCGCCGGTCCTAGCATGAATTTCCTCTAGTAGCCTGGATGCTTCCTTCGCGTCGACACGTCTTAATAATCCTAATTCGGGAGTCCTCCTATACAGGATTCCTCCGCTATGAAAGAAGTTGTTGGACAATCTCCGAAGTGTGCATTTCTGAGTAGGATTCGCAAGCTTCGGGTACTCTCCTTTTGCCAAATATTCCTTGATATCATGAAATCAAGGTTTTCCGTCTGCTTCCTCTTCAACGTGAGCATAGTAAGATGGCTGATTATGGATTTTCACTGGAATTAGATCAATGAAATTCTTGTCAGGATGATGAATCATAGATGATAGGGTAGCCAATGCATCGGCGAACTCATTCTGGATTCTGGGAACATGCTGGAATTCCGTCTTCGTGAACCTCTTTCTCAATTCCTATATGTGATGAAGATACGAGAGTATTTTGGAGTTCTTGGTTGTCCATTCCCCTCGTACCTGATGTATAAGCAAGTCTGAATCTCCAATCACTAGCAGCTCTTGAACGTTCATGTCAATGGACATTTTGAGTCCTAAGATGCAGGCTTCATACTCGGCCATATTGTTGGTGCAGGGGAACCTGAGTTTGGCATACACCGGATAATGCTGACCAGTTTCTGATATTAGGATTGCTCCTATGCCAACTCCTTTGAAGTGTGTTGCTCCATCGAAGAACATTCTCCAACTGTCATAGGATTTTGCAATGTCTTCTCCTATGAATGATACCTCTTCATCATGAAAATACGTTTTCAGGGGTTCGTATCCTCCATCCACGGGGTTTTCAGCAAGGTGGTCTGCCAGTGCATGTCCCTTGACCTCTTTCTGAGTTACGTAAACAATGTCGAACTCACTCAACAAGATTTTCCCCTTAGCTAACTTGTCGGTGGGCATGGGCTTTTGAAATATGTACTTCAAGGGATCCATTCTCGATATGAGATATATAGTATAGGCGCAGAAGTAATGTCTCAACTTCTGAGCTACCCAAGTCAAAGCACAACAGGTTCATTCCAATAGATAATACCGGGCCTCATACAAGGTGAACTTCTTGCTGAGATAATAAATGGCTTGTTCCTTCCTCCCTATTTTATCATGCTACCCTAGAACGCAACCGAAATCTCTATCTAACACTATAAGGTAGAGTAATAAGGGTCTACTTGGCTCGGGCGGTACTAAGACTGGTAGTGTTGACAGGTACTCCTTTATTTTATCGAAGGCCTTTTGGCAGTCATCGGTCCATTTGGTGGCGGCATCCTTATTTAACATCTTAAAGATTGGCTCACAGATAAATGTAGACTGTGCTATGAATCGGCTGATATAGTTAAGTCTTCCCAAGAAACTCATCACATCCTTCTTGTTCCTTGGCGGTGGTAGTTCTTGAATGGCTTTGACTTTCGATGGATCCAGTTCTATTCCTCGACGACTCACAATAAACCTAAGCAATTTCCCAGCAGGAACCCCAAATGCACATTTTGCGGGGTTTATTTTCAGGTTGTATCTCCGCAGTCTATTGAAGAACTTACTCAGGTCTTCTATGTGGTCAGTGGCCTTCTTGGATTTGATAATAACATCATCCACATATACTTATAACTCCTTTTGTATCATATCATGTAAGATGGTAGTCATGGCCCTCATGTAGGCGGTCGCTGCATTCTTTAGGCCGAATGGCATCATCTTGTAACAGTACACTCCCCACGGCATAATGAAAGTCATTTTCTCAGCATCTTCCTCATCCATCAAGATCTAATGATAACCAGCGAAGCAATCTACGAATGACTGTAGCTCATGCTTGGCGCAATTGTCAATCAGGATGTATATGTTTGGCAAAAGGAAGTCATCTTTCGAACTGACCCAGTTGAGATCCCGGTAGTCGACGCAGACTCTGACCTTCCCATCCTTCTTTGGCACTGGCACAATGTTGGCTAACCATGTAGGGTATTCTACTACCCTGAGAACCTTAGCATTGATCTGCTTGGTGACTTCTTCCTTAATTTTCAAACTCATATCAGGCTTGAACTTTCTGAGCTTTTGCTTTACCGGTGAACATATTGGATTGGTTGGAAGTTTGTGAGCCACAATAGACGTACTCAGAACAGTCATGTCATCATATGACCAGGAAAATATGTCCTCATACTCCTTTAGAAATTCTGTATTCTTTCTTCTCCGATGGCGATAGGTGAATGCTGATTCGCGTTTCCTTGATGTTTTCTACATCTCCCAGGTTGATAATCTCGGTCTCGTCCAGGTTGGACTTAGGTCTGTTCTCAAAGTTCTCAACTTCTTTGACAATCTCGTCAGGTATGTCATTGATCACACCCAACTATGCCTTCTAAAAGACAAAGCGGTCATTGCAAATATAATCTGGTTTTAAATCCGGAGTCGAATCCTCAGGGAACTAACCTATCTATTACAACTCTTTGGCAATGCTATTATCAACTCAACCAATTTCTAGATGCAAGATTTTTATCAATCAATCTTGGGTCTTTGTTAACTACTGCAAATAAAATTAGAAATAACAATATGCTAGATTAATGATAATTCAATGGTAAAAAGGTCTAGGGCAGTGATTTCCCTAATTGCTAGTTCAGGTCTTGACTCTTTTGCTAGAATCTCGCCGTAATACTCTATGAGGATTAAGAGCTATGGGTTATCATAATTATCTCTCGATTAACTACAATAATTTACTAGAGACAATATGTGCAGCTCTAAATTATCCCACTAAAGTTTAGTTATCCCTAAACCCACTTTTAAGTTCAAGTAATAAATCCCTTCAATTACCCAAAAGTGGTGTTGTTTAACAGCTGTCTAACCTAATATTCGTTCTCAAGCAATATGAGGTAATTAGACACGATTAATCAAGGGATCATTCAATTAATCACCATACAAAACGTAGTTGAACAATCATATAATAAATCCGGCTCGATTATAACAAGTTGAGTCAAAACTTCAACCAATAATTGGTTCCATCAGCCCTAGATAATTGTTTAGCTACTCATAACAAATCAAGAGAAAACTACTAATTTGTTCATAATGTAAAATTGCAAGAAATAAAAGGAGATAGAAAAACTCTAATGTTTGGTTGATCTTCTCACACTTGTTCTTGCCTCCAAAATAGTCTAAAATAAGCTTAATTGTGTCTTTGGCGAGCTTCTAAAGTTTATAAGGGTTTGGAATAAGTTTTCCCCAAATTACACTTTGGTACCCAATTTTCTGGCACTTGAACAGTCCACCGCGGCCGCGGCAAAACCGCGGCAAAACTGCGGTGAAGGCTGAACGTTCTGCCTCGCTTAATTGTCTGTCGCGGTTCCACCGCGGTCATGGTAGATTTCACCTCAGTCCATTTTTGCTTCTTCATGCTCGGGTACTTCTTGATTGGGCATTTTCTTTACATTATTGACTCCAAAACACTCTGTAGTGCTTCCTCACTTAGATTATTCCTTGCGAAGCAAAAGAACACCAATTAGAGCCTAATATCATCTATATAAAAAATATGGTAATATTAAGGTGTAAATATCATCTATATAGCCAACAATAAAGCATGGTAATATTAAGGTGTAAATATCATCTATATAGCCTAATATCAACACCCTACACTTAAATCTTTGCTAGTCCTCTAGCAATCCACCACACTCTATCAAAGTTCCTTCCCTAAGCTTTTCCCTTAACGACTCACACCTTGATCAATTTACCAAAGTTGCACCTAGTAGTGAACAACCTTTGCCTCAAAAATCGAAGCTCTCGTACCATGCAACATTCGCACTTACTCAAACTACTCTATACAGAAGTAAAGACTTACCTTTCCTTTGTGAATCACATGCCCTCACATCACACAAGAGAGTAGTTCCACAATTGATATGATCAAAAACAATTACGAACACAGATGGACAAAATTCGCTCACTCTCCAAAAGAACATTCACATGCCTCAAAGATGCACCATAGGCTTGCTCGTAGTGTAATACTCTACTAATCAAGTCTATCCAGTCTAAGATCAATTAGAACTTCATTTGGTTGTAATGTAGGCTAAGGGATGGATAGGATATATTTGGATATAGTGACTAGCCTCCCTAAGCACTTTTAATACAAAACACATTAACATTCCAACTCATTCATATGTCAACCGGACATTCCCCACAATTTATTTATAACATCTCATTCCTTTAGTGCATTTGCATCAAGCTGCCACTTATCAACTACTATATTTATTTATTTTTATTTTATTTTATTTATTTATTTTTATTCGTGGTGCCTCTTTTTTTATTCTTCAAAACTGCACCTTTCCTCTATTTTATTGGCTCCACTCAAAACCAAACCACTACCCCACACTTTAACTTTTGCATATGTCAAGGCCATTCAAGTGCTCATGAGAGGTAAAAGGTTTCAAACAGAAGGCGATTCAAACAATTGGGTAAAGTTCGCAGTGTGGTTGCCAAAGAAACAGGCTTATAGGCTCAACAGGGTTAACTACGATGTATTACATTCTGGTGGGTTTACGTTATATATCTGACTTAACAAAGAAATGCCTATGTCACTTCTAAGACTGAATGAAGCTACTATTTCGCTTTGCAAACATACAATGCAAGTTCTAGGCATCAAATGTAAAGCATGGAATACAGTATAGCTCATGACTCACTCCGGATTGATTTATCAAGACATTCTGCTTTGAGTGTTCAAGTCAACTACAAACATACAACTTTAAGGCACTTTAGCAAGAATCAATCATTGAGACTAAGCGTTACACCCTAGTGTCGATTGTGTTCAGGTGTATTAACGCCAAGGGATTCTCTTTCTATTTCAGCTCGTAGCCCTTCAATGCTACTAAAATTAAAAACAAACTAAACAAAACTACATACACCCGGTTCAAGCTAAACCCTTGGAAAAGAACCGTGGCCCAAAGAAAAACCAAGGGGGAGTTACTACACTACCTAAAAATAAAATAAAAAAATCTTTTTGTTATTTTCTCTAGACTAACTTCCCTCAAGAAACTGTCTCAAATATCCATCATCAGGAAGAGTCCTTATATTCTCTTTTTTTTGTTCGACTTATGTCCCTCAAGAGACTTGTCGAAAGGTGTTCGTCGTTGGTCCAAGTCGAAGTTAATTACATGATCCTACCCTACCAATCAATCAAAAATAAAGCAACAAAAATAAAAGCAACAACATACAAAGTTACACAATCTATTTACAACAACATCATACAACAACAGCCATGCCCCACCCCATACTTAAAAATATGGCATGTCCCCATGTCAACAAATAAAGAGCAGAGTAAGAAAGGGGGACTTCCATAAAGATCAATCCTGATCAGAGACGGTGCCAGGATCGAGGTGACATGCTCGTCCTAGCGCTCGAAGCCATCCCAAAATCTTCTTCTCCGACTTCGCATGTTGAGTGGTAAGAGTGTCAACTCTGGCGCCCAAGTCTGTGACAGAAGTGTGGAGACCAGCCATATCCTGTTCCAGGGCTGTCAGGCGGGTACTACGGCGTGGCTGTGAAGGGCTCGCCTCAGCAACTCTTGTTGGTGGTGGGACCTCAACTACCTCAGCATCATCATCATCCGATTCATCAATATTCACCACCAGCTCTATCCCAATTCTAATTTTTCTTGCCAGGAACAGGGCTTTCAGTGGCAATTTCCCATCAACTCTAGGGTACTCAGGGACTCTAGCAAGGCAGCACAGCCTAGTGACTAGAAAAAGGAAGTAGAAGGCTTTGAGTAACTCAGGTGATCTAATTAGCATCTCTTCATAAAGGAGTCGGGCCACATCAAAATCCCTGTGGGCCATGAAATAGTAGATCGCTGCCACCCGTGGTAGATTGACATCGGTCGTATTGCTGGAGGGCAACAGCCGACTATTGATAATGGTGAGCCAACACTTAGCCTCCCAATTGAGAGACTGGGAGTTAAGTGTGATCCGGTGCTTTATCAATATGTATTCTTTGCCAGGCACACAGATAGTCTCAAGAAGAGTTCCCCACAAGGCACTTGTTCGGCTAAAAGTACGATAATCATCAGATTCTCCCCTGAACACTGGCAGCTGGTACACCATGCAGATGGCCTCGATAGACGCATTTACACATGTATTGCGTACAGTAACAAATCCATTCTCATGTTCCGGGCAGTTAGCATAGAACTCCCTTACCATTTGAACATTTGCCTCCTCCGATTCCTCAAAGAAGATGTCCAGCTGACACTTCCTCAACTCATTGAAGATATTCGGTCATTCCACCTCTAAGGCTTCTCGGTCAATATTCACCTCATGTAACAATTTCTTAGCCGCCTTTGCATTGTACCTATCCTCCACTGGTTTGGAGACAAACCTAGTATTGTCAAACTGTGGTGCACAGACTTGACCCCTAGCTCTCGAGGAGCTTCCCGGTCCACTGGCAGAGGACCCGGTGTTGCGTCTCTTCCTAGATGGATTCATTGTACTTGTCAAACAGAGAAATGCCTATCAATGGGGGTGTGAGATGTGTGAACTATGGGTGGTTACTCAGACTTCACCACAACCATGTCACATTAGCCCTTAGAATTCCATTGGGGAAATTTCCCAAACACCTTGTGAGCAAGACAGTTTCTTCATACATATAGCCCATATGGATGCTTCAATGCTTCCCCCAAATCACAAGTTCTACTATACCATAACACCCTACAAACATTAGTTTAACACCCACAAACATACACATCTCCACCACATCATATACATAATCCCTTAACAAACACCCACCAAGACAAAATTCAAAAGAAAAAGAACAACAAAAAAAGGAAATCTACTTCTAATAATACACCATTACAACATTAAACTACATAAAACTAAAATAAAATACAAAAGATGAGGGAAGGGAGAAGAGACATACCTTGATGGAAGAGAGAAGGATAGGAATGGGGATGGGGGAAGTAAGGTGAGTGAAGAAGAAGAAGAAGAGAGGATTTGGGAGGGTAGGGTTTAGAGAGAGAGAGGAATTGGGGAAGTGAAGGGGGTAGGCGGGTGTTTAGGTGAAATAAGAAGGGGGGAAGTTTTGATATTATTGGGGGGGGTTAAGAAAATTAAAAAAAATACGAAAAAAATAAAAAAAAAAAAAAAAAACTCACCTGACGCCGAACTATCGCGGTCGCGGTGGGTTGAGTAACGTGAGATAGAATACATGTCCCTCACTGCGGTTTTACCGCAGTCCCACCGCGGTTGCGGTGGGTCTAGCAACGGCGAGGCAGAGTACTTGGTTTCTACCGCGTGCGGTGCGAAATTTTTCTTTTTTTTTGTTTTGTTAATAATCATGATTACATACACCAATGAAACACAACAATCGTGGGTTGCCTCTGACGCAGCGCCCGATTTAACGTCGCGGCACGACGCAGGCACGGAGCATCACTCCTCATTCACGTATTGGGGATCTTCCAACATGATTATCTCTCTGTCCCCTTTCTCATTTTCCATTCCAAGGTAATGTTTCAACCTCTGACCATTCACTGTGAACTTATTCGTCCCATCCTCCGATTCAATCTCAACAGCTCCACTTGGGAACATCTGCACCACTTTGAAGGGTCCTGACCATCGGGACTTCAACTTACCTGGAAACAATCTCAATTTGGAGTTATATAACAGCACTAGCTCTCCGGGTTTGAAGTTTCGGTCCACGATATGCTTGTCATGCATCTATTTCATCCGTTCTTTGTATAATCTAGCACTCTCGAATGCCTAGAACGTGAATTCCTCTAGCTCATGTAACCCAGTGACTCTGTTAGTGCCTGTCGTCTCGATGTCCAAGTTCAACTGCCGCAATGTCCAAAGTGCTTTGTGCTCAAGCTCCACCGGGAGGTGGCATGCCTTTCCAAACACCAATTTGTACGGTGACATACCAATTAGAGTTTTGAAGGCTATGCGGTAAGCCCACAATGCATTATCCAGGTTCCTTGCCCAGTCAGTCCTTGTTGCATTCACTGTTTTTGTAAGGACACTCTTAATCTCCTCATTGGACACTTCAACTTGCCCGCTCGACTGTGGATGGTATGGGGTGGTCACCTTATGACAAACTCCATACTTTTTCAGCAGCCGTGCGAACTCTCTATTACAGAAATGGGTGCCGCCATCACTGAGTATAGCTCGTGGGGTGCCAAATCGTGTGAAAATGTTCTTCTTCAGAAAGCCTGATACCCCTTTAGCATCATTGGTCAGGAGAGCCACTGCTTCGACCCACTTGGAGACATAGTCAACTGCTACCAATATGTACTTGTTACCATACGAGCTGACAAATGGCCCCATGAAGTCAATCCCCCACATGTCAAAAACTTCCACCTCTTGAATTGTGGTCATTGGCATCTCATGTCTGCGAGATATGTTGCATGTCCTTTGGCATTCATCGCAACTTTTGACCTAAGCATGGGCATCCTTGAACAGAGTGGGCCAATACAAGCCCGACTCCAACACCTTAGCTACTGTCTGAATTCCTCTAAAGTGCCCACCATATGGTGAGGCATGGCAAGCCTGCAAAACAGAATTTTGATCTTTCTCGGGGATACACCGTCGGATTATGTTATCTACACATATTTTAAACAATAGAGGTTCATCCCAATAATATGACTAGCAATCACAAAAGAACTTTTTCTTTTGAATTGAGCAGAGTTCATGAGGTACAATACCACTTGCTAAATAATTAGCAATATCAGCATACCACGGTGCATCCTCCATTGTCATTGCGAGTAACTGTTCATCCGGGAATGTCTCTGTTATATCCCCAACCTCCACCTTCTTTTCAGCTCCTTCTAACCTTGAGAGGTGGTCAGCCACTTGGTTCTCTATCCCTTTTCTGTCACATATCTCCAGATCGAATTCTTGTAACAGAAGAACCCAGCGAATCAAGTGTGGCTTTGACTCCTTCTTTTCTATCAGGTACCTAATTGCTGCATGGTCAGTGTAAACAATAACTGTTGAGCCAATCAAGTATGACCTGAATTTGTCAAATGCAAAAACAACAGCCAACATCTCCTTTTCTGTCACGGTGTAATTGAGTTGTGCACCTCTCAGAGTTTTGCTTGCATAGTAAATCGGGTGCATCAGTTTATCTTTTTGATTCCCCAAGACTGCTCTATAGCATAATCACTTACATCACACATGAGTTCAAACGGTTGCTCCCAATTGGGTGCAATGATGATGGGTGCAGTCACCAATCTGTTCTTCAACTCCTCAAATGCCAACCTGCAATCATTAGAAAACACAAAGGGGTGTTCCTTTTCAAGGGGTTTACATAACGGGTTAGCAATTTTAGAGAAATATTTTATGAATCGCATGTAGAACCCGGCATGCCCAAGGAAACTTCTCACCGCCTTGACTGAAGTAGGCGGTGGCAACTTTTCAATCACGTCAACCTTAGCATGGTCAACCTCAATTCCCTTACTGGACACTCGATGCCCTAGGACTATCCCTTCTTGTACCATAAAATGGCACTTCTCCCAGTTCAACCCTAAATTTGTCTCCACACATCTTTTGAGCACTCTTCTTAAGTTGTGAAGACAGTCCTCGAATGAATCCCCCACCACGGAGAAATCATCCATAAAAACCTTCATAATGTCCTCCACCATGTCTATGAAAATGGAGAACATGCACCGTTGAAATGTCATCGGTGCATTGCAAAGCCCAAAAGGCATTCTCCGAAAGGTGAAGATGCTATATGGACAAGTGAAGGATGTTTTCTCTCTATCTTCGGGGGCTATTGAGATCCGATTGTACCCTGAATATCCATCCAAGAAACAAAAGTGCGATCGCCCGGCCAACCTGTCCAACATTTGGTCAATGAATGGCAGGGGGAAGTGGTCCTTCCAGGTGGCTGTGTTCAATTTTCGGTAATCCATGCAAATCCGCCATCCCGTGACTGTACGAGTCGAGATCAACTTGTTGTTCTCATTTTGTACAACCAGCATTCCCCCTTTTTTTGGCACACATTGGACAGGGCTAACCCAATTATTGTCAGAGATAGGGAAGATGATTCCCGCATCTAACCATTTGATCACTCCCTTCTTCACCACCTCTTTTATATTTAGGTTTAGCCTTATTTGATGTTCTCTGGAAGGTTTTTGCCCTTCTTCCAAGAGAATCTTGTGCATATAGAAGGATGGGCTGATACCCTTTATGTCTGCCATGGTCCAACCAATGGTAGTCGTACTTTCCTGTAGCACCTATAGGAGTTGCTCTACCTGCACATCTAGCAAACCGGATGATATAATGACAAGCAAAGTAGAATTAGGGCCTAAGAAAACATACCTAAGGTGAGTTGGGAGCGGTTTCAGCTCCAGCTTGGGTGGTTCCTCTATTGATGGCTTTGCTGGAGGTGTAGCCCTTTTTTCTAACTCAAGGGACTCGAACTGAGGTTCCCTTTTCCAGAATCTTTGGCCTTCAAGTGCCATGACCCAATCAGTTAACCCTTCACCATCCATCTCCTCTAAATTTGCCAGGCGTGCCTCCAATGGATCTTTAGCGGTCAGGGTCACATCATCTTCGTGCAGGATCACATCCACTGCCTCCACTAGGGAGCAATTAGCATATTCACTAGGTCTCCTCATGGATTGCTGGACATTGAATATGACTTCTTCATCGTTCTGCCTCATTTTTAATTCCCCAGTCTGACAATCAATCAGTGCTCTCCCAGTGGCTAAGAATGGCCTCCCTAAAATGATAGGTATCTGCTCATCTACTTGACAATCCAGAATAACAAAGTCTACAGGGAACACAAACTTCCCCACTGGTACCAACATATCATCAAGAATCCCAGTTGGCCTTTTAACCGTGTGGTCAGCCAGTTGCAACAGCATCGAAGTTGGTCTAGCTCTGCCAATGCCCAGTTTGGTATATATAGCTAGAGGCATCAAATTTATGCTAGCTCCTAAGTCGCATAATGCCTTTGCAAAGGCATAACTCCCAATAGTGCATGGGATAGTAAAGCTACTTAGGTCAGACATCTTTTGAGTCATGGGTCTTGTCACTACTGCACTGCAGGTCTGCATCAGAGTCACTGTGGATAGGTTCTGAAAATCAAACTTCTGTGACATTAGGTCCTTCATCATCTTTGCATAGCCTGGTATCTCCCTCAAGGCATCCATCAAAGGAATATTCAACTGAATTTGACGCAGCATCTCCATGGATTTCCTATATCGATCTTCCTTCTTTTGTTTTACCAGCCTCTGAGGGAATGGTGCAGGTACCACCCTTTGTGCACTTCTTGTTGGCTTCTCTCTGTTGGGGTTCTGTGGCACAAGAGGGACCACCTATTCTGCAGCTTGTTCACTCACCTTAGCCTTACCCTTTTCATCCTGACCTTGTTCAACCACCACTTCAGTAAGTTCTGCTGGTTTATCTACCTCTAGTGGAACTGGAGTGGCTAGCGCAGTCTGTTTGCTGGTTTGTGCATCTTCTTGCTCTTTGTCTAAGTCTCTCTCATTCCGAAGACTCACTGCCATCAGCTGATTCGCATTTTGCTCTTTGGGGTTGATGTTTGTTTCCACTGGCAATATTCCCTGGGGGCGGTTGTTTAAAGCCATAGACAGCTACCCCAACTGAGTTTCAATGTTCTTTATAGCTGAATCATGCACTGCCAGCTTTTCCTGCATCTTACCATTTGTCTCAATGAGTTGCTGAAGCATACCCCTGATCTCTACCATATTGTTATGTTGTTGCTGAGGAGGTGGCTGATAAGTCAACTGTTGCTGGTTCTGCTATGGATAACTCTACTGTCTCTGGTATGGCACCATTTGCCCTTGGGGTTGCATACCTCCAGGATGTTGCATGTTTGGCCTATATTGATAATTTGGTGTCGGTCTCCACTGTTGTCCTCCTTATCTCTGACCCCCAAAGTTGTTGACATAGCTTACATCTTCTCTTACCCCTTGATTGTCACCTTCTCCACTCTATGAGCACACATAAGACTGATTAACACAGGGTGTACATAGTCCTCCATTTATTGTGTCAACAATATGCACCTGTTTTACACCCATCTCGTCGATCTTCTTTGTCAATATACTCATATGAGTCAGAAGGGTGTCCATGTTCTCTTCTTGCGAATTATTTGAGTCAAGAGAAACAAAATGCACTATGGGTGTCAGTGTTGTACCTCTAGTCATCCACCCCGAATTCTGGGACATCTTGTCCAGAAGGACTTTGCATTCGGTGAATGTCTTACTCAAAAATGGACCCCCAGCTGAAGCATCCACATTGGCCTTTAGATTGTCATCTAACCCCATGTAGAACCTCTAACCGAGCATCTGATCCGGAATACCATGGTGAGGACACTTCACTAGCATCCCTTTGAACCTTTCCTAAGTTTCCTGCAAGGTCTCAGTCGGTTGCTACTTGTACTGCAATATTTCATCAATCTGCCTTGTAGTCTTGTTAGGCAGGTAGAACTTGTTTAGGAACTGCTTGACTAATTCCTCCCAGATAACAATGGAATTGATTGGGAGCGAATTCAACCAAGTCTGAGCTTCCCCAGTCATAGAGAACGGGAACAATAACAGCTTGATAGCTTATGGGGTCACATTCGGCTGCCTTGGATCACACAAATCGACAGAAAATTTTTTAAGTGTTGCTGAGGGTCTTCAATGTGTGACCCGGAGAACAATCCCTTATTCAGCAGAAGATGCAGCATGTTGTTGGTGATCTGGAATGTCTCCGCTTGAATTGAGGGCACAGCTATGGCAGTATCCAGGTTGTCAGCTGTAGGTTGTGACCAATCATAAAGTGCAGCTTCTAGCACAAGAGGTGCCACTACTTCGACGTTTGGGGGAGCCGGCGCATCCCCGACGTTTCTGTTGACATTTTCTATGTCACCCATGTCAAATTCGAGATGGTGTGGTTGTTGTGATTGTTGGCTCCTCCTGTTGGCACGGTTCAATGGCCTAAATATTTTATCGGGGTCTGAGAGTCCTTCTAGCAGTTCTCCAGTCCTCGAAGAGTTTCTAGGCATACATCTGAATTCCACAAGAGTTCAAACGTGAGAATTTCAATGAAAAGATTGTTTAACACCTTCGAAAATTGATTTAAACTAATAATTCTAACACTACTTCTAAGTTGTAATAAATAACACCGTTAGTTCCCCGGCAACGACGACTATGCCCTCTAAAAGACAAAGCGGTCGTTGCAAATATAATCCGGTTTTTAAGTCTGTAGTCGAATCCTCAGGGAACTAACATATCTATTATAACTCTTTGGCAATGCTATTATCAACTCAACCAATTTCTAGATGCAAGATTTTTATCAATCAATCTTGGGTCTTTGTTAACTACTGCAAATAAAATTAGAAATAACAATATGCTAGATTAACGATAATTCAATGGTAAAAAGGTCTAGGGCAGTGATTTCCCCAATTGCTAGTTCAGGTCTTGACTCTTTCGCTAGAATCTCGCCGTAATACTTGTGAGCATGTGATTTTTGCCCTATATGAAATACTCCTATAAAATCCCAAGAAAATAGATTTTTGTTAATTATTTACCGTTTTAGGAATTTTGTAGAATTTCATTTAATTGTTTGCATTTTGTGCACGTTTAAGTTTTATTTAAATCATGAAAAATACCAAAATATCATGCATTGCATTTAGGATTTAATTTTACATATTTAGATTAATTAGTAAATTAATGTTTTATAAAAATGGAAAATCACAAAAAAAATAACATATTTTTGCCTTCTTTACTGTTTAATTTCGAATTTCGATAATTTTCTTTTAATTTGGCACTTAATTAGTTGTGGTAATTATTATTTAGAGTTAATTAATTTAATTTGGTAGGATAATCTAGTTTTGAGATTTTAATTTAGGTTTCTATTTTTATTAGGAAAAAAAGGAATTAAAAGAATTTGAAAATAAAAAGAAAATGAAGAAGAAATGAGAAGATTCTGATTTTTGGGCCAAAAAGTTAAAATCCCTCAAGCCCAAATCAATTTTACCCATCCAAACCCGTTAAATCCGGCCCAGATCACCCCATACCCGGTCCGCACCACTCAATGACCAAACGAGGTTATTTTTCGTTGCTCCTTGATCAGGACCGTCGATCTTAATTGATCGACGGTCCGGAAATGAGTCACCTCTGATATATAACAGTCCAAACGTTCACCCCCTACCCCCTTGTCTCTCATTTCTCTCACCCCAGCCCAACAAGAACCCTAAAAGTCGCCCTTATCTCCACCCGCCACCAGTAGCGGCGCCACCGCAAATCACCACCAAAAATACACCCATGAATCCTCTCCTCCACCCAACCCCGAATATCCAATCACCTACCCTCAAAGCTCCTTGGAACGTCTCGAATTTTGATTCAAAGGAGAAACCCTAGCGCGACCTTTGTTTTCTCCGGGGGCGGCGCCACCTCTGTTCAACCCCAAACTAACACCAGAGAACCTCCAAGGCTCCCTCATTCCAAATTCCCATATGTTTTCTCTCGAATCACCCTAACTTTCGTCGAATCTTGAATCGAAGTTGAAGCTTTAAAAGCCCAAAATCAAAATCTCTTGAATCTGTGGCATGCATGACATAGGCTTCCAGTTTTTTGAGTTTTGAAATCTGATTCAAGGCAAAATTAATATTCCCGCTTGTTCTTGACAAAGAACGGGCGATTAGCATCAATTTTGTTTAAATCAGGGCATCCAGAAGTGTTTATTTAAGTTGGTAAGTCCTCCTTTTTCTTATCTTTTCTATCCATTTCGTTATTTAACCGCTTACTCCTCTTCCTTTCTTCTCATTTTTCGTGAGTAGACTGAAAATTGACAAAGGTTCTGAACCTAGGATTTCTTTTTTCTGGATCGATCCATGTATGTATTTGTTTCGGCTGTTTTTTAGTTTTCCTTTCAACTTTTAAACGTTGCTTTATTCACTCGTCATGCTTAATTGTCACTCATGACTTTAAGCTTCTGATTTTTAGTCGTATGATTAGTTTAATTAGATGTTGTTGACTTGGTAATATAGTTAATTCTAGCTCATTAATTGGTTTAGATCAGTTGTTTAGTTTAGATTTTTGTTTTGATATCATTTAATTGGTTTCTTCTTCTGTTTTTCATGAATTACCAAATGGATTTTCTTATTGGCTTTGGGGTCATTTCTGACCCATTTTCAAGGGAAGCCCACTCATTTTAGTTTAAATCTTGGGTCAGAATTGACCCATATGGCCTGCTGTGGTAAAAAACAAAGGGTCTAGGGGCTAATTTAGGAAATCTAAGTTGGGGAAATTTGATGTAACTAACTTGGGAAGCTTCCTAGAAGCTGGCCTTTGGTACTTTTCTGAAAATTTGAGTTTTAACCTAGGGATTTCTAAGCAAAAACCAAAATTCCAAGAGGGTCTAAAGGCAAATTTGATTTCTTTTAGGCTGCCCTAATAACTTACCTATAAAGGCATCCTTACTTGAGGTTGAAGTCAGATTTTGGGAGAGCTTAAAAAAGACTGAAAAGAAAATGGCTGAGCATTTTTTTGAGTAAAATTCTGATATAACACTGAAGATTCTGCATTTTCCTTTGTTTAAAAATTGCTCAAATCTCACTTGGCTTCAGCTTTTGATCTTTCATTGCTCAGTTAACATTACTGAAAATGACAAAGTCTTGCATTTGGGTTGAAATGGATTGAGTTTTGTATCTTTAAAAGTTTGGTTAAAAGTGTTGCTATTTGGTTCTACTGTTTTATTGCCAAAATCTGGGTTCTATTTTGCTGATGTTGTTTCACCGATCTCAAGCTTTGTTTTTTGGTTTATTTTTATATATTCAGGTACATGTTTCTGAATCCTATATAATGTGAGTCTTGAATTGAAGATTGAAATGAAAAATTGAAGTTTAAAGCATAGCATCGACTCTCTAGTTCATAGTTTCATTTTCTCATCTTTCTGAATTCCCTTATTATGATTCGTTTGATGTATTGTGTTTGATTCGCTGCTAACAGCACACTCTCAAGAGCTATATTTGGTATGTGTTTAGTGTAGAGTTCAATCTATCGAGTATATTATAGCTAGGTGATCATTGAATATTTTACCACTGAATCTGATTCTGAACCACTATGGAAACTTGATGTATAACTGGTGTAATAGAATCAGTAGTTACATTCTACATTCCATCATGATAAATAGTGTAGACTGTGTTAGACCTCTTCCTATTATGTAATTCATTTGGACTGTCATAACAGGTTTTGTTGTATTTAAATAATGTTGTGATCATGCAATGGCTAGTTGATTGTTTATTAAGTAGTAAAGGGTCCAGGTTACTTCAAAAGTCGATTTATGCATTGATCTTACTCATTTAGCTTAGTGATGTCCATAGGTTTTCAAATGTTCGAAGGGCGGTAGGTGTAATTGTAGTTTTAAAAAACAGATTTGAAAACCTTTGAGTTCTATGATGAGTTCTTTGTACGTGTGAGGTCAATTAATTATGGATATAAGTCTAATGTTTGGCATGTTACATTGATGATTGTACAAGTTTGTTTTATGGGTGATGGTAACAGTGCCTAGAGTAAAACTAGGAATTGATAGCAAGGTGTAGCATTAAATGGGTTGCTTTTGTCAAGTGATGAATAATAAAATAGGCACGTCTCTTCGGTTTGCACACCTGTTTGCCTCCATTGGGGCTCGATTCCGAGTTCTCCGCCTGTAGCCTGTGCTCGCCAATATTTGGGCTCTTTTTGGGCTTGAGTATCGAAATCATTGTAAGTTGAAAGGAAGTCCATTGTGTTTGGGCAGCCTCTCAATTTAAAAAAAATCTGAATTAGGGCGTCAATTTAGGAATAGTTGCAATTCCTTTAAGTCATATTTAATTATTGTAGTCAGTGGAGGTGAGCCATATTAGTAACACAAATAGTCTTTGGCCCTCCAAACTTTAGTTTGAATACCTTTTTAAAATGGAATTGAGGTGCGCTGCACCAAATAAAATCTCAAACGCGTGGCCCTCACTTAATTATTTTTTTAAAAATCCTTAGAATTCGAGGCGTGTCATTTAGCAAATTTCCATGGCGCTCGCAAAGTTAACAACGCACAGTTGCTTTAGGCGCATTATTTCAATAATATTACCTTCCTAAATTCGGGTGCGCATTTCATGTGACCCAAATCCAAATCTTAGTAACGTCGAATAAAATGTGTTTCGAATTGCGGGTGCATTTCATGTGGCGCGGTCCAAAGACATGTTTTAGACGACGTTAAATCTTCTTTAAAATTAATTAACCGCGGTTAATAAATATTAAAATATACCATAGGCTAAAACATGTATTAAAATCAAATAATATGTCAATTTTAATAGTTTAAGCAACCGTGCTAGAACCACGGAACCCAGGAATGCCTAACACCTTCTCCCGGGTTAACCGAATTCCTTACTTAGAATTTCTGGTTCGCAGACTTTAAAAGGAAAGTTGAATTTCCTTGATTTGGGATTTAAAATAAACCGGTGACTTGGGACACCAATAATTATCCCAAGTGGCGACTCTGAAAATCAAATAAATAATCCCACTTTGAATAATGTCACTTGAATTGGAAAAACTCCCTTATACCACCTCGGGGTATGTAAAAAGGAGGTGTGACAGCTCTGGCGACTCTGTTGGGGATTCAGAACCCAGAATCTCTGGTTCAGGGTTCAAGAATTCGAGCTTAGAATAGCCGTTATGATTGGCTTTATCTGTTATCTGATTTTCCTACATGTTCGAGCCTAATGTGCTAAATATTTTTACCGCTTTGATATTCTGTGAACTGTATATAAACTGATATGAAACCCTTCCTCTCTCTGAGTCTTCTAAATCATGTAGAAGGGTGCATTTCGTGTGACTTCTCTTCTGTTTAGAGTCTTATCCCATTTTAGAACGAGGTTCAGACAAGTTGCTAAGCCGGTGAAGCTTCTGTATTCTCGGTACACTACCCCCCTCGGCTCGAGTTGTCCGCTCGGGTAAGCCAGGTCTAGAATAATAAACCCAGGTTTTAAACCTAGTATAACAAAGCCTCATGCCAGATCCTTAGTAGGAACGTTTATTTGCATCACGTGCATTTGACTTAGGAGGCTCAACACAAGGGTTGGGTCTGTCCAGGACAGGTGTACCTGAAATGAAAAGACCATCCTGATGTATTCTACTTGCTACTTGTGCATTCATTTGCTTCGGATTTGCATGTTGACCGGCTTGTGAATAATAGAAGAAATTGGGAAAGAAAATAACAGTGTGAAGGCTCAAAGAATCAGTGTCCAAAATATATTGAAACTCTGCCAAAATTTTGAAAAAAGAAAGAAAGAAAAAAAGAAAAGAAAACAAAAGTTTTGTCTTTAAATTTAGTTGGTTTTAATTTTGTCAAATCTACCCGAACTACGCCAGTTTGATTCTCACTGGATGTGGAATACGTAGTCAACCCCCATCGGGTCCAACTTCCTTTTGCAAAAATAACCCAAAAATAACAAAATTTTATTTTTGTCACAAATAAGTAGGGTGGTGCCATTCTTGTTTGAAATAAGCCGAATGTTCCCAAAAGGGCGCCAGAAGGCTGTTCTTGCAAGAACAGCCACCTTTGGTCATTTTTTATTTTTCGACCGGTTAGCAGGCACAGCCTTAAAATCTTCTTCCCCGAAGTGCTGAAAGGCCGTATCTGCAAAATCGGGTTTTATTTTTGAAGTAAAATTTTGAAAAAAATGGTATCACTTTTTTGGGTCAAAATAAGTTATTAAATCACCTTAATAAATGTGCAGGATGAGCACAAATGAAATTGAACCCTTCACAGTACTTAAAGAGATCCCCTTACAGCTCCCCATGTGGTGGAATGATACAAGGAAAGGTAGTAGAGAAACAGTGGTAAAGGTTCTGGGAGGCCTCGTCGGACTATTGAACGTCACGCCAAGGTTGGACATAATTAAACCTTTAGTACCTTTTTGGGACCCAACTCGCAATGTGTTCTGTTTCTCTGACTTTGAGCTCACACCCACGCTGGAGGAAGTGGCAGGTTATGCGGGCCTTAATGGAAACTTTAGAAGTCGATATCCATTGTCACCAAGACCGGTATCTCCCTACAGATTTCTGGATTTGTTGAGTATTAGTCGGGATATCTAGGATGGAAATTTATCTGAAGGTTATTGCACTCTCCAGTTTTTGTACCAACGCTATGGTAACCCCCGAGGTTTTGAAGAGCCGAACACTAGTCTGACCCATGTCGAGAATAAAGACAAATGGGAGGCAAGGCGGGGTTTGGCTTTTATAGTAGCATTCTTGGGTGTTGTGGTCTGCCCGCGAAAAGATGGTAATATAGAGGTAGGTCTCGTAGGAATGATTGATGTTGCAATCAAGAAAGCCAACGCCATTGTGGTTCCCCTGATCTTATCTGAAATCTACCGAGCCTTGACTATTTGTCGGAAAGGGGGAAAGTTCTTCCAAGGCTGCAATCTGTTACTACAATTATGGATGCAGGAATATCTCTACCGCTGGGTTGGGTATATGAATTACGGTATGACCGGTTTGAGTTGCATTGAAGAATTTGAAAGCCGAGTAGTGGGTATTGAATTCCCCGAGGGTACTGAAGCTTGGTTTGCACATTTGAGCTCCTTGACCGCCGATAAAATTAAGTGGCCATTCGGATGGCTTTCTATCACCGAAGCAGTATACATGTCAGCTGAAGTGTGTTATCTCCTCCTAATAGGCATCCGGAGCATCCAGCCTTATGTTCCCCACAGGGTTTTGCATCAATTAGGAAGATTTCAAATCGTCCCCCATGACGAAGATTTGAGTAAACATGTCATTGAATTGGGCCCAAAAGCCGTATTTCCAGAAGGGAGAATTTGCCAGGTGTGGAATAAGTGTAGATTTCTTGAGCCTAAGACTATGGTGCGGGATCTAGCTAGAGGTGAAGTAGACCCCAAGTACATTATTTAGTTCGGTAAAAGGTTCCAGATTCCGGAGAGACCTGCTAAGAGAACTCATGTTCAGCAATTCACTAACGACTCGCAAGAGCAGTGGGGCTGGTTGGCAAGAGAAGAAAGCTACAGGGCTAAAATAAGCCAGCTGGAAAGGCAAGTCATGGACCTTCAGTTTGAAAATGATTTGCAAGCTGCCGCATATGAGAGAGAAAAGAAAAGGCTAACTCAAGAAAATGAAGCCCTCAAAGCTCAAATCCAGAAAATGAAAATAGCTGCTAGAACCCGGAAAGAAGCCGAGCGGATGAAAGGCTTATAAGCAGTCTGAAAAAGAAAGACCTTGAGTGTCAAAATGACTTAGAAAAGTCTGAGGCCAGTCTAGCAAAAGCCCGAGCTCAATTGGCAGAAAATGCAAAAGGTCGGACATAGTTTGTGCAACAACTAAAGAGAAAGTATGAAGGGACAATCACCAGCCTGAGAAGAAAGGTAACTACTCTTGAAAATGAGGCAGCCAAGCAGGCAAAATTCTTCAAAGCTGACAGGGAACACTGTTATGATTTGATGGCTCAGATGGAGGAAGGAAGACAACAGTTGAAAAATCAACACCTTTACGACTCTCAGGTATTAGAAGCCAGGAATCAGCAGATAAGGCGATTGCTTCAGGAAAATGGTAGAATCCGAGAGAGGATCAGAGCCATTGCTGATTACATCACCGTGAAATGCCAAGCGTGCGAGGACATGACTCGTACCACCTTCTTCACTGCAGTGATGACTTTCGTTTGCCAGATAATGAGTGATTTGGAGCGGCTGCAAGGGGATCTCGTATATAGGCCCGCGACGAGACCAAATGATGTCCCGAGGGCCCCAGGAGCATTAATGTATTCCTGATTTTTCACTTTAGTCTGTTTTTGTTGGAGTTTGTCAGTTTATTTTTGAGTTTGTATTTTCTTTTTGTCAGAGTCTGTTAGTCGATTCTTGAGTCTGTATTGTCATCTTGCTATTAGAATCTGTCGATTTCCTTTTCAAGTCTGTTAGTTTTGAGTCATTGTAATCAAAGCATTTTCTTTTTATGAAAATTTGAAAATCCCAAAATATTTTGTTATTTCTTTTTCTCTTACATTTATCCCTAGAACTACGCCCGGTCTGATTCATGCAGGGTCATGATATGTAGGCAATCTCCATAGGATTCGACCATACCAAAAAAAAGGTCTAAAATGGGATAAAAGGAAAGAGTGGGAGCGGAAGTAAGAAATATGGGAAAGAAAAAGAAAAGCTGGAATGAAGCATGCAACCATTGCGAAACACGTAGAAATACATCTAATTGTATAGGTGCATCACACCCCAATGTGTGATTATCTGTCTGTTATTCATCCAAACTAACCATTTGTTGATGTTATATTCAGCCTAGGTTTTATAGAAAGGTGGTTAGTTTTGTGGTAGTCTGGCTTCGCATCCATACTTCATGAGGTCAAAGGGAAGCTTTGAAATGTCTTCAGAAATGACTCGGCCAACAGTTCCTATTGCGGATGAGAGTCCGATCTCGGGCACCCTAACTTCAGAATCGGCAGTTGCCGAGGAAAATAGGTTACTGTGTCTTCGCATGATGGAAATGTGGGACGCCTAGGCAAACAGAAGAGAACCACCGAGTGCAATCCCTGAATTTCCCCAGCTTTTTCCCAGGGCAAGTGGGACCTCCAACATCCCCATAAACTATCCAAATACCTCACTAGGATACCCTACTATTTCTGCCAACTTTGTGGGAACACCTTCTGAGGCTCGCCCCCAGGTGTTAGCTTCAGGTGCAGCTTCGAATATCTTCACTACTCTACCTTGCTCGGCTATGGCACAGCCTACACTGCCCAGGCCCAGCTTTGACCCATCATCCTTCACCTTCCAAACACCATCTTTCCTACTGGAACCTACACAGTTTCCCACCCATACTTACTCCTAACCACCCCGATATGAGTTCTCTGCAGGGCAAGAAAAGATCACCAAAACTCCTGAGCAAGAAACGATTGCGAGAAAGATGAGGAGTATGGAACAGAGTCTCAAAAGCATACAAGGCTTGAGTGGACAAAAATGTTTATCCTATGATGACTTATGTATGTTCCCTCATGTGCATCTACCATTGGGATTCAAAACCCCAAAATTTGAGAAGTATGATGGACACGGCGATCCTATTGCTCATCTCAAGAGATACTGCAACCAACTGCGAGGAGCCGGTAGGAAGGAAGAACTCCTCATGGCCTATTTCGGAGAAAGTCTGGTCGGCATCGCATCTGAGTGGTACATGGACCAAGATATATCCCGCTGGCACATCTAGGATGACCTTCCTAGAGATTTCGTCAGGCAATTCCAGTACAACATTGATATTGCTCCAGATAGGAACTCGTTGATAAACTTGAAGAAGAAATCCTCGGAAAGCTTCCGAGAGTACGCAGTTAAATGGCGTGAATAGGCCTCCAGGGTAAATCCTCCGATGGATGAGGTTGAGATGGTCACAATTTTCCTCCAAGCTTAAGAAGCTGACTACTTCCAAAATATGATGTCCGCAATGGGTAAACCGTTCGCTGAAGCCATCAAAATTGGCAAAATGGTTGAAAATGGGTTGAAAACGGGTCGAATTCTAAGCCAATCCGCCATCAAAGCTACCTCCCAAGATATTCAGGGTGGGTCTGGAGGAGTGGCGAAGGGAAAGAAAAAGGATGAAACATCCATGGCAACGTCAGGTGCAAGAAAACACCATACTCTCAGATCCTTTTTTCTCATAAAGGACCCCACAACACTACTACCCTCACCAAGACGTAGCCTATGCTCCTCATCCATACTCGGTCATGAATGCTCAACCTTATATCCGGTCGCAACAATAAGCCAACCGGAACCAAGCTCCATTTCCTAGAAACTAGCATCCTTACCAAAACCACTACAACCCCCGGCCTCCACAAAACAATTTCCACCCTCGTGAACCACCCAAGAGGCCAAATTTTACACCAATTGGCGAACCCTACTCCAGCCTATTACCAAAGCTTGTCCAAATGGGTCTGCTACAGCCTGTTCCTCAAACCAGGAAAAACCCAGCATCACCCGCTTACAGAGCCAGTACCCGATGCGCCTATCACTCAGGGGCAGAAGGGCACAACACGGATGATTGTTGGACTCTAAAAAGAGCCGTGGAAAACTTGATAGAACAAAGGAAGATAGTGCTAAGGGATGAATATATTCCCAATGTGACTAACAACCCGTTGTCGGCCCACAACAATGGGCCGGTAATCGGAATGATTTGTGAGGACAAAGAATTTGACCCAGCATTAAAGGCCATCATTGCCATCGCTGATGTACAAAAGAAACCAAAAGCTGCCCCAAAGCAAGACAAAGGGGAGAAAAGGAACAAAACCACCCCTCCAAAGTCAGAAAATAAAGTTGAAGTGGAAATTGGGGCAATGCCTCCCAAAGATGTTGTTCTCTATGTCCCTCGAGGCCGCAAAGAAAAGAGGATGGCTTTGAGTCCTCCCAGGAGATTCGAACTGAATAAGACAACCCAAATGTATGTGCCCAAAGGAGCTTATATGATGCAGGGGCAATTAATCTACCAAGGCTGAGTGAGCCTATGGTTATTGTCCGCGCACCACAAAAGCCCATGACGGATCCTACCGTTGTGCCCTGTAACTACAACAAATCAGTGGTGACTTACAAAGGCAAAGAAATCTCGGGAGAAGTTTAAGAAAATAACCCGGCTGAAAAGTATTTCAATTTGGAAGAGGTGAACAATGCCACTAGAAAGCGCTTCCCATCTAAGAAGCCCGTGAGTGCCGAAGAAGCGGAGGCCTTCTTTCAAAAGATGAAAATGGCAGATTATGAGGTGATCGACCAGCTTCGAAAATTTCCCGCACCAGTCTCCTTGCTATCTTTGTTGATGAACTCCATCGAACATCAAAAGTATTGATCAAGACCCTTAACGAAGCATATGTGCCTGTTGAGACCTCTGTAGAGTAGTTGGAGAGAATGGCCAAAAGATTTTTCGCAATCAACCAGATCTCCTTTAGCAAAAATGACTTGCCCCCAGAAGGGGCCGTACATAACAAAGCCCTGCACCTGACAGTCAAATGCGAAGGGTACTACGTGAAAAGGGTTATGTTGGACGGTGGCTCTGGGGTTGACATTTGCCCACTCTCAACTCTGCAGCGTATGGAAATCGATACTGAAAGAATCCGACCCAATGTTTGTGTACGTGCCTTCGATGGTATCAAAAGGGACACAATTGGAGAGATTGATCTAATTCTGACCATTGGCCCAGTAGACTTTAAAGTAACCCTCCAGGTTCTGGACATGGACACCTCCTACAACTTTCTTTTGGGGAGGCCATGGATTCATGCAGCGGGGGTTGTACCCTTTATTCTTCTCCAAATGGTGAAATTCGAGCATGAGGATCAAGAGATTGTGGTCCACGGGGAAGATGAGAAATCAATTTATCGGGACCCATCAGTCCCATGTCTTGAAGCAAGAGAGGGGAGTGAGCACATAGTCTATCAGACCTTTGAAATTGTTGTCGCAGATCAGTGTGAAGAAGGAAAACCTTGCCCTCAACCATTTCTTTCCAGTGCATCAATGATGGTCGCTAAGGAAATGATCAGGCTCGGCTTCAAACCGGGGAATGGGCTCGAGAAATCATTGCAAGGAATAGCTGAACCTATCACCCTGCCTGCCAGTGAAAAGTTCTTTGGGTAGGCTTCAGACCCATACCAGCTGATGTAAAATGGGTAGATGATAGAAAGAATGATGGTTGGGTCTTGCCTCAGCCGGTGCCGCATCTGTACAGAACATTTATCAAGCCGAAATACAATGAGGAAGAGGAAAATGAGGCCTTTACGGCTGAAGAAATCGAAAAAACTATGTGGGTCCATGAGGAAGATAAGTATTTCAAAAGAGGTAGAGCCAAATGTTCAGCCATGGTATCATGACATCAAAAGATTTTTGAAAACCAAAGAATACCCTGAGAAAGCCAGTGGGGACCAAACGAGAACCATTAGACGGCATGCAAGTGGTTTCTTTTTGAGTGGTGATGTCTTGTACAAAAGGACCCCGTACCTCAACTTGTTAAGATGTGTTGACGCCGAAGAGGCTGGAAGAATTATGTACGAAGTACACGCAGGAGTGTGCAGACCCCACATGAACGTGTCATCAGTGGGCTATTATTGGATGACCATGGAAAAAGACTGCTTTAGTTTTGTTCGGAAGTGTCATCAGTGTCAGGTGCACGGGGATTTGATTCATGCACCGCCCATAGAACTGCATCACATATCAGCACCTTGGCCATTCATCGCCTGGGACATGGACGACATTGGGCCAATCGAGCCAAAAGCCTCAAATGGGCATAGATTCATATTGGTCGCCATCGGCTATTTTACTAAATGGGTTGAAGCAATCACTCTCAAATCCATCACCAAGAAAGTTATGGTAGATTTCGGGCACTCCAATCTTATTTGCCGTTTCGGCATCCCTACAACTATTATCACGGACAATTCTGCAAGCTTGAATAGTCATTTATTGGGAGAGATATGTGAGCAATTCAAGATAACGCATCGGAACTCTACTCCTTATCGGCCTAAAGCCAATGGTGTCGTTGAAGCAGCAAATAAGAACATCAAAAAGATTTTGAGAAAGATGATCCAAAGTTCCAGGCAGTGGCATGAAAAGTTGCCTTTTTCATTGTTGGGATATCGCACTACGGTGCGCACATCGATCGGAGGAACTCCGTATCTTTTGGTTTATGGCACTGAAGTCGTAATACCCGCAGAGGTCGAAATCCCTTCTCTCCGAACCATTGTGAAAGTTGAAATTGAAGACAGTGAGTGGGTCAAAACCCGCCTGGAGCAATTAACCCTGATTGATGAGAAGCGAATGGCCGCAGTCTGTCACGGGCAGTTGTACCAACAACGAATGGCCCGTGCTTACAACTAGAAAGTGCGGCCTAGAAACTTTGAAGTGGGGTAACTCGTTCTAAGGCATATTCTTCCCCATCATCAGGAAGTAAAAGGGAAATTTGCTCCCAATTGAAAGGCCCAAACATCAACAAAAAGATATTGCCCAGAGGAGCATTGTACTTGGGAGATATCGAAGGAAATGATCCCGAGGCAGCTGTGAATGCAGACGCGGTCAAAATGTACTACGTATAGTCTTTCTGCAGCAATAGCACTATTCAATTGGGATGACAAAGGCTTTCATTCTCTCTACCCTAAAAACTCCAATCCTTTTACCAACCCTTTGAGCCGGTTACTTTTCTCTCATTACCCTCTTTGGAACTCGAAAAAAAAAACACAAGATGTAACAACAAAAGCAAAATGCTTTCCTGAACTACGTTCGACTTGATTCCGAAAGGATACGTAGGAAGCCTCCCTCTGGGGTTCAGTCACACCAAATAAAAATTCAGAGCTCCATAAAAAGTGAAACTGGGGCAGATTTTATAATAGTTCGGCGATGATCCTGCCTGAACGGTTTCAAAGTTGTAATTCAATCCAAATTCTTTTTACCCCAAACCTTGTTCAAGTCCTTTCGGTCAATCAGTGAAAGGTTTTCAAAATCGGAGAACGTTGTTGTTTGGATCCGATGTAATCAAAATGAGAGAAATAAAATGAGAGAGTTTTATTGGTGAAAACCCACACGGGCACCATGAGGCGATGGTAAGCAGAGAAATGAAAAACGAGAGAGCTTGTTAGTGAAAACTCGTAAAGAGAACTATAAGGCGACGGTGAGAAAAGAAATGAGAGAGGTCAATTGGCGAAAACCCGCAAAGGGCGTCGTTGATGGAAAAGAAGAAACCCTCACCACTATTGGTATTGAAAGAGTCTTGGCAGGGTTCTCGGTTTTAAAACACGGGTCGTAATGGATTTATGAGAAATTGGATAGTTGTGCATATCAGGCATTCAGTCCAAGAAGCATGTCATGTTTATTGAAGTCTCTATGCACCCCAGATAAGTCCTTTGTTCATCCCCAAAAGGGACACTTCTCTTTAAATTCATTTTCTTGTCCTTTGTTTACTTTTCCTTGAATCCCTTTTAGTCTAACTCTGTTCCGAAACTAATACAAAGAAAAGGTGGCAAGACTGGCTTTACAGGGCTCTTGCCTAACAAAAGCTAAAGAAAGGTACCTAGCCTCAGCGGGTGCATCAAGTCGATTCCGACTGGACATGAGGGTTGATGCTCTGAAATCAAAGTTATTGGAAGGGAAGATAAAGCCAAGGGTAAAAGCCTAAAGGCAGAATAAAGCGAAAGGGTCGAAGCCCCACGCGGGCGAGCCATCATGAAATCTTAAAAGTTGAGTCCCTCGGTTTGAAAGACAAATCACTTTTCAAAAAACCACCAAGTAGCAGAGGTTCTCAACAAAGGTTCAGGTCGAGATCGAGTGATCAAAACAATCAAGGCCATAAAACCAACCACCGTTTCAAACTAACAATTGTTCTTTGTTTAAAATTGAAATATGTGCAGCCCAAGGCAACAACGCAAAAGCAGGTGCAGCCAAAAGAAAGCTGCACAAAATCTAGAAACAGCTTCGCAGTAACAATCAATCCAAAAGGGAAGCTTTCCTCCAAAATTCCTTCCTGCATTTTATTGAAATAAAATGAAATGAAAAGAAAAATGAAAAAAAAACAAGAAAAAAGAGGAAAATCCGAACAAATGATAGTTCAGAATCCCCAATCTCAATCTTTTACACATTTTGCCAACATTAGGGCTCCAATCCCTAAGTTGATGCTTTTTAGACATAGGGTCTCCATTCCCTAGTCGCTTTTTTGCCAACATTAGGGCTCCAATCCCTGAGTTGAGATTTTATACATAGGGCCTCCATTCCCTAGTCGCCTGTTTGCCAACATTAGGGCTCCAATCCCTGAGTTGATGCTTTTTAGACATAGGGCCTCCATTCCCTAGTCGTCTTTTGCCAACATTAGGGCTTCAATTCCTAAGTTAAGATTTCAAGACATAGGGCCTCCATTCCCTAGTCGCCTTTTTGCCAACATTAGGGCTCCAATCCCTAAGTTGAGATTTTTTAGATATATGGCCTCCATTCCCTAGTCACCTTTTTGCCAACATTAGGGCTCCAATCCCTGAGATGATGCTTTTTAGACATAGGGCCTCCATTCCCTAGTCGCTTTTTTGCCAACATTAGGGCTCCAATCCCTGAGTTGATGCTTTTTAGACATAGGGCCTCTATTCCCTAGTCTCCTTTTTTCCAACATTAGGGCTCCAATCCATGAGTTGAGATTTTAGACATAGGACCTCCATTCCCTAGTCGCTTTTGCCAACATTAGGGCTCAAATCCTTAAGTTGAGATTTTTAGACATAGGGACTCCATTCCCTAGTCGTGTTTGCCAACATTAGGGCTCAAATCCCTAAGTTGAGATTTTTAGACATAATGCCTCCATTCCCTAGTCGCTTTTGCCAACATTAGGGCTCCAATCCCTAAGTTGAGATTTTTAGATATAGAGCTCCATTTCCTAATTTTTCTTAAGGACACATGATCCTTACTTTATTGCTTTCAATAGAGAAATAATGTAGGTTTTAGTTACAAATAATTCACAAAATTTTCCTAGTGAAAACTAGGGCAGAAAAATTTCGTTCGTTGGTCTGTTTTGGTGTCTGAGCAGGTCTGACCTAGAGGTGCAGGTTTCGAGATGACCAAAAGAATGAGTCTTAATCCAGAACAAAGAAAACAAGAAAAAGGACAAAAAACAAAGAAGTGAAGTCAAAGTTTGAAACGGAGAAGGATGCGGACTGCTCAAGATATGATTGAAGTCACAAGCTTCGCATGTCCCGCCTTGATCTAAAGCTGAAGAATAAACCAGCGGTTACAGCTGACGAGCATCAAGATTCAGATCGGAGTCTGCAGCAAGACCTAGCCAAGACTCAAGATCAAGTTTCAAGAGATTTATAGATATGAATCTTGTAACTCGTAGTTAATAGGTTTAGCTAGCTTAGCTTTTGATTTTCCTTTTAGTGTAATAAGGGGGTCAGCAAGCAGTAGCAGTAGCAACAGTAAAATCATAGCTCCCGGTAGTCCCAGCTACCAAAACTTCCAGAACTACACTAACTTAATTCCTTTATAGCCAAGGATATGTAGGCAACCTTTGAAGCAAGGTTCGGTCAGACTCTTTTCAAAAATGTTTCTCATGGAGTGTCAAACGGGCAAAAATCCCTCGTGATTGCTCATTTTATCTTTGCCCGAAAACCCTTCGTATCTCCGAGCAAATAGGTGTAGTTGTGAGCACGTGATTTTTGCCCTATATGAAATACTCCTATAAAATCCCAAGAAAATAGATTTTTGTTAATTATTTACAATTTTAGGAATTTTGTAGAATTTCATTTAATTGTTTGCATTTTGTGCATGTTTAAGTTTTATTTAAATCATGAAAAATATCAAAATATCGCGCATTGCATTTAGGATTTAATTTTACATTTTTAGATTAGTTAGTAAATTAGTGTTTTATAAAAATGGAAAATCACAACAAAAAATAACTTATTTTTGCCTTCTTTACTGTTTAATTTCGAATTTCGGTAATTTTCTTTTAATTTGGCACTTAATTAGTTGTGGTAATTATTATTTTGAGTTAATTAATTTAATTTGGTAGGATAATCTAGTTTTGAGATTTTAATTTAGGCTTTTATTTTTATTAGGAAAAAAAGGAATTAAAAGAATTTGAAAAAAACACGAAAATGAAGAAGAAATGAGAAGATTCGGATTTCTGAGCCAAAAAGTTAAAATCCCTCAAGCCCAAATCAATTTTACCCGTCCAAACCCGTTAAATCCGGCCAGACCACCCCATACCCGGTCCTCACAACTCAATGACCAAACGACATCGTTTTCCGTTACCCCTTAATCAGGACCGTCGATCTTAATTGATCGGATGGTCTGGAACTGAGTCCCCTCTAATATATAACTGTTCAAACGTTCACCCCCTACCCCCTCGTCTCTCATCTCTCTCACCCCAGCCAAACAAAAACCATAAAAGCCGCCCTTATCTCCACTCGCCACTAGTGGCGGCACCACCGCAAATCACCACTAAAAATACACCCCTGAATCCTCTCCGCCACCCAACCCCGAATCTCCAATCACCTTCCCTCAAAACTCCTTGAAACGTCTCGAATCTTGATTCAAAGGAGAAACCCTAGCGCCGCCCTTGTTTTCTTTGGTGGCGGCGCCACCTCTGTTCAACCCTAAACTAACACCAGAGAACCTCCAAGGCTCCCTCACTCCAAATCCCCATTTGTTTTCCCTCGAATTACCCTAACTTTTGTCGAATCTTGAATCGAAGTTGAAGCTTTAAAAACCTAAAATCAGAATCTCTTGAATCTGTGGCATGCATGACATAGGCTTCCAGTTTTTCGAGTTTTGAAATCTGATTCAATGCAAAAAAATAACTTATTGTTGCCCGCTTGTTCTTGACAAAGAACAAGTGATTAGCATCAATTTTGTTTAAATCAGGGCATCCAGAAGTGTTTATTTGAGTTGGTAAGTCCTCCTTTCTCTTATCTTTTCTATCCATTTCGTTATTTCACCACTTACTCCTCTTCGTTTCTTCTCATTTTTCGTGAGTAGATTGAAAATTGACCAAGGTTATGAACCTAAGCTTTCTTTTTTCTGGATCGATCCATGTCTGTATCTGTTTCGGCTATTTTTCAATTTTTCTTTCAACTTTTAAACGTTGCTTTATTCACTCGTCATGCTTAATTGTCACTCATGACTTTAAGCTTCTGATTTTTAGTTTTATGATTAGTTTAATTAGATGTTGTTGACTTGGTAATATAGTTAATTCTAGCTCATTAATTGGTTTAAATCAGTTGTTTAGTTTAGATTTTGGTTTTGAAATCATTTAATTGGTTTCTTCTTCTGTTTTTCATGAATTACCAAATGGATTTTCTGATTGGCTTTGGGCTTTGGGGTCATTTCTGGCCCATTTTCAAGGGAAGCCCACTCATTTTGGTTTAAGTCTTGGGTCAGAATTGACCCATATGGTCTGTTGTGGTAAATAACAAAGGGTCTGGGGGCTAATTTAGGAAACCTAAGTTGGGGAAATCTGATGTAACTAACTTGGGAAGCCTCCTAGAAGCTCGCCTTTGGGACTTTTCTGAAAATTTGAGTTTTAACCTAAGGATTTCCAAGCAAAAACCAAAATTCCAAGAGGGTCTAAAGGCAAATTTGATTTCTTTTAAGCTGCCCTAATAAATTGCCTATAAAGGCATCCTTACTTGAGGTTGAAATCATATTTTGGGAGAGCTTAAAAAAGACTGAAAAGAAAATGGCTGAGCATTTTTTTTGAGTAAAATTCTAATATAACACTGAAGATTCTACATTTTCCTTTGTTTAAAAATTGCTCAAATCTCACTTGGCTTCAGCTTTTGATCTTTCATTGCTCAGTTAACATTACTGAAAATGACAAAGTCTTGCATTTGGGTTGAAATGGATTAAGTTTTGGATCTTTAAAAGTTTGGTTTAAAGTGTTGTTGTTTGGTTCTACTGTTTTATTGCCGAAATCTGGGTTCTGTTTTGTTGTTGCTGCTTCACTGATCTCAAGCTTTGTTTTCTGGTTTATTTTGCTATATTCGGGTACATGTTTCTGAATCCTATATAATGTGAGGCTCGAATTGAAGATTGAAATGAAAAATGGAAGTTTGAAGCATAGCATCAACTTCCTAGTTCATAGTTTCATTTTCTCGTCTTTCTGAATTCCCTTGTTATGATTCGTTTGATGTATTGTGTTTGATTCGCTGCTAACAGCACACTCTCAAGAGCTATATTTGGTCTGCATTTAGTGTGGAGTTCAATCTTCTATCGAGTATATTATAGCTAGGTGATCATTGAATTTTTTACCACTGAATCTGATTCTGACCTACTATGGAAACTTGATGTATAACTGGTGTAATAGAATCAGTAGTTACATTCTGCATTCCATCATGATAAATAGTGTAGACTGTGTTAGACCTCCTCCTATTATGTAATTCATTTAGACTGTCATAACAGGTTTTGTTGTATTTAAATAATGTTGTGATCATGCAATGGCTAGCTGATTGTTTCTTAAGTAGTAAAGGGTCCAGGTTACTTCAAAAGTCGATTTATGCATTGATCTTACTCATTTTAGCTTAGTGATGTCCATAAGTTTTCAAATGTTCGAAGGGATGTAGGTGTGATTGTAGTTTTAAAAATCAGATTTGAAAACCGTTGAGTTCTAGCTGAGTTCTTTGTATGTGTGAGGTCAATTAATTATGGATATAAGTCTAATGTTTGGCATGTTACATTGATGATTATACAAGTTTGTTTTATGGGTGATGGTAACAGTGCCTAGAGTAAAACTGGGAATTGATAGCAAGGTGTATTATTAAATGGGTTGCTTTTGTCAAGTGATGAGTAACACAATAGGCACGTCTCTTCGGTTTGCACACCTGTTTGCCTCCATTGGGGATCGATTCCGAGTTCTCCGCATGTAGCCTGTGCTTGCCAATATTTGGGATCTTGTTGGGCTTGAGTATCGAAATCATTATAAGTTGAAAGGAAGTCCATTGCGTGGTCAGCCTCTCGATTTAAAAAAAATTGAATTAGGGCGTCAATTTAGGAATAGTTGCAATTCCTTTAAGTCGTATTTAATTATTGTAGTCAGTGGAGGTGAGCCATATTAGCAACACAAATAGTCTATGGCCCTCCAAACGTTAGTTTGAATACCTTTTTAAAATGGAATTGAGGTGCGCTGCACCAAATATAATCTCAAACGCGTGGCCCTCACTTAATTATTTCTTTTAAAAAATGGGAAGGCAGTCGTAGAAATGAAGCCTATCGCCACGCATACTCCGGGGTGATGATCACCACCTGTACCTCACATCTCGGCACAGTGGAACGTGTAACCCGCCTGTTGTTCCATAGAATTCGAGGCGTGCCATTTAGCAAATTTCCATGGCCCTCGCAAAGTTAACAACGCGCAGTTGCTTTAGGCACGTTATTTCAATAATATTACCTTCCTAAATTCGGGTGCGCATTTCATGTGACCCAAATCCAAATCTTAGTAACGTCGAATAAAATGTGTTTCGGATTGCGGGTACATTTCATGTGGCGCGGTCCAAAGGCATGTTTTAGACGATGTTAAATCTTCTTTAAAATTAATTAACTGCGGTTAATAAATATTAAAATATACCATAGGCTAAAACATGTATTAAAATCAAATAATATGTCAATTTTAATAGTTTAAGCGACCGAGCTAGAACCACGTAACCCATGAATGCCTAACACCTTCTCCTGAGTTAACAGAATTCCTTACTTAAGAATTTCTGGTTCGCAAACTTCAAAAGGAAAGTCGAATTTCCTCGATTTGGAATTTAAAATAAACCGGTGACTTGGGACACAAATAATTATCCCAAGTGGCGACTTTGAAAATCAAATAAATAATCTCATTTCTAATAATGTCACTTGAATTGAAAAAACTCCCTTATATCCCCTCGGGGTATGTAAAAAAGAGATGTGACAATACTCTATGAGGATTAAGAGCTATGGGTTATCATAACTATCTCTCGATCAACTACAATAATTTACTAAAGCATTCTCTCGAACTACTCTAGTTGACAATATGTGCAGCTCTAAATTATCCCACCAAAGTTTCGGTATCCCTAAGCCCACTTTTAAGTTCAAGTAATGAATCTCTTCAATTACCCAAAAGTGGTGTTGTTCAACAGCTGTCCAACCTAATATTCTTTCTCAAGTAATATGAGGTAATTAAACACGATTAATCAAGGTCCCATTCAATTAATCACCATACAAAACGTAGTTGAACAATCATATAATAAATCCGGCTCGATTATAACAAGTTGAATCAAAACTTCAACCAACAATTGGTTCCATCTACCCTAGATAATTGTTTAGCTACTCATAACAAAATAAGAGAAAACTACTAATTTGTTCATAATGTAAAATTGCAAGAAATAAAAGGAGATAGAAAAACTCTAATGTTTGGTTGATATTCTCACACTTGTTCTTGCCTCCAAAGTAGTCTAAAAACAAGCTTAATTGTGTCTTGGGCAATCTTCTAAAGTTTATAAGGGTTTGGAACAAGTTTTCCCCGAATTACACTTTGGTCCCCAATTTTCTGGCACTTGAACAGTTCACCGCAGTCGCGGCAAAACCGTGGTGAAGGCTAAACGTTCTGCCTCGCTTAATTGTCTGTCGCGGTTCAACCGCGGTTCCACCGCGGTCGCGGTGGATTTCACCTCAGTCCACTTTTTCTTCTTTATGCTCGGGTAATTCTTGATTGGGCGTTTTCTTCACATTATTGACTCCAAAACACTTCGTATTGCTTCCTCACTTAAATTATTCCCTGCAAAGCAAAAGAACACCAATTAGAGCATTTTGTTATAAGTTCGCCTATAAAATAACAATAAAGCATGGTAATATTAAGGTGTAAATATCACCTATATAGCCTAATATCAGTCATCTTCTTCTGAATCTATGTCCATTTGCTGTGTTGTCTCATTGCATGTCACAGTCATTGGTTTATCAAGACAAGTAATAGTAATGCTATATTGGTAAAGCAAGGAGAGAAAATGATAACAATAAATATTAATTCGTAAGAAAAATTAAAAAAAATGCTTTTGATAATTTGAATAACTATTTTGAACATTGAAGACCTTATTGCGGGAATTGAAAAATGCGAAAAGAAAATTATTTAGTAAATAAAACAGTGAATAATGCTTGCTTTTAGCCTTGCTACCCCAAGGCTCGTCGGGCGTTGGTTGTCCTGATGGTCCGATTCTCGAGATGTGCCCTTCTGCTCACAGCCTATATGGAAGGGCCTTCCTCCCCCTACTCCTCAAGAATAACGTAATAGTCCATATCACTATCCTTTAAAAAAAAGTTCTTCACTGCTGCAAGTGCTTCTTCTCCATCTGGCACATAAATAATGTCGGCCTATTGCAAGGTCTGCTCCAGATGCGGTATTGGCTGCTCTAGTGGGTAGTAAGGACCGCGCCATGGTGGTGACCAGCTATTGAATTCTTCCCAGGTGTATTCATATCCCAAATCGATGGTAGTGCCATATTTCTTGAGTTTTATGGGTTTAGAGATTCCTTGGAGGTTTTTGCCGAGCCCTTTGCCAGGTTCGTACCCACTCCAACTCAGCATACTCTCAATTTTGCTATCCTACCATTTGTCTTTGTCGATAGCATTGACCCGCTCAATGTGGTGGTAAGTTTCTCCACCCAGCTTCTTTCTTCCCTCGATTGCCGGAATGGTCTGGCAACTGTATATAGGGTTGCTACCGTCGCCGTGGATGATCACTTCCTGGTGATTCCATTCGAACTTTACTGCCTGATGCAACGTTGATGCTACAGCCCCAGTAGCAGAATCCATGGCCATCCCAACAGCAAGTTGTAAGATGTTGGTACATCTATTACCTGGAAATCGACCTCAAACAAGGTTGGTCCCATCTGCAGGCATAGACTAATCTCACCAATAGTGGACCTCTGAGAACCATCGAAGGCTTTCACATTGATTGCTCCATCCTTTATCTCATGCAGCCCTTTACCCAACTTCTTGAGTGTTATCAGCGAACAAATGTTAAGACTAGAACCTCCATCGATTAGGATTCTGGTGATGAAATAATCTTCGCATTGCACGGTGATATGCAGTGCTTTGTTGTGCCCTAGCCCTTCGGGTGACAGCTCGTCCTCATAAAAGGTTATCTTATGGATTTCCATCACTTGACCTACCATAATAGACACTTCTCTGCTAGTGATGTTACTTGGTAAATATGCTTCATTTAGAACCTTTAATAGAGCATTCTTGTGCGTCTCAGAATTTTGCAGCAAAGAGAGAATAGATATTTGTGTTGGTGTCTTGTTTAACTGGTCGATGATTGAATATTCCTTGGCCTGTATCTTCCTCCAAAGGTCGTCCGGACCTGTCTCAATGAGAGGCGGCCGATTGGAGGCCTACTTGCTTGATTCAGCTAGATGTTCAGGGGTATAGATTCTACCAGTTCTTGTCATACCATGTGCTGTGATAGTTTCTTCAGTCCTGACCTTTCCTTTCCTTCTCGCCTCGGCTATATAGTCCCAGGGTACAGCATTTGTATAGAAGGGTGGCATGGTTGACATCTCCACTAGGATCAGCGCAGCTACCCTCACTTCTGTTTAACCAAAAATCTGAGTCTTTGATCAAAGCTAAAAAGAAATTCGGGTTACTGATAATCAGGAGATAAAAATAAAATATTTCCGAGAATGATGATAAAGCAATAAAAAAAATTGTATTTCAGTAAGATTCCAATAGTATTCCGTATCCTTACAGATGGTGAGTTCTTCTCCTTTTATAGCTAATCCTAGGAGAAGATGTAATGTCTTTGTCTTAATGAGGCAATTATGAGCAATAAATGACATTAAAAGAAACGTTACACAATCATTTCTTTTTAAATCAAATATTCTAACGTATTTGATATTTAATGCTATATTTAAACTCTTTTACGTCATCAGATTCGTATCTTCAACTTCTTCCGATCTTCGGTCTTTAGATGACTTGGATAGGTACGAGACTCGTACCTATTTTAGTAACGGTCCGCACCAATGTTGCTTTCTTTTTCCCTTATCTGTTGTCACCCGTGCCTCTTGGCTATTTATTGTGTTTTGACCGTTTGACCAGTCCACGTGTCATGCCACGTCACCTACAATGTAAATTCAGTTTTTTCCCAATACAGATAGTCCCCCCACTTTCCATTTATTTATCAAGTAAATAATTGGGAAGTGGATTTTCATAAAAAGGGAATTTTTGCCGTAATTAATATTATGACAAATACTGACGCTTCAATTGTCCCTTCCATTTAATGCTTTACATACGTGTCACCTTCTGATTGATTCTGCAATTCTACCCCTTTTTTCGAGACTTCTTCATTCACACTATTCACGAAATGATAGTTGCCTTTATTATAGGCTTTCTTTCATTGCACTTCTAAGTTTGATGGTTGTCATTATAAGTATTTTTAACCCTCTTTCGTTTACCTCCTTCTTCATAGATCTTCAACAATTAATTTCTTACTTACTTGTATTTTCTCTCCCTTTTGGTACATCCTTCTTCAACAATGTCATCTCCAAACCCCAACCCTAGAAAAGTTCCAATTCTCGATCACTTCCCCAATGCCCCCACAAGACATAGGAGAGGCAGAGGAGGTAGGCTTCGGAGCTTGGGCCTAGGGTCCGCTCGTAATGGTTTATTTGGTCCTGCTTCTTCTTCTCTTAGTATCGGGAGTTCTATTCCGAAGACCCCTTCTTCTAAAGGTAAAGAAATCTTTGATTCTTCTCAAGAACCTTTAGTCGATGAAATTGTTCCCAGTGATTTGTCTTTTGGGAGTGATAGAACGACTCTTCAAAGGCAAATTGTAAATTTAGATAAAGCTGACTCTTATCCTTCATTAGTAACCGAGCTTGCAATTCCTACCATCAGAAGGGATTGTAACTGGAGCAATAGTCTTCGAATGTCAATTCCTTCCCCAAATCAGAGAATTTCTTCCTTTAGAAATGGTTACTCTTTTGTTTATACTTACCCATTTACTTTGGGTTTTAATCCTCCGGTTGACCCAGTCATTATTAATTTTTGCCATTTCTTTAAAATCTGTTTGGCCCAAGTCGGTCCCCTAGTGTGGAAAGCAGTGGCTTGTCTGAGGTACTTATCTGTCAAAGCCAATGTCGACTTCACCCTTTCTCACCTTATTCATTTATACCATCCCAATTTAATGCGCCATGGGGTTTTTACCTTAACTGCAAGAAGCAAAAAGGTTTTGGTAAACCCTGAAGATGACAGGGATCGTGGATGGTACACCCGTTACGTTGTTGTACGTACGGTGGACTTGCTTGGTGAAACAAATATTCCCTTCCCTGAGAAGTGGAATTTTGCACGTAAGTTTCCTTTTATTTACCGCACCTATTTTTGAGAATTCTGATTCTTTTTCTCACTTCGTCTCTTTTTGGTTTTTTGTAGCAACCATGGGAGATGTGGAACTTATTCCTGACTTCCGTGGTTGGGTAGATTCAATTTTGAAGATTGCTCCTAAGGATCAAAGAACCTGGAAATCAATTTCATCTTTACATGGCTGGAAGGTGAAAACACATGGTATATCTCTTTTTACATGTTTTTTTTCTTTTTACATGTTAAGCACCTTTTTCTCAGTGTTGATTATGTATCCTTCTTTTGATCAGGATTTCGTGTTAGAGGAATGACAGCTGAAGTAGCTATGGCCATTCGCATGTCTGCTAATGCTGCACTTGATTTGAACAAGGCTCGAGCTTCGCTTCCCAAAAGGAAAGCTATAGGAGAAAGTTCTGAGAATGAGGAAGAGGAAGATACCTCTTTAATTACCAGGCCAAGAGTTAGGAGACGAGTCATTAATAATGATGAAATTGAAGATACCCCTGCTCAAACTTCATCCACCGAGCCTGTTTTGATTCATTCTGACGAGGACACCGTGACAAAAGATACTAATGAATTAACTCAGTGTCTTTTTGATAGTGGTTTTGAGAGTGGCGGGCTCGGCCCTGTTTTTGATGAAGCTCCTCTCTCCTCATTCGTTCCTATTTCCTCCATTCCTTTGCCAATTTCAACTGCACCTATTTCCGTTCCTGTGTTGGATTCTTCATCTTCTCCTTCCATCCCTTCTTGGACACCTATGGCTCCTGCTGCTGTGTTTACCTTTTCTACTACTCCTCCTTCCATGGCTCCTCCTCCCTTCGTTCCACATACAGAGGCGGGTTCTAGCAGTAGAACCATGGCTATGAGAAGTGTTACTCTTGAAGTTCCTGCCAACCATAGCCTTTTGAGAAAGACTGGTAGAGCTGATGTTTGGCTCGAGCCTCTAATCGGTGATATTGAGAAGAAGAAGATGGAGAGCCACAGCTGCCTGACTCTGATGAATGACATAGTTCATTCTACTTTGAAGGTATTTTTCCTTTACCAACAAGTTTTTTGTTTTTAATCTACAAATCCTCATTTCTATGAGTTGTCTCTGTAGGCTAACCTCATTGGTACCGAATTGATGGGAAGAATTTCCCTTTTGGAAAGAAAAACCCGTGAGTCTGAAAAATCCATCCATGAGGCCGAGGAAATAGCCAGGGGAGCCCAGCTTGAAGCAGCTAATTGGAAAGAACAGTTTGAGAATGCTCAGGGGACCATAGAGGAGTTGCAAGAAAGTAGAAATCTCCTGGAGCAGCAAAAGCGTGGTTTGACTTCTGAACTAGCTACTGCCAAGGCTTCTTCAAGCCAATTTAAAAGAGATAAAGAGCTTTTGGAGTGCTCATTGTCAGAACAATTATCAAAGGCTAGTGAAGAAGTCAGGGAGCTTAAGGCACTTTTAGCCAAGAAAGAAGAGTATGCAGGAGAATTAGTGCAAAGCTTGACTCAAGCTCAAGCTGACTTACAGACCTCCTCTGATGAGATTCGAGCTTTGAAGAGTTCTCATGCCTCCCTTGAAGCTTCCCTTGATTCCCATTTAGATGAACATCAAATATTGAAGAATGATCTTGCTATGTGGGAAAGGGAGTATGGACTTCTGGAGGAGAACTTCAACATAGAGGTGAGTTGGGCTTTCCTGAAATCTCGTCGTGATGCTTTGATGGAAGCTGCTCAGGAAAGCTTCGATTTGCAATCTGAATTAGCCAAAGTCTTAGACACTATCGAAAAAAGTCAACAACCTGTTGATACTCCTTCTCCTGCACTTGAAGCTCCTGGAACGGAAGAGCTTTTAAATGAAGAAGTGGCTACTGCATCAATTGGGGTTGCAATTCCGGCTCCCGAGGGTGAAACTTCTATGACACAGTCCATGGAAGCTGAAGCTCCTGTGATTCTTGCTTCCCTCGGTGATTTCAACATTCCAAGCCCAATTAAAATTGCTCTTGAAAATGAAATTGCAACTTCTGATGTTCCAACCCCTTCAGTGACTAGCTAAAAATGAAATTGTTGTTTTTGTTTTTATTAATTGGTGGTGTTATCCCTTGGCAACTTTAAGGGATCTTTTGACGAAATCCCCAGTTATCATAATGGGGCATTTGTAAAAAACAAATATTTTGCTGACTAAGTTTGTACTTAGTCTTTTATATTAAGAAGTTTTTATTGGTACTTCTGTATATTTTATTCTTGCCCATTTATCTAGGACTTATAGAATAGCTTAGCATTTTTATCCTTTTAAAATGCTTTATGATTCTTCTCATGGATTATCAACACGAGGCTTATAAAAGAGGGCCCTTTTATTTTATCGACACTTAATGAAGAAGACGTCTCAACTTCATAATGGTGTTATAATACGATGAAAGAAATAGGAATACACACGTTTTGTATGAAACAACTTTGGCAAGTTTCTATTCATGAACTTTAACAAGTGTTTGACTATTACATGTATTACAATACATCTACAACTTTCTCGTAACTGTTTTTCTTGTAACAGATTTGTACATAACATAGAATAAACAAGGTTTTTCTTCATAACTTGTTTCAGTACATAGTCATGACCCTATCTTTATATATTAAGAAGGGTTTGAGAGGTGACTTTGTTTATGAGTTTGAGAGATGACTCTGTTGTTCTCATGAATGCTGAAGACTTCGTAACTTTTTCTCAACACTTTCCTCTTTGTGGCTGACTTTTGATCGATATTCGTATCTGCACTTCTACCCATATCTGTGTATAATATGTAGTCCCCTAAGTGTTTTAGCGGTGAAGTATGAAGCCTCGAGCACTTGTTTATTTCTTTTACTTTGTCCCTTTTCCTGAAACAGAAAGATATACGGGACTCAGAGGTGCGATTATAGATGAAGACTGCCTAACTCGTGTGTATTTCCATCAGATTAATTGTAACCCTGGGCTGGGAATTTAAGAATACTCCATTTTGCCTTGCAGGTTGTGACTCATCATTTGGCACGAGTTAGGGTGTTTTGCCTAGCATCTAAAATCGTTAGTAAAACATTAATAATTCAAGAGAGAAATTTTAACATGGTGATACCTGACCGTAGGTACTTTCTCAGAAATAATATCTTTTTAAATGGACGGCATTCCAATGTGAGGGTAAAACTTTGCCGTCCATTGTCTCCAACTGGTATGCTCCTTTTCCCGCAATGTCACGGACTTTGTACGGTCCTTCCCATGTTGGACTTAGCTTTCCTGAGTTAGCAGCCTTTGCAGATTGGAACACCTTTTTAAGCACGAAGTACCCAATTTTGAAAAATCTGAGGCGTGCTTTCCTATTGTAATATCGTTCAATTACTTGCTTTTGTGCTGCCATTCTTATCAATGCAGCTTCTCTTCTTCCTTCAAGTAAATCAAGGTTGACCCGCATCTCTTCATCATTAGATTCCTCCGTTGCCTGATCGTACCGTGTGCTTGGCTCACCTATTTCAACTGGAATTAAGGCTTCCGCACCATAAACCATTGAAAATGGTGTTTCTCCAGTGCCTGTTTTGGTCGTTGTACGATAAGCCCATAATACTCCAGGTAACACCTCAGGCCAATTACCTTTTGAATCCTGTAACCTCTTCTTCAAGTTGTTGATAATGACTTTGTTAGTAGATTCCGCTTGTCCATTACCTACTGGATGGTATGGCGTAGACGTTATCCTTTTGATCTGCCAACTTCGAAGAAATTCTGTGATTTGAGCTCCAATGAATTGTGGTCCATTGTCACACACGATCTCCTTTGGTGTTCCAAAGCGGCATATTATATTTTGCCATATGAAGTCTTTAACTTCCTTCTCTCGTACCTGTTTAAATGCCCCTGCTTCTACCCATTTAGTGAAATAATCTGTAAATATAAGTAGAAACTTTACCTGATCTCTTGCTTGTGGAAGTGGACCTACGATATCCATTCCCCATTTCATAAAGGGCCACGGGGCTATAACAGGATGTAGTAACTTAGATGGTCTGTGCATATTATTGTCGTATCTTTGACATTTATCACATTTGGACACGAAACTGGTTGCTTCTTCTTCCATCTTAGGCCAATAATATCCTATGCGAATTAATGTTCTTACCAGTGACCATCCCCCTGCGTGATTCCCACAATGTCCTTCGTGCACTTCTCCCATCACATATTTTGTTTGAAAGGGTCTGAGACACCTTGCTAGTGGTCCACCGAACATCTTTCAATAAAGATTTCCTTGATATAAACAATATCGAGCAGTTTTTTTGCGAAGCACGTGAGCCTTTCCTTTGTCATTAGGCACGGTATCGTGCTGTAAAAAGGCAACAATTTCGTTTCTCCAATCCCATGTTAAATGATTAAAATTTACCTCATTTTTATCAGATTCGAGAACGGAATGAAATAAATGTATGACTGAAGCATTTGTATCATTTGCTACGTCTGCTGCAGATGCGAGATTAGCTAAAGCATCTGCCTCTACATTCTCATCTCTTGGGATCTGCACTACTTTCCAAGTTTGGAATTGCTTTATTAACTCCCATACCTTTGCGAGGTATTCTTGCATTCGCGTCTCCCTGGCTGTATAAATCCCCAGCATTTGATTGACCACGAGTTGAGAATCACTCTTGATTATAATCTGTGTTATGCCGAGTTCTCGTGCCAATTCTAAACCTGCAATTACAGCCTCATACTCTGCTTCATTGTTAGTTATAGAATGACATTTTATAGCATGTCTAATAGTCTCACCCGCAGGTGGTACGAGGACTCTCCCTAGGCCTGCCCTTTTTACATTAGATGAACCATCAGTGAATAAAACCCAAGTCCCCGAGTTTGCACCATTAAAAACTAATAATTCTTTTTCTACTTCTAAATGCATCCCCTAGCTAAAATCAGCCACGAAATCAGCTAGCACTTGAGATTTTATAGCGGTCCTGGGTTGATAAACGACTTCGTATTCACTTAGTTCTATAGCCCATTTTGCTAATCTTCCTGAAAGTTCGTGTTTATGCAAAATATTTCGAAGCGGAAAAGCAGTAACTACATTAATGGGATGACATTGAAAATAAGGTCTTAATTTTCTAGATGCCATGATCAAAGCTAATGCTAATTTTTCTAGTTGTGCGTATCGTGTCTCAGCATCCAATAAGGACTTACTTACATAATAAATAGGAGATTGTTTACCTTGGTCTTCGCGGACTAAAACAGCACTCACCGCGACTTCAGATACGGCCAGATAGATGAGAAGTTTTTCCCCCACCTTTGGTTTTGCCAATAACGGTGGTTTTGACAAATAAGCTTTCAAATTTCTAAGGGCTTGTTGACAATATTCATTCCATTCAAAATGATCTTGCTTTTTGAGTACAGAGAAAAACTTAAAACACTTTTCTGAGGATTTGGAAATAAATCTCCCCAAAGCTGCAATTCTTCCCGTTAATCTTTGTACTTCCTTTTTATTAGTAAGGATATCAGGGATTTCTTCTATTGCTTTGATCTGAGAAGGATTCACTTCAATACCACGGTTAGAAACAAGAAAACCCAAAAACTTACCTCATGCAACTCCAAATGCACATTTTTCTGGGTTGAGTTTCATATTAAATTTTCGCAAAATTTCAAATGTAACAGATAGATGAGAAATATGATCATGAGACTACTCAGTTTTGACGAGCATATCGTCTATATATTCCCTAAATGTTCTTGGAACATTTTGGTGACCAACCTTTGATAGGTTGCCCCAGCATTTTTGAGACCAAAGGGCATTACTTTATAACAGTAAGTCCCCCTGTCTGTGATGAAAGAAGTTTTTTTTTCATCACCAGGATCTATTTTAATTTGATTATATCCCGAGTATGCATCTAAAAAACTTAAAAGTTCATGACCTGCGGTTGCATCAATTAGTTGGTCTATATGCGGTAAAGAAAAAGAATCTTTTAGACAGGCTTTGTTTAGATCGGTATAATCCACACAAACGTGCCACTTACCATTTTTCTTGGGTACGACCACCGTGTTAGCTAGCCAATTAGGATACTTTACCTCACGGATCGATCCGATTTTTAATAATTTTTGGACCTCATCCTGAATCACCTGGTTCTTGAAAGCACCTTGCTTTCTTTTCTTTTGCTTTATTGGTGTGAAAGAAGGATCCTCATTGAGTTTGTGAGTCATCACATTCGGTGGTATCCCTGTCATATCAGCATGGGACCAAGCAAAGCAGTCTAAGTTAGCTTTTAAAAATTCGATTATCATACCTCGCATGTCTAAGCTTAAATTGGCTCCGACATAAACCTTCCGTTCAGGCCATTGCTCAAATAATATCACTATCTCGAGCTCTTCAATTGTCGTTTTGATGCTTTCATTTTCTTCAGGTTCCTGAATTGTGTCAGGCCTTGAGTCCAAATCTGTCTTTTCTTGTTCAACTGAAGTTTGATCTTTTTTACCTTCAATTGTTTCCTGTAATTGCTATTTTTCTTTATTTACGGTGTTCGTACTTGTTACAGCGTTGACACTTCTAGCCATCTGCTGATCCCTACGAATTTGGCAAATTCTCCATGGTGATGGGAATTTAATAACTTGATGTAGAGTTGATGGGACAGCATCCATATCGTGTATCCATGGTCTCCCTATGATCATATTGTAGGCCATTTCTATATCAACTACCTGAAATTTAGTTTCTTTAACAACACCCGTAGCAAAAGTTGTTAGAATTACCTCTCCTTTTGTTACCACACTTGAATTGTCGAAGCCTGACAAAATGTGCGCCTTGGGTATCATTTTGTCTTCAGCTTGCATTTCACGTAATACCCTTAGTAGTATAATATTTACGGAACTCCCTGGGTCAATCAAAACTCGTTTTACATTAGTATCATGTACAAGTAAAGATATTACCAGTGCGTCATTATGTGGAGTTGTCACTCCTTCGGTATCTGCATCATCGAACGAAATACTTTCATTTTCTAAGACCTGCCGCACCCGTTTCCCGTGTGTAATTGTTACCTTAGAAACCTTGTTGGAGGCTGTGTAGGTTATGTCGTGAATATCTTCTCCCCCACTTATCATATTCACTGTCCTCTTAGGTGAAGGAGGTTGTGGTGTCTCTTGCCTATTTTTCATATAAGCTTGTTTTCCTTTCTCGCTAAATAACTCAGTGAGGTACCCTTGCTTCAATAGATGATCCACTTCACTCTGCAAGAATCTACATTCTGAAGTTTTGTGCCCGTGATCATTGTGGAATTCGCACCAATGATCTGGATTGCGTCTATTTGGATTTGACCGCATCTCTTTTGGCCACCGTACCTTATCTCCCATGCTTCTTAAAACAGCTACGAGCTCGGAGGTAGAGACATTAAAATTATATCCGCCGAATCATGCCTTTAAACTTCTGTCATCATCTCGTGATTCTTGTCTGTTCCGATCATTCCTGAACTTTGAAGAAGAACCAGAGTCCCTGTTCCTCGATTTTTGATCATATTGCTGGCTATCTTGTTTCGACCGTGGGTCTTTTCCTGCAGGTCCCATATATGGATCGTACCTGTTTTTACCTGATCTTTTTTCGGTTTCTGATCTTCGGGGACCACCCCTTTCTTCATGATGAAACTTAGGTACGGTATCTTCTTCAATTCGCAGTTTCGTACTATACCTGTTGTAAACATCATTCCACGTGGTTGCAGGAAATTCTCGAAGGCTTTCTTTGAGTCGTCTCGTGGCTTCAGAACTTTTTTCATTTAAATTACTTGCAAAGGCTATTGCAGCCCAGTTGTCAGGAACACGGGGTAGAGTCATTCTTTCACGCTGGAATCTATCAACAAAATTTCTAAGCAACTCTGAATCCCCTTGTTTGATTTTGAAAATATCTTCCATTCTTTTCTCAACCTTTTGTGCTCCCGAATGTGCTTTAATAAAAGAATCTGCAAGCTCAGCAAAAGAATTAATAGAATTTTCAGATAAAAGAGAATACCAGGTTAATGCACCCTTGGTGAGTGTTTCTCCAAATTTCTTGACCAGTACTGATTCAATTTCTTGTTTGGTCAAGTCGTTGCCTTTCACGCCTGTTGTAAATGCAGTCACGTGGTCACGTGGGTCTGTAGTACCATCATATTTTGGGATGTCAGGCATTTTGAACTTTTTCGGAACTGGAAGGGGAGCAGCACTTGGCTTCCAAGGTTGTTGTAAGTATTTGTCCATGTCTACTCCTTTTATTACAGGCGGAACTCCAGGGATTTGCTCAATATGCTCATTTTGTTCCTTAAACTGTTTCTGCAAGGTTAGTACTAAATTTTGCAAATATGAATTATTTGAATTACCTGGTCCCTCTTCCTGTGGTTCACTGGTGGTTGCTCCATTTCCAGAATTATCAAGAGCAGAACGGGGATTCTCCAATGTATTATTATTAGGAGTTGGTGTGGGTGGTGCAGCAGGCAATCGACTAACAAGTGCCTGAAGAGCTTTGCCGACCTGTGCATCAATTAGCTTTTGTAAAGCTTCAGTTGTAACTCCTTCAAAGTGTTCAGATTGTTCTTGTTGATCAGCACGGGATTCAGTAACAGGAGTGCCTTCACGAGATTGACGTGGTGAATCTGGAGGGGAGGGAACCACGTCACCTTGATTTTGATGGATTTGATTTTCATGGTTTCCCAATGTGTTATTACTGTTATTTTCGGTGTTGTTGTTTGACATGGTGACGACAATGGACAAGATATAGCTTAAAAGAAAAGACTATCAGATTCCCGGTAACGGAACCAATTTGTTTAACCAAAAATCTGAGTTTTTGATCAAAGCTAAAAAGAAATTCGAGTTACTGATAATCATGAGACAAAAATAAAATATTTTTGAGAATGATGATAAAGCAATAAAAAAATTTGTATTTCAGTAAGATTCCAATAGTATTTCGTATCCTTACAGATGGTGAGTTCTTCTCCTTTTATAGCTAATCCTAGGAGAAGATGTAATGCCTTTGTCTTAATGAGACAATTATGAGCAATAAATGACATTAAAAGAAACGTTACACAATCATTTCTTTTTAAATCAAATATTCTAACGTATTTGATATTTAATTTTGTATTTAAACTCTTTTACGTCATCAGATTCGTATCTTCAACTTCTTCCAATCTTCGGTCTTTAGATGACTTGGATAGGTACGAGACTCGTACCTATTTTAGTTACGGTCCGCACCAATGTTGCTTTCTTTTTCCCTTATCTGTTGTCACCCGTGCCTCTTGGCTATTTATTGTGTTTTGACCGTTTGACCAGTCCACGTGTCATGCCATGTCACCTACAATGTAAATTCAGTTTTTTCCCAATACAACTTCGAATGGAACATGTGCCTTGGGTGGCAAGACTGCAACCTTGAATAGTGCGGGCACATTTGCTAGAGACACGAATTCAACCTCAATTGGTGCCAGTGTCTTTGCGGATGGCGCTGCTTCAAACTCAAGAGGTATAGACATATTCACCTCAGCATCCTCAGACGGTTAGATCTGGATTATGATTGGATTGAGAGTAATTGTTGGTTTCTTTGGGTCATCACCTTCAGCGATCAACCCGATTGATCCCTCAGGATCCTAGACATTTTCTACTTCAATCATGAGGATACCCCCACCCTTATGGTCTGGCAGAGGGTTGTTGCGTACGTTTGGAGCGGGTTCCTTTGCCACAATGATCTTGTTATCAATCAAAGATTTTATCTTGTCTTTCAAGGAACGGCAATCATCGATGGTGTGCCCTTCCATGCCAGAGTGGTATGTACAGGACTTTTTGGGTTAACCCACTCAGAAGGATTCTCAAGGGTTGCAACATGGAATGGGGTGACATAACCAGCAGCTTTGAGCCTCTCATACAGTTGTTCGGTAGATTCGGCGATGGTTGAATATTGTTTTGGAGGTCTACGATCAAAATTAGGTCGGGGTCTAGGAAAATTTTGGCGTGCATGGGGTGATTGATAGTTAGATGGTTGAGCATTATAAGTTTGGTAGACATGAGCGGGTTGGCAGTATCTAGGTGAAGTAGGTTGATATGTAGGAGGTGGAGATGACTGATAAGTTGGTGGCGGAGCTTGGCATGAGGGTGCTTGGAAATTTGGGGTTGGATGGTATGTGAGTGGGGGTGTTGGGTAAGGTTGGTATTTAAGGGAAGACTTGGTCCTTTGTGCAACCATTACGGCCCCTACGTCCCTTTTCTTGGACACACCACCGGACTATAGAGCCTTATTCGTAGCTTACAAGGCTTCGAAATTTGTAACCATACCACTTTTAATACCATCTTCAATTATTTCTCTTAATTTGATAATGTTAGAGAACTTGTGGTTCTCAATCATCATCAGCCGCTCATAGTACTGCGAGTCCTGAGCCCGGACAAAGAACTTGTTTATTTGATCATCTTCTAAGGCGGGTCTGACCTTAGCAGCTTCGGACCTCCAGCGAATAGCATACTCGCGAAATGTCTCCGTGGGCTTTTTCTTCAATTTCTGGATATAGAACACGTCTGGTGCATTCTCTGTATTAAACCTGAATCTATCCATAAAGTCAGATGTCATGCCTACCCAGCTTGACCACTTCTTGGGATCTTGGCTGATGTACCAAGATAATGCATCTCATTTCAAACTCCTCATGAACAGCTTCATGCGGATCCTTTCATCCTTCCCTACTCTAACCAACTTGTCGCAATATATTCTCAGATGGACCCTTGGATCACCCGTACCATCAAACATTTCGAACTTAGGAGGTTTGTACCCCTCAGGTAGTTCGACATCAGGTTGTCTGCAAAGGTTCTCATAGTTTAGCCCCTCGATTCTTTTGCTTCCCTCAACGCCCTGAATCTGGCTGGTCAATTTCTTAAGTTCCTCGGCCAAGTTCCTGATAAGCAAATCCATTTCATTAGACTTAGGTGTGCATGGGATAGGTTGGGTGGAGTGCGGCATGGTCTCCACGTAGATAAGATTGTTATGTTGGCTTGGTTTATGGGTGTGGAAATGGTCGTTTGTGGAGTTCTGAGGTTCTGGGATGAGTGGTGGAGTGTTGTTTGGGGTATGGCAGGTGTTGCAATGGTTCTTTGATGGAGCAGCGGGATGATGAGGCGCGGGATGATTCTGTTGTTTTGGGATATTTTGAGTAGGTGTAGGGTTTTGAGCATTGGGGAAGTCGATATCTGGGGTGTTGAGGGAAAATGACAGGTTTTCCAGATTCCGAATCTAATCGAGCTCTTCCTGGAATTTCAATAGTTACTTTTCAAGTTGTGACACATTCTCGTTAGGAACCCGAATACCTTGGCCATCAGTGGCCTCTACCCATTCAGATGTGTTCTCCTTCCTGATATTGTTTAAATCTTCCATTTTATTCTTGCCTTTGTTCTTGCCTTTAGAGGGACTAAGAGGAGGAGTGGGTGGAGGGCCCCTGGATCTTGTGAAATAAGATGATGATGCCAGAGTGCATGAACTAACCTTTGGGGAGGGCAATAATAATAAAAATAAAATAAAAGGTAATCAAGTCAGTGAGGATTATAAAAAGTATTGCAATATTTAAACACATAGTGTGGGAATGTAAAGCGTGTGGAACCTCTTTGTGCCCAAGGTAGGCCTAGCAACAAATAGAATTGGAGAACTTTGAATGCCAATAAATACTTCATTTCATAATATAAAAATAGACGAATCCCAAAATGATACTAAGATAATAATAAGTTACTACTGGCACTTGGCCTTATTACATTTGGAAAGCGAGTAAACATAATCTATTTGGCCTCAGAAGGACCTTCCTCAAGTTGAATGCTCTCATTGATCAAATCCTCCAGTTCGTGTAGGTTCACCAGTAAAAATGCCTTTGCCAGGTGTTCTCCTTCGTTTCCCTCAGTGTTCTGGCATTCGGTGACTCTCTTCCTCACTTTGCCTTCCAATTCCAGCAGACTGTATTCCAGATATTCCAACTTTTGACTAGATTTGGCGGCCATCTCTTTCTACTCATTGATTTTGTCATTGGATGGAAGACTCCTCCACCAGTCTAGCAAGAGTGGAGGCGTGCTAACCATACCAAAACTGGGGATCTCGTGCCTCATTTTCTGCAAAAAAAAAGGGTTAGACCATACCCCCACCGGACTCGACTATTTATACATTTATGATCAACACATCGACATTTAGTTCTCCAAATTAATGCACAAAATGTGGTTGCGTCCATTGAGATTATGGAAAACCCAATGGACTTTGGATAAGTCTTATCTTAAAGGATCATTATGTGGACAACATAACTGATCCAACTAGGTTTGACCATGATGCATGCGCAATATAAATAGAGTAAGGTTTCTATGGGGTTTTAGACTGGTACCCTTGAGCGGACAACCCAAGGGGGAAGGCACGTAACTGTCGACGGCACCGTTGATCGACTAGTTTTACCGCAAATAAGTCTTTCCAAATTTAGTGGGTAATGATATAGGAAGGGTGGAACCGCTCATCAAACGTTGCTATAGTATTTGTTTGGCACCAGTGGAGTATGATGTTGAGCATGATTATGCAATAATTAAATGCATGTTGACATGTATTTGCACGTTGAGAAAGCGATAAATACAATAGTTTTATAATTTAAAGCAGTTATAAAGGAAGGAAACAAGAAAGATATGTCAGTTTTGCTTTTGAAGAAGAAATTAAATGCTTAAGAGAATTAAACAAATAATTGCACATAGGGAGGGATACAAATTCACAAAAACGGTATGAAATGGTAAAAGCCTAAATATCCCCAGCAGAGTTGTCATGTTGCGCGCCTCTTTTTTTCTCGCGAAATCAGGTTTATGACATTTTTGGTTGGGACAACTCTTTCCTTTTGGGAAAGGGGGTTTGCATTTTTGAAGAGTCATCACCTAACAATTTAAGGTGCGTTAGAGCACCTATATGGTTCATTTATAACTACGTTTGGTAACTAGAGACAGGGTAAGGGCTTGAAATTATCCTAAAGGAAAGGTGTTAGGCACCTCTCAGGATCCACTAGTGTGATTCCCGGCCAAACAGTTTTTTGTGAATTTGTACAAGTAGCCAAATAAACAAGAATGGTTCAAATAGTAGGGGATTTAAGTTTAAGAACACAGATGTTTGAAAAGCAATTAATGAAAAGCAAGAGTTTGAAAAAGAATTACAACCTAAGCACATTTGTGAATGTAAAAGGAGGGTGTCCTAGGTTTGTTTATAATATGGATCACATCAATGCAATACCTGGTATGACACTCCTCAAAGAGGGGCTACACGTGGTATTAACGCACCGGTCATCATATCCATATCTACCCTTTTCCACCTCGTTAAGGTAATTAAAGCGAGGGTTGGTCTCGACCCTTATTGCATGGTGTTACCCGTCCCTTCTTATCAGTCTCGGAGGAATTAAGGACTCGTATCCTATAAAAGGGGTTTCAAGGCAGACCCTCAAGTTTAAAGGCAAAATACTAAGGCGACTTATAATAAACAAGTAAGACTTCAATTAAGGGGAGCATGAAAGACAAATGAAGGCTCAGATATACCTCCACACACAGTACACATAAATACCATGACTCATACACAATAAAGGTCTGAATTTAGATACTAAGCATAGTATTTAAGTGATAACAGCAGAGTTAGATTTATAACATAACTCAAATAGGAAGTCCTAATCAGACTTGCCTACTTATTTAACATGCTGACAGTTAAACAAAGATAGTTCTGGTTTTTATTTTAAGTTTATTACCTAAGACTTGCCTAGGCATAAAATAATATGCAACAATTACCAGAATTATAAAACAGTTATTTTACCTAAAGCATGTTGTTCTAAATGTTGCAAAGTATGCAGGAATTGTGACCAGTTTCACTTAAATAGGATAATCAAACATGAGGTTGTTTTATATCCTTTTTATACACCAGTAATTTAACTAGGTGTAACTGAGCGAGTGTAAACGAGATCCTAAAACAGGGTATCTAACATGCACATATGAAAATGCAGAATGACTGCAGAATTCCTAAAGTATGATTTCTAAATGCCCAAAGAGTTACAGCACGACTTCAAGATGTGCAGGAGCAACAGTTTTAAGTTAATGTTGTTATTTAGCCTAAAGTAGGATTTCTAAGTGGTGAAGTGATGTCAAATGAGATGCTGAAATAGTAAACCTAAGAACATGGTATCTAATGCATGACATGCTTTGAATATGTTGATCTTACACATGGATCCTAATGCACATATAGGAAATGTAAACCTAAGACATAGTTTCTACCCATTGATATTGATAGCATATAACTACCCTCCCCTTTTCACTAGCCAGCCCCAATACTTGTTTACAACAGATTATTACAGACCAATACCGAAATGAATTACATAAGAAAAATAAAAGTTACAATATAGAGAGACTGAAAATAGGCCCAGATTTCCAACACCTGACTAGGACTTCCTCTCTGAGTTATGTGATAAATCACCTCAAGTGTCAAGATTGTTTCATAGCTTTCCTTATATCTTGGTGTGTCAGAGTTCCCTAAGGACCTCAAGGGATCTCAGGCAGTGCTCATACCCAGATTTCATAGCCAAGACAGAGTAAGTGCAGTGTGGAAAGGCCAGTTTTCATGTGTCCAAGTTCAGAGGGAGCTCAAGGGTCCCAAGGCAAGGCTCACACAAAAGGGGCAGAACTTAGTGGTCTAAGAGTATAGTGAGAGTGCTTGTCATAGTGTTGAAAAGATTTAAGTGAGAAAACAGTTTTGAAAAGGGTAAGTAAGAAACAATTTTAAAAAGAGAGACTTAATAACAAACTTAAATGATGAAAACAATTTGAAGGAGTATGCATACCAATCTCAGAACAAAGTCAGTATCACACCAAGGACTAGGAATAGTCAAGCAAACACAAGCAAGGGAATGGGATTGGAGGGACAAATAGGGAGCATGTGAGGGCAAACATGTAGCAGGCAGGAACATATACAAGCACACAATCAGAAACTCCTACAGGTTCAGAGGATCAGGGGGATAGTAGGGTATTGGGTTAGATTAACATATCAACATCAAACAACTGAGATCATGCTCAAACCAATCATGGGGATTCACATAAGAAACATGTACTAAGTATACAGAAACATGCAGGTCATTGACAAGTGAGGCACAACTTGACATGTAGAGGGAATTCAGGATCCTAATTACATGTTTGAACAGCACAATAGTAAATAAAAGCATATCAGAAACACAAGAACTTGTAATAATAATAGAATCATGTTGGTTTGAGAACTGAAATCTGAATTAGAACATACCAGTGAAGTGAAGAAAGCAAAACACAAAGCAGAAATAGGAGAGGTGCAGTAGTTAGCCTTGGCTTACAGTCGGCTAGCTTAAAATAGTACCAAGTAGCACAGAAGAGAGAATAGAGAGTTTTAGTTATGTGAGAGAGAGTTGAACATATTTTTTTCGTCTGTTAAGAATGTAAAAGAGAGTCATTTATATAGTAGTTTGAAAATTGGTTAAAATAAGGCAAGAATCAATTTTTCAGTAATTATAGAACCCAGTATAAAAATTGGTTTGAATCTCCCTTTAATTAAGGGAGTCAGTGTAAAGGGTAAAGAGCAGGAGACAAGTAAGGAAAGAAATCATACACGACTGGAGTATAACAAATAAGGAAAGATTTCAAAATAGTACCAGCATAGAACAGGTAATTAAGGCTATGTTTAGAAAGTTTTCAAACTAAAGAAACAATCAGTAAGAATTAAGTAGCAACGCAGACAAGGCAAGGGAAAATTAATTAAGGCAAGCAACTAATCAAATTAAATGGAAAGCTAGGAGTCAGGGGGTCCAAAGGAAAATGTTCAAATCACACCAAGTAACAAGGAATTCAGAATCAATCAAAGAGAAAGTCATGGAAAAGAGTCAGCAAGTCATGGAAAAGAGAAACTCAGTAGAAACATATCAAGGCAAGGCAGTCACAAGAAATCACAAGAACTCAAAATAAATATGAGAATCAGTAAGTCATGCTAATACACAAAAACCAAATGAAGAACCCTAAAAATTAGGGTTTTTGACATAGGCTAGTTAGGGTCAAGAAAAAACTCAACAAAATTAGTCAAAACACATAGACACGGGGGATTAAGCACTTAAAACCAGAAAGCGTTTCGAAGAAAAGGATTTTCAGAAACCCTGATTTAGGAAGACGACAAGCCACTAGAAAATTATGAGATTTTCCATAAAAACAAGCAAAAATAAGTTCGATTCTTCTCAGATCTGTACATATCTAAGAAGTTTAGGAGATGAAATTAAGGTTTTCAATAGAATAACTCGAATAGAGGAGAAAGCTTAAACAAAAGTTTTAAACATAGAAACTCGCAGATTAATACAAAAATCAGAAGAAAGAAGCATTTTTGAAAAGGTTTTTAAGAACCCTTGTTCGAAGATGAAGAGTTACTTTAGAAAAATCGAAAAAACCTTTGAGGAAAACAACAAAAGCTCATAATATACACAGATCTAAAAGAAATCGCAAAATCTTAAGAGTTAGGTTTTCAGAGAACCCAGAAAAGATGAGAAAACCTTAAAGTGTTACCGGTTTTAACCGGAAAAGTCATAGATCTTACTCGAACGGCCTGAGGTGGCCGAAAAATGGCATGAAGGACCATGGGTAGGAGTTGAACCACTCCAGGTTCACCTGAGGACCTTAGGGTAGTTTCAAACCGGTGTGGGGTGAAGCAGAGTCCAGGAGATGATGAGAGGCCATGGTTTCCGGCGAGGGAGGTGGCTGGAGAAGGTGGACCGGGTCCATCGGAGAGGAGGGAAGAGGAGAAAGTTCTAGAGAGAACCGGAGATAGAGAGAGGGAGATAGAGAGAGCGGTTGAGAGAGAATGAGAGGGGGGAATGAGAGATAGGGGTAGTCATTAGCGTTTAATATGGTATGGGGGATTTGGACCGTTGATTAGAAATGATCAACGATCCAGATTGGACCAGGATTGGGTCGGATATGGTTTGGGTTTGGGATTGGGTCTGGTGGGTTATTTAATTGGGTTGGGATCTGATTCAATTAGGCTAGAATTGAAAATGGAATTGGCTATTTGTTAAATACCCAATTAAAATTAGATAAATAATTAATAAAAATATCTAATAATTGGATAAAATGAAATTAAAGATAAATAGGTAAAATTAAGGTAATTAACTAATATTTAAAATATAAAATAATTGATTATTGAATTAAAATAGCATAAAGTGTATAATTAGGCTATAATTGCAAAATTATTGTAATTATAGCCAAATAATGCCAAATTGGCTAATTTGTGAAATAATTAAATCCTAATATGATTAAAAATGATATATTTAACTAAGAAATACTTTGAAATTACTTGTAATATAATTTATGAATAATTATTGGATATAAAGTACTGAATAAATTAGAAAATAAATTGATAATAATATGAAAAATTATGGAAAATGCCAATTATTATAAAAAGTGATTTTGAAGGCATATATGCAAATTTAAAAATAGTTTGAGGAAAAATTGGGCATCAACATTTGAAATTGAAGTCTGTTCCAAGTGGAAACACTAATGGAACAGTAGCTCAAACAGAAGGTGCACAGAGGAAATTACAGTTGGAATCTGAACCAAAGCCAGCTAAAACATGGTCGATGCTGTTTGAGGGGAACAAATTGGCAAAAGGAGTATGGATCTGAAGTTCATACCGCCTACTATCGTTGAGGGTGAGGTGATTGTAGAACTGGTACAAGAGGATATTCATAGTGAAATACACAAATGGAAATATGCAGCAATAGTATATGTCATAGGGGGATCACCTTCGATTGGGGCTATGGAGAGATTTATAGCAGGACAAGGGGATTTCTCAATGAAACCAAAATATATTGTCATAATGTTGGTTATTTTGTGATTAATTTCTCATGTTTGGAGGAAAGGGATATGGTTATGTATTCAGGGCCACATATGCTTAACAATAGACCAGTTATTATGAAGGCTTGGACTGCTGAATTCGACTTTGATGTTGAGGACTTGAAGATAATTCCTATTTGGATCAAGCTACCTAACTTACCTCTATGTTGTTGGAGTGCAAGTGCATTGAGCAAAATTGGTAGTGGTTTCGGCCAGCTAATATATGATGATGTTTGTACTTCGAATACTGAGAGAATCTCATATGTAAGGATATTGATAGAAGTTGATGTTACTAAGGAGTTACCAAATGTTATTAAAATAAAATATCCAAAGGGTAGAATCATGTCACAAGAGATATGGTATGATTAGAAACCTACATATTGTTCAAAATGTATGCAAATAGGCCACAACTGTCAACAAAAGCAGATCAACACAGGAGGGGGTGAGATGAAAACAGGACATCAACAACAAAAGACAATGGCAAAGCAGAGAACAGAGTGGAGGCCTATCAATAAAGAAGTTGGATTACAAAACCAGCATCAGTAGGAAGTACAAAAGGAAACTGATAAGCAACAAGTGAACAATGATAAAAAAAAAGAAGGAAGTGGAGATGAGTAGCAACAAGTTAAAAGTAAATCTGCAGCAAAAGGGCAAAGAACACAGGAAGCTGGGTAATGCATCCAAGTTCTGAATGGTTTCAATAGCCTACTGGAAATAGGACAAGAACAAATAACAAGAGGAGTAGCTGAATGTAGTACAAGTAGAGGGGTGAAGGTGGAGAGGATGGGATAAAACACTTTAAATTCAATATGATAGTCATATGAAATATAAGGGGGTTCAATAAAGTGTATAAGCATAAGAGTTAAAGGTGTTTATGAGGGATAATAAAGTAGATATGATAGCAATATGTGAGCATAGAGTAAAAGATACAAAAGCAGCTAAAATAATTAGGAAAGTACTACCAGGATGGGAATAGAGTCATAATGTCAAATACATGTAAAGGCAGAATCTGGGTAATATGGAATCCAAATGTGTTGCAATATATAGTGTAGAAAAACATTCTCAGGTTATACATGGCAGTATGAAGATTCTGAAGACTAATAAGGAGTTCTACTTTTCATCAATCCATGGACAACATAGTGTGCAAGACAGGAAATCATTATGGGAGGTAATTAGGAAATTAACATGGCAATGCATGGGACCTTGGTTGCTGATGGGAGATTTTAACTCTATATTAGGGGTTGATGATAGAATGCATGGAAGTGAAGTTTAGGATAATGAAATAAGAGATTTTAAAGAAGTTATAGAAGATTGTAGTTTGGTAGAATTACCTACAGTGGGAAAGACATATATATGGACAAATGGTCATGTGTATAGCAGAAGTGATAGAGCAATAGTTAATGACAGCTGGATGATTAATATGCCTTTTAGTCAAATTCAAATACTGAATCCTCTTTTCTCATACCATTCTCCACTGGGGATTGAGGTAGAGGAAAGGTGTGATAACAAGAAAAGACCCTTTAAATTCTATAATTGTATGGTTGATCACCCTGATTTTGGAAAGATTGTGGAAAGCAACTGGACAATGAGGAATGGGGGTATGGAAGCTGTATGGAGGAACCTGAAACTTATAAGAGCTTCTTTGAAACAATTAAATAAGATGGAGTTTAAGAATGTCAAAGGGAAGATAACTACCATAAGGAAGGAACTGAATGATATACAAGGCAGAATGAAGATTGCTAATCCAACAAGTAATCTGTTTGAAGAGGACAAGGAACTACTACTACAACTAGAAAAGTGGGATAAAATTGAGGAGTCCCTCTATAAGCAAAAGTCAAGAGTGCAATGGTTAAAGTTGGGAGATACTAACAGTGCTTATTTCTTTGCTAGCATGAAAAGAAGGAAAGCACAAAATCAAATTAAAAAGATCACTAATAGTAAGGGGATGTGTTGATAGACGGGAAGAGTATTGAAGCTGAAGTGATTGGGTTTTATAAAAATCTGTTAGGAACTGCAAGGGGCAGCATACCAGCTATTCATCCTGGCTGGATAAGGAATGGATCAGTGCTAACTAGAAGGCAGCAGTTGCAGCTCATTACTCTTTTCACAAAGGAAGATGTAATGGATGCACTAAGAGGTATAGATGACATGAAGGCACCGAGGGGATGGTTTTAATGCATGTTTCTTTAAGATAGCATGGCATATTACTGGAGATGATATTATTGTTGCAGTACTGGAGTTTTTTACTACTGGGAGAATGTATAAGCCTATCAATAACACAGTAGTCACCCTTATACCTAAAGTAAAAAACCCAAATTCAATCAGAAAGTATAGACCTATCTCATGTTGCACTATATTATATAAGATCATATCCAAAATGTTGACAAGTAGGTTGAGGCAAGTAATGAATACACTGGTGGATGAGAGTCAAGCAGCCTTTGTTCCAGGAAGAGTATTGATAGATAATGTATTGCTCAGTCATGAATTGATTAAAGGTTATGGAAGGAAAGGGATCTCACCTAGATGCATGATCAAGATTGACATGCAAAAAGCATATGACTCAATTGAATGGGTGTTTTTGGGGCAGGTATTAACTGGGTCGTGTTTTCCCAAAGTATTTATAGGATGGATTATGGAGTGTCTCAGAACTATATCTTACTCCATCTCTATTAATGGTAGTCCTACTATGCCATTTGAAGAAAAGGGGGGGTGAGAGGGTGATACAATGTCACCACTATTGTTTGTATTAGCAATGGAGTACCTGACTAGAATCCTAAAACAGTTAAAGGAGGAACACAATCTCAATTATCATCCAAGATGTGAGAAACTGAGCATTGTCCAGCTCAGTTTTGCTGATGATTTGCTGCTATTCTGCAGAGGTGATGTGATGTCTATATAGCTATTATGAGAATGTTTTAACAGTTTTTCAAAAGTTTCTTGACTTGTTGCAAACCAAAGTAAAAGTTACATGTATTTTGGTGGAGTTTCAACAGCAGTACAGCATGACATTATTCAAGTTACTGGTTTTACCATTTGTAAACTTTCTTTTAGATAATTAGGAGTTCCTATGATCTCAAAAAGACTGTCAGTGAGCCAGTGCCAACTTCTATTGGATAAAATATTGGGTAAAGTCAAACAATGGATAGTAAAATTCTTAAGCTATGCAGGAAGACTACAGTTGATAAAAAGTGTGTTAATTACCATCCAAACCTTCTGGTCACAGGTCTTTCCACTGCCAAAGAAAATTATACAGATGGTTGAAGGTATTTGCAGAAAATTTCTCTGGACTGGTGACACCAATGCAAGTAAGAAAGCTCTGGTATTTTGGGAGAAGATGTGCAGGCCTAAATCCAAGGGAGGACTAAACATCATTGATCTCACTACATGGAATAGAGATGCACTATTAAAACACCTCTAGAATGTTTGTATGAAGAAGGACAAGTTATGGATAAGATGGGTGCATGTTTACTATATAAAAGGGAAGATTCCATGGCAAGTAGAAGTGAAGCAAGCTTCATGGATAATCAGGAGGATACTACAGGCTGGGAAATATATAAATAAAGCAAGGTTGGATATTGGGAAGGTGTTAGGGACAAAATCATTCTCTATCAGGGGAATGTACAATCAATTGAGAGGAGATTTCCCAAAGGAAAATTGGAGCAGACTATTATGGAATAACAAAGGTTGTCCAAGGTGTAAGTTCATATTATACCTTGTTGTACATGAGAAGCTATATACCAAAGACAGATTGAGCAGCTGGGGATTACAAGTTAATCCAAATTGTTCACTATGTGATCAAGAGCTGAAAGGTCATCAGCACATGTTCTTTATGTGTAGATTCTCAGCAGAAGTATGGGGGAAGCTGTTAGCATGGATAGGACTGGTACGAAGGGTAACTGGATGGAATGAGGAGCTCAAATGGACAGCAGATCATAGGAAAGATAAAGGGTCGAAAACCATGATGTACACAATGTGTATTACAAGTGTTGTTTACCAGATATGGATGGAAAGAAATAGAAGAATTTTTCAGCAGGAAAAGAGAAGTAGTGAAGCTATCATAAGACAGATAATACAAGAGATACATTGTATAAGAAATGGGCAGAGTAGCTTAAGGAATGAACTTCAAATATTAAATTTATATCCTTATGAGTTGTTAGAGTAGAAGGATTGTACTGAGTTTGGGGCTGCATGTCCAAACTTAGTTTACTATTATACTTGTATATATTTACTTGGTAATAAAGATTGTCTAATTACCAAAAAAAAGGCATGGGTAAAAACTCAAGAATTTCTGTTCCTTGGGCGACAATTTTTGAAGGAATGAGAGACAACATATATTGTATTACTGATGAGATAATGAAGAATATATGCCAGAATGATCCTTCGGAAGGAAACTTAGTTGGCATCTAAAATTGTTGCATACTTTCCCCGTTTAGTATGAGAATTCCATGCTGATAAAAGCATATCAGCCTTGGCATTTTCTAAGCAGTTTCTCACAATAATATATTTTATTGTGAATTTAGCATCCCAACATCTTTATAATCATGGTCAAAATCATATATCTGCATCAAGAAATAGCATATTATATTTCTTTCAACTTCAAATTGAACGGAATGAATACTGATTCATATACAGTAAACTGTAACTATTTCAGTATTGACATATCTAACTGATTAATTAATTGATTTTTGAGGTAAGCAAAGGGAAGTATTCACGATTTTTATACCACTTTGACTAATGGTTGGAAAAGTAGTATCTTCTTCCAACTTTATCATTCATTATATTTAGTAAAGAAAGAAAATTGTTTATGGTTTTAACTGATACAGATGTGTATATTTATATTTATATATCTGTCAGGTTTATAAGATGACAGATCTATATTTGCTAGTCACGGACTCACGGTTAGTCTAAAGAACATTTTACTTACCTGCAAAAAATCAATTAATTCTCCAATGCTTTTAACTTTCACATTTCAGCAGGCAGTTCTTCATAAACAGAATAACTACGTTGAAAAATTATTTGATTAATCCTCTCAAAGTTAACTTCAAGCTCACTTCCTAATTTGTATTTGTCCAAATTTTTATTAGTTCTAAATATTCTAAAAAATTATGTAGTACATATATAGATTTAATATTGTATATAAAAAACCTGGATATAAATTCAGCAACTTGTGGAAGATCAGGAGTAATCCAAAGCTTCGAGGAATGCCAAGTATTATGCACAGAAATTTTGTCTACATATAAAATTAACTTTAATTTAAAAAAAACACACAAAAACAAAAATAGAAGTCAAATCTAAATATTGCGATCTGAGTACCTTGAAATTTGCAAGCTTTTATGAGTTGCATAACCACTATGACAGGTTGATTGGATGATCCTTCCAAGTGGGGTAAAATTTCATCTACAAATTCTCCCTAAAAAACTGTTGAAATATTGTTCCTCCTATATGTAAAATACACAAATTAATAATGAGAAAATAATAGTAATTGAATCTATAACTAATTCAATTCATGATTGCAAGTGTACTCATAATCCTCAATCTCCAAGTTCATAAAGGTACTTGTTTTACCACCTTGATTGTATGATTCTACGTTATCGTGACCAATATCTTCTCCTATGATATTTGCCACATTTAAATAAATAGTTATGAATAAGGTGATAAAACATTCAACAAAAGATAGCAAATGGTAAAACAATTACAAAATAGTTCATTCTCATCAACCTCAAATTAATTTGTGAGATGTTCAACAGATCACTAATTTCATCCACACTCGTCCTATGAGAAAATGTTAGTTTCAATATAGGCTTGTTGGTCTTAATTTTCAGATTGTTTGGTCTAACCACAAAGTTTTTCATATACAATCCCATTTCATGTATTTTTATTTTGAAAATACGCATAACAGCTCTTCCAATAGTTTCATGAATTCGATCTCCCTAAAACAAAAAACTTGAAAAGAAATTTAAGTTATTAAGGCGCATAAGTTGAAGAAAATACATCACAACTCGAAAAAAATAACATATAAAAAAGTAGCACCTTTTCATCTTGAATAATTAATTCAATTGAATTAGAATTTTCTGGTTTCTCACGGTCTGGAACGTGCCATAATCTAACAACACGAACCTTCAAATTCCAACTCATTTTGGACATTGATATTTCGCTGATATAGTTATAGTTTGGAGTCATACTTTGTAGAAGTTTGTGTGGAAGTTAAACCCTAAACAATGTAGAGAAGTCAAACCTAAGCAAAAGTTATTTAAATAAAGATTTCTAAGGAAAGACTATCGTAGTAAATCAATTTTTAAGTATCTGAAATCCTAATATTTAAAAAGGGTATGTGTAAATCAATTTGTATGAGTGAGTGCGCAAGAAATGATACGGATCTTTTTTCCTTTGTCCTCTTATTCATTTTTTTTAATACTATTTCCTTTAATATAATATTAAGATACAAAACATTTATTTAATTATTTCTTTCTTAAAAAAATACCTACCATAACTAAATTATACACAAAATTTAATTAAAAATATCTATATTAATGTATATTGTTGGCAAATAAGGTCAGATACAAAGCTTGTACTAAATATAGAATTATTGTTTCAACTTAAAATTAATATGTAAGATACAAAATGAAATTTTAATTGATTCTTTCTCAAAAAAGGATACCTATCGTAAAAGAAATTATTAATAGTATTACAAATAGATGATCATGTAATTTTGTATGGCAAGTGTGAGTAATCGTATATTGTCATATCATAATGATCTTTTTCTTTTACTTATTTTTGGACTTTGGTCCATAACATGTTTTTGGAAAGAATTTTTTCTTTCCATTTTTATGTCAGCAGAATATTTCAAACCTTTTTCTCTTACCCGTATTAACTCAAAGCATTAATTTCATATTTCAACAGAGTATTTGTCATATGTAATATTACTTCATATATGATTATATATGTTCATGGACAACTCTATTATATATTTTATTCCCACCAAAAATAATTTAATTATTAATTAGAAAAGAATATCAAAATATTTTTAAGAAACCCGTGAATTTATTTGTCATATAATATTACTCCAAATATGGTAATATATGTTCACGGATAGCTCGATTTCATCTTTCTTTGCCAACAGATTTTTTATCCAATTATTAATTGGATACAAAAGAATATCAAATAACAATTTTTTCAATGTTATACAAATAGAATCCAACAAATAGATTTTATAAAATGCCAAGTGGTTTGTTCTCATTATGCCACTTGGTTTAACGCATACTTCACTACTCTCCTTTTAATTCATCTTACATTTTTTATTAGCCACTTTCAATTAAACCCCTCCCCAATCCCACCTCACCAAGCATAGTCCCCTTGCTTTCGTCATAGCCTTATATGCCAAGTGGTTTGTTCTCATTATGCCACTTGGTTTAACGCATACTTCACTACTCTCCTTTTAATTCATCTTACATTTTTTATTAGCCACTTTCAATTAAACCCCTCCCCAATCCCACCTCACCAAGCATAGTCCCCTTGCTTTCGTCATAGCCTTATAGGTATGCTACACCATGACATTCATAGTACTGAACTGGTGCATAATAAAGACATGACTAGCACATTCGTTTCAATAGACTCTTCTTCATAACTCTTAACTCCCTAACATTTATGCCTTGCACGTAAAACATAAAATCCATCTTATATAAAGACTTGCCTCCCAATTCCCATCAACGTAAAACAAAAACAAAAACAAAAAAAGAGGGGGGCAAAAAAAGTAGTGAGCAAAAAATGGCCCTTCCTAATGGAACTGATCAAGAAAATGTGGCCGCTCGCAAAAAAACAGTGAAGAAGATCAGCATTATTGCCATTTCTTCCATAGTTCTTGTTGGTTGTATTGTAGCTGCTGTTGTTGGTATAACTTACGCCAAAAATGGGGACTCATCAGGCAGTCAATCCAAATCTTTTTCCACAGCAATTAAAGCTGTTTGTGACGTAACATTATACCCTCAATCATGTTACAACAGCCTTGGACCTCTAGCCAAATCAGACAACCTTAAACCTCAAGATATTTACAAATTATCCGTCCAAGTTGCTATCAACGAGCTCTCTAAAGCTTCGGATGAGTTCTTCAATATGCCACAAGTGAAGAATATTTCTGATCCTATGGCTGTTAAGACCTTGGGAAGTTGTCATGATCTACTTTCACTTGCACTAGATAGCCTCAATGAATCTCTTTCTATTCCAAGCAAGTCGTTGTTCGACGGGTTTTCTGACCTCAAGACAAAGCTAAGTGCAGCTGGAACATACCAGCAAACATGCATTGATGGTTTTGGGGATATTACTTATAGTTCTGCAAGTATGGCTTCCAATAACCTCAAGAATTCGGGTCAACATACTAGTAACAGCTTGTCCATTGTTGATATCATGGATCAATCAATTCAAAATTCTATTGACTCAATGGATTCCTTGGGTGGAATTGGGAGAAGACGTCGTTTGATGAATTTTGATGGAGATTTTCCAAGTTGGATGGCTTCAAAAGATAGGAAATTGCTTCAATCTTCAAAAGGAAAGAGTTTGATCAAAGTGGACGCTGTGGTAGCTAAAGATGGCTCTGGGGACTTTATTAATATCAGTGATGCTCTTGAGGCAGTGCCTGGGAAGAGTAACAAAAGGTTTGTGATTTATGTGAAGAAGGGAGTTTATGTGGAGAATGTTATAGTTGAGAAGAAGAAATGGAATGTTATGATGATTGGTGATGGTATGGATGCTACCACTGTTTCTGGCTCTCTCAACTTTGTAGATGGCACTCCCACTTTCCAATCTGCAACTTTTGGTAAGTCCTTGTTCTAATTTTGCATGAGACAAACAGTGGTTCCTACAAATTTTTAAATCCTAAGCAATATACATGCATGTACTTACTTCCATTTTTCTTCTTACACAGCTGTGTTCGGCAAGGGATTCATAGCTCGGGACATGGGTTTCCGCAACACAGCAGGTGCAGCCAAGCATCAAGCAGTTGCCGTAATGTCAACTGCTGATCTCTCTGTCTTTTATCGCTGCAAATTCGATGCATACCAAGACACGTTATACACACACTCCAATCGCCAATTCTACAGAGAATGCAGTATTTATGGAACAGTGGACTTCATATTTGGTAACTCAGCAGTTGTTTTTCAAAACTGCCACATACTTCCTAGGAAACCAATGCCTGGCCAAATGAATACCATTACAGCTCAAGGCAAGATCGACCCAAATCAAAACACTGGCATTTCTATTCAGAATTGCACAATTTGGCCCTCAGCAAATCTCACCGGAGTCAGTACTTTCTTGGGTAGGCCGTGGAAAAACTATTCCACAACCGTTATCATGTCTACAACAATGGCCAGCTTTATTGATCCTACAGGGTGGTTGCCTTGGGTGGGGACTACAGCACCAGACACTATTTACTATGCTGAATATAGAAACTTCGGCCAGGGGGCTGTGACCAAAAATAGAGTCAACTGGAAAGGATTGAAATTGAATATTACTAGTAAAGAAGCTAGCAAGTTTTCTGTTCAGAAATTCATTCAGGGTGACAAATGGCTCCCATCTACTGGAGTCAGCTTCAAGAAGGATATCTGAGGGAGATAAAGCTACGGTGGAGTCGTCATCTTTTCTTTTCTCCAATAAGGTTGATTTTGTTTTCTGTTACACTTTATTTATACTGAGGGGAGAGGGGTTTTCTGCTTCTTATCTCTAAACATTGGTTGATTTGTACACAATTTTCAAGGGAAATTTTTTTCTTTTGCTGGACTTCACGTTTAGTTAAAGGCATTCTTAACCATGATTTTCAGTGGAACATAATTACCTGTGAGATGAGACTAATTCGGTCCCTGTGATTCCCAGTGCCAGCACAAGAGGTTCATCTTAATCAAAGTACAAGTACAAAAAGCATTTTTTACAAACATATTAATTTAGATTGGAATAGCTAAGAGAAACTCTGTGACCTGTGAAGATAGAAAGGTTTATGTGCATCGTTTGCCGATTGCACTCTTAGAGCTGGAATAATACAAAACACTAATGTCTACTATAGTTTCAGTTCAATGGGAAATAGGCTAGAGCGACGCAAGTAAACCAGCAAACCGCAGAAACCACTTTAATGTGAGACTACCTATATATAGGCCCAAATGTATCCTGAAAGGATATACCACTAAATATTGAATCTAGGAGAGTTCACAGTTAACTTACAGGAGTTTGATATATAACTCTAAGCCTATCCAATAAGTCTGCTAAAAATCCAAATCAAATTGAGACTAATAAATTAGAAAGCATGTGATATGACCAAAAGCAAACTCTCACTTTAACACTTTTAGTTGCTAGAGACTCACCTTTCACTTATATTATATTCCTTTAACAGTATTGCATAACTGAGCAGAAAATACACTTATAGTATATTCCTTTAACAGTATTGCATAACTGAGCAGAAAATGGAAAGGGCCACGCAATCCGGTACAGGATATCAGTAGGAGGATTTAAACACTTCAAAATCCACATTGTATCTAACTGAACATAAATATTATAAAAATCAAAATGGAACAAACCTCTAGATAAGCACAAATAACTGGTATGTTGCAATGTATCAGCAAATTACTAGTCTCAAGACTAATCACGGATCAACATCCATTGTTCACATCAAAATTGAAGTAAAACAAAGTACTAGTATTACTAGAAACCATAACGACAACCTCTGGCTGAATCACTTCAATGGAATGAACCTTTTTTAGACTACTTCAATGGAATGAACCTTGAAGAGTGAGTAGCACCAATACCGGGCCTACCGTGCTTGACAGGCTTGTATGAGATTGAGAACTCAGCTAAATAGTGGCTAATCATTTCAGGCTTGACCTCAATTTGATTGAATGTTTTCCCATTGTAGATTCCAATAACGCTTCCAATCATCTCAGGTACAATAATCATGTTCCTCAAATGTGTTCTGACAACCTCTGGCTTCTCACCTGGTGGAGCCTCACGTTTCTGCATGAATACGTTTAGATGTATCAATGAAAAGAAAACATGGTCCTAAACACCCAATTAGTGCCAAAACATACCAAATGCTACATCAAAATCCAAATGTTACAGCGAAGCCAAACTTGCCAACCATTAAACACTGAGTGCAAGCATTAAATCCTGTTTCTTTCTGTAGGAAGAGGTGGTTGCATGAGGAAAGTGACTTCTGATGAATAGGAATTGAACATCAGAAGCCCTTTCCTCCTCCCCCAGAAACTATTGACAAGTACAACTTCCGGATCTATTGCAAACATGAGAAGAAGAAAACACAAGGAATAAATCACAAGTCAAGGTCACGATACCTAGTTCTGGTAAATTCTACTTTAGCAAGCCTGCACTCCCGACTCATGTGATTGTCACCCGTGTGTTAAAGCCACATTTGATAGTAATAATCCACAAATCAAGTCAACATATAGTATTGTGACTCTTATCAAAAAAAGTAAAGTATTGTGTCATTTTAAAAACAAATGTGTTAAAACTATAATTTGAAACTATAGCAGCAGAACAAAGACAGTAAATATGGAATAATATAGGGCATTCCCCTCACATTGGCAGCAAGTTGATGCAGCAAAGTGGCCAGGGAGTCCCCAAAACATTATTGTGCGCCTACGCACAATGTGCGCCACAAATAAAACCTCACTCTGTGGTATACCACGCCACCTCTTGTTCACGAGGGAAGCGCTCGGCCATAGGCGCCTACATTCTCAACTTCTCAGTTACCATCAGTATGTTATGCATAAAAAGCACAAATAAATCTAAAGCAATCATTATGCTAATATTTTTTCATCTTGTATCTCTATTTCACATTTCAGTGGTATTTAGACTCATGCGCTAAATTCTATAAAAAGTTAAGCAATCTGCAGTTCCAGTAATACAATTTTCTCCAAATTCATTGGAATAAACTAAATAAATTGAACCTGGCTGTTACTGAGGTAATGAAAAACAAAGTCATGCTTAACATTCAAAACAAATATTAGTTTTTGCATTAGGAGCATGTTCCAGGTATTCTTTACTATAGAAATAGTTGATATAGAGCATCAAATAAATAATTCCCAATTCAGAGAAAGCTAATTGGTAAAACTGATCTTACCGCCTTACGCAGCTTCTTGATCAACGCCATTGGCTTCCTCTTCAAACCCCTCTGAAACCTAATACAATTACAAATCAAGATGAGTTCTTTTCACATGTGAAACACCTCCATCTTCAACTATGAGCTTATACATGGGGGAAAACTTATACATAGGAAAATTTCAGTCCAATCACTACATTCAAGAATGGCCCTTCAGTTCAGTTGGTCTTGGTCTAGGTCTAATATACGTTCATTTGACAATATAACTATTTAGAGGGTAAAATTACTGCTTCTTTGACAACATCTCGCAAGCACTTAGTCAATTCCAATTTATGTGACCCTATTTGCGAGTAACCTCTACCTAAACACAAAAACAATAACTAAACCTTCTTATTTTACCCTTAGTGGAAGACTTTTACAGCCTTTATAGACACACTAATGACATAGTAGCATGTTTAAGACCACATGCATCAAAAGTCATAACAGGGCAATACCACATAGATGTCCATGTTTAACAACACAAGTTTCAACAATCTTAACTTTTTCTTATTGTAAAAATTCCAACATACAGAAACTTATGTGTGCTAAACTTTTTTCTAGTTTTTAGAAATACTCTTGTTAAAAAGATGTACAAGTATGAGTCCTGTAATTACACAGCGCCCAAGACCGTGTTTTCTTAGGGTCTAGCACAGATTTATGTTGAATTAAAGTTCAACGGCTTATAATTCGACAATCAAACAAGCTCATACTAAACAAATTAATAACAATCTAACAATACACATTCGCCACAAAAAAAAAGTAAGATACCTTCTGCGAGGGCGAGCAGGGAAGAGCTTAACGAGCTCATCAGTAGACATGTCAAGAAGAGCATCCAGATCGACTCCTCTGTAGCTGAACTTCTTAAACGTTCTCTTCTTTGGCTGTCCGGCCGCAACATCAGCACCTTCAACGTCCGCCTACAGAAAACAAACTGTTAAAAACCAGAAGCATCGAAACAAGGAAACACATTGAGAGAAAATCAATTACCATGGTTTGGAATTGAACTAGCAGTGAAGCAAGCACCTACGGAAGTGACTGCGGCTAGGGTTTTGAGGGAAAGATGTGTTACTGAGAAGTGAGAGCCATATATAAGGATGGGTGTAGGGTTCGAGTGATTTTCATGGGCTGGGCTTCAGAAATTGGCCTCATGTGTTACCTCTTAATGGGTCAATAGCCCATATAAACGCCAGAATTTATTTGGAATTAATTCGAATTTTATTTCAATCTTTTGTATTTTAAACAAAGTAGGGATAATGCATAAAATCCACTCCATCCTATGACACATTTACCAATTACACATTTTTTCTTTTTGGGGGTTCTATTACCCCCGAACTTATTTTTACCATAATTGATTTAACATTATATGCTCAATTAAACCCGACCGTGACTACACCTATTCCAATCGCGCGAGGACTAATTTTAAAAAGGCTTGTCTGCTATTCAATCGCCACGTGTAATGCCAAATAAGCCATAAAAAGGGTTCCAAACATTAAACTCAGCTATTTTAATTGAACTCGTTATCTTATCACTCTTTATAAACTTAACTGTTATAAATTTTGTTGTTGCTGCTGCTGCTGAAATTGAAGTGAGTTTCAATCAATAGAATATAAATTACTAATCTTTAGTCAATTCGATTTCATAATCTTTATGTTATGGTTTGAAATTTCTTTCCCAATATTTTATATTTTAGGAATTAGGGTTATGAAATGGCAAATACCAAATTGAATAAAATTAGGGTTACATACTTCTTTACATTATGTTAGAGCCGATTTTGCAATAGAATAAACAGAAAATTATGATTGGAGTGATTTTATTGGAAGGAATCGAAGAGGGGAATTGAGAATTTGGTTTGGACCATCGAAAATGGGAAAGTATGAAAGGAAATAACGAAGTAGGGTCGGGTTTAATTAATGAATGAGTTTAATTTAGTTTAGAATAAAATGGATCTAATAAAATAAAAGTGTATTGGGTGGGACCCATTAGAACGTGTATACACCGATAGTCTTATAGATGGGAGTCGGGTTTAATTGAGCATATAATATTAAATTAATTATGATAAAAATAAGTTTAGGGGGTAATAGAGCCCCCCGAAAAGAAAAGATGTGTAATTAGTAAATGGGTCATAGGATGAGATGGATATTATGTATTATCCCAACAAAGTATGAATCTAACATAGAGAGAAATATAATTTTAAAAGTATAATTATCATTTTTGCTCCAGTATACATATGTAATATTAAGTCATTATAGTCACTAAAAGATTCAAGTAAAAATATTTCTTTGAGCCACAAATTATCAAATATAAAAAGTGATTGCAGATGATCCCAAATACCTCAATGGAGGTAATACAGTGTGCAAGCCAGAGATAGAATAGACCAAGCGTGACACCAAGTGTTCATCCACCTTAATAGGAGTGTTCAAGTCGAATCGAAAAAAGGTACTAAACCGAAAAGTCAAACAAAATCAATTAAAAATATCGATTAGGTTTGATTTGGTTTGGTTTGGTATTGAGTAAAAAAACGGACCAAACCGACACACACACACACACACACACACACATATATATATATATACTTTTAAGACTTTATATATAATTTTCTTTAAAAAATATTTAGAAATATCGGGGATCCTCTCATGATGTAATATTTAATAGAACGATAAAGTGCATTTATTTTATTTACTTTAAATAATGAGTTGTATCACTTTCTTATCGAATATTATTGAAATGCACCGATCATCTCTTTGTTCTTCCACATTCATATGTCAAGACTTCTTATATCTTTTTCGAATTTGAAGTGGAATTCTGATAATTTAAAATTAAATAGAACATATCATTATTTAGGTATCATATTGATTTTTATATTTAGTTATTAAATTCGGTTAACCTTGAAAGCATATAGCAACAAAAAAATAATTGTTTGGGGATTAAAAAATAACTATAATGTGTTTCTAAAAAAATACTCTCATAAAAATATTTTAATAAATCATATGTTTATCAATTTTTTTTTAAATTTTTAGTAAATATATATATTCACTTATCAAAACTTTATGGCAAAATATCTTAACCCCCCCCCCCCCCCTTAAACTTGGCACGGATTATTAGTTACAATCTTAAACTATTCGTGGTCTTAGTTACCACCCTCAACTAGGCCTTTTGAGAGACCATTACCCCCTGGACGCTGATGTGACAAATTGTGTGGGTGCACTCGCCTGCCACATGAATTTTTCTGTATATGTGGCATTTTTTTTAAAAATAAAATATATTTTTACCTTTTTAAGTATGTTACTTTTTTAGATAATTTTTTCGAATAAAATTTATAATAAAACTTGGATAGAACTACATTATTTAGGTTTAATTTTTGTATTTGGGTAAATATAATAAAGTTTTAGTTATTATTTTTTTGAATTTGACCTGAAAATAGAGATTTATATAATTGAAATAAATAGTCAAGGCATCTAGAAAGTTATAAAAAAAATACATAGTTTGAAATTTATTATTTTGGCTATAATTATTTATATAGCTCTAAATTATGGTGCTCTATAAATATTTTTTTTTACAGATTTTACCTGAAAAAGTAAAAATACACAGTTCATATAAATAGTTATTGCATCAAAAGAAGAAATAAAAAGAGTATACAATTGCAAGTTCATTATTTTGATTATACTTTTTTTATTTGGTAAAAAATAACGGAGCTATGGCTAAATTTTTTATTGGTTTAATTCAAAAATAAAAATACACAATTAAAATAAATAGACATTATATATAAAAAAGCAGAAGTATACACAACCGGTACTCCATTATTTTTGCTAAAAGCTTTTTATTGGGCTAAAATTATAGAGTTCCTACCAAACGTTTTGCAAATTCGGCAAAAAAAAAAAAAGAAATATGTAGTTGGAACAAATAGACATTATATCTTAGAAGAAATTAAAAACAAAAGTTAGAGTAAAGTGTACGATACACCCCTGTGGTCCGGCCTTTCCCGGACCCCGCGCATAGCGGGAGCTTAGTGTACCGGGCTGCCCTTTTTTTTCCTTTAAAAATTAGAGTAAAATCCACATTATATGTTAAGATGAAGCAATAAAAATACATAGTTGTAACAAATAAATCATTATACATGACTATATGACATTTAAAAGTTAAAAAATAACCTTTTTGGAAGCTGATTTTTCAATTTTTCTTCACTCTCACACGCTTAAAAGAGAGTGCACCCACACTCTTTATCACATCAACTTCCCGGGGGATAATGGCTCTCAAAAGGCCAAGTTGAGAGGGGTAATTAAGACCACAAATAGTTTAGAGATGTAACTAATAATGTGTGCCAAGTTTAGTTTTTTTTTTAGGTATTCTGCCAACCTTTATCTATAACTTTAACAAAGTAAGACTAAAATAATATTCATATAGCCCAAAAATTCAAAATATCCGACAAAACTGAACCAATTCAAACCAATATAGTTGGTTTGATTTGATTTGATAAAATCCAAACCAATCCGATCTATATACACCCTTATACCTGAATGCTTTTTTACTCTGCAGTTAATAGCCAAGAGTTTGGGAAAAATTCAGATAGTAACACTACAAAAGAAAATTAATTAAACAAACCAAATCATATAGAGTCGTTTTCTTTTTTTGTTTCGATATATTTAGATTTTTTTCCACATAAAATATATATTCATTTCATTCAGTATACTAGAGTAAAAAACACAAACTTTCATATGTCGGTATACGTTTAGAAGGAATCAAATAAATTGATTAACCTATTGTCTATTGAAACATCTACATTTGAAAATTTTCATAACGAAAATTGATAATTATTCACTAATCAAATAACAATCTTACATTCATATATTCTTTTCAAACCTACCTAACATTAACGATTAAAACAATAAATAAACCACTCATTTGATTTAGAAGAATATAAAACTAAAGAAATAACTTGAACTGTATACACAGCTTTGTTACGGCTAAAAACATAGTATAAAGTAAGATTTCTAAAATAATAATCATTTATGACCATAAAAATTTATAAATTTACGTGTATGGATATGTATATAGTCAGTTTGCTTCTTTTTTAAAAAAAAAAGTACCGAACCAAATCACATATTATTATTTTTAATTCAAATAAAATCAAACCAAGTCAAAGAGCATGTTGGTTTGATTAGAATTTTCAATTTTTCTCGAACATGTAGAACTTGCACCAGGTAGTTGATTTTACATATACTACTATTTAAGAATGGTTATAGGCCCTTCTCCTTCAGAAACAAGAAAAGTATAGAAAGGAAATATGCGATCTATTAATCTTATAGAATGATTCTTCAAGTAACATAAGAGAAGCGAATTTAGAAGTTGAGAACATGAAAGGAAAGGTTGAATAAAAAGGTGTGGAGAAGACTTGTTTTCATAAAAAAAAAATATGGAAAAAGAATGATGGGGTTAGTGTTTGAGCAAAGGTTTAAAACTCTTTTGTCTAACTAATTATTGATAATAAATAAGGTATTAACCAAACATAATTAATTTCATATCCAAGCATATAAAGTACGAAATGAAAGAAGAGTAAGAATGTATAAGATTTATTAATGTGATAATCGTACATCAAACATGACAGATGAGCTTACATCCAAAACTGTCACGGCCCATTTTCTGAACAAGCCGGGACCGGCACTCGATCACTAAACATGACCGAGCGAACCATCTCTGCTTATCAAATCTATTATAACTCTAATTTTATATGCAACAAGGCAATACTCTAACCAAATACTTTTGATTAATTTAAATATTTGAATAAATCAACTCCAAAACATTATTTGTAGTAACTACTGAATTACTGCTAAGTTATTATCAAAAACATTTGAATCTTAACCCAACGACTATGTCTATGAAGCCTCTACTGATAAATTGACGCACTGCTCAGGACATGAGATTTCCTGGCCAGTTCTCTAAGTAACAAAGAAATAACTAAATAAAGATGACTCTAAGGAATACTCCACGACCAAAATCGGAGCTCACCAATAGCACTGGAAGAGAAGGAAGTCCTAACTCGTAGCCTACTCGCCTGCAAATTCGGTTCCTATGTTGTACCGCAGACCAACGTAGGTTCCTAAAAGAGAACGTCAATACCATCCATTGTACTCAGTGAGTCTCAACAACAGGGGGCGAAACTTTAATAATATATACATTATGAGCAAAGATTCTAAATGCATGAAAAACATAAGCTTATAAGAATAATTCTAAATAATTGCATAATAGCAGTTTATGAATATTCTAAAAGAAATTCTTTTCTTTTTCTTTCTTATAAAAAAAATACTTCACTTTATACTTTGGGAGTTCCGACTATCCTGACTTAATTCTGTCTCAGTCATCGTGTGATCGGCACTGGTTCGATCCCAACATGATCGAATAGGCCCAATCCACGAGGTGCCTCTCGCTTCCTGGTTCGCAACGCTCATGTATCATATCTTAGCTTGGCTAAGTAAATTCTCAGCAATGAGACCCTCGGCTTGTGTGCTCCCTACTTTGGCACAAGTAGTTTCAGGAAGTCAACGCCTTGGTCAGGACCTTCGGCCTAGACGATGACCCCTTCTCAGAATAAAGGATACTCTCAAAAATCTTTTCTTTCTAAAACTTGTTCTTGTGACTTTTCAAGTCTAAATCTTTTCTTTATAGAACATCATGTACATGCTCATGCTGATATCCTTAAATGTAAAGCATGACATAAGAATGAAATAAACATGTAAAAGAGTTTCTAAAGATTTTTGCTTTTTCATAAATTTTTAATAGGCAAAATACATAAGTTGCCCCCTAACCTTTGGTCCAAATCCCCCTTACGCACTTTCTGTGGACGATAATAACATTACACATGCAACATTTCTAAAGTGTATCTAGTATACACCTCTTTTGACCAGGACAAGTAAAAAGTATATCCGTATAATGCACGCGTTTGACTTTAGCCCATTTGAAATTATTAAACCCGACCCTTTTGTTTTTACCTTAACCCTTATTTACTGCCCTACCTGACCCATCCATTTCTTATCTTCCCCCCGCCCCCCAAAACCCCTCATCATCTTTATCGTTGTTTCTTCTTCAACTACAACCCCTAAATGTCATGCTACTATTAGGGATGGATCTCCTAATCTCAATGGTATTTTGGCCTAAAAGAAGCTACTAGTTGGAATTCTTTGGTTATTGATTCTGTTAATCTTGCTTCTGATTTGGTAAAAATGTGCAATTGTTTCTCCTCTAAACCTCAGCAGCCATGGAAGATAAAACCCACAAGAAAATACTCATCAAAAATATTCTGGCTAAATATCCAAACTTTTCACCGGTCGGAGTAAGCAAAACTCCATTTCTGACAAGCAAAAGACGTAAAAGAAGAAGGTTTTACTGTAAAATCCATGGCATACACATGTGAAGATGTAAAAAACCACGGTAAATAGAAATCAAAATCTTGCTCAAGTCGTCTAGTTTGTCAGTTTGCCGGAATAGGGGTTGGGGACGATCGGACGAAGGTATTAGTGATTATGTTTTTTTGTCTTTTCTTTTTGTATTTCGTGTGAAATAGTAAAAGGTAGAAAAGGATAAAAAGGAAAAAAATTATTTATACCATTGGATCAATTAATTTAAATCTACAGCGTTCAAATAATCATGCAGATTCTCGTTTTTCACCTCTTCACGCGCTCCTTTTGCATGAAACTTACTTGGTCAAAAGAGGTATGTACTAAATACACTTTAGAAAGGTTGCGTGTGTAATGTTATTATCGTCCACAAAAGTGTGTAAGGGGGATTTGGGCCAAAGGTTAGGTAGCAACTTATGTATTTTGCCTTTTTTAACATAAAAATAGCATATAAGAATAACACAAAAATCTGAAAATTTATGCACATATATCATAATAAATCATCTAAACTTTTGCTAGAATAATCCTAAGTTAATAGGTACTCACTCGCTCCAATTAAGTAAATATAAACTCTTTTAAGCAATTCATCAAACACCTTGTATGCGTGCTTTTGTGAGTTAAACTACTTTAGTAAAGGGTTATATCAACTCACCTAAAAACTTCTCGAGCCAATACGCAGTCCCTGTCCAATTGACACCAGTCAAACAATTGGTTCTACCATAACCAGTGCATTTTAATTAATTTTAAAGTTTTACGCCTAAACATGAAATCTATTGTTGATATGGAGGAAGAAGGGAATTAACTATTCAACTCTTACCTATTACTACTGTAGGGTAATTGAGAATAGGGAATTTTATATACCTGAGTAAAAAAAATAAGTGAATTATGAAGAACCCTAGAATTTTCGTTGCCCTGCGTAAATAATTGTTGCCTCTGTTTCTCGAGCAAACAGAATTCTGTTTGCTTTTGGTAAGGTATTCACGCCTCTGTGAGGCTATTATGTTTGGTCCAACAGCCATTTATGGGCTTACTTGGCACGTGCTTCCCCCTTTTTTTTTGATGACTTAAGTAGTATTTAATTATACATACTTTTAGTAATTACTAATATTAAAATTATTAATATTCCTCTAATTGTATATATATATATATATATATCACTTTAGGCATATATATAATGATAATAATAATAATAATAATTTAATTCTATAATTAGTGTGTCTCGAAACTTTATAAATTTGAGGAGTGTTACAATCTTCTCTCCTTAAAAACATTCATTCTCGAATGTTGCTAGGGCCTTATTCTTAAGCTAACAATCATTTCTTAGGTCCTTGAACCTCTTAAATTTTTTTAGCACTACTGAATCTTCCAAGGGACTCAAAATTTTAGCTAACTCCCTAAATTTTCAAAAATTTCGGCAGAGTTTCCCTTGTAAATTGGACTATCCAAAAAAATATCCCTGTCACAAATACCACAACCACATCAACAACAACCAAATATACCATAACAGGCCATTCATAGGCACCGTACACAGCTCATAAATTAATTACTCACACTCCGGCAATGAGGTACCACAATAACTAACAAGAATCTAAAGCACAACAACTCTAGCACAAGTAAATCATTTTAATGAATTAAATATACTACGACATAAACTAAATTACTACAACAACTAAGTATAATCTAGGAAGGACAGAAACACTTGCTAACTTGTATTTAATAAATGAAATATAAATGTCAAACCAAACTTAGGTTCACATACCTTTTTCCTCAAATAAATATGGATATTTCTTTCTCATATCTTCCTCGACCTCCCACGTAGCCTCTTTTGAATCATGATTACTCCACAAAACTTTTACCGATGCTATATCTTTTGTTCTCAACTTTCTTACTTGCCTATCGAGAATTTCTATAGGTACCTCTTCATAAGTCAAGCCTTCTTTAATTTCTATGGTATCAATAGGTATTATATGTGACTCATCATGGATGTACTTTCTAAGCATAGACACATGAAAGACAGGATGAACAGAGGACAACTCAACGGGTAGCGCTAGCTCATAAGCCACATTTCCTTTCTTTTCTAGAACTTCATAAGGTCCGATAAATCTAGGGCTAGGTTTCCCTTTCTTACCAAACCTCATAACTCCTTTCATTGGTGAAACTTTCAAAAACACCTTATCACCAACCATGAACTCTAACTCATGATGCCTCTTGTTAGAATAAGACTTTTGACGACTCTGAGCTGCTTTCAGTCTTTCTCTAATTAGCTGAACTTTCTCCAAGGCCTCACAAACAAACTCTGGACCAATCAACGGCACCTCTGCTGGTTCAAACCAACCCACTAGAGACCTACATCTCCGCCCATACAATGTTTCATAAGGTGTCATACCAATGTTGTCCTGATAGTTGTTATTGTAAGTAATTCAATAAGTGGCAAGTGATCATCCCAATTACCTCCAAAATCTATAACACACACACGTAGCATATCTTCGAGAGTCTGAATGGTCCTTTTTGCCTGGCCATTGGTCTGTGGATGAAAACCGGTGCTTAAATTTACCTTGGTACCTAATCTTTTCTGAAATGCCTGCCAAAAATGCGTCGTGAACTGAGGGCCTCTGTCAGATATGATTGAAACTGGAGTACCATACAATCGGACTATTTCTTTGATGTACAACTGCGCATACTGCTCTGCGGAATCTGTCGTCTTTACTGGTAAGAAATGCGCATACTTTGTCAGTCAATCTACAATAACCCAAATTGAATCATGTTTACGCTACGTGTGAGGTAGACCTACTACGAAATCCATATTAATCATCTCCCACTTCCACTATGGTATCTCTATATCTTGAGCTAGGTCACCAGGGCTCTGATGCTCGACTTTGACTTGCTGGCAATTTAAACATTTAGCCATATGATCTACTACTTGTTTCTTCATGCCTTTCCACCAATACAACTTTTTCAAATCTAGATACATTTTGGTAGCACCTGGGTGGATAGAGTACCTCGAACTGTGAGCTTCCTCCATTATGGCCTTCCTAAAACCATCTACATCAGGCACACATAACCGATCATTCAACTTCAAAACTCCGTCACTTCCTAGAGTGAAAGCAGTGATTTCTTTGCTTATGACTCCTTCTTTTAATTTCACTAAGTACGGATCTTCGTCTTGCTTAACCTTAACATATGCAACAAGGGAGGATTGCGCTAAGGCATAAGCAGTTATATCTCTTTCTTTGGTCTCATCCAATCTAATTTCATCATTTGCTAGTTTTTGAATTTCTCGACCCAAAGATCGCCTTTGTACTGCAAGATGGGCCAAGACACCCATTGACTTCCTACTAAGTGCATCTGCTACCACATTAGCTTTGCCCCGGGTGATAATGGATATTGGTGTCATAATCTTTCAATAGCTCGAGCCACCTTCTTTGTCTCAAATTTAATTCTTTTTGCTTGAAAATGTACTGGAGGCTTTTGTGACCTGTAAACACTTCAGAATGCTCGCCATAAAGGTAGTGTCGCCATATCTTTAATGCAAACACCACTGCTGCAAGTTCCAAGTCGTGTGTGGGATAGTTCTTTTCATGATTTCTTAACTACCTGGAAGCATAAGCAATAACTTTTCCATTTTGCATAAGAACACAACCGAGACCAACTCTGGAGGCATCACAATACACTGCGAACCCACCCGAACTTGTCGACAAGGTTAATACAGGTGCAGTGGTCAGCCTCTTCTTTAACTCTTGAAAACTCTGCTCATAAGCGTCTGACCACTGGAACTTAACTACTTTCTGGGTCAACTTAGTTAATGGAGCTGCGAGTGAAGAAAACCCCTCTACAAACCTTCTATAGTAGGCAACTAACCCCAAGAAACTCTTGATTTCGGTTGGCGTTGTCGGCCTAGGCCAGTTCTTGACTGCTTCTTTCTTCTGAGGGTCTACTTTTATTCCTTCACTAGATACCACGTGGCCTAAGAATGCCACTGACTGCAACCAGAACTCACATTTTGAAAATTTGGCATAAAGCTCATTCTCCTTCAAGGTCTACAAGGCTATTTTGAGATGTTCTGCATGATCTTCCTTGCTCTTAGAGTATACCAAAATATCGTCTATAAACACGATAATAAAGGTATCAAGGAATGGCTTGAAAACTTTGTTCATGACGTCCATGAATGCAACTGGAGCATTTGTCAATCCGAAGGACATCACTAGAAATTCATAGTGCCCGTAGCGAGTTCTAAAGGTTGTTTTAGATATATCCTCTTCTCTAATTCTCAACTTATGGTACCCCAACCTCAAGTCTATTTTTGGAAAGTACTTTGCACCCTAAGTTTATCAAATAAATCATCAATTCTTGGCAGTGGGTACTTGTTCTTAATAGTAACTTTATTCAACTGCCGATAGTCGACGCACATTCTGAGAGACCCATCTTTCTTCTTGACAAACAGGACCGGGGCACCCCATGGTGAAACACTCGGTTTGATGAATCCCTTGTCAAGAAGGTCTTTCAACTATTCTCTCAACTCATTAAGTTCTGCTGGAGTCATCCTATAAGGAGGTATAGATATGGACAGAGTGCCTGGCATGAGATCAATACCGAAGTCTATGATTCTTTTGGGAGGAAGTCCGGGAAGGTCATTTGGGAAAACTTCTGGAAATTCTCTAACAACTGGCACTGACTAAAGAGCTGGTGGTTCTGATTCTGGATTAATGATGTGAGCCAAATAGGTGAGACACCCCTTACCGATCATTCGTCGTGTTTTAAGGTAGGAAATAAACTTACCTACAAGCGATGCTGAACTACCCTTCCACTCTAAGACTTCTTCATTTGGAAATTGGAACCTGACTATCTTGGCACGACAATCTAATATAGCATAGCAGGAAGATAACCAATCCATACCCATGATCACATCAAAATCCACCATTTCTAACTCTATGAGATCGGCTTTAGTGTTGTGATCTTGGACTGAAACTATACAACCTCTATAGACTCTTGTGACTTTCACTAACTCGCCAACTGGAGTAGATACTAGGAATGACTCACTAAGTTGTTCAGGTTCTAGTCCGAGGTTAATTGCAAAGTATGGAGTAACATATGAAAATGTTGAACCTGGATCCATTATGGCATAAGCATTATGTGAGCAGACTAAAAGTATACCTGTAATAACTTCTGCAGATGCCTCTGCACTCTGACGTCAAGTGTAGCAAATAAACGGGGTTGCCTCCTTGTCACACCTCCTTTTTGCGCGCCCCGCCCCGAAGGGTTAGATGCGCGGGTGGAGTTTTTCCAATTTAAGTGACAATATTCGAAATGAGATTATTTATTTAATTCAGAGTCTCCACTTGGGAAAGGTTTGGCTTTTGGTGTCCCAAGTCACCGGTTTATCTTGAATCCCAAATCGAGGAAATTTGCGACTTTTCCAAATGAAGTCTGCGAACCAGAAATTCTAAGTAAGGAATTCTGTTGACCCGAGGGAAGGTGTTAGGCACCCTCGAATCCCGTGGTTCTAGCACGGTCGCTTAAATTGTTATAATGGCTAAATATCTGATTTAAATACAGGTTGTGACTTATGTGCTTTTATTAAGTTTAAACCGCTTTTATTATTATCATTTATTTTATAGAATTACAACGTCGTGAAAATGCATCTCGAACCACGTCACAATCAATGCACCCGTAGTTGTTAACACATTTTGACTCCGTTGGGACTTGGACTTGGGTCACATCAATGTGCACCCGATTTTTAAGAATATAATTTACTAAAGTCGCGCCTAAAGAATCTAAACGCGTTATTATCTTTGTAGAAGGCCATGAAATTTATTAAATGGCCTATCTTGAATTCTAAATAATTACCATGGTTATTTATTGAGGGCCCCGCAATTTTGCATCTTTATTTGGCGAGGCTCATCTCTATTTTTAGAAAAGGATATCCTAAAATGGCTACATTTCTAATGCATTTGTCTCTAAAACTAGAAGAAAAGGTACATGCTAATTCAATTATAGGCTTTGGCCTAGTCCGGATTTTTGTCAGTTTCTGATTAACTACTTATAAAGTAAAAACGTCATGCCTTGCGAGGATGTTTCAGTCGAACAAAAAGACTACATATGAGATTGATGAAATGCAATACCTAATCCGAACATTTTTTGAGTTGAACTTAACTGAACTTATTTGGCCTAGATTAAAGGATAACTGGCAAGTAAAATACTTTAGTTTGGCAAGGAATCATGTACGAGCTAAACGAAATACAACACTTAATCCGAACACTTCTCGAGTTGAACTTAACTAAACTTGTGTGGACTAGTCTTAACTAAACAAAAACCAAATGAAACAAGAACAGTATTGTATAAAGCCGAAATATACATGCCCCTACTGACAAACAACTACGGAGTTAAAATACAACAGGGTAAACTCAGTCAAATATCAATACATACTTTCGAACTGTTGAATCATAAACTAAATCAACTTTCACAGGCCTGCTAATGTATTATGAATACTACAACAAATACTTGAACTTCTTCAACCTTTTTTCATTTCATGCTTTCCAACTGTTTTAATTACATCAATATGGGACTTGAAATGTGTACCTGGAAATGCTGAAAATGCAAAGGAGAAGAAGAAGAAGATGTGGAAATCAGCAGCAGAAAGAAGCAGGACTAGTAGTAGCAGCAGGACAGGGCATCAACAATAGTGAGCAGAATAGCAACAACAATCAGAACAGCACAAAAGAAAAGGATTCTGATGCGAGGCGGAACTAGAGTTGAAGGAAAATAACAGCCAAACGAAATAGCACACAGTGTGATGGCAACAATGCTCTAGACAATCCAATTCCGGAATATGCCAAATGCCACAAAATACTAACAATAATCTCGATTGAATTTTAGAAGAAGCAACACTGCCTAATGTATTGACAATAGATGAAGTTCAGACAAACGAGACCAAATTTCTGATTTCCTAATCTGTTTTCTCTCTTTCTTGCTCTCTTTCTATTCCTGTCAACTCTCCCTTTTCTTTCTATCTTCACAGTGTATGTATCTTTTTTTATCTCCTAGGTTCTCCTCCTTTTATAGGCCTCAACACTATCTCTTTTAACAGCCTGTTTTCAGAATATCCCAGTACCCCTCCCATGTGCCTTCCATTTTCAATTCCAACTTTAGCTAATTAAATATTAAACCCCATCAACATTCCCTGGCAGATTTAACTTTTACAAGGTTTAAATACTTCTTTAAACTAAAGCAAAGTATGGGCATAGGATGTATCTGACAGCATATGCTGTCAAATTGTTTAAAACTTAAAAGCCTTCTTAATGCAGAAAAACAGGCTGTGCACAAGGCACATGAGGTGCACCAATGCACATGCTGTGCACGAGTGCACATGCCTTCCAATTCAGAATTTAAACATAAACAATCCTTTTTACATTAACTGATCAATTCAAACAATCTATAAGTAAGCAAAAACTGGTTCTTAATTGACTCAACACATGCTTAGCAGAAGTAAGTTGATTTGTTATTGTTCGGACAGTTGAAACTAATTGACGACACATGTCGACTCGACTATATTAGCATTAACACATACAATCATAGCCAAAAATCAGACATTTAACAGTATCACATAAGGGGTTCATTTTGCAATGTCAAACAGAAAGGCCCTAAGAACTAAATGAATGACCAGTTACGGATTCAATTGAACATACATTTATACACACGCATTATGAAGAAAGAAACTGACTGAATACAGAGGTCCGGCCAAGGTGGACAATAGCAGTTCAAAAACACAAAACAAAAAGTTTGGCCATGCGGACAGGCCTTTAACAACACACAAACATACGAACTGAAATAAAGAAAAGAAAATTAACTCACCTTAAAGCTTTTTTTAAGGAACAAATCAGAAAAATCCACTGGTGTTTGAACGGACCTTCTTTAAGGTTGAGTGGACTTTTAAACGAAGTGTTTCTCGGATGAGAAACACCTCGATTAAGGTCCATTAGACCTTAATCTCTTCAGTTTGAACAAAGCACGGAACATGCACAGGGAAAACTAGAGTTCAAAAACTTAGATCTGGGATTCGTGTTTCCCTGGTTAGATTCGGACCAAACCAAGTATGGTTTGGTCACGAGGAGGGTCTGGGGAGTGTCTGGTGTGAAGCTTGGGTTGGTTGGTGTAGATTAGGTTCCGACTTGAATCTTCAAATGAAGATTCGAGAAGGTGGGGTAGGATTCGAAGTGTGTGGTTGGTAGATTTAGGTTCAGGATGGCATGGGGGTTCTATGGTGTTCAGGTGGAGGTCACCGGCGTTCAGGCCGCCGGGTTTCTGGTGAAGGTGTGCAGGGGCGGCTAGGGTTTGAAGGGGATGGGTTTGGTGAAGACGAAGGCGGGGGTGTTGGCTAGGGGGGCAGGGTATGGTGAAGGGTTTATATAGTTAGTGGGTGGGTGAACCTCGACCGTTAGATCAATCTAGATCTACGGTCTGGATCTGAAGGCTTAAATGGGACGGTGTCGTTTTGAGGGTTGAGGGTTGGGGCCGGTCCGGGTGAGACGGGTCGGGTTTATTGGTGGGTTATGGGGAATTGATCTTGGCCGTTGATCAATTTGAGATCAACGGCCCAGATCAACCTGTACCAAAACGACGTCGTTTGGATTCTCTGGGCATCAGGTGGTCTGGACCGGGCAGGCCTGGGTTTTGGGCTGTTCGTTTGGGCCAATTTTGTTAAAATTGGCCCAAGTCCGGAAGGGAAAGGGTCCTTTCTTCATATATTTTTTTTATTTTATTATTTATTTCCTTTTATTTTAAACAAAACTAAACTAAAAATTAAATACACACTCAATACAATTATTTGCACACACACTAAAATATTTCAAAACAAGTAAAATCAAACAAAACAAAATCACGGACAAAGATGTCTGTTTATGCCTTTCTACTTAAACTATGTTACGGTTCAAATTATGCATGACACGTACACATTTTTCAATTTTGTTTTAATAAAGTAAATAAATAAAATGGGCCAAAGTCACAAATAAATCAACAAAGTGCCGCACAGAAATCCAAAAATTGTACAGCAGGACCAATTTTATTTTTTACTTCCTTTTGGAGCGATTGTCGTGCGAAACAAAAATCACGTGCTCACACTCCTTCCTGAGTAACTCGATCTGTACCTTTGCCTACCCCATGCCCGGTCTAATTATGATAACCACGAGCCTGAGGTGGTGCAACTGCAGTAGCTGAGGAATTAGAAGGACGAGTTGATCCACCACTGAAATTACGTCGCAACTTTGGGCAATTGAACTTTATATGACCAATGTCTCCATAATGATAGTAACCATGAAATCGAGCTTGCACTGACCTGAATGTTGTCGCTTACATGTTCCACAAAGACCTTGTTGGTGTGAATGTTGCTCAGCCTGACTCTGGCTATGTGAGGATGATGTCCTAAAATTCTGATTCTGGCGAGACTAATTTCCATAACTCTGAGTACGTCTGAAGGAAGACCCACCACCTGACTGATGATTAGACTGAGCTGGTGCTAATGACTCCTTATTAGAGGAATCCCTTCCACATCCGCTGGATGTACCATTAAACTTGTCCGCTATCCAGGCTTTCTTGTTATGCTCCTTTTCTTCTCTCATTTGATGTCTATCTTTTTCTAAGTGCTTGGCAAATCCCACAACAGAGAAGAAGGCTGTCATCCCTACTGCTGTAGCTGATGTCGTATCCTTAATGTGGTAAGCTAAATCGCCAACAAACCTGCGAATCTTTGCTTTTTCTGTCTTAACCATGTGAGGAGCATGCTTAGCTAACCTTATGAATTCCATGTAGTACTCTTGCACACTTTTATTCCCTTGCTTGAGCTGTTCGAACTCTGTAGCCTTAGCTTCCCTATCCTCTTCTAGGATAAAGTTAGCCATGAAGACCTCTTCAAATTCTTCCCAAGTAGGCGGACCATCATCTTCATCTCTTTCCTTTTCCCACATCTCAAACCAAGCGCCAACCATATCTCTAAGCTGGTAAGCAGCCAGCTCCACAACTTTATCATCAAATGCTTTTATCACTCGGAGGGCCTTTCTTGAAACCCTCCAGCCACAACATTGGATCTTCATCAACTATAGATGCATGGAACACTGGAGGACTCAACTTTAAAAATTCATTCACTCTTGAGGACTCAGAATTGTTCTGTCTATTTGATTGAGGTGGAATATCATCTCTTCTCTCGTTCTGGTTGGCCATAAAGGTTTTAAACATCTCCATAGCACTGTTGACAACATTAAACATCTGACCCACTTCGGGAGATATAGTTTCCTGAGCCGGAGCTGCTGTTGGGGGTGGCACTAGATCCTGAGGTACTGAATCATCATGCTCCACCCCTTCTTCATGTTCAACCCGGGGTACTTGAACACCCTTAATGGATTTACCTTTCCTTTTCTGAGTTGGAGCCTTTTTAGTTTTGCCTTGAGCCACAATGGTAGCAATAGTTTCTTGAGCAGCATCCTGAGTGTCGGTGTCAGAGTTGCGAGTACGAGCCATTTCTGCGAGTTTTGGAGAAAAGAATACATTAGATAATTTCTTAGAGGTAGGCTCTACTGCACGATCTAAAGTATGAAAAAAAAAGATTTTTCCTAAATGCTTGTAGCCTCCTGTTTATAAGTATGGCGCGCTTTATACACATAAACAAGACTCTGCTAACACGTCTTCATAGACCCCTAGGACTCCATAAACCTGAGGCTCTGATACCAAATTTGTCACGACCCATTTTCTGAACAAGCCGGGACCGACACTCAATCACTAAACATGACCGAGCGAACCATCTCTACTTATCAAATCTATTATAACTCTAACTTTATATGCAACAAGACAATACTCTAACCAAATACTTTTGATTAATTTAAATATTTAAATAAATCAACTCCAAAACTTTATTCGTAGTAACTACTGAATTACTGCTAAGTTATTATCAAAAACATCTGAATCTTAACCCAGCGACTATGTCTATGAAGCCTCTACTAATAAACTGACGCACTGCTCAGAACATGAGATTTCCTGACCAGTTCTCTAAGTAACAAAGAAATAACTAAATAAAGATGACTCTAAGAAATACTCCACGACCAAAAGCGGAGCTCACCAATAGCATTGGAAGAAAAGGAAGTCCTAACTCGTAGCCTGATCGCTTGCAAATCTGGTTCCTACGTTGTACTACAAACCAACGTAGGTTCCCAAAAGAGAACGTCAGTACCATCCATTGTACTCAGTGAGTCTTAACAACAGGGGGCGTAACTTACTAACATATACATTATGAGCAAAGATTCTAAATGAATGTAAAACATAAAGCTTATAAAAATGATGTTTTAAGCGTCAATACCACACAAGAGGGGGGGGGGTAATTTGTGTGGTACCCAATTTTCTCTTAACCGAACTATAGAAGAACCTGGTTCTTCTAGGTGTTCCAACTACTATTGTTTGCGGAATAATAAATACAGAAAATAAAGAACACAAGTATTTTTATATGGAAAACACTCAGCTTAAAAGGTGAAAAAACCACGACCTACTACTCAGTAGGATTTTCCCCAACACTTCACTAAATCACTGAGCCAAAACAGTATTTACAAAACTCTTTGTAAACCTAAGGATTACCTCTAATCCCATTGTAGCAACCAGCCTCTAACTGTTGTGACAACTTCAAGTTAACTCTAACTTGAATACTCAAAGTACCTATTACAATTACTTCTAGATAAAGCTGAAAAGTACAATATGAAAACACATACTACAATTGAACTAGAAATAAAGAAAGACACATAAAACTCTTTATGGAGTTGGTTTTTCAATCTAGTTCATGTAGCTTCAGGTTTTCACACTTGAATCACACACGAACTGTTTGCAAAAGGCCTTGCTATTTTGCTCCCAATTCACGTTTAACTTATGCGTTTTTGTGCAACACTTGTAATGTGAGAACATCCTGCAATTTATAGATTTAGTAGATGAAGAAATAATTAGAGTTCTGATGCAACTCTTCTTTGGTGGAAGAGTTCTAGTTGATTTCAACTTCTAACTCCTTCCCTATCTTGGATAGTGTTCTCTTTGATTAAGGAGTCCTTCTCCTTATCAATTATGCAACCTTTTTGATTAGAAGATATTAAATACACCAAGTTAAGCTTATCTCCTTCACATGCAACCCACATGCTCGAATCTACCCGTTTTTGTGCACCTGAGGGATGGCCTGGTTCATCCTGAGTTCCTTTGTCAGTCTTCAAAACTAACCTTTACTTGGGCCAACAAAGAATAATTCTAAATAATTGCATAATAGCAGTTTATGAATATTCTAAAAGAAATTCTTTTCTTTTTCTTTCTTATAAAAAAAATACTTCACTTTACACTTTGGGAGTTCCAACTATCCTGACTTAATTCTATCTCAGTCACCGTGTGACCGGCACGGGTTCGATCCCAACCTGATCGAATAGGCCCAATCCACGAGGTGCCACTCGCTTCCTGGTCCTCAGTGCTCATGTATCATATCTTAGCTTGGCTAAGTAAATTCTCAGCAACGAGACCCTCGACTCGCGTGCTCCCTACTTTGGCACAAGTCATTTCAGGAAGTCAACGCCTTGGTCAGGACCTTCGGCCTGGACGATGACCCCTTCTCGGAATAAAGGATACTCCCAAAAATCTTTTCTTTCTAAAACTTCTTCTTGTGACTTTTCAAGTCTAAATCTTTTCTTTATAGAACATCATGTACATGCTCATGCTGATATCCTTAAATGTAAAGCATGACATAAGAATGAAATAAACATGTTAAAGAGTTTCTAAAGATTCTTGCTTTTTCATAAATTTTTAACATAAAAATAGCATATAAGAATAACACAAAAATCTGAAAATTTATGCACATATATCATAATAAATCATCTAAACTTTTGCTAGAACAATTCTAAGTTAATAGGTACTCACTCGCTCCAATTAAGTAAATATAAACTCTTTTAAGCAATTCATCAAACACCTTGTATGCGTGCTTTTGTAAGTTAAACCACTTTAGTAAAGGGTTATATCAACTCACCTCAAAACTTCTCGAGCCAATACGCAGGCCCCAGTCCAATTGACACCACTCAAACAATTGATTCTACAATAACCAGTGCATTTTAATCAATTTTAAAGTTTAACGCCTAAACATGAAATTTATTGTTGATATGGAGAAAGAAGGGAATTAACTATTCAACTCTTACCTATTACTACTGTAGGGTAATTGAGAATAGGAAATTTTATATACCTGAGTAAACAAAAAGTGAGTTATGAAGAACCCTAGAATTTTCGTTGCCCTGCGTGAATAGTTGCTGCCTCTGTTTCTCGAGCAAACAGAATTCTATTTGCTTCTGGTAAGGTATTCACGCCTCTGTGAGGCTATTATGTTTGGTCCAACAACCATTTATGGGCTTACTTGGCACGTGCTTCCCCCCCCCTTTTTTGATGACTTAAGTAGTATTTAATTATACATACTTTTAGTAATTACTAACATTAAAATTATTAATGTTTCTCTAATTGTGTGTGTATATATATATATATATATATATATATATATATATATTCACTATATGCAAGATAATAATAATAATAATAATAATTTAATTATATAATTAGTGTGTCGCGAAACTTTTATAAATTTGAGGAGTGTTACAAGAGCAGAGATGCATCATAATTATGGGAGCAAAGAAAGGGAAGAGAGATAACTGTTGATAAACAAAAGATTCCTCTTGATTCCTCTATTGTGGTTGCTCTCTTGCGAAAAATCCCTCCTCTTCTATGAGCTCTCTCCAATGGTCTTTGACTGATATACTTTCTTACGACTATACCTGTCGTCTGCTCGAACACAACGCTTGTTCTATGATGTACGCTTTTCGACGATTTGACCCCGACGATGGCCGAGGTGCTCTTTGCTATCTCGGCCCACGGGCATGATTACAGCTTGGTCGACCCTTTATCATTCCTCTTGAGGACGACCACTATAGTCAGATTTTGACTCATACAGTTAGTCCCTCCGCCCGTCGAGGTTGCCTCTTAGTGGGCTTAACGGGCGGACTCTGTCGATTCGTAAGTTAGGAGAAATATGAATGTTTACGCCTTGAGCGAGGCCCTTAGGTCGAGGTGGCGGCATGACGCTTCAGTGATACCATCGGACCGTTACGTCTATTCGGAGTTGAACCGTTGTATTGATTCGATGCATCATGAATAACCACTGTCATTATGGTGCATGTTTCCCAGGAATCGTATCGTTTCTCGTGCCCTATCAGTTTTGATTAGAGGCTCTTGGGTTTCCCGCTCATGACATTTATGTTCCTATAAATAGGGGAGAACACCATTCTATTGCTACACTTTTCGACTTATCAGAAGAGTTTTGCAAACCTTTACCTTCTTTAATATTTCAAATTTCTAAGTTCATTCTCCTGTCAGTCAGAAATTGACGCCACCATCTTCTCTCGCCCTTTCTCTTACTCATTTATTCCGATTAATCGAGACAAATGGCTGGTACTTCTTCCCACACTGACAGACCCGTCGAAGCTCCAGTGCCGAAAAATGATGCACCTGTTCTCGGAGAAGGAGCGGAGGCGGCGGAAGATGAGGGGGTTCCAACATTGGCTGAAATATTGCCCCGTCCGGGGAAATTATGGAATGATTTTAACAGCCCCGCCAGAAAAGAGTCGGACCCTGCGTCATCTACAATGGATGAAGCGGCGATTGCGGCGCTCAAGACCAAGTGGGGAATTTTGAATCACATTGAAATGGTACAGGCGATGGGAACGAACATTGTGCATCTGCACCGCCCATGGTACTGCGCATTCTACGCGTATCCTTTTGTTGTTCGGTATACGCTTCCGCTCCCCTTCCTAGTGATAGACTTCTGCCGCTTCTATGAAGTGTGCCTGGCTTAGCTTTCGCCGTACGTGTACAAACTCTTCCTCATGTTGCTCAAGTACGTAGAGCTCACCGGTCGAGAGGTAACTTTGGGGCATATGCTTAATATTTTTTCCCCCCAACTTATTCGAGGCTCGATGATCCACATGCGCCACCGAGGAACAAAGAGTTTGGTGTTGAAGATGGACGACAAGGCTAATCGTTGTTTCTGGTAGAGTTATTTCTTCGTAAGGACGAGCACCTTGTGGCGGACCCCACAGGGTTTCCTGAGACGTGGAACTTCGCTCGTAAGTTTATTTTGTTTAATTTACGACTCCTCTCGAGGCGGTGGCCGGCCGTTTCTCTTTAGGTGGCATTGCTAATTTGTTTTCTGTGTTAGCAGCTGAGAGATTGTCTCCCCCGCCCGTTGAGACATCCGCGAGTGGGTTAATGTTATTCTTCCCCATACGGCGGGGGTCTGTGAGTGGGCGTCCTTCTATGAGAGATACGGGCATAAGCCCCTCACTGGTAAGTCGGCTCATTGCAGTTTCCTTATTTTTGCCTTGTAATTTGTTCTTGTTGCTTACATGATCGTTTTTCTACGTTAACAAGGAGAGTGCAAAGGGCGATGGCTCCTCCACTCGCGTTCCATCAACCGACACCTTTTGCCCGGCCCGCACCGAGGTCTGATGCCCGGCTTACATCGAGAGCTACTCAATTTGTACCTACGACCGGGGTCGTCCGCATGGAAATTATTCCTCAACCCGAAACTCCGGCTCCTACTGCCTGCTCAATGGTTGATTCTGCCGTGCTGATAGTGGAGAGGGTCCGTCGAAGAGACGGCGAGTGGCATCCGAAGTGGCTCCTTTAGCTGAAGCATCTTTAGGGGGCGACTTTCCTTTGGCGCTATCTAAAATTGGTGGTGACACTAACCCGACCACAGAGGCCAACCGGGCGGTAGAGGCCAACCCGACGACAGAGGCTTCAGCCATCGTGAACGATCAACAGACTATTGCGACTGGAAGTGAGGGTCCTGAGGCCACTATTGCCGTTTTGGGCGGGCCTTCATCATCTGGACCGAATCGAGCTTCTTCTTCGGCCGCACAGAGGGGAAAGGGTGTATGGTCGATAAATACGAGTCTGACTCCGACCTTGATCCTGATGATGTCAGGATGTTCGAGAAGGGCTTTACCCATACTGTGGTAAGAGCGGGAGGTCCCTCCAACATACTTGAGATTCCATCAGAGCTTAATCTTCTAGGGGACACTGAGGGTTTGGTGCCGCAGTTTGACCTTCTATGGTCCGCCGTAGAATGTGAGGCTCTTCGGGACGTCAGCGACATCGATTTAATGCATGAAGTGGCCGCTATGGGCCTGAGGGTAAGTTTCTCCTCTTTGTTTTTTTTGTGGTCCTTTTTTTTAGCGGCCTTGGCCTTTACCGACTCTTTTTTTTTGCTTGCAGTCTTACATGCTGGAGATCAAAAGTGCTCGCAGGGCCGATACTAGGGCCAATTTTTTTCTGATGATGCTGGAAAAGTATTGATGCTACCTCAACAAGTGTCGTGAGATGCATGAGCGGCTTAGGGCGAGCACCGACAATTAATCTCTCGGGAAGGAGCTGGAGAAATGGGATTAGGAGATAATGTAGTCCGTTCGCAGGAATAGTGAGCTTGAGGCTTTGAGTGCAGAATGGATGGGGAAGTTAGCCGAGTTGGAGAGGAAAGTGTGTGAGTTGGAGAGCACCGAGAGTGATCGGGCATTGGCCTCAGCAAGGGCGGCGGAATTGGAGGACACTATCCGTGTCCTTCAATCCGAGCAAGAATCCGAGAGAGCAACAACCATGCTAAGGGAGGCGAGGCTTGAAGAGCATATTAGCGAAATTGACCGGAAAGCTTCAAACTTGGGAGATCAGGTCGCTGTACTCGAGGCTGAAAAGGTACAATTGTTGGCCCAAGTTGAATCTTCCTCTACCGTTGTTCCTCGCCACTTGAACGAACATTGGGTTCATGCCGAGGCTCAACAGGACATATATAAGAGTTTTTGGGAGGCAATCAATATTTCTAAGGCCGTTTATGAAGGAGCCTGGACAAAGGCACGAGAGGCTCGTGTCAACTGCTGCTACGACCATGTGACACCAGAGGCCGGCGAGGATGCTGATGTTGAGGAGAAATTTCTTGGAGATAATTATAGGGAGAATGGCGGTGATGACGCCGAGTGAAAAGTTGTTGCCTTAGTATATGCTTTTTGTTTTGTTTTTTCTTTCTCTTTTTTAAAAAAAAAATTATATTGGGCCTGTTTTGGCCATGTGTAAGGTGCGACCGTTGCACACGTATATAAATAAAAGGGTTGTTTCGTCGTTGTACGTCCTTTGAATTTCTCTCCCTTCCCCTTGCTTTTCATTTTTTGTTTTGGCGTAGACCTTCGAATTTTTGTAAGGTGAATCCTTGGGTTCTCGTTTTAGGAATTCGATTTTAACCGGACCGAGTAGGGTCTCATCGTGTGAGTCCAAATGGAGTTTCTTCGAGTTTGCATATTTGGGTGAGATTGACTTTTAATTTTTTGCTTTAGGCGGAATCACCTCTGATTCAAACGAGGTTGAACTCAGATGCGTTGTTTCGGACTAAGTCGGTTTCAACTTGAATCATTCGAGGGGGATTGAACTCACTTGCTGATTTAGGCGAAGTTGACTTTTTTATATGTATTCGAGCGAGGTCGAACTTGGAACTTGGAGTGAAATCAATTTCTGACTCATTTGGACAAGTTTGAAAAACAAAAATTTTTGTTTGACGATGACTGGTGGCCACCAAGGCGTTATTTCGAGTAAGACCGAAATGTCAATCCGCATAATTTGAGCGAGGTCAAAATTTTCTTTTGGCAATGGCCTCTGTCCGTAGGGGTGTTATTTCGAGTTAAGGTCGAAATTTTAACCCGTTGTGATTCGAGCGGGGTCAAATCCTTTTTTTGGCGATAGCCCTTGGCCGTAGCGGTGTTATTTCGAGTTAAGGTCAAAATTTTAACCCGTTGTGATTCGAGCGAGGTTGAATCCTTCTTTTGGCGATGACCCTTGGCCGTAGGAGTATTATTTCGAGTTAAGGTCAAAATTTTAACCCATTGTCATTCGAGCGAGGTCGAATCTTTATTTTGGCGATGGCCTTTGGCCGTATGAGTGTTATTTCGAGTTAAGGTCAAAATTTTAACCCGTTGTGATTCGAACGAGGTTGAATCCTTCTTTTGGTGATGGCCCTTGGCCATAGGGGTGTTATTTCGAGTTAAGGTCAAAATTTTAACCCGTTGTGATTTGAGCGAGGTCGAATCCTTCTTTTGGCGATGACCTTTGGCCGTAGGGGCGTTATTTTGATTTAAGGTCAAAATTTTAACCTGTTGTTTCATTGTTAGATTTTAGAGAATCACAGGTCATCGTATTGTTTGTGTATACGTCGGGGTAGATCCTGGCGTACTCAGTTTTATTTTTTCTGGAGAATATTGGGAGTTCCCTGGGGGAGTCCCAGTTTTGCTTAGCTTCTGCCTTTCGTGGGCAAGTCCCAGTTGCTCAATTTTACTTGCATTGGAGAATACGATGCGTTTCCTAGGTGAGTCCCAGTTTGCTTAATTTTGCTTGCATTAGAGAATACCTTGATGGGGAGTACATAATGTTGATGTTTCACTCACTAGAGAATGCTATACATGTTCGTTTCATACATATATTGGAGAAGTTCCCATGTATCTAGTCCCTTCATCGCCCGTTCTGGGGAAGTAGTCAACATGAGGGGTGATGAATCATACTTAAAATTCGAGACATCCCCTTCATCGCCCCCATTAAAAACTTCCCCGAGAACCCAATTGGGGACGAAAACCGAGTGAGGGAAAAAGAGTACGACTTGAGGGGTGTTCTTTTTCAGAAGTTGAAGTACTTGAGGTGGACGACATTTCAATTATTTTATAGTGGTTTTCCTTCCATTGTTTCCAGTTGGAATGCTCCTTTTCTCGCTTGCCCGTGCGGGCGCTCGCGTTCCTGTAAACCAACATAGGGTAAACCAAAATGAAATTTTCCGTACCTCGATCCAACAGGTCGGCGAAGGGGGGCGGTGTTGTAGCGTTGCTCGCTTTTCCTAGTGTTCGAATAGTTGATGGAATGGTGGTTTTAGATTTGGCAGTTGTGTTCAGCTCCATTTTTAACAGCATCTAAGCTTTGCGCGGGTTGGGCCCACCTCACTTGATGTAGTGTTGACATCGAGTCACGGTCTGATATCGTTCGATTTGTACCCACAACAAGGGAGACATGTCATACTTCGTTCATGGACCATCCGATGTGTGGGAGAATGTGAAAGTAGGGTAGGATGCACCCATTCTTTCAAAGGACCACGCAACAAGCTGTCGTTCTATCGCGAAAGGGTGGGAACGCAGGTTAATGTACAAGGTGAATGTGTCAAATGGGGATGTGGTTATGCCAGATGACCGTGATCCTATTTTGAACGTGCGTACATCATGCTAAACCTATCGCTACAGGCGAATGTGGGTTTTGCGTAGATATTGGTTATAACTTCTACTTTTATGTAGCAGCCTGACCTAGATTAGCATGTAAGGTTTATTTACCACTCTCTCGAGTGGGTGGTTGCATTTTGCCGGTTCTAGATCTGAAGGAAACTAAGAAATTACCACAGACGACGCCAGATTATTTGAGCAAAAAGTTTAAAACTCTTTTGTTGAACTAATTATTGATAATAAAGAAGGTAAATCTTGACCAAACATATTTAATTTCAGATCGAAGCATATAAAGTGCGAAATGAAAGAAGAGTAAGAATGTATAAGATTTATTAATGTGATAATCGTACATCAAACATGAGAGATGAGCTTACATCCAGAGCATAGATGCATCATAATCATGGGAGCAAAGAAAGGGAAAGGAGGTAACTGTTGATAAACAAAAGATTCCTCTTGATTCCTCTATTGTGGTTGCTCTCCTGCGAAAAATCCCTCTTCTTCTGTAAGCTCTCTCCCTATATATATAGTTCCTTTCCCTTTTATCCAATGGTATTTGACCGATGTACTTTCTTATGACTGTACCTTTCATCGTCTGCTCGAACACAATGCTTGTTCTATGATGTACGCTTTCTGAAAATTTGACCCCGACGATGGCCGATGTGCTCTTTGCTATCTCGCCCCACAGGCATAATTACAGCTTGGTCGACCCCTTATCATTCCTCTTGAGGACCACCACTACACTCAGATTTTGACCTATACAGTTAGTAAATAAAAATGCACTTTATCAAGCAATTTAAGTTTTTGGACGATATGATCACACACTTCAATAGAGGTTATGGTTTCGAGTCTCACTCCCACTCTTATAGAAAAAATCGACATGCTTGGCTTAATAAATAAATAAAATCAAACCCCCATGAGCGAGGGCGTATTAAAAATATAATCACGCAAATAAAAATATGCTTACTTTAATAACTTACATTTTTAGATAAAATGATCACACATTCCATTAGTGTGAAGTCGGGCTCTAAGTTGGAATTTCATTGAAACTAAAGTTCAAAAAGACATATAAATGAGTCTTGAAGTTAAGATTTGGCAAGCCCAATTAGACCCGTATATTCGAAACTCTGTCAACTCGATCATGTAGGGTCTAATAGCCCATTTGGCCAAACTGTAAAAATTAGTTTATTTTGAGAAATGTTTTTTCTTAAAAGTACTTTTTAGTAGTTTGTGTTTGGTTAATTTATGTGAAAAGTACTTCTGAGCAACAATTAATGTTTGACCAAATTTTTAAAAATTTCTTTTAAGTGTATTTTTCTTAAAAATGCTTTTCAAAAAAGTGTTTTTCGAGAGAAGCTACTTTTTTTCTGCTTCTGCTTCTACTCAGAAGCAATTTTTTTCATCTAAAAGTTTGGCCAAATACTTCAACTTTGGGAAAAAAGTGATTTTGGCTTGGAGAAGCTTGGCCAAACAGGCTATAAAGTTGATTCTCACACGACTAATAGCTTGTTTGGCCAAGCTGGTCAAATCAGCTTATTTTGAAAAGTGTTTTTTCAAAAGTACTTTTGATGAAAAATAATTTGTGTTTGGCTAATTAATTTGAAAAGCACTTATGAGCAACAATTAATGTTTGACCAAACTATTAAAAAGTGCTTTTAAGTGTATTTTTCTCAAAAGTGCTTCTGGGAAGAAGCTACTTTTTTTTTGTTTCTCCAAAACTGTTTCTACTCAAAAATACTTTTTTTCTTCTAAAAGCTTGGCCAAACACTTTAACTTAGGAGAAAAGAAATGTTTAAAAAAAACAACTTTTCAGCTTGTAGAAACTTGGCCAAACATGCTATAAATAAATAGCAAATATTTTGTAATTTTTGACTATGAGAGTGTTTGGCTAAGCTTATAAGCTGATCAAACTGGCTTATAAGTACTTTTTGGCTTATCTACGCCTTTGGTAAAATTAAAAGTGCTTATAAGTTAACTGCTTATAAGCCAAAAGTCATAAGTTGGTCTCCCCCAACTTATCAAATTTCAGCTTATAAGCACTTTAGGTTTGACCAAAATATTTACTATTCTATCTCTAAAATACTTCTTTTTAAAATAAAATTCTTCGTATACCCAATTCTTCAACTGCTTATTATTAATTTCAGCACTTTTATCCAACGTAACTGCTTATTTTTTAAATCAGCTTCAGCACTTAAAAGTGCTTATCAACACCTAATGCTTATCAGCTACTCTAAATCAGCTAAGTCAAACGGACTCTATATCTAAATAATGGTCCTTCACATGGCTATCTGTGCACTTACGGCGATTTACTAAAATAGCCTTGAAAGTTGGTAGTCTTGAACTTTTCCCTTTTACCCCATTGCTTGAAGGTTGCCCATGGAGCAAACAGGGACAAAAGGTTACCCATGACATAAGAGAAGGGGGAAAAAATTCAATACCGCTATTGAGATATCAGCAATTTTTTGGTGCACTTGCCCGCTTGAACACCCCTATTTAAACAAAAGATAAAACGGTAGTATTCAGAGCCTTGGAGGAGGATTTTTAGCGCAGTTTGCCATACATATGAGCTTCGGGGCAAAATAGCAGTTTGTAAAATTCGAAAGGATCTGAATGCTAAAATTGAATATTTGGTCTTCGACCGCAAAATAGGCACCGCCGCTTACTCGTCCCCTACTCTCACTAATAACTGGAGTTGTTTACATTGCAGGTATGCGATGTTCACTCATCCCTATGTAATTTATTTTTTCAGTTGTAAAAGTTCGAAACTTGGGAAATTGTTCAAGTTTGTGTAAATTTGATTTACATAATGGAGGAAACAACAGGAATTATGTGCTATAATTTGGTGCTTATCTGGTTGTCGAGCATAATTTAACTGTTTTTTTCTTATTTTATTTTATTTTTCATTTTATCCGAATTCCTTTTATTGAGCAACTCTTTTACTGCTGTCAGCCTATTTGGGAAGTGCTAGTAAGGTTCTCTTAAACCTAGAGGAGAGGCAAAACAGAAATGTTCGGAGACCAATATTCTAGGAAAAGATGTTTTCAAATCATCAAATGGGTTACATGGAATGTTGTTGCTGTAGGAAAATGGAACCACTTTTAATGGTAAACTTATAGTATTTGTTTGCTAATAGGAAACATGCTTCCCAATAGGATGATTGCTACGTTTTCGGAAGGGGCCAGGAGTATAGTGCGTTAGAAAGATTCCTGTCGTTGGAGCTGCATATAAGTAAATGGATGGCATATTTGGATAATAAGCTGAACAAAGTATGTTTGAAGCTTCGTTTAGATGTATCGCGTGAGAGGTTAGATAAGCTTATTACTTATTTGGGTGATAAATGATGGGACTTGGGAGTTTTAAGACTCTGAATAGAGAAAATAAGGTTCTTATTCCAACCACTTTCCGACCGGAGGACTTAGCTCAGCTATGAGCTAATGTATCAACCGCTCACTTTCCTTAAAATATTTGATATTATGATGGATCACACCATCCATCAAGTGTGTTTTGAATTAAGTAAAACCCTATAGTCAATGACTTCAACTCAGAGAGGAGTTACAACATTTCTAAGATGGGAGAATTCCCTATTGAAATGTGAGGAGTGGGATTATACTAGAGAGAAGATTCACAACAGAAATAGTGTTTGCCCCAGGGTTTTGGTCTAATGATAAGAGTGCATTGCTTGATCTGTGGGTTATGTGCAGTCACGAGTTCAAATCGTGCCACAAACAACAACCTGATATTTAAGTGAGAAGGGTAGAGGGATGTGCTTACTATCTACAAGTTTCAAACCGAGAGCCACTAGCCCTTGGGAATTTCTCGGTTATAAAAGAAGTGCTTATTATTCTTTAGCCTGAGGAAGCATGCAGTAGACTAACACTCCTCCTTTTACTTTATTTTGTTCTTTTGGTTCAGAATATGTGAAATTGCTCGTGATTGGACGCTTAGGTTTGTAGCATGTTATGAAAAACAAAAGCACAAGGCAAGGTGTATGCCTAAAGGCTTGAGGTGAACGTATTTAAGAGATTATTATTCTTAGTGTATTAAATAGATAAATATGATCTAAAAATACAGAATTGATAAGAAATATAAGGGGAAAGAAAATAGATAGAGGATAAAGAAAACAGAAGAAAGAATGAATAGATGTCGTGGTTGACTGCAATTTCATATACGAGCACCAATTCTCAAAAAAAAGAGAGGGAAAAAATGAATACACTATACGAGCACAGGGTGTTATCAGTGGAGAATCTACTCTCAAAAAGGAATGAGGGGGAGAGGAGAGGTAGAGGCTACAAAATCCCCGGCTTCACCTATGAGTGTGTTCATATTTCTAAATATAATAATTAAGCTAGACAAATCAATTTGGATTGTAATTTCTTAAATCCAAAAACTGAAAATTCAAACCAAACTTTTCATATCCAAGCTGAACTGCCTGAACACCTACCCCTACTTCTTATGCGTCTGTAGATTTTAAGGAGTTTATCTGACAATATGACAATTTTTTGGGGAGTATTAACATTTTCTGAATTTTGGATGATTTCCATTATTAGTATTTATTACCAATGTTGAATTTCATTGTCCTATTCTTTCACTAACACACACTATTGTTGGCGAACAGGCTGTTTAGGTTCCAAGTTTTTGTTAGCATTCTTAGGCTAATAACTTGTGGCTCTTGAGGCATAATCTTGGCATTGACACATCTCCTTTACAGGGCTCCCTTCTCTTAAAATGCTTCAATCTCTGCATAAATGCCAAAGACACTTGTGTACAAAGATCAGGATAAGCAGCGTCTTCGTGCAGTTTGTGTCAACTAACTGTAGCAGCAACATCACAAATGACGAGAGCAAGTCACTCATTAGCTTGTGTCGCAGGAAGTCACATGGTTTATCAAAAGAAACCATCATTAGTGAAGCAAAAATAGTCCAATTAGACACTCATGCATGTTTAGAAGTTTCAGCTGTAGTTGACTTCTTCCAAAACCATGGGTTTTCTGCAACCCAAGTGAAGAAAATAGTTAGAATGCGCCCTCGTTTATTAGCATCAAAGGTGGACAAAACCCTAAAGCCCAAGTTGAAGTTCTTGCAATCAATTGGCTTTTCTGAAGATGAATGCAGTAAGATTATCTGTTATAACCCCAACATACTCCTCAGTAGCATAAGGAAACTACTGACTCCATCCTTTGATTCCCTGAAGACTTTCATGGGTAGTAAAGTGCAAGCAATGGATGCCGTCAGACGAAGTCCACAAATCCTTAGTCGTAAGATCTCTCATAATTGGAAGCAGACTGTACAGGTATTACACCAAATTGGTATTCCTGATTCTCAAGTTTCAGAGTTTATTTTCAAATCTCCAATTATCTTGACCATAAATCCCAAAAAAATGAGTGCGGTTGGCTTGAGACTCAAGGAAATGGGGTTTGATGTTACTTCTCCAGCGTTTAGGATAGCTTTTACCACAATGTCGAAAGTTAGTCACTCCAATCTGGAAAGGAAATTGGAAACCTACAGAAGTGTGGGCTTTTCAGACGACGAGATCCTTAATATTTTCAGATCACAGCCGACTTGCATGTTTTATACTGAGGAGAATATCAGGTCACTTGTGGCATTCTATGTTGATAGACTCCATTTGAGCCCGTCACACCTGTCACAAAGACCGGCTTTTCTATTGCGTAGCCTGAAAAGGAGGGTTATTCCAAGGTGTTCTGTCATGCAAGTTTTATGGTCAAGAGGCATTGTTCCAGAAGCTGGCAAGCTATCCACTATATTAATGATTAGGGAAAAGTACTTCTTACAGAAGTATGTTACCAGATATGAAGCAAAAGTTCCTGAACTGCAGGCTGCCTACCAATGCGAACTTATGTTCAAAGAGTACAGTTTTCATTTGCGTGAAATTCGCCAGATTTCAATGTCGAAAGGATCATCTTCAAAAACTAAAGTAGCCTAGTGTTTGCACCATATGCTGTCTCATACCTCTTCAGTTTTCTTGTTTCCGCACCATTTGCTATCAGAAGCTTAGTTTTTGAACCATTTCCTGTCACATTCTTGGTGTTTGGTTGCATGAAGATCATCCCAAGTAAAAGTAGATTATGATAGTTCGAAGCCTTTGGGGTGGTCATTTGACTATTTATATGAAGGTGTTTGACTACATGAAGTTAAGAAAGAAAGAAAGACTTTTGAAAATTATGGTATAACATATGCCACACTTTTGGATATATACTCATGTCATTTAAAGTAATATAAAAAGTTTATTCTTTATAATTAAAATGTATATTAAATTGTTTAATCAATTTAAATATTGTTAAAACAAAAGGAAAAATGATATCTTGTATAACTTTTTTAGTTTCCAAAATGCTTGGTGAACATGCTATTAACCAAAACTGTAATAAGTCCTAGAAATGGAAAACTTTCTTAGTTTGCCATTTATCTAAACTTTGGGCAAAAGTAGCGGTTTTTTGAAACTGAAAAGGTTCTAGATGCTAAATTTTAAATATTGCGTCTTCGTCGGTAAAATGGGCATCTACTGCTCACTTTGTTCGCCACTCTCACCTGGAGTTGCAGGTATGTGATCTTCACTCCTTCCTATGTTTATTTATTTTTTTCTTTTTCAAAAATTCTAAACACGGAAATGCTTCGCTGTTATATTTTGTGTACATTGGATTTATATAATAGAGGAAACAACAGGAACTATACGCTATAATTGGGTGATTATCTGGTTCTTGAACTTAAGTCTCATATTGTAACTTGTTTTATTTAAATTCCTTTTCCTAAGCAACCCTTTTTTACTGTTCTTCGTCCCTTTTGTTTTCTGTCTATTTGTTGTTCCTTTCTTTATTGGAGCTTCGGGTAATTCTGAAGTGTGTGTGTACAAAAGGGAAATTGCATAACCCATCTTTAGTTCATTATATTTTTTTTCCTTCTCCTCGCAAATAGAAGGTAAGATGAAAGCCTAATTATTCTATAAAATTTCATGCTTTTTCAAAAAAATTATATTTTTAGTTCACCTTTGGATTGATTCTTATCTTAAAGAGAAATTGAGGGTATGAGTTGTTATATGATATTGGACAAACCTCACCTCATGAGCTATCTTTTGAGTTTGAATTAGGTCCGAGGTCTATTTTTCTCAATATGGTATCAAGCCAAACCAGAGGCGGATTCAAGATTTGGAGCTTTCCGGGTGCCATAAAGATTTGAACGTCTATGTGTTGTTGTTTATACATTTAGAAAGAGCAAATATTTTATCGGTTTGAGCAACTTTGGACTTCAATTCGGATTATTTGTTTTTTTGATATGTAATATAAATCGATTGAACGGAAAAATATAGTACTATAGTTATGATAGAGCAAAGATTTTGCAAAAGAAGATGTTATTTTAACTTTGTGTGGAAAAAGGTAAATACTTAACTAATAAGAGACGGAAAAAGAAAGTCACAAGTTAACAAATAAAGTAAGGTAGTTAATATTAATTACAGAAGAAGAAAAAAGAGAATGGAATATATAATGATAGAAAATTTAACATGATGTAGCAAGCCAAAAGGTTAAAAAATGTTACTGTTGCCAATGGGGTTCAATAATTCACCACCAAGATGGAATCTCCTACCTTTTGCCATCGGCACCTTTGTATCATTTGTTACGAGGGGTGGCGCTTTAAGTATATAAATGATTTCTTACACACACACATATATATATATATATACACTCCCTCCGTTCCAATTTATGTGAACCTATTTGACTATATACGGAGTTTAAGAAAAAATAAATACTTTTCGAATTTGTGGTCCTAAACAATTCAGAAGGGCCCCAGAGTATTTGTGTGGTTATAAAAACTTTTCATTAAGGTTAGAATTGTAAATTTAAGCTAAATTGTTACCAAATTTAGACAGGGGTCATTCTTTTTGGAACGGACCAAAAAGGAAATAGGTTCACATAAAATGGAACAGAGGGAATGTGTGTGTGTGTATATATATATATATATATATACAGAATCTCGACCGAAGATTGCGGGTGGCATACCACCCCCTCGGGCCTCACTAGATCCGCCCCTGAGCCCGACCCACTACGCCACTTGTGATATTGCATTGTCCAATGGTGGTGTCATATTATGTCAATATTGGTTGATAGTATGGGTTGTAGTCTCTTTACATGATCTTGGACAATAATCACTTCATGAGTTAGCTTTTGGGTTGAGTTAGGTCCATATACTTTTTCCTCAGCACTTTTCTCTTAGTACTTATAACAATAGAGTAGTCAGACAAGAATAGTCTATTTGCAACTGTAAACATGTGGAATAACTTCTTAATACTTATCCAAGTAAAAAGCTAGAAATATCTTATGATTTGGGTCTGCAAATCCCAATAATATTTGTGGAAATCTATATGGACCAAACCATAGCGAAGATTTTGAATAAAATGAGTAGGGAATGATTTCGAAGAAGGTGAATAGGAGACTTGTAGAACATGTTGCACTATTCAGCCTATTTGGTTTAAATGGACCAAACCATAGGGATGATTTTGAATAAACTGAGTAGGATATGATTTTGGTGAAGTAAATAGGAGATCTGTACCATAAAAGTTTTGGAGAGGGTGGTGGAAGGGAGGATAAGGAGGGCGTTGCCTATATCGGAAAATCAGTGTGGGTTCATGCCGGGTCGTTCTACTACGGAAGCTATCTACGTTATCAGGAGGTTGGTGGAACTATACATGGAATCAGGGATAGGAAGAGGGATTTGCATATGGTGTTTATTGACCTAGAGAAGGCATATGACAAGGTCCCTAGGGACGTCCTTTGGAGGTGTTTGGAGGTGAAAGGTGTGCCGGTGGCTTACGTTAGGGCGACAAAGGATATGTATGATGGAGCTATGACTCGGGTTAGGACTGTGGGAGGTGACTCCGAGCCTTTTCCGGTGGTTATGGGGTTACACCAAGAATCTACGCTCAGCCCGTTCTTATTTGCTCTGGCGATAGACGCGCTGACACACCAAATCCAAGGAGATGTGCCATGGTGTATGTTGTTCGCTGATGATATAGTTCTGATTGATGAGACACGAGGTGGCGTTAATGGGAGACTAGACATATGGAGGCAGGCCCTAGAGTCTAAAGGTTTCAAGTTGAGTAGGACTAAGACGGAATATGTGGAATGCAAGTTCAGCGACGTGACGGGGGAAGCGGATTTGGAAGTCAAGCTTGACTCACAGGTCATCCTCAAGAGGGAAAGTTTTAAGTACTTAGGGTCAATTATCCAGGGAGATGGGGAGATCGACAGGGATGCTACGCACCGTATTGGGGTGTGTGGATGAAATGGAGGTTAGCGTCTAGAGTCCTGTGTGACAAGAATGTGCCACCGAAACTCAAAGGTAAGTTTTATAGAGCGGTGATTAGACCGGCCATATTGTATGGAGCTGAGTGTTGGCGAGTCAAGACTTCACATATCCAGAAGATGAAAGTAGCAGAAATGAGGATGTTGAGATGGATGTGTGGGCACACTAGGCTGGATAAGATTCGGAATGAAGATATTCGGGAGAGGGTGGGCGTGGCTCCCGTGGACGACAAGACACGGGAAGCGCGACTTAGATGGTTCGGACACATGCGGAGGAGAAACCTAGATGCACCGATTAGGAGGTGTGAGCGGTTGACTTTGGTAGGTACGAGAAGAGGCAGATGTCGACCTAAGAAGTATTGGGGCGAGGTGATCAGGCAGGACATGGCGCGACTTCAAATTCGAGGACATAGCTCTTGATAGGAACATGTGGAGGTCGAGCATTAGGGTGGTAGGCTAGGGGATAGTCGAGAGTTCTTCCCTCTTTGTACCGAGTAGTCTGATAGAGTTTCGTGTAGGTTTGTTAGCGGTCTATGTTGTGTTCACCTTGTTGTTTTGCATAGTTTTGTGTTATTGTACTTTCACTCCGTCGTTGTTGTAATCTTCTTTACGACATCTTTTGTTGTTACATGCCTTTTCCCTTGTTTCTTTTCTGATATTATTGTTTCTCCTGTTGAGCTGAGAGTCTCCCGGAAACAGCCTCTCTACCCTTTTCGGGGTAGGAGTAAGATCTGCGTACACTCTACTCTAGTGGGATTTTACCGGGTATGTTATTGTTGTTGTTGTTGTAAATAGGAGATCTGCAGAACATGTTGCACTATTCAGCCTATTCGGGAAGTGGTAGTAAGGCTCTCAAAAATCTAGAGGAGGGGCAACGCAGAAAAGTTTGGAGATCAATATTCTAGAAAAATACGTTTTCAGATCATCTAAGGAGTAACATGGAATGTAGTTGGTGGAGGGAAATGGAACTACTCTTCAATGTTAAACTTTTACTTGTTTGCTAATAGGAAAATATTGCTTCCCAACATGATGATTGTTATGTCTTCGGAAGGGGTCAGTACCATAGTACTTTAGAAAGATTCCTGTTGTTGGAGCTGCGTGCAAGAATGCATGACACAGTTGGATAATAAGCTCAACAAAGATACTATAGCTAGTTTAGATATAGTTACCACTGCTTGTGGGAGACAAGATAAGCTTATCACTTCTTTGGGTGATAGATGTGGAACTTAGGTGTTTTAAGAATCTAACTAGCATTTTAGGTGGGAAGGGTAGAGAAAATAAGGCCTTATTCCAGTGAGGCCGCATGCTATAAGTTCTATCGATCCCAACCACTTTCCTATAGGAGGACTTAGCTCAGCTAGTGAGCTAATATATCAACCCCTCAAATTCCTTCCAATATTTGATATTATGACTGGTCACCACCATCCTTCAAGTGTGTTCTTGACTTGAGTAAAATCCTACGTTCAGCGAGTTCAACTCGGAGAAGAGTTACAGCACTTCTAAGGTAGAGAATTCTTATCGAAATGGGGAAGAGTGCGATTATATTGGAAAGAAGATTCACAATAGAAACAGTGTTTATTATTCCGAGGAAGCATGCAGTAGACTAACACTCCCCCTTCAATGTTTTCTTCTTTTGATTCAGACTGTGTAAAATCGATCTCGATTGGGGGCGGTAGGTGCAACATTATTTGAAGGAAAAACAAAGCACAAGGCCAGGTATATGCCTTAAGGCATGAGGTGAATTCACTTTGGGGATTGTTCTTCTTAGTGTATTAAATTGGATAAATATGATCTCTGTGTACAAAATTAATTGGAAATAGAAGGGGAAAGAAAGCTTAGATAGAGGAAAAAGGAGAAAAAGAAAGAAAGAATGAATAGATGTCGTGGTTTACTGGAAATATCATATACTGGCACCACTAATCCAAAAAAAAGAAAGAAAAAGAAATACCATATACGAGCACCACGGGCATTATCAGTGGAGAATCTACTCTCAGAAAAGAACGAAGAAGAGAGAGGAGAAATAGACGCCTTAAATCTTGGGCTTCATCAATGAATTTGTTCGTATATCTAATATAATTAAGCTAGACAAGTCAAATGCGCTTAAGATATTTACTAAAAGAAAGGGGATTTAGAGCACTTAATCTTCATCAATAAAAAACATTAAGAGGCACAAAAGAGTAAAAGAAGCGGCAAAAGGCATGTGCCCAAAAGAAAAATTTTGTAAGGTGAATTTCTCACCCTAAAAACACAAACAAGGAATGCTTCATCTGAAAAAGGCATGAATATTAGCAAGAAATATCTTAAATTGATGCTCGACTAGTGTTAAAATATGGACTTGACTATGATTTGGATGCCAAGATTTGATGCTCGTGCTGGATCTTAACTAGTATCTCAAAGCGAGGCCGGTGTAGTCCTTTTCACACTCGGATAGATATGTTTTATAATGGTGAGAAAATCAAGTATTTTCTCTTACTTGTCAAAAGGGGGAAAAGAAGTCTTAATCAAGAGCACTTTTCGAGCAACCCTACAATTAGGAAAGTGTTACGACTCCAAACCCTCTAGCATTATCCTCCACTGTTTCCTTAGCTCGCTGGTGATAGAGGAATCCAATTTTTTTCTTGGTAGACCAACAATATTATAAAGTATGTCTGAGTAACTGCAGCAATTTGATCAAAACCAACGGGAGGAAACTCATTGTTTGGCTTCAACTTTAATTTACTGATCTGTCTTGTCATACTGTTCAGATTTTGTTCGAGTTGTGGGAATTGACAATTGGCAGTATCACATTAAGGAGTTTATCTGGCAGTATGACAAATTTTTGTGGAATATTGGCTTTTCCTAGGTATGTATGGAGTAAGTTTGGCCTTTGTAAATTGATCTGCGGATATAGTGACTAGTATATCCTTTCTCTTGTTCATTACTGGACATGAAAGTAGGACATACCCATCCCTGGGCCATGGTGGGGGAACAGGAACAGGGGACATAACCTAAGCGTGATGATTTAAGGTTAAATGGGTTTTAGCCTGCCATTTCATCACCCTTGGTGTTCGAGTCTACTTTATCACTTGCTTACCCATTTTGTCACCTCTAGATGATGCTGAAGTTGAAGGATTTATATAATTACCAATGTTGAATTTCACTGACCCGTTCTTTCACTAACTAACACTCTTTTGTGGCAAACAGGCTGTTTAGGTTCCCAGTTTTTGTTTGCATTGGCGGGATTATAACTTGTGGCCCTTGAGGCATGATCTTTGCATTCACACATCTCCTTCGCAGGGCTCCCTTCTCTGAAAATGCTTCAATCTCTCTATAAATGCCAAAGACACTTGGCAAATGGGTCAGGGGTTAAACGACCCAATGGTTACACAGGCCTGGGCTCAGAAAATCAATTCGAGTTTCTGGGAATGAATTCTGAAATGAATTCAAAGCCCAAACGGCATAATGACTCAAACCCAGATTTAACAAATTATGGCAAATGGTAAAGAAACAATTGAATAGTTTTCACAAAATTTAAAACCTGAACTAAAATACTAGTTAATGCAAAATTCAACTAAATTATCACATCAACCTAATTAGGTTAAACTAAAAGGATAAATAAAGAAGATGAACACATAATTTATCAAGCAAGACCAAACAAAATTAAGGGGTAAACCTGGAAAAGAACAAACGGAAAAAGAACAGACGGAACAAGGTTTTAGCTTGGCCAGAAATTTTGGTCGACTTTCAATTGAATTATCCGGAGAAAAGAAGAAGAAAAGAAGAAAAATAAAAGAACGAACCAACGAAAAGAAAGAAACTCACTGACTCGGCTCGCACTCATGACTGCCTCTCCGATTAAAGCCCCAATATAATATCAATCGCCTGTTCTTGACAGCCAATGATCGACTGTCCCTGCCCATTCTAACGGGGCATTCTATTCCTTCAAGTTCCACAGCTCTAGGGTTCGAACCCTAGATTTAATATTTGAGGAGTTCTAAGCATATTCGAATGGAACGGAGTGAGGATTTGGGAAGAGGGGAGTAAGGGGGTTCTCTGGTGTTAGTTTGGGATCAGTTTGTGGTGGCGCCGCCACCGGTGGGAGATAAGGGCGGCGCTTAGGGTTTGGTTGGGAGAATCTCTAAGGAGGGTGTGTGTGTGAGAGAGAGAGACGAGTGAATGAGGGGGTGGGTACGCGTTTGGACATATAAATACCAACCCCAACCCACTTCACAGCCGTTGGATTAGAAAACATAGACGGCTTAGATCAAATGACTAATCTAAACAGGGTCGTTAATTTAGTGGGGGACAGACCGGGTCAGGTGTGTTTGGGGCCGGGTATGGTCGGGTTTTGGAAGGGGAAATTTATTTGGGCTTGGGGATTTTAATTAAAACAAGCCCAAAACTTTATCTCTTCAAATCCTTTTTCTTTTTTCCAAATTAATTCATTTATTTCAAACTCTTCTTTTTTTTTTAATTAATCTTTACAAAATAAAACTCAAATAAAACCCAAACTAACTCCTAAATTAAATCAATCCTAACACATTAAGTTAATTAACTCTAATTAAAACCAAATTAAGCGGAGAAACCACCAAAGTTCAAAGATCAAAAAAATAAAAGTGCAAAAATACCATTTTTGTGATTTTCCCAATTTTTATGAAATAAATAATTTACTACTTAATTCAAAAACACCAAGTTAAATCCTAAATGCAAATGCAACATATTTGTTTTTGTATTTTTCATTAATTAAATAAAATAAACACGCACAGACAAATGCAAACAATTAACAAAAAATGCCACAAAAATCCACAATATTGCAAACAACGGGAAAAATTATTTTGTCTTGGATTTGTGGGAGTAATTCATATAGGGAAAAAATCACGTGCTCACAGCTGCCCCTCTTTGCTCGGAAACACGAAGAGTTTTCGTGCAAAGATAAAGTGAGCGAATACGAGCGATTTTTGCCCGTTTGAATACTCCGTGGGAAGCATTTTTGAAAGATTTGACCGCACCCTGCTTCCGAGGTTGTCTACATATCCTTGGCTAAAAAGGAATCAGGTTAGTGTAGTTCGGGAGGTTTTGGTAGCTGGGACTACTAAGAAGCTGTGATTTCACTGTTGCTGCTACTGCTACTACTGCTTACTAAAACCCCTTATTACACCATATCAAAATAAAAGAAGCTAGACTAAACTATGATCTATGAATTACAAAAGCCCTATCTATATCTTCAAACTTGATCTTGTGGTTCTTGTTGCCTTGTTAACTTGTATTCTCCCGGTGAAATCCCTTTGTTGCCGAATTGAATTGTAATCTGAGCTGTTTTCCCTTTTCTCCAGGTGGACACCTAATTGCTAAACTCGAATTGTACTCTGAGATGCTTTCCCTTTCTCCAGGTGGACGCCTGACTGCTGGACTTGAACTGTATTCCCGTGCTCTCCAGGTGGGTGCCTGACTGCTGAACTTGAATTGTATTCCCGTGCTCACCAGGTGGGCGCCTGATTGCTGAACTTGAATTGTATTCCCGTGCTCTCCAGGTGGGCGACTGACTGCTGAACTTGCATTATATTCCTGTGCTCTCCAGGTGGGCGCCTGACTACTGAACCTGAATTGTATTCCCGTGCTCTCTAGGTGGGCGCCTGACTGCTGAACTTGAATTGTATTCCTGTGCTCTCCAGGTGGGCGCTCTGACTGCTGAACTTGAAATGTATTCCCGTGCTCTCCAGGTGGGCGCCTGACTGCTGAACTTGAATTGTATTCCCGTGCTCTCCAGGTGGGCACCTGACTGCTAAACTTGAATTGTATTCCCGTGCTCTTCAGGTGGGCGCCTGACTGCTGAACCTGAATTGTATTCCCGTGCTCTCCAGGTGGGCGCTTGACTGTTAAACTTGAAATGTATTCCCGTGCTCTCCAGGTGAGCGTCTGACTGCTGAACTTAAATTGTATTCTCTCTGTTCTCCAAGTGGGTACCTGATTTCAGCAAAAATAGACAAAACAAAGAAAATTTTCTGCCCCAATTTGGTAGCTGGGCACATATGTGAGTGTTAAACTGAATCATGTTACCAAATATTACTAAGAATTTGAAAGCTAGGTCCCATTATCCAGGAGGGTCCTAACAACTCCTATTTAAATGACAATTTTAAAGCTAAGTTATGTCTTTTGAAGGTATATCTTATGCCAAGTCTTGTTATCCAAGCAAGTTTTAAAACTACATCCCATTATCCAGGAGGGTCCTGAAAACTCTTAATTGAACACTATCTCAAACATGCAAACTTGGAAGCCAACTTATATTCCTTGGGGTTACATTTATGCTAGATTATGCTACTCCTGATTGTTTTGAATTTTAAACTAGGTCCCATTTTTCAGGAGGGTCCTGAAAATCAAACCTATGTGGTGCTTGCTTTTCCCCTACGGAGGGTTTCCCCGAACAATCGAAAACTTTCTGCCCCTGTTTCGATCAAAGAAAAATCTTGTCAGTTTAAAATGTGGTGGTTAGTTTGTGGCATTCTTGCTGAAAGTGGCCTCCCCGCTGTCGTGCTTTGTTTTGACTGACTTCCCCTGAACTGGCCAAGAACCGCTTGACTTCCCGACTGACTTTCAAACCCCCATGACCTTGGATGACCCGAGTGTTCTATACCCAAACCGTTGTATTACATCTCTGACCCATCTGTTTGAACCTCTATATTTCCCACGAAATCACTAAACCGTTTCACCGATGGAACTTCCACTGACCTTTTGTAACCTATTTCACACCGTACTATTTCTGGCAATGCCTTGACCGCCCTGTGCCTTGTGCAACTTTGGAAGTTGGAAGTAATCTTTGAAATCCTTTCTTATTTGCTTAAACAAAACTGGCATTGGAACATCTTAGAGAAATAAACCCAAAAGAAATGAAATGCAATGACTTTGAGGGTGAAGGGTACGAAAAATCCAGAACTGGAAGACTATCTGAAGGGGAAAAAGAAAAGAGACTTATCTGAGTGGAGCAGCTGGCACCAATGATCATGACATACATTTCGGATTAGTCGGCCCAGTCTGTCCAACTTTCAGTTATCGTACTTTGTGCCCCAAGACCTTCGAAACCTAATTTCTTTGCCAAAACCTTGACCTTTTCGATCTGCGGTGCCCTGAAGGGTTTTCACCAACAGACCTCTCCCATTTGTTCATCTCTCAACTTACTTTCGCCTCAAGGTGCCCGTGAAGGTTTTCACCAACAAGACTCTCTTATTTTGATCTTTCTCAGCTCCCGTCGCCTTACGGTGCCCGTAAGAGTTTTCACCAATAAGACTCTCATTTTTTCATTTTCCTGCTTGGACCAGAGTGTTTCCCCTGATATCAATCACTTCTACTTGCTCGACTTGGCATCTCTTGAAGATTGATCAGAAGGTCTTTCTTTGGACCATAATGTGGGCTTTTGGATAGGGTTAGAAAGAAAGGGTATCAAGGCTCAAAACAATTCAAATGGGTTCAAAATTACAACTTTCGGAATCAGATTTCTTACAACAACCACAACTTCTGCCCCAGTTTCTTTGCTTGGGGACTTTTGGGATTTTATTTTGATGGGACCGAACCGTGAGGCTGCCTACGTATCCTTAAAAGGAATCAGGTCGAATGTAGTTCATGTCATAGAAATTGCTTTGTTGTTGTGATTTTCTCTTATCTCTTTCTTTTCTTTCTCTCTTTTTCTTTCTTTTTCTTTTTGTTGTTTTGTTAGTCTTTTTTTTTCTTTTTATCTTTTCCTTTTCTTCTTTTTTCTTTCTTTTTTCTTTTACTTATCTTTCACGCTTGTGTTTCTGATCTCTGCTACTGATTCCGAAAGAGGGATATGAAAGGAAATAAATAAGGCTCAAAGGGGGTAACAAAGGATAAAGTGTTTAGATAGCAGAATAAAATGCCTTCATCATTCCAATCTTTAAAATATGCCAAGTACAAACAAATACAATTTAACCAAAGAAAATAACATAGTGTCTCTTGACCACATTGGAATTGATGGCCATATCTACACACTTTCCTTCTATATCTGTTAAATACAAAGCACCATTTGACAACACTCTAGTTACGATGACGGCCCTTGCCAATTTGGGGCGAACTTGCCTTTGGCTTCAACCTGATGTGGAAGGATACGTCTCAACACTTGCTGACCCACGTCAAACTTCTGCGGACGCACCTTTTTATTATATGCTTTTGCCATTCTCTGTTGATACAACTGACCATGACACACTGCTGCCAATCTTTTCTCATCGATCAGGCTCAATTATGCCAGGCGGGTTTTGACCCATTTATCATCATCGATTTCAGCCTCCGCGACAATTCGAAGGGATGGGATTTCCACTTCTGCGGGTATCACTGCTTCGGTGCCATACACCAGCAAATAAGGAGTCGTCCCTACTGAAGTACGAACAGTAGTGCGATAACCCAGCAATGCAAAAGGCAAATTTTCATGCCATTGCCTGGACCCTTCCACCATTTTCCGAAGTATCTTCTTTATGTTCTTGTTGGCTGCCTCGACTGCTCCGTTTGCCTTGGGACGGTAAGGGGTGGAATTGTGATGTGTAATCTTGAACTGCTGACATACCTCTTTCATCAAGTGACTATTGATATTAGCCCCATTGTCTGTAATAATCACCTTTGGTATCCCAAACTGACAAATGATATTTGAGTGCACAAAATAAACCACCGCTTTCTTGGTTACAGACTTGAACGTTTTAGCCTCCACCCACTTGGTGAAATAGTCGTTGGCCACTAGAATGAACTTGTGCCCATTTGATATTGCCGGCTCAATTGGCCCAATGACATCTATGCCCCACGTGACAAAAGGCCACGATACAGACATTGTGTACAATTCCGATGGTGGAGAATGAATCAAATCTCCATGCACCTGGCACTGATGACACTTGCGCACGAAACTGATACAATCTCGCTCCATAGTAAGCCAATAATAACCTGCTCAGAGAATCTTCTTTGCCAGTACATATCCACTCATATGCGGTCCACAGACTCCAGAATGTACCTCAGTCATGATAGCTATGGCCTGTCTAGCATCTATACATCTCAACAATCCAAGATCCGAAGTCCTTTTGTACAAAACCCCTCCGCTGAAGAAAAATCCGCTTGCCAAATGCCGAATTGTTCTCTTTTGATCACATGTGACTTGTACCGAATATACCCCCATCCTGATATATTCCTTGATATCGTGAAACCAAGGCTTACCATCAAGTTCTTCTTCTACCACATTGCAGTAATCATGCTGATCGTGGACCTGAATATGCAACAGGTCAACATAGGCCTTATCTGGATGGTGTAACATTGACTCCAAGGTAGCTAAAACATCAAAAACCTCATTATGGATCCTTGGAATATGTCTGAACTCTATTGACCGAAACCGTTGACAAAGATCATGTAAACATTGTCGGTACGGTATAAGTTTTAAATCCCTTGTTTCCCATTCCCCTTGGATCTGGTGCACCAGAAGGTCCAAGTCTCCCAAGACCAAGACTTCCTGGACACCCATGTCCATATCCAACCTCAAACCCAAAATGCATGCCTCGTACTCAGCCATGTTGTTAGTGCAATAGAAACGAAGCTGAGCCGTAACAGGGTAATGATGCCCTGTTTCGGAAATAAGTACAGCCCCTATCCCAACGCCTTTCATGTTGGCAGCTCCATCAAAGAAGAGTTTCCAACCTAGCTCTCCAACTGGTTCCATCTCATCAATGTGCATTACCTCTTTATCAAGGAAGTAAGTCTTCAACGGCTCATATTCTTCATCCACCGGATTCTCGGCCAAATGGTCGGCCAATGCCTGGGCTTTCATCGCAGTCTGGGTCACATAGACGATGTCAAATTATGTGAGCAAGATCTGCCACTTTGCGAGCCTCCTTATAGGCATAGGCTTCTGAAAGATATACTTTAACGGATCCAAACGAGATATGAGGTAAGTAGTGTAAGATGACAAATAGTGCTTCAACTTCTGTGCTACCCAAGTTAGGGCGCAACATGTCCTCTCAAGGTAAGTGTACTTAACCTCATAAGATGTGAACTTCTTGCTGAGATAATAAATGGCCTGTTCCTTCCTGCCTGTGATGTCATGCTGACTCAACACACAACCAAATGAATTGTCCATGACCGTCAAATACAGAATCAAAGGTCTCCCCGATTCTGGTGGCACCAACACATGTGAGTTTGACAAGTACCCCTTTATCTTATCAAATGATTCTTGACACTCATCTGTCCATTTGACCGCAACATCCTTCTTCAACAGTTTGAAGATAGGCTCACAAGTTGTAGTAAGCTGAGCAATGAACCTGCTGATGTAATTCAACCTCCCTAATAAACTCATCACCTCAGTTTTGTTCCTTGGGGTGGCAATTCTTGGATAGCTTTTGTCACACCTCCTTTTTCGCCCGCGCCACCGCAAAGGGGCGCGGAAGGGAGTTTTTTTCCAATTAAAGGACAATCGAGACGAGATTTATTTATTTATTTCAGAGTCGCTACTTAGGAGATTTATGGTGTCCCAAGTCACTGGTTGAATCCCGAATTGAGGAAAAGAATGACTCTGTTTAACAGTCTGCGCACCAGAAATCTGGATAAGGAATTCTGTTAATCCGGGAGAAGGTGTTAGGCATTCCCGAATTCCGTGGTTCTAGCACGGTCGCTCAACTATCATATTCGGCTTAATTATATGATTTTATACAATTATGAGCCTACGTGCAAATTTTTACTGTTTACCGCTTTTATTATTATTATTATTATTATTATTTTTTACCGAGAATTGCAACATCGCGAAAATACATCTCGAACCACGTCACATCAATGCACCCGTGGTTATTGACACATTTCAACTCTGTTGAGATTTGAATTTGGGTCACATAAATATGCACCCGAGTTTAACAAGATAACATTATTAAATACGCGCCTAAAGTGACTAACATATCATTATTTTGGGTAGGGCCATGAAATTTTGCTAAACGGTCCATCCCGAAGTCTAAGTAATTTTACTAACACGTATAGAGGGCCCCGCAGCTTATGATTTATTTTGGCGAAGCACGCCTCATTTATTTTAAGGATATCCTAAAGTGACTACATTTCTATTAAATTCGTCTCTAAAATAAAAGAGAAAAAATCCTAATTAATTACATGCTTGAAAAAAAAACGTAACATATTAAATGCTAGATTAAGACAAATGTTAACGGAAAGGAATATTACTAAAATTGAAATTATAAATAAAATACGAAATCGACAAATAATATATTCAAAAGAAACTAATTATCCTATAACTAGATTAAACTCGCATTGTTAGATGACTTGAACCGTTGGAATTAATTATTTACAACTATTTGAAACTAGAATCAATCTTAATTACTAATGCATATTCGAAAGTTTATTAAATTTAAACGTTAACTCGTCTTGTTTGAACTCAAATCATGCCATAATGCCTAATTCACGAAATTAATTTAAATTCATGCTTTAACTAGATTTAGCTACATGTTCACGATTAACCTACTGTTGACAATATTAAAACCTTCATAGCTAGTGAACTAATCAGTTTTGCCAAGCCGATTCACTAAAGACCAACTTATGTTATTTTCCTCTTATTCCAATTATTAAACAGTTTGACAGTAATGAGCATGCTTAAATATATACTACCTAATAATCAAACTAAAGAAATGTATTATTTAATACATCACTACAAGATGCCTAGTTATGCAAAGCGATAGAAATTTACAGAATAATAAACATGAAATACCCTAAATACAATCAGTAAAAGAAACAAAGAAAAAGCTAAATTAAAACTTCAAAGTTCCATTCTTCATATGTATTTATGCTTTCACATTTCAGCTTACAACATCGACAAGGTTATAGCCATGTACCTGGTATTGGAAGTAAAAGAAGAGGAAGATCAACATTAGCAAAGCAACAAGAACAATCAGCAACAACAATAGCAAATTGAACACCCACAAATGGATTTTAAAACCAACAGAGATGATTCCACATCCAATAACAGATTCAAAAATAACCCGACAATAGTACCAATACCAGAAACCCAAACATTCAATGAAACAGCCCTCCAAAACCAAAAGAAAACCCATGAAAACCAATCTGAAAATCAGTAGTACCAAATGCAAACCACAGAAGCAGTAACAATATTCTGATCCTCAGTAGTAAAGAAAGGCTTCACTTTCAGTTTTTTTAATTCTCAAAGACTGAATTTCTTAAGTTCTGACAAATCAGTTTTCTTTTCAACTTAAACTCTGAATTGTTTTTGATGATAAAATCCAGTCTATTTTTTTTAACCCTCTAACTCTGACTCTCCAAGATTTTTTTAAAAAAGTCCGTCCTCTAATTCTGCCCAAACTCCCCTTATTTATGTCCAAAAACAGATCACTTTAAACAATTAAACAAATAAAGAAAAGGTCACATCTTCTTGAGCCCCGTAATCCCACTACTACATGTCTTGTCCCCTACTTTTATTAAACAAATGTATTATTCCCCACTAACATATGTCTTGTCCCCCACTATATTATTTTAATACCTTATTTTAATATTATTAGTGCTTAGTGGACAGAGCACTCAAAATAAATAATTGTTCAAATTTTCAATTCCAAAAATACCCTTCTAAAATTGCCATTCTACCCCCATCAGCTATAACCAATTCCTAATCAAATTTTATCAACAAATTTAAGTTAGAAACTCAGATTATGTCAAATATCAACAACACAAAGACTAAGGATTCAGGGAACCAAACCATATGATGAACAATAAAGAAACAACTAAAATCATTTTGACTGAACAACATTTTTAACAACAAACATACTTTCAGATTCAATAACAGTAATAAATTGAACATATCAAACAAGTAGATTCAAATCACTAAACTCAATAATCAATTGAACTTCAAATTAAATCTAACAACATTACAACAAAGATGAATGATTCAAACTAAATCACTCAACATTCGACATTAAATCACTTGATGAAAAACTAACGAACTTCAAACAAAAATGAACACGAATTATCTCTAACACAAACAAAGACCTGGGTTCGAATTCAAACCAACCTATCGGAATACGAACCTAATCATAGAAAGAAGAAAAGGAGCGGCAGATGAATTTACTGAATGAAAACTAAAAGAAAAGAAAACGGAAACCTACTAGTTTGAAGTCCGGGTTCGAACAGAAACTCGACGCGCCTGAACAAACATTATTGTTTTCAACCCATTTTCGTTTTTGACGCAGTGACGATCCAGTTCATGGTTGGACGTAGCAGAAGCGATGGTGGTCGCTCATGTGGAGTGGTCGTTGCTGGTTTTTCCGGCGACTGGAGGAAATGACGAAGGAGATGAAGCAGCGACCATGGTTGCCGGAGATGGAGCTTGTTTTGGACTGGAGGTTGACGTAGAAGAATGACGATGATGCGGCTGGTTTTGGTGGTCAGTTGGACGTGAGGTGAAGCAGATGTAGAAAGGCAGCCATGGGAGGTCATTGAAGACGAAGCAACGAGGGACGATGGGGAGCGGCAGTTCGTGACAGTGGTCGACTGGTACGATATTGTCGTGTGATGATGGGAGATAGTCATCGTCTGGGCGTAATAGTGTTGGGGGGCAGCCATGGGACGTAAGGGGGAGGGCAGAAACAGCAAGGGAACCCATGGGAGGTCGTAGAGCTAACGAAGAAGAAGAAAAAGCAATGGACGATGGGGAGGGCAGCCATAAATGGCGAGGTCGTTGGGAGATGGAGTTGGAGAAGTAAAAGAAGATGAAGGAGGAAGGGGCAGCCATGGGAGCTGACGAAGAAGAAGAAGCAACGAGGGCAGCCATGGGAGGAAGGTTTGGAAGGAGAAGAAGAGGGGGGGGGGTATTTTTTAGGGTTTTGGGGTTGGAGAAAAATGAAAAAAATGAAAATGGGGGGGGGGGGGGGTTGGGATTAGTTTGGTTTATGGGGCGGACTGGGTCGGGTCGACCCGGTGGGGTTTGGTTGAGGGGTTATCTGGTTTTGGGCTTGTGGTTTAAAATTGAAGAAAAGGCCCAATCCGATTTTCTTCTTCTTTTATTGCTTCTTTTTTCTTCTTTTATTTTTTCTTAAACTAAACTAAATTCTAAAAATCTTAAATTATCATATAGAACTAAATTAATTTATAAAAGTGCTATTAAATATTAATAATAATTAACACACAATTAAATAGCAATTACGATAAAATCTCACAATTAGGACATTAAATGCTAAAAATGCAACGTACATTATTTTTTTATGATTTTTTGTTCTTTTAAAGCAAACTTAATTGCTCCTAATTGTAGAATTAAATCCTAAATGCAAATGCGACCTATTCTTTTATATATATATATTTTATTAATTTAACAAATAAACATACACGGACAAATACAAATAATTATCAAAAAATGCCACGAAAATTCTCAAAATTGCATACAAAGAAAAATTATTTTATTTTAAATTTTTGGGAGTAATTCTCACATAGGGAAAAATCACGTGCTTACAGCTTTGATCTTTGACGGGTCCAATTCAATACCTCGACGACTGACTATAAATCCCAACAACTTTCCAAATGGCACACCAAATGCACATTTTGCAGGATTGAGTTTAAAATTGTACCTGCAAAGCCTTTGGAAGAATTTTCTCAAATCTCTGACATGATCAGACTACTTTCTAGACTTTATGATTACATCATCCACATAAACCTCGATCTCTTTGTGTATCATGTCGTGGAATATGGTTGTCATTGCCCTCATGTAAGTTGCCCCAGCATTTTTCAAACCGAAAGGCATGACCCTGTAGCAGTATGTTCCCTATGGTGTGATGAATGTCGTCTTCTCCGCATCTTCCTCATCCATTAGGATTTGATGATAGCCCGCGTAGCAATCCACAAAAGACCCAATCTCATGTTTGACGCAATTGTCCATCAGAATGTGGATATTTGGCAGTGGAAAATTGTCTTTGGGACTCGCCTTGTTGAGATCACGGTAATCAACACACACCCTGGTCTTGCCATTCTTCTTTGGCACATGTACTACATTGGCTAACCAAGTGGGATACCGAGTGACCTGAATGACTTTTGCATCGAACTGCTTGGTGACCTCTTCTTTGATCTTCACACTCATATCAGTTTTAAATTTCCTCAGCTTCTGCTTGACAGGAGGGAATGTCGGGTCAGTGGGCAATTTGTGAACCACCAAGTCAGTGCTTAAACCCGGCATGTCGTCATATGACCATGCAAAGACGTCTTTGTACTCAAGTAACACTTTAATTATCTCCTCCCTGAGTTGAGGTTCAAGATGGACACTTATCTTAGTTTCTCTGATATTATCTGGGTCCCCTAAATTGATTGCTTCTGTATCACTCAGGTTAGGCTTGGGCTTTTCTTCAAAATGACTTAATTCTTTACTAATCTCTTCAAAGGCCTCATCCTCATCATATTCCGATTCATCATCACACTCTATTTCTTGAATTACTATTTCATAATTAGATTGGCTTTTAAGACTGGGCCGAATATTCCTCATGCATGTCATGTTATTGAAATCAGCATAAAAAGAACTGTACAAGGAAGCAAAGAAAACAAAAATAAAACTGTCAGGAATGGGGAAAAAGAGAAATTGCATTTCATTAAAATTAAAAGATAATAAGGCTTATACATCCAAACGGACGGAACATAGAATCTGAATTACAACCCTGGAATAATCCAGATAAACTGAAAGAAAATCAAAGCAAACTACCAAAACGCCGTCCTGGTGAGGAGAAGAGTAGCTTCCCAATTGTTAATCTTTGCACTGGGCCCAATAAATTGCACATCCACCTTGCTAGAACCCTCTCTAGCTTCCACCATGTTCACATCATCGAATAACTTCTCGAACCTTTAAATCAACCCTTTATCAGGACCAACCACAGAATTGGGGACTGTTGTTACTGGGCGTTTCTTGATGCTAGGCCTGTCAAATGATCTGGAGAGCCGTGGGATGGGCTTTGGGAGGACCCAGGCCCTCTGTTTCAACTTTCTGGCTCTTTTCACATCCGCAACTATGGGCTTGAACCCCAAACCAAATGTGTCCATGTTTTTTTGGAGAGACACCGGCTGTACGATACCTTGCAGAGATGCACCCAAACCTTTGCCCGGTACAAAACCATTTTTCAACATTTCAATGGCTACTATGATTGATGCAGCAGCTACCCTCGGAGTTGGAACACACTTCCCTTCTAGAATTTTCTCTACCGATACCATGTCAAAAACCTGATAAACCCATGGCCCCTTGTCGTATTCAAACTCTACGAACAGAACAATTGCATCGCTGGGAACACACAAATTATCTTCGCCGTGCACAACAGTTTCTTGTCTATCCCATTCAAACTTAACCATTTGATGCAGAGTAGACGGGACTGCTTTGACAGCATGAATCTAGGGTCGACCCAACAGCAGATTGTAAGAAACAGCCACATCAAGCACCTGGAACTCCATGGTAAATTCCACTGGCCCTATTGTAAGCTCCAGCACTGTGTCCCCGACTGAATCTTTCCCTCCACCGTCAAATCCCCGAATGCAGATACTATTCTTGTGAATTCTTTCGTCATCCACCTTCAACTTGTCCAGAGTGGAGAGAGGGAAAATGTTCGCACTAGAACCATTGTCGACCAGTACCCGAGTAACCACGGAATTTTCGCATTTCATCGTAAGATAGAGGGCTCTATTGTGCTCAGTACCCTCCATGGGCAACTCATCATCAGAAAAAGTGACTCTATTTACCTCAAATATCTTGTTAGCTATCTTTTCCAAGTGGTTTACTGAGATTTTGTCAGGAACGTGAGCCTCATTCAGGATCTTCATCAAAGCCCGACGGTGCTCGTCTGAATGGATTAATAATGACAATAGTGAAATTTGAGACGGTGTCTTCCTCAACTGCTCCACAATGCAATAGTCCTGCACTTTCATTTTTCTTAAGAATTCCTCTGCTTCTTCCTCGGTCACAGCTTTCTTCACTAGCACCGGGTTATCTTTAGAGATCTTAGCTTTTCTTAAATCTTCGGGGGCAAAGCATCTCCCCGATCGAGTCAAACCATGGGTCTCACAAACTTATTCTTCAACCTCTTTCCCCTTGTAAGTCACTGTCACTCATTCATAATTCCACGGGACCACCTTGCTGTTGACTATCGGTAATTGAGTTACCGGCTTGATAATGACAGGATCTGTGCGGGCACCCTCCACAATTACAACAGGCTTGTTCGCCACTCCTGTCACAACCATTTTTGCTCTTTCTTGTTTTACTGCCACATCACTTGGGGTCCTCTTCTTGACTACTGCAGATGGTTCACTGTTTGCCCGCTCAACCTAATCACTGATTTCTCACTTGTTGGCTCTTCAACCGGCCTGACTTCACTGGACCGAATCATCATGACGGTCTGTGAAGGCTTCTTAGGCTCCCCTCCCCTATGCACTATCTCGATCATATTTGTCTCATGATGGGCCAGCAACGGATTCTGGTTGAATTGGGCGCCTCCGGAGCTTGGACCTCAATCCGATTAGTATCAATGAGCTCTTGAATAGCTATTTTCAATTGACAACATTTCTCTATGTCGTGACCTGGAGCACCGGAACAATATTCGCAACTCATAGAGTGATCAAGATTCCTCGGGGGAGGGTTTGGCAGTTTGGCTCGATCGGACTCAGCATACCCAATTGTCTCAACCTGTGGAACAAACTGGTATAGGATTCTCCCAATGAAGTGAAGGTTTTCTTCTTTTGAAACCTCTCATTCTTAAATGCTTGGTTGGACCGGAAACCTGATCCAGAAGGGTTTCGGTAGGCCCTTGGGGGTGGATAGGCATTTTGTGGAGCTAGGTATGTATTTTGTGGGACTGGCGCACGCCATTGTGCGTGGGCCGGAGGTTGGCTGTATGTTTGGGCATGGTGGACAGAAAAATGGGGGTCTGGTGGTGGGTAGTAGTGTTAGGGTGGATTATATGGGGTATGGGGGTAGGTTTGGTGGTGGGGACGAGGCTTATGATAGTGGTGAGGTGAACCCCTAGGTACGAACCAAGCTCTTGAATCAATCGTTACTACATCCTCTTTCTTCTTATTTCCAATTACTCCCCCAGTTCCGCTTTGAATGGCCTGGGTGGTTGCCTTAATAGCCGAATAACTCATGATTTTGTTTGTCTTGAGCCCTTCTTCTACCATACCACCCATATTTACCACTTCATTGAAGGACTTACCTATATCTGATACCAGATGACCGTAATAAGTAGGTTCTAAGGCCTGCAGAAAACAATCCACCATTTCACTTTCTTTCATTGGAGGGTCAACCCTTGCTGCATGTTCTCTCCACCTAAAACCATACTCCTTGAAACTCTCATTGTGCTTTTTCTCAAGTTTCGTCAAAGACAGACGATTTGGAATAATCTCAAGATTGTACTGGAAGTGGCAAGCAAATGCCTGGGCTAGATCATCCTAGGTGTACCATCTTCCGTGATCCTGCCGAGTGTACCACTCTAGTGCCGAACCACTCAGACTTTGACTGAAATATGCCATTAGCAACTCATCTTTCTCGCCAGCTCTCCTCATTTTGCTATAAAAACCTCTCAAATGCACCACTGGATCACCGTGTCCATCATACAAATCAAACTTGGGCATCTTAAACCCTGCCGACAATTGCACATCTGGGAATAGACATAGATCTTTGTAAGCCACACTTACTTGACCTCCCAACCCCCGCATGTCTCTGAATGACTGTTCCAGGCTTTTAACTTTCCTGAACATCTCCTCCTGTTCGGGATTTTTAGATGATTTTTTGGTTTCCATAGGGAGGTCAAAATGAGGAGTGTAGGAATAGGGTTCTAGAACCTTGAAAGTGGGGTTTAGAGGGTAATAATGGTTGTCGTGAGTCAGGAACAGAGGCTCACTGGAGAATCGGTGTAATGCAGCAGGTGGGGGTGCCACAAAAACCTGAGTGACTGGTGGAGGAGGGTACGAGATTTGTTTGGGTGGTGGAGCTTGTGATGTATGGGAAGTGGTGCCGTGGCATTGTTGGTAGAGGGAAAAGGCTGGAGATGAGTTCACAGTAGGAGGTTCTTGGGGCCGAGCCAATGGCGGGATAAAAGCAGGGTTGGCGGGGTAAACTGGCGGTGGGTGCCCTTTTTCCCATGCTTAGTACATTTCAGCCATCTGTTGCTTCAGCTTATACAACTCATATTTCAGATTAACCTCTGATTCTTCCACCTCTTTTGACGGATCGACAATACTTGCCTCAAGTTCCTAGTTGGCCATGTTCAGCTTGTTTTTGGACCGGGTGTTATAGGAGTGAGTTGCCAGAATGCCAATCAACCTAACCACTTGCCGGAACTATAATTTCATCAATAAAAAACTTGTTAGCGATTAGGGCTTTAACAGATAAGCAACCACACATTTGAGAAGTGAATGCACCTAAGCAGTTAACCGTTTCTATTATGCATTTGATCTGCTACTTGCGTCATCCCGACTTTTCCTTATTTTTATTTGCAACTTCCCTTTTCTCTCTTTTTCATTCTTGCCGTTTTGTTTTTATTCTCTCATTTCTCTCTCTTATTTTGCCATTGTCTCCTTCTCACGGTTCCTTATTTTCTCTCTCTTTTCTTTTCTTTTTCCCTCTTGTTTTTCCTATCTTCTCCTTTTCCTTTCTTTTCATTTGGTTACGGTCGAATCCTATGGAGATTTCCTACGTATCATGACCCCGCATGAATCAGACCACGCTTAGTTCTTGGAGATAAGTGTAGAAAACAAAACATTTTTGGGATTTCAAATTTTTCTATAAAATAAAACAGTTTTGATTACAACCACTCATTCTACCAAATTATAAAATTAACAGACTCGAACAGGGAAATTAACAAACTCTGACTCAAAACAAGACCAACAAACTCTGATAGAAAGGTGAAAATAACAGACTCGAAAACCAATTAACAGACTCCAATAAAAGAAAATACAGATTCGCAAACAGACTAACAGACTCCAATGAAAATCATGTATACATTAATGCCTCAAATGCTCCTGGGGCCCGCGGGACATCATTCGGTCTCGCCACGGGCCTATATGAAAGATCCCTTTGAAGCCTCTCTAAGTCACTCATTATCTACCGGACAAATATCATCACTGCAACGAAGAAGGTGGTGCGAGTCATATCCTCACATGCTTGGCATTTCACAACAATGTAGTCGACAGTGGTTCTGATCCTCTCTCGGATTCTACCCTTTTCTTGAAGCAGACGCCCTACCAGTTGATTCCGAGCTTCTAACACCTGAGTGTCATGGAGATGTTGATTTTGCAACTGTTGCATTTCTTCCTCCATCCTAGCCATCAAATCATAACAATGTTCCCTATCAGCTTTAAAGTCCTTGGCATGCTTGGCTGCCTCATTCTCGAGGGTAGTCATTTTTCTCTTCAGGCTGGTGATTGTCCCTTCATACTTGCTTTTCATTTGTCGCACAAACTATGCCCGTCTTTTTGCATTTTCCGCCAATTGAGCCCGGACTTTCGCCAGACTGGCCTCAGACTTTTCTAGGTCATCCTGACACTCAAGGGCTTTCTCTTTCAGACTGCTTATAAGCCTTTCATCCGCTCGACTTCTTTCCGGGTTTCTAGCAGCTATTTTCATCTTTCGGATTTGGGCTTTGAGGGCTTCATTTTCCTGAGTTAGCTTTTTCTTCTCTCCCTCATCTGCGGCGGCTTGCAAACCATTTTCAAACTGAAGGTCCATGACTTGCCTTTCCAACTTGCTTATGGTAGCCCTGTACTCGTTTTCTTTGGTCAACCAGTCCCATTTCACCTGTGCTCCGTCGGTGAACTGTTGGACATGGGGTCTCTTTGCAGACCTTTCGGGCTCATGATGAACTCGGGATCTTTTACCATACCAAGCAGTGTAACTAGGCTCCACCTCGCCCCTGGATAGATCTCGTACTAGAGTTCTAGGCTCTAAGAATCTGCACTGATGCCAAATCCGACGCACTTTTTCTTCTGGAAAAGCGGCTTTTGGTTCCAACCCAATAACCTGCCGACTCAAATCCTCATCGTGTGGTATGGCCTGGTATCGGCCTAACTGACGTAGAACTCGGTGCAGAGCATAAGGCTGGATACTTCGAAGACCCATCAACAGCAGAAAACATACCTCAGCCGATATATAAATTACTTCACTGACAGAGAGCCACCCGAATGTCCATTCGACCTTATTTGCAGTCAAAGATCTCAAATGAGCATGCAATGCTTCCGTACCATCCGAGAACTCATAACCCTCTACCTGCTTTTCATGTTTTTCAATGCACTCGAGGCCAGTCATACCACAATTCAAGTATTCGGGACGGTGGCAAAGGTGTTCCTCCATTCATAATTGTAACAACATATTGCACCCTTCAAAGAAATTTCCCCCTTCTCGATAGAGGGTCAGAGCTCGGTAAATATCTGCCAAAATCATCGGCACTATGGTCCCATTTGCCTTTTTCATCATAATGTCGGCTATCCCCACGAGTCCTAACTCTATGTTCCCATCTTTTATGTGGCAAATCAAAGTACCCAAGAACGCCATTATAAAATTTAATCCTCTCTGAGCTTCCCACTTGTCTTGGTTTTCCGCGTGAGTAAGACCGGTATCTGGCGTCTCGAAGCCACGGGGATTCCCATAACGTCGATACAAAAAGTAGAAGGTACAGAATCTTTTGGCCAAATTTCCGTCTCAGATGTCCCGACTGATGCTTAACAAGTCCAAAATTTTGTGAGGGGTTACTGTTCTCGGTGCTACCGGGTATTGATTTCTAAGATTCCCCTCGAAACCGGCATTGCCTGCTATCTCTTCCAGTGTAGGAGTTAACTCGAAATCAGCAAAGTGGAATACATTATGTGCTAGGTCCCAAAATGGTATCAAGGCCTCAATTATGTCCTTTCTCGGCTTAACCTTCAAGAGCTGACAAGACCACCCAACGCTTTTATCACAATTTTCCTGCTATTGTTCCCCAAATCATGCCACCACATATGTAGCTCCAACGGGATCTCTTTACGGACTGAGAAATGTTCATTTTGAATTGTGCTCATCCTGCACATTTATTAAGGTGATTTTAATTAAAAGAAAACTATGACTCATTTTGACTCAAGAAAAATGACCATTTTTTCAAAATTTTCACAAAAATATCCGGCTTTGCCAATACGGCCTTTCAGCACTACGAAAACGAAGATTTTAATGCTGTGTTCACTAACCGGCAAAAACTTTGAAAATGACTAAAGGTGGCTATTCTTGCAAAAACGACATTCCGGCGCCCCTTTGGGGACATTCGGCTATTTTAGACAAGAATGGCATCATCTTACTTATTTATAATAAAATTATTTTTTTTGTTCTTTTGGGCTATTTTTACAAAAGGGAAGGTTGACCCGATGGGGGTTCCCTACGTATCTCACACCTTGTGAGAATTAAATTGGCATAGTTCGGGAAAATAAAATAAAACCAACTATTTTTCAAAACAAAACCTTTTTTTTTCTCAAACAATTCGACAGAGTTTCAGTACCATTTGGACATTGGATTTTCCAAAACAGGTGATTTAACTCACTTAACCCTCACATTGCTATTTTTTTCCACTTTCTCCCATTATTCGAAAGCCGGTCAGCATGCAAATCCAAATCAAATAAATGCACAAGTAGCAAGTAAGATGCATTAGGATGGTCTTTTCATTTTTGGTACACCTGTCCTAGACAGACCCAACCCCTGTATTGAGTCTCCAAAGTTAAATGCACGTGATGCAAGCAAATGTTCCTACTAGGGATCCGGCATGAGGTCTTGTTATACTAGATTTAAAACCTGGGTTTATTTGTTCTAGACCTGGCTTACCCGAGCGGACAGCTCGAGCCGAGGGGGGGCAGCGTACCGGGAATACAGAAGCTTCACCGGCTTTGCAACTTGTCCGAACCTCGTTCTAAAATTGGGATATGACTCTAACAGAAGAGAAGTCACACGAAGTGCACACTTCCTAGATAATTTAGAAGACTCAGAGAGAAGAAGGGTTTCATAGCAGTTTATATACAGTTCACAGAATATCAAAGCGGTAAAAACAACACTTAGCACATTAGGCCCAAACATGTAGATAATGGATAAAGCCAACTATAACAATTCATCTAAGCTCGAATTCTTGAACCCTGAACCAGAGATTCTGGGTTATGATCCCCAACAGAGTCGCCAGTGCTGTCACACCTCCTTTTTTACCTACACCCCCGGAAAGGGTGTATAAGGGAGTTTTTTTCCAATTAAAGGACAATCAAAGCGGGATTCATTTATTTGAAGGATTCAGAGTCGCCACTTGGGATGATTTATGGTGTCCCAAGTCACCGGTTCAAATCCCGAATCGAGGAAAAGATTGACTCTGTTTTACAATCCGCGAATCAGAAATCCGGGTAAGAAATTCTGTTAACCCGGGAGAAGGTGTAGGCACTCCCGAGTTCCGTGGTTCTAGCACTGTCGCTCAACTGTCATAATTGGCCTAATCATCTGATTTTAAACATGTTTTAACCTATGGTGCAATTTTAACTTTATAACCGCTTTTATTCATTTTAAGGAAGATTTCAACGTCAGCCAAACACATCTTTTGACCGTGCCACATGAAATGCACCCGCAGTCTGAGACATACTCTATTTGACGTTGTTAAGATTTGGATTTGGGTTAGATGAAATGCGCACCGAGTTTAGGAAGGTAATATTATTAAAATAACGTGCCTAAAATAACTATGCGTTTTTAACTTTGCGAGGGCCATAGAAAATTTGCTAAATGGCACGCATCGAATACTAAGGATTTTAAAAGAAATAATTAAATGAGGGCCACACATTTGAGATTTTGTTTGGCATGGCACGCCTCGATTCCAATTTTAAAAGGGAATTTAAGCTAACTTTGGAGGGCCATAAACTATTTGTGTTGTTCAATATGGCTCACCTCTACTAATTTAAGAGACTGGATTATTCAAACATTAAAAGGGTCGGGGTTCTATTCACCTTATGAGATTATTAAGTTAAAACTTGATAACCAAATCCAACGACGAACGACCCAAATGATGAAACGTCAACAATCTTTTCCTTGCAAATGTCTTCGGGCTCAGAACCCACTTCGAAAGCAAGGTGCAACTGAACAATGGGGACTCAAGATCGAATTCCTGTTAGCCCAGATTGACTCCATTATGGAAATTGGGCTCCAAGTGGCCGCTATGAAGCCAAACCACAATTAAACTACTGATTTTTAACATTTTACAAAACGAAATAGAAATGGCTGCTCAAACAAACAATTACCTACATTAAATCAAATGAATTGTCTAGGATGTATTTACCATGACTTATACACTATCAAATTAGCACCCTGCATACTAACACAGTTTCCATATTCAGTGTACATATGTTGGCATATATTCCCCTATACCCCATTTCCCTCATCTTAAATACCCATTAATAATGACTTGACATCAACAATTACCTAACAATGCAATCGGAGATCAAATATAACACATTCTCATGCTAATAGACTCAGAGCATGATCCAGCTAATAGTCCATCTAACAAATTTCGAATTCTAAGCTATGCAAGATTACCCAATTTATACAAACCCAATAAAACTAAACTCCTGATTTCCCAATAATGCAGAACCAGACTCAAGCAAAGATAATCACACAAAGCCAAGATTCAATACTAATAACAGAATATGTTGACCAAATCATAAGAGGACAACATTTACTAGTTAACATGATTTAAACTTCAATTACAACTCACTCTTAAATAAATGCATCCATCAGAATCTTTCTAGAACCAAGTATTACATGTTAAACACAAGATTGAAAGAAGAAAAGATGGTTCATATTCACAACATCAAATTTTATCTTATTTTCAAATCCATACTTCGAGCTACACATCAAGTGGCATCCATATGGTTGAGTAATACCTGGAAATGAACAAAGCAAACAGACGAGGTGAAGAATCTGCAGTCAAGCAGCAACAGTACAGTAGAATCAACACCAGCAGAACCAGCTCAAACAAAAAATGAGTATGAAAGCAGTAAAGAACAGTCCCCCTCTAACAGTAACCACAACAACTTCAAAACCAAACCTTAAACACCCAACCTCAATCCATTTAATAAACTAAATCAATCAGAAAATCTTTTCAGGAATGGAAGATTTGAGAAATCACAGAATGAGTTTCAATGGAACAGTAATTTCATTCCAATTTCCAGCCGTTTATGTTTTTCAGAATTTTATCTCTCTTCCCCCAAATCTTACTTGAATGTCAAGTTATGATGCCTTTATAGGCAAGGTTCTAGGGCAACAGAAATGATTTCAGTTTTGCCCTTTACTCCTTTTTAATTTTTGTTTTTGCTAGTTGATCCTTAATTTAAAAACTCAGTTTTCACATAGGTCCCAAAGACACCTTCCAGGAAATTTCCCAAGTCAGTTATACAAGATTCTTTCACCTAAATGCCCTAGACTACCCTTTAAACCACCTGTTTTTACTCTCCAGAACCTCAAATGGGTCATGGGTTAAACGACCCAATGGTTACACATGCTTGGGCTCAGAAAATCAATTCGAGTTTCTGGGAATGAATTCTGAAATGAATTCAAAGCCCAAATGGCATAATGACTCAAACCCAGATTTAACAAATTATGGCAAATGGTAAAGAAACAACTGAATAGTTTTCACAAAATTTAAAACCTGAACTAAAATACTAGTTAATGCAAAATTCAACTAAATTATCACATCAACCTAATTAGGTTAAACTAAAAGGATAAATAAAGAAGATGAACACAGAATTTATCAAGCAAGACCAAACAAAATTAAGGGGTAAACCTGGAAAAGAACAAACGGAAAAAGAACAGACGGAACAAGGTTTTAGCTTGGCCAGAAATTTTGGTCGACTTTCAATTGAATTATCCGGAGAAAAGAAGAAGAAAAGAAGAAAAATAAAAGAACGAACCAACGAAAAGAAAGAAACTCACTGACTCGGCTCGCACTCATGACTGCCTCTCCGATTAAAGCCCCAATATAATATCAATCGCCTGTTCTTGACAGCCAATGATCGACTGTCCCTGCCCATTCTAACGGGGCATTCTATTCCTTCAAGTTCCACAGCTCTAAATGTGCCTATTCCTTCGACACCTTTCCATGGAAACATGGGAAAAATGGCTTATTCCGCATCAACCTAAGCCCGCTTATTCCGAAGGACATTTTCTTCTCTGCCCTCTCCTCTCCAAAGGCCAAGGGAGAGACTGCATCCCTTTCATTCGGTAGCTCTTTTCGTTTCCCAAGGATAGCGGTAGCTGGGGCAAAGTCCGCTTTCTTCGCTCCGCGAATGAGAGAGAAAGTCAGAGGAAAAAACACGTTCTCTCAAAGAACAGGCGACTAATGTTATTTTGTGGTAAAATCGGCACCCTGACACTCGTGAATACTGGAGAAGTGGCCTTGCATGAATGAACTTGGCTTTGGCTTCTAGGGTTTGAACCCTAGATTTAATATTTGAGGAGTTCTAAGCATATTCAAATGGAACGGAGTGAGGATTTGGGAAGAGGGGAGTGGGGGTTCTCTGGTGTTAGTTTGGGGTCGGTTAGTGGTGGCGCCGCCACCGGTGGCGGTGGGAGATAAGGGCGGCGCTTAGGGTTTGGTTGGGAGAATCTCTGAGGAGAGGGGTGTGCGAGAGAGACGAGTGAATGAGGGGGTGGATACGCGTTTGGACATATAAATACCTACCCCAACCCACTTCACAGCCATTGGATTAGAAAACATAGGCACGACTCAGATCAAATGACTAATCTAAACGGGGTCGTTTAATTTAGTGGGGGGACGGACCGGGTCAGGTGTGTTTGGGGCGGGTGTGGTCAGGTTTTGGGAGGGGAAATTCATTTGGGCTTGGGGATTTTAATTAAAACAAGCCCAAAACTTTATCTCTTCAAATCCTTTTTCTTTTTTTCCAAATTATTTCATTCATTTCAAACTCTTTTTTTTTTAATTAATCTTTCCAAAATAAAACTCAAATAAAACTCAAACTAAATCCTAGATTAAATCAATCCTAACACATTAAGTTAATTAACTCTAATTAAAACCAAATTAAGGGAGAAACCACCAAAATTCAAAGATTAAAAAATGAAAGTGCAAAAATACCATTTTTGTGATTTTCCCAATTCTTATGAAATAAATAATTTACTACTTAATTCAAAAACACCAAGTTAAATCCTAAATGCAAATGCAACATATTTTTTTTTGTATTTTTCATTGATTAAATAAAATAAACACGCACAGACAAATGCAAACAATTAACGGAAAATACCACAAAAATCCACAAAATTACAAACAAGGGGAAAAATTATTTTGTTTTGAATTTGTGGGAGTAATTCATATAGGGCAAAAATCACGTGCTCACAGTTGTCATGAGCTCTGCTATGCAACTAGTGATGAGGATTTCTCATACTCTTCCACATTGCCACGGAAATCTACTTCCATTTTGATGATGATAGTAACGAGACCTCGGCCAATTCCTTGAAGTCCAACCGCGTGAAAGATTTTTGTGTTTGGTGTAAGCTTCTGTCACCTTGTTATATTCAAACCATCTTGCATGCCAACTGGATTAGAATATCAGAAAACTATTGATGAGACATTGGCAGATGCGGCAGAGTAGTCCTTTCGCGGAGAGTAGAAGCCATTAGATCAAAGTAAAGCTTATGAAGAGATTCTTGGCCCTTGCGGATAACAAGAATATTACTAATGATCATATGAAAGATGATGAACTAGCTCTTGATCAATCTGAGAAAGGTAACAAGTCAAAAGCTTCAATACTGTATCGGGCAAGCGTATTGGCAAATATGTTGACAGGCAGCCAGGATGAATATACAAGATGGAACAGACTCTTTGATGTGTGGATAGAGAGGCCACTGGAGGATGTAAAATGGAGCATACCAAATTTCCACGCTCAAAATCTGGGCATACGAGGAGAATTTCTGAGTTTAGTATGGTTGTTAATGGCTCATTCGGTAAGTGGATCGCAATACCAAGTTGAGGAACTTAACTTGAGACCATTGTGGCTCCGTACAGTCCAGTCAACCCCAAGCTCGAGCGCGATGAATAGTACTCCCTCCGTTTCAATTTATGTGAACCTATTTTTTTTTGGTCCGTGCCACCCTTTCCTTATTTGGAAACAATTTACCTTTATGCAATGATTTATAACCACACAAAATATATGTGCGTCATTTTATACCACAAGTTCAAAAGTCTTCTCTTTTCTTAAACTCCGTGCCCAGTCAAATGAGTTCACATAAATTGAAACGGAGGGAGTAGGACAGTTTAGAAATGCCTCGTGTTATTTGCTGGTTAGGTAAAGGGAACAAGTTACTGTAATTACTGTAAATATAACTATGGTACTTCTCTTTTTTCTATCTAATAAAAAGGGTGAACATAAACTTTGCTTAAAATTCAAATATCTTAACCTTGTTGGATTACATTCCACATGATCGTACTTCCATGCAAGTCAAGCATATTCAACAAACTGTAAAATAAAGGAAAAAATGAACTACTTGGTGAGATTCAAGAACATAAGGCTCATTTCGGAAGCAAAGATACTTGTATGAGCATAAGTAGCATATCCAATCATATGCTCAAGTTCCAAGATATTACTAAAATGTAAGAGGAGTTGAGGAGAGAACACGGGAGGGACTTGTCGACAAGATCTTGCAGTAAGCAGCAACTAGATATCTATAAGCTTATCAAGAGGACCATTAGAAGCTACCAGAGAACAAAGGGCCTGCAGTCAAACATTCTTCCTCCTGATCTTTCCCTTGCCAAAATGCTTCTTCTTCGCTATTTTAAGCTTCTTTTTCATCTTCCTTCCAAGAGGTTTTAAAGATTTTGCACTTTGATTGCCATCAGCCATCTCCACATCTGGAAATCAAGATGATGACAAATTAGCATACAGAGGGGGAAGGCTAAAATAGATGGAACATGCAAGTTCCTATCAATTTCATCAGAACTGAAAGAAGATGTTTAGAGAATCCCCTACTTGTCAGGTCCAATGGTTTCTATTTATTTTCTTTTTTGACCAGATAATATTGCATGAATTTAGAACAACTATGGCACAGCTGTTGGTATCAGCGTCTAACCAATAACTTCAACACTCAACTCTTTTTTTTTGAGGGGGGGGATGGGGAGGAGAGGAAGGTAGTGACAGCAAACCCTTGCAAGGGTAACTCTATTTACAGAATTATCACATTGATGACTTACAAGTGAAAGTTAGTGACCTGATGTTTTCATTAGACACTAGTAACAAGATATTTTCCTTTACTGGCATTACACTGTAGATAATTCGTATAACTACTGAATCACTGGATATATATATAGATAGATAAATAGATAGATAACAAAAAAACTGACAGTTAATCTGTTAAATGTTAAAAGGAAATAACCATTAATCTCATTATTTAAAATTTCTCAATTGGAGTAGCTTAAGAGCTAGTCGAACTCCACTTATGAAAAGTAAAATATGGAAGACCTATTGTACGAATTACGACAAAAGTTAAACAAAAAACATCAACTACTTCTCAATTCCAACTAATTAGGGCCGACTATATGCATTATTCATGTAGCTTCATTTTTCTATAATTCTTTTATAAGAGTGATGCTTGAGCCAACTTGTACACATCTCGACTATTCATGAAACTTCATTTTTCCAAAATTCAGGAACATAGACTCCTAATATCCACTCTCATATAACACTGACAGTTATAGAACCATTTTAAAGAATTTGCCTGCACCCGGATAGGTATCCTCCTGACGTATAAATACTCCAATAGCACTTCTCTATTTAAACTATCCTATTTTAGTTATATGCTCTAAATCTTCATTTGATTTAATATACTCTTGGGAAAACGACCCTAGATATCTGAATTGTCTGCATTTAAGTCCCGTCCAGCCTCACCTCAACTTCACTCTTTTTATGTTGGTTAGGCTTACAATGGGTATATTCTTGTCGTACTTGTACTTATTCTAAAACCTTTACTCTCTAGAGTGTTTCTCTATAGTTCAAACTTTTGTTAACACCCTAGATACTTCTGTCAATAACACAATATTACTGGCAAATAGCATACTCCATGAGATCTAATCCTGTGTTAACGTGTAAAACTATGATAAGGAATAAACACAACAAAATTAGCTCTTCCCATGAGGAAAGCACGGCATAACAAATAAAAATAGATATCATCTTCATTCCAAATAAAGCAAAAAGAGATCAATAAAACCGATTAAATTGCTAAACTTGAGATGGGTTCATGGAAAACATTAAAAATATATAAGCAAAAACAAACCCATGGCGTTATCGTTGTTAGGAGTAGAGGCAGAAGTATCCATGGCAGTGGAGGTGGAGGGAGACTTAACAACAAGCTTAGGGGCAGCAAGGGCAGCTTCTTGGGCAGCTAATTTAGCAGCTTCTTTCTTAAGGACAGAGGGCTCTGAAGCAACTATCTCTCTCTTTATGGCTCTCAGCCTCTTTTCCCTCTTACACCTCATTGACTTCGCCATCTTTATCTTCTTCTACTTTGTGCAATCGTTGTTTCTGTCGAGGTTGATGTTACCGTCGACGGAGAAAAGGAAGAGAGAAAAGTTAAGCTAGGGTTTGAAGGTAAAGTGCAGTTTACTTCAAACACAATACGTTTTAGGTACACAGACTTGGGCACCCGGTTGACAATTTGGGCCTAGTCGACGGTCTCACTCGTTGGGCCTATTCTGATGGCCTAAATTACACAATCAGCAACTTTGCATACTCAGCAACAGTACTATTGCAAAACCTTACGTTCTAGAGCTTTCCAAAATAGTACATTACAACCTGTAATTAATCCTTTTATTTATAATGTATTGATCTCTTGTATAGTAGTACTAGCTAGTCAGTCTACGCCGAGAAGTTTTATTGTGTGTCTCACACAACTTACATTAGTTGTGTGAGACTCCTTTTTGTCTCACAAATTTGTGTACCCTAGTCTTACACTTTTGGGTCCACAAAAAATGTAGGTCCACAAAACTTTGAGACAAAAAAATGTCTCATACAACTAGTGTCAGTTGTATGAGATACAAAATAAAATTTTCCGTCTATGCCAATTAGCATAATAGTACGTAGGGATGTTGATGTTTTTCGAGTTTCTTGTATAAAGATACCTAAGCATGTATAGCATTTCAAATTGAATACACACAGAAAATTCATTTTTTATTCTCTGAATTGTTAGTTTCAGTCTTCGTAAACTCTTATTTTCGCCTCCAGGGCAGTCCAGAGGCAGACCCAGAATTTAAGTACAACGGCGGCACAATATCTTTAAATATTCCATATGCTAGCGTTAAATTTCAGCGTGCATATCTTTAAAAACATAACGATTATAATAACTTATTAACAAAGTACAAATTTTTAGTCGCCGTCGTCGAAATCAATAGATGTGGGTACTTTATCGAAGTGATTGAGACAAAGTTATTGGTGAAGGGGGATAGAAGGGTTTGTACGTAATTGTTTATTTGCAGAGATAGGAGCTACAATTTTGAACTTTTAATTTTGAGTGAGGGACTTGAAAAAGAATAATATTAATTAAGTTGATTATTATGTACAAGTATTAAATGATAATTGAATTTTAAAAAGATTAAAAAAAATTTAATCAATTGACTACTAAGTAAAACAATCATTGAATTTAGTAGTAAAAGGAAACCCTAAAAGCGTGAGTTGGGTTTCGATCTCAAGCCAGGCAAGGAAGGCAGAGGACATTTGCATCTATACTCGCTTTTTGTGTCACGTTTTAACTTGTGTCTGCTTTGCAAAAAAAATTGCAAACGTACCCGCTATTTCGCATAACTTCAGCATACGGGGCTGAAATAACAAAGGCAATCACGCAAAACTTCAGCATTCTAGTAGCCGGGCCTGAAGTGCAGCTCTAGAGCTGAAGTTTTTGTTTTGTAATTGTCGAATTTCAGCTCTAGAGCTGAAGTTTTTATTTGTAACTGGCAAAGTTCAGCTCTAGAGCTGAAATTTTTGTTTGTAAGCTTCAGCTCTAGAGCTGAAGTTTTTGTTTTGTAACTGTCAAACTTCAGCACTAGAGCTGAAGTTTTTGTTTGTAAGCTTCAGCTCTAGAGCTGAAGTTTTTGTTTTGTAACTGTCGAACTTCAGCTCTAGAGCTGAAGTTTTTGTTTCGTAACTGGGAAACTTCAGCTCTAGAGCTGAAGTTTTGTCTTTGTAACTGGGGAACATCAGCTATAGAGCTAAAGTTTTTGTTTGTTTATAATTTCATTTGCCACACCATCTTAACCAAACTAAAAGAAAATTAATTAGAGACAGCAAGAGAACACTGCACCACAACTTGCAAACTGTGTTAGATTCTTTACTTTGCATAAGATCCTAGAAACACTGTAAATATCCTCAGAGAAATTAGAGAGGCAGATTCAATCCATTAATTCATTCATTCATTCACTTTTTTTCCTTATACAGAACTGTACGATTATTTGCTTGAGTAGTTTCATGACTTTTACTGTTGCTACTTACCTGATTAGGTAATTACGAGTAGTAATTAATCAAACAAATCACCAAATTAGTTTTACGAGTAATAATTAATCAAACAAATCACCAAGTCAGTTGTGTGTATATATATATATATGCATGTCACGTGATAGGAAGTGACGAAGAAAGCAAATTGGTTGTTTCAGATGTATAGGTTGGCGTGAAAATTTATAGGACTCACCGGAGAAATAAGAAGAATCAGATAGGGATGAACCTTACTTCTGGAAAAAGAAAAGATAAAACTTTGAGGAGGAGAAAGAGGGCTGAAGTTGTTTAAAAAGTGGGTATAAGTTAAAAGTTTTAAAAAAAATGGGTATAGGTTAAATGGGGGCGACCAAATAGGGTGCCCCGTACAATTTAGCAGTTCACACAACCACTTTACCATGCAGCCTTTTGTGATTTTGGGGGCACTAGTAAAATATTTAAGGGGTCCTTTAATTTATATAACTATATACATCAAATAAATATACAATAATTTTGCCGAGGCGAACGGGTTCTGGTGACCTCCCTACTCCTAATGTAGGTCCGCCCCTAGAGGCGGCTCTAGGGTAAGGCAGGAGAAGCCCTTGCCTTAAGCCCCAAATATTTAAGGCCCCAACTAGAGGTGTCAATAGATATTCAAAAATCGACTATACCAACCGAACCGTACCATACCGAACTGATTTTTATGTTTTTTTTTAAAAAGCCATAGATTTTTATATAAATCTATAACCGCACCAATAATTAGGGTAGGTTTTTCATTTTATGAAAATAAACCAAAAATACCAAACCGTACCGAATAAATTTTATATGTGTATATTTATATAGTAAGCTTAAAAATTATAATACTTTAAATTTTTCTTTGGGCCTTGGAATTATAAAAACCGTTACAAGCCAACAAGCAATTAAATTCAAAATACTAATTTCTAAAATCTATTAAGCTACTTCTACTTAAACTAAGTTATTTCAATTATCTTTATAAGCAAGACAAGAAGTATTCTAGTGATTATAAGTAGCAAACTATAATGCATTGAATATGTTTCCTTTCATATAGTTTAGATTTATTTTTTTGGATATTTAATCTTCTATAGACTTTATTCTTGAGTCTCAGCTTGGTTAATATCTTTCCACTCGTGTGATTTATATTTTCTTTGCCTTTACTTGGTTTCTTTTACGTTGTTGTATAATACTTTGATGGATCTATACTCTAGCCATCTTCATTTTTTTAATTCATCACTCTTTAAACAGTAAAAATGTCTAGAGAGTTTTGCTAAGTTCTATAAGAGAACATATGTTATTGCATTCTACTTCGAAAAGTCTAATTTTGGTTATACATAATAGCTTAACTGAAAAATTGGTATGGTACAAATTTTATAAAATAACCGGCCGAACCAAACCATTGACACCCCTAGCCCCAACAATATTAATAGTGCTATGAAATCTTTTTCTCTGATAATAGCACGGTAGGGATCCAAGAACTACTAAAAAAAAAAGAAACGTGAGGAAGCTAAAAACAATTAAAAACAAAAAAGAAGACAAAAATAAAAGATAGATTGAATTCAAGAAAGAGTTACTCGAATTCAATAAGTCTATTCTTGAAGCCGAATCCTAACAACAATAATTAGCTAACGAAGAACTAATCGCCTTTGATAGAGAGTTAAAAACACGAGATCGATTGTGAAACCTGACCCTTTAGAATAAAAAGAACAACAATAAGCCTAAACTTATCACCTTTCTTTGATACCTGTAATTGATCTAAGATTTCAAATAATTATCTTACCACCTGATCCGAAATTCCCACCATCGCGACCGTGTGGCGCCTAACATTTCACTTGCTAGGCAGACCAACATTAGAGATTCAATAGGCTAATTCTTAAACCTTGTAGTGATTAACAACAATTAAGCCATAACAGATTAAGAAGAGTATGAAATTTCATAACAAATCTAAAAAATTGTACATAACTACCCAGTATCTGGAGTCACAGCTCACGAACTTCTAAAATTAACTATAAGTAACTGGCTGAAAGAAGGTACAACTGTTCTCGAATTAAAAGAAATAGTAAACTGAAACAGCTAGAAGGGGACTCTAGGGTCTGCGAATGCCAGCACATCTACCTTGGGTCTCTTATGGAATGAAGTCAACATCTAGTCTCGAGATCAGCTCGGACCGACACCAAAATCTGCACAGGAAGTGCAGAGTGTAGTATTAGTACAATCGACCCCATGTACTGATAAGTGTCGAGCCTAACCTCGGCGAAACAGTGACGAGGCTAAGACAAGGCACCCACAAACAACCAGTGTAGTATAACAATGTACATACCAATAACAGTAATAAAAGAAGCAAGACAAGTAATGTTGGGAGGAGGACATGCTGATGGGATCACATGATAAAGGATCACAACAGAAATGAGAACGTGATCAATCAATATGCCTTAAATAGATAGAAACAAGTAAACACTGTAAAGGAAAGTGCACGGCATCACCCTTCATGTTTTTACTCTCAACCTCACCATATGAAATAATAGAAAGTGCACGGCATCATCCTTCGTGCTTTTACTCTCAACCTTACCATATGAAACAATAGAAATATCACGGCATCACCCTTTGTGCATTAACTCTCTCATAACATGGCACAACATCACCCTTCGTACATTAACACTTACAATATAGCACAGCATCACCCTTCGTGCATTAACACTCACTCACAAGACATCGCATGACATCACCTTTCGTGCTTTAACACTCTCCCTCACCAAAAAAATGAGCAACAACAAAAGGGAGATAGAGATGAAAATAACAAGCCTTACTTCAACATTTGGTGCCACAATATCAACCTTAATTTTGAATCAATAATCAATCAATACCAAGGTCCGTAAACATGATAAGAATTCTCAACATAACGAGTAGCTAGTCTAAGCATGGACAATATGATCAAGGAATGCAACAATTACAAGAATAAGACTCACTCGCATGCTATGACTCGACAACAACGCATATGTACTCGTCACCTTACCTATACGTTGTACTCAACATTCAAACAAGTAGCAAATAGGAAAATAATACCTAGTCCCCCAAGATAAGGTTAACCACGAGACTTACCTCGCTCCAACGTCCAAACTCAAAGCTCAAGCACATATTTTCCCTTCAAACAAGCCTCCAGACCAATAAAATCTAGCAAATTATCAACCAAACGATTCAATTTACGCCTTAGGAACTACCCACGATAACAAAGCCTTCAATTTAGGCCATTTTTTAAAAAGTCAATAAAAGTCAACACCCAAGCCCGCTTGGTCCGAACCCAAAGTTCAGACTAAGACCCGATCACTCATTCACCCCCCGAGCCCGGATATATAATAGGCTTTGGAATCCAACCTCAATTTGAGGTCTAAATCCCCAAATTTCAAAATCTCTAGTTTTTACCCAAAAAACCCCAATTCAATCATGAAAACCTTAGATTTTAAGTTGAAATCTTGTAAAATAAAGTGAAATATTGAAAGAAACTAGTTTAGAATCACTTACCTATGATTTGGAGGAGAAATGGTCTAAAAATTGCCACTTGTGTTTTATATTTTGAAAATTTGAAGAATGGGAGAAAAATCCCATCTAAGTCATTTTTACACAGCTGCAGATGTCGTAGATGCGAAGTGTTCCCCAGGCCTGCTATCTTCGCAAATGCGAACACTTGTTCGCAAATGCAGCCTGAGATGACCGCAATTGCGATCCTGAGCTTCGCAAATGCGAAGGCCCCCTTCCAGCCCCACTGCTCACAAATGCGATGCTTCTCGCATTTGCGAGCCAGACGTCGCAGATGTGAAGTCTGCAGACTTGAAGCACACCAGCTATGATTTCTAAGTTCAATTCACTCGGTAGCCTATCCTAAACTAACCCGAGCCCTCGGGACTCCAAACCAAATATGCACACAAGTCTTAAAATATCACAATCAACTTGTTCGCATGATAAATCGCCAAAATAACACTTAGAACTACAAATTTTGCATCAAATCAAATCAATTCTTTAAGAAATTTTTGAAACCTCTAATTTCTCAACTGGATGTCTGAATCACGTCAAACCAATTTCGTTTCTCACCAAATTTCACAGACAAGTCATAAATATTATTTTGGACCTATACCGGGCTCTGAAACCAAAATACGAACCTGGTATCAATAAGGCCAAACATCAATCAATTTCTTAAAAATATTAGATTTTCAGACTTTTAATTTTCAATAAAAATTCATAACTCAAGCTAAAGACCTCGGAATTCGATTCCTGGCATACGCCCAGGTCCTATATTTCATTACGGACCCACCAGGACCGTTAAAACACATGTGCGGGTCCGTTTAGTCAAAACGTTAACCGAAGTCAACTAAAATTAACTTTTTAGGCAAAAATTCTTATTCTTATTAGTTTTTAGCATATAAGCCTCCCGGGTCAATATCCGAACTACACATGTAAATCGAGGAAGGCTAGAATGAGGCTCTAAAGGCTTTGAAACATAGAGTTTGGTTCTAAATCAGAAGATGACCTATTGGGTCATTACATTAAGTTGAGTCTTGAAGGTTGAAGAATAAATTCAAGAGTATCCACAACAAGAATGCAAGAAAAATCTCATAAGGTTTTATTGATAATAGTCTATAATAATCTAAGTCTAAAAATGAAGAAAATATCCCTTATATAGGTAGGAAGGGGTCATCAAATTAAGGCTAAAAAAATAAGAAAATAAAGTCCAAAACTACTTTCGACAACAAGTCCAACTACCTTAGGAAAAGAAAAAAACATTAAGAAACAAAAACCAAATCAATCTTGGAAGGAATATTATGAGGATCTTATCATGAAAGTAAAGGCTAAATTGCATTCATGGAAAGGAAAGTTGCTGTCATTTGGAGGAAAGACAACACTCATCTCTAGTGTGTTGCAAAGTATGCCAGTCCACATGTTATCAGTCCTCCATCCACCAAAAAATGTCTTGGAGCATCTTCATAAGATTTTTGCTAGGTTCTTTTGGAGCACAAAGGAAGAAGGGAGAAGCAGACATTGGGCGGGCCTCATGGTAAAATCTTTGCCTTCCTAAAGAGGAAGGGGGCCTAGGTTTTAGGTCCTTACATGATGTGTCGAGGGAATTGTTTGCTAAACTATGGTGGAGGTTTAGGACCATAAAATCTTTGTGGTCTAATTTCATATGGAATAAGTATGGCAAGAAGGATATACTAACAGTGGTACAGATTAGACGGGGTCTCATATTTGGTGACAAATGTTGAATGCTAAGAAAAAAGTAGAACATGAGATCCTATGGAAATTGAAGAGTGGAACAACTAATATTTGGCATGAAAATTGGACTAGATTGGGTGCACTTTATCACGTATTATCTGAAGACTTTCCAATCAATGAAGATCTTTAGGATGTGGCAGAATTACGGCAAGGTGAAACATGGGATGATCAGCTGCTAGATCAAAGAGGAAATTGAAGAACATATAAGTCTAAATGTGCATTATGAAGGCAGTGAGGGATAATGGAGCTTCAAAAGGAAATCCTAGTCCTAGATCATTAGGCTTTTGTATGAGGAATGATGAAGGTGATGTGGTGTATGAAAGGGTAGTAGACCTGGGGGTGACAACTACCACAGTGGTGGCTGAAGCTAAGGCTATTCTTCAAGGATTGGAATACTGTATGGAGCATGATCTTCACCCTCTCATATTGGAGACTGACTCATTAGTGATGAAGAAAGTGATAGAAGGGGAATAGGATCCTCCTTGGTTAATTGCAAATGATGTCAGGAAAATTATAGAGATGAAGGGCAACTTCAATGTGATCTTTGAATATGTGTTCAGAGAAGGCAACTCAGTGGCGAATTTTATAGCTAACATTGTATTTTCTTTTGCAGGTACATCTGAGTTTCACTTATTTTCTGAACTGCCTAGTGCAGGGAAGAGGTTGATTAATTTAGAAAAGTCTCAAACTCCTAACCTTAAGGTTAGAATAGCAAAGAGAATAGCCCCAGACTGATGGCTTCACAGGATTGGAATCTGCACATACCTTCGTGTTTCTTTTATGTCTCATTCTGTATGCTATTAAGGTACTTTCTAGTGGTATTAGCATGGTCACATGCTCATTCTGGGGGTGCTTTGATAGTGTACAAGACCAATGAGATAAGCAGGTATTGGATGGTGCAATTTATTCTACTTCTGATATGTTCAAATGTTAAGGAAAAGGTTAAATTTGTCATGTGGAATTTCTATAGATTGTTGGATCATTTCTCAGTGGTATTAGCATGTCTTTATGCTCAATCTGAGGATAGTTTAGCAATGTTTAGAATGATTTCTATATTAAAGGTTCAGAAAGAGAAGGATCTGAGCTTACAAGATCACAAAATCACCCAGCTCCACATGCCTGGCGGCGCCAGGCTAAAGCCTGATGATACCCTGGCGTTACCCTAGCGTCGCCAGCTTAAAACTAGCCCTGGACTGGCTTTTCCCTTGCAAAGCCAACCTAAAGCCATCCCCATCCTGGCTTTCGCCTTACAAAGCCTGCTTAAAGCTAGCCCCAGCCTGGCTTTTTCCTTGCAAAGCTGCCTAAAAGCCAGCCCCAACCTGGCTTTTGCCTTGCAAAGCCTGCCTAAAACCAGCTTCAAGACAGGTTTAGCAGGCTCTTTTACATGATAATATTGATGATCAACCAGATGATTTATACTTGGATAGAGTCAGTACACTGCCTATGGAGATCATATTATAGCAACTCTAATGATTGGAAGACTATGTTGGCTTCAATTCTGTGGTGGAGATGTTTGAAATTCATTTTAGCCTATGGACTGCATACCCTGGCACCTGATGAGAGCTTGATCGGTGCTGCTTGGTAGTTGCCACTGGCAATTGGATTCATATACACTAACAAGAGAAGGAAACATTCAGCGGATAATGTTGTAATAGCTAGTTCATTAGACTTTAGCTTTTCTATCTTTTTAGTAGCTAGTAGCTTCATGCAACTTCTATTTTGGTTTGAACATCTTGTAAGCTTTGGACCCATTTTGGGATTTTATTTATATATTAGCCACTAGGCTGCCTAGTGGTATATTTGCTAAAAAAATATCAATCTTGGAAAGTAATTCCAACAATCTTAAGAAAAAGAAAACATAACCTTTACTGCCGAGGAAAGCAATAAATCTAGTACCAAAATATATGAAAATAAGTTAAAACCATTCTAGGATAGGATATTGAAAGTCCCAAACCAATCTTGGATAGGATCTTGAAAATTTTGTAAATCTTCAAGGAAATTTGCAAGCAACTTGGTACCAACTTGCACTCAATATCTAGCATATCTATTGTATCCTTCTTGGACATCAAGTAAGTCATTTTATGTTTTAAAATGTGGCTTTATGTAGGATTTCATGGGCTGCAAGTTTAGACATATTTTAGGTGCCAAATTGGTCCAAAAGTGGACTGATTAGGACCTTCTTCAAAGGATGTCTTTTGGGATCCAATCCTCCTCTTCTTGGACATAAATTTGGGCCATGAACTAATTGTAACACTTAGTCAATTCATATCCTTTATCATTGAGATCTTCCTCTCAATTAACAACTTTTTTATTTACACTTCTAATAGCCTTGTTTTACAACTCTTTAGCTTGGTAAAGCCCTCTTTGAGATACGAAAGCTTCATCCTTTTTCTTGAATAGAGTTGAGCTTTATAGTATGCTATTATTCTTGATAACAACATGATAGGGGTCCAAGAATAACTAAGGAAAAACAAGAAACATGCAGAAGCTAAAAGAAAGTAGAGAAACAAAAAAGAAGACAGAAATGAAAGATAGAATTTAAAAATAGTTTCTTAAATTCAAAAAGTCTATTCTTGAAGTTTAATCCTAACAACAAAAATTAGCTAACGAAGAACTAATCACCTTTAATAGAGAATTAAAAATAAGAGATAGATTGTGAAACCCGACCCTTTAGAATAACAAGAACAAAAATAAGCCTAAACTTATCACCTTTCTTGAATACCTAGAAGTGATCTAAGATTTCAAAAGATTCATCTTACTAACTTAAGTTGAGTCTTGAAGGTTGAAGAATAAATTCAAGAGTAGCCAAATATATGAGTGCAAGAAAAATATCACAATTTTTATTAATAACAGTCTATAATAATCTAAGTCAAAAACAAAGAAGATACCCCTTATATAGGTAGGAGAGAGCCACAAAATTAATGCTAAAAAATAAGGAAATAAAGTACTAAACTTCTTTGGAAAATAAGTCCAACTACCTTAGTAAAAGCAAAAACATTAGAAAACAAAAGCCAAGTCAATCTTGCAAAGTAATTCAAACTATAAAGCAATAATCTAGAGCCAAAGTATATTAAAATAAGTTAAAACCAATCTAGGATAAAATCTTGAAAGTCCCAAACCAATCTTGTATAGGATCTTGAAAACTTGAAAGAAATTTACAAGCAACTTGTCACGACCCAAAACCCACTATAGGCCGTGATAACGCCTAACACCGCCGTCAGGCAAGCCAACGATAATTTATCAATTTAATTACCCATTTTATTACTTTTGAAATCATAGATTTTAATTAGGAAGAAGATTTACACTTCTAAATCCACAAGAATGTACAACGTTTGTAGTTTATAAAAGAAATGAAAGGCGATAATATTATATGAAATCGTAAGCATCAACTAGTATAACCCCAAAACCCGGTATTATAAGGGCATGAGCACTTACTAAGGAGTACAATAGTAATAATACAACGTCTGTCTAGAATGTAAATAAGACAGGATAAAATAAATAGTACGATAGAGACTCTATGGACTGCGATGCGTAGCCTGTATGCAGCTCACATGAGGTCTCCTCAACAGCTGTGCCTACGCGCCAAGATGATCATCAAATGAACCTGTTAGATCCTGCACATTTAGTGCAGAAGTGCAACATGAGTACGTAAATCAACTCATACTCAGTAAGTATCTAGCCTAACCCCGGAGAAGTAGTAACGAGGGGTAGACATCGACACTTACTAGAGGTCTAATAAGGCAATATAATAAATCATAAGCATATATAAATCACATGACAATAATGGGGTAAATCTGTAGGTTATATAATCTTCCAAATATTTCTTTTAAAGTATGAATTTCTCAATCTTGTATTCTACCTTAAAAGCTCAGAAAATGTCAAGTGCCAATATCAAATGAATAAAGAATACCATATAAATGTCGGGCATTTATGAAAAGATAATCTCGTGAATATTAGGACTATCAGCAATGTAACGTACGATTATGCCGAGGTCGTCCGACTCGATCCATAATAATGTGTACACTGCCGAGGGTCAAGCGGCATGAACCATAGATGCATCTATTATACCACCGAGGCGTTCGGCCCGCTCCACAAGAAGGGAAAAAAATTATCGAATTACGAGATACATGCTTACAATACAGTACGTGGATACAAAACGAATATAACCTTTGCCATTTTTCAAATAACTGGCCAACAACTAAAGGTAATAAAGCTCGGCCTAATATATATGTATGTATTTCTAAATAAATTCAATTGTAATTTCAATTATTTAAGCTTGCATGATGAATTCAAGTATTTCAAATATTACATGGTAAAGTCCTAAGTCTACCCGGACATAAACATGCTTTAGCTATGTACGGACTCTCGTCACCTCGTGCGTACGTAGGACTCACAACTAATAGCACATAACTATTACATCACCTAGGGGGTATTTCCCCCTCACAAAGTTAGACAGGAGACTTACCTCGCTCCGAAGTTCCATAACCGGCTCCAACCCCTCTCTAACACCTCAACTGCAAGCCAAACTATCCGAAACTAATCAAAAAATGTGCAAATCAATCAAAATATACTCCAATTCTTACAATTTAACAATTTATAACAATTCCCATCTCCACTCGAAAAGTCAATAAAGTTAACCTTCTGGCCCACATGTCCGAATTCCGAAAATATTCAGAGTTAAACTTTACCCATAACACCACAAACTCAAATATATAATTTATTCCAAATTCTATGTTCAATTTCGTGGTCAAAATCCAAAAATACCGATTTCTAGGTTTTCTACTAAAATCTCAAATTTTTACTAATTTCCATTTTTAAATCCATATATAAACCATGTATTTAACTCACAATATGCGGGAATTACTTACTTTGACATGGATGATAAAAATCTTCCCTCCAAGAGCTCCAAAAATCGCCCAACCAAATGAAAAATGTGAAAGAAATGGGCTAAGTCTCGGATTAGAACACCCCCACTGCCCAACGAGCTTCGCACCTGCGAAAAAATCCATCGTAGGTGCGGTTCTCTCCAAGCTAGGATAATCCGCATCTGTAGACCAAATTCTTCTCCTACGCGACCACTTCTACGGTCCACACCTCGCTCCTACGCACTCGCGCATGCGGAGGCCTTCCGCTTCTGCGACTCCAGTTGCCAAGCTCGCTTTTCGCTTATGTGGAGCATTATTCGCATATGTTGGCTTGCAGATGCAGAAATATCCTTGCATCTGCGGCCATCCCAGCTCAGTCCAAATGTCGCTTCTACGACCACTACGCCGCACCTGCGGCCCTTTTCACGTAGGCGCCATTGCACCATATCCTAACTACCTCAACACTTCTCCCTAGTCCAAACTCGATCTTTTTCCAATTCGATTTGCACTCGAGGCCATCGGGACCCCGTCCAAACATATCAGCACATCCCAAACACGATGCAGACTTAGTCGAAGCCTCAAACCATGTCAAATAACATCAAACTCTGAATCAATGGCCAAAATCTTTCTTCCAACTTTTCTACCTTCAAACTTCGCCGAACGCGTTCGGATTACACGTAAACATTCCAGAATGATGCTAAACTTTACGCACAAGTCACAAATCATGATACATACCTATTCCAAGGTTTGGAACTCCATACAGATATCGATAGCATAACAATCCACTTCAAACCAAACTTATGAAATTCTAGAATTTACAAAGTGTCAACTTTCCGTAATAGTCGTCGAAATGCTCACGGACCACCCGATACTCAATCTAAACACATGCCCTAGTCCGAGATTATCATACAAACCTACTGGAACCTTCAAATCCTAATTCTGAGGTCGTTTACTCTGAAGTCAAACCTTAGTCAACTCTTCCAACTTAAGCTTCCGAATTTAGAATTTTCTTTCCAAATTAACTTCTATTTTTCGTTAAATTCAATTCCGACTATGCGTACAAGTCATAATACATAAAGTAAAGCTATTCAAGGCCTCATACCGCTGAACGACGCACTAGCACTCAAAATGACTAGTCGGGTCGTTACATTTCCCCCCACTTAAACATACGTTTGTCCTCGAACGTGCTAAGAAATGCTCCAGAGCCCAAAATCACTGTTCAACACCTTATGCACCTACCCGTGCCACCACAACCCAGTTGATCACATTAGCTCGAGCCAGACTGAAGATCCTCCCTTTTATTTAGTCAATAAGCCTCAGAACCGAATTCCAACCTTCGAATTTCTCTACCAGGCCTGATTCTAACATACGAACACCGTATTAATCATTACACACTATACCAAAACATGATCATGTACCTATGCTGAAATCACACCATGCACCACATATGTCGATTGCCCATAATAACATCCTCTGACCACAACCTGGAATTTCACGAATGTGATGCTTGCAATACGCCTCATAACGCATATAAGCCCTGTTACAACTCTCACAATACTTCCACAATGGAAGAGATATGTAGAAACTCATAACCACCTGCCGAATCAACAAATCATGGAGTCTCTCCTCCTGACAAGGACCATTACCTCATTCTGAACTGAATAACAATATTTGCATTTTAATATACCTTATATAAATCTAGTTGCACTGATTTCAGGCCCAATAATCTCATCTCACCTAGTACAAGCTACTCAAGAAATAAGCCATCTCAAACACTTCCCAGGATTTCATATGACGCCATCTATTCGCCAACAAGCTACAACTAGATACGACACATAAGGAAGAACGAACTTTGGAAAAGAACTACCCAGCCCGTGTAATGAATAAAACGATCGGAAATATGCTATGAACCTCTCTCAGAGAGTGAGAAACAAAATACATAAGGATAGATATAAGGAACCATACTCATCGTCTCACTGTTACAACGTGCAACCCGATCCATACATGATACAGTTGCGGCATGCAACCCGATCCAAATAACATACTCGTGGTGGCATGCCAGTCGATCCACACATAACAATAAATAAGGAAGTATCGATCAAGCCATAATGCTTATGCCTATGAGATACACGAATATAGACCACAAACATGTTAAGTGCAAAACATAACCCTGGGGAGACGGATAGCACTATACGCTACAAAACACAAGCACGACTATGGAGTAATAAATGACCTACATCTCGAGAGACATCGTTCTCATATAATACCACAAGATACATGGGTGAAACTAAAGAAAATACCAACTTACTCTGAATATATAAATTTCTTTCCTGCTCATCCGAGCTCGAGACATTCTTGTCAACACCGAACCGCAACCTTGATCCTCAACTTCCAATTCCTATGCCGCTCACTACACATCATGCCGCTACGCGGGTGTACAAGAATTTCATCATAACTCCTGAACCACCAATAGAATAAACACTTTATCGCCTAGAACCCTTTCACTCAACACATTTCAGAGGAACGATGGCAACACGCAACCGAATTCCCGTAACCGCAGAAAATACAAACCTCAAGTCGTGGTCTAAACCACCATAACTCTTCCAAGATCCATTTACACACAACATACATTATAATCGAATACCTCCAAATCAATCAAATTATGATGACTATCAAGACTGCATGTACTGGCACAAATCACTTGTATAACATTAACACGCTGAAGAAACTGATCACTGCCAAAATCACGCTGATACAAACTGTTACTAACCGACCCAAAATTTTCCAATTTACTCTTGACTTGCCTTAGAAATAGTAGATCCATTCAAAAACATAACAAACTCAATTAGCACTCATCCCGAGGGACCCGAATCACGAGATCACATCATCTCAATACACATGAACCATCTCATATCCTCCTTATGCGCACAATAGCATCTCTAACCGGTATACCCATTCTAAAAGATCTTCTACGTATCCGAAGTAGTCTCTCCTATTTCTCTAATATTTCCCCGCAAATCCAATGATAACATAGAAAATTCCCCAAGTATTCTTCACACTCTGGTGCAAAATCCCGGTCTCCAGCCACATAACGAACCCATCAGAACTACTGTTGAGAGTTACCCACTCTAACCTGGTCCCGAATATAAGCTAAACTCTAGTGCGCTATCAGCACATGAACACTCTCAAAGAAGCAACCGAATGAATTATTTTCCGTGTACATCATATGCACCAGAAGCATAAACTCTGAGTCTTCCCAAAACCTGCGCATGAATCAGTAAGGCGAAGTATAACACACTTTCATCCGTCCTTTTCTTGAATTACCCCTGATGTTTTCTTTTACTTAGCCATAAATAATTCACCAATGCACCGATAACCAGGATCTAGACAAGCAAACAACCATGCGATCCAATTATAGCGATGGTACCCTCCACTTAGATTTAAGCTACAATCATATAAATCTAGAACCCATAAGGATTCCTCCTTCTCAATCACCATGATCTCACACCATTACTCCGCTAAATTCTCAAAACCTCCTATTAAACTTTCATAAAACATCCCAAATTATTAGCCACAATTGCCTGCTCGACCTCCCGATGGATAGTAAGTAGAACTCTTCATAGGAACTTCATCGAAATCATGCAAACGATAACCTACCTACAGGAGATAGCCCACCTGTGGAATTCCATACCGACATCTCCCAACGACGCTGGACTGGGTACAACTACCACGAAATCAGTGAACCCTCCTGAGCCCATGCTCGTCCACCAGTTGTACAAGTTTGTTCGTTCCCCATTGACATCAACTGAAAGTCTGATAATACATTTTAAACTCGAAGTCACGTTGCATCCAAAAGCGATAATCAAGTTTTTCACACCCCTCTTCATTTCAAGCAAACTCCTTTATGCAATATTCAATCTTCCTTAGACAGTAGCCACCATACCAAATAAAGTCCATAGACCAAATCACTATTTACCATTGTTCCCAAATCGCTCTAAACTTTCTCCAAGGCCTGCCACAAAATCCATATACTGCTCTGCCACTCCTACTTCGGGTAAGCCATCTCCTTTAAGCAACTTCTTGACCTCTACTTTTAATACTTGACCTGCTAGCAACTCCACCGCGAGACACCTCCCACCATGTCCTTCCTCATCATTCAATGTCCAAATGTTGCCTCAAATCAAATCCATACCTGTAGCACATGAACTAAAAAATCATTACCAACTCTAAACCTCCTAGAAGATCATCTTTATCGAGCCATCAACATTAGAAACACCTATTTGATCTCGAAACCGCCACACACTGCTATCTCTGACAACCGCTTCTCAAGCATCATTTCATAATACCCTGCCCTAGCGGCAAATCGAAGAAAACCATAACATCGATAAATCTTAATGCATTCAAATAAGGACGACGATACCACCTCACAAATGAGAATTCCACCTCGCTCGAAAATATCAAAGTCTCGTTACTCCATTACCCAAAGCCTGAACATCCATAGTCTAATTGCCTTTCCTCCGCTGGAATTAAATGCCGAACCTCTAAACCATGCACTAAAAAAATCTTTCTTTCGAGTCATTCACTGCCTCGACACATAAACAAGCACCCTACCATTACACCAACATTGTGCGATAACAATGCATGAACATCATAACAATCTGTATGTAGCCTCAAAACCATAAACAGATAATGAGCTGAAATGACTGAACATCTTTTGCAAGGCGATGGTAATACCCCGTCCGAATACGCAGGGAAAAATATCCTTCACCACGTCTACAGTACCACCACAACTCCTTAACGCCCAATTGATAAAAAGCTTTTCACATCGCATGAGATTGAGTAGGAAAGAAATAATGGTATGAGCCTCGAAGGAACCAAATCCTACGATGAGGAATCAAGAAGGGAAGTTCTCCTAGCAGCCATGTAGCCTCTCAAAGATAAGTATAGACATCTTTGTAGTGATCCACAAGACTCTAATAGTCTTGCTCATGACTCATAAAATCTACATGAACCTAGAGCTTTGATACCAAGCTGTCATGACCCAAAATCTACTATAGGTCGTGATGGCACCTAACGCCGCCGTCAGGCAAGCCAACAGTGATTTATCAATTTAATTACCCATTTTATTACTTTCAAAATCATAAATTTTAATCAGGAATAAGATTTATACTTCTAAATTCATGGGAACATACAACATTGTAGTTTATAAAATAAATAAAAGGCGTTAATAATATACAAAACCGTAAGCATCAACTAGTATAACCCCAAAATCTGGTGTAAGTGCATGACCATTTACTAAGGAATACAATAGTAATAATACAACACTTATCTAGAATGTAAATAAGACAGAATAAAATAAATAGTATGATGGAGACTCTATGGACTGCGATACATAGCATGATATGCAACTCACATGAAGTCTCCTCAACACACACGCTTACGCGCGCCTACGTGCCAAGATGATCATCAAATGAACCTATCAGATCCTGTATATTTATTGTAGAAGTGCAGCATGAGTACGTAAATTAACGTGTACCCAGCAAGTATCTAGCCTAACTCCGGAGAAGTAGTGACGAGGTCGACATTGACACTTACTAGAGGTCCAATAAGGCAACATAATAAATCATATGTAAATAAGAAGCACACGACAATAATGAGGTAAATTTGTAAGTTACATAATCTTTCAAATATTTCTTTTAAAGTATGAATTTTTCAATCTTGTATTCTACCTTAAGAGCTCAAAAAATGTCAACTGCCAATATCAAAAAAATAAGGAATACCATATAAAATGTTGGACATCAGTGGAAAGATAATCTTGTGAACATTCGGACTGCCATCGATATAATGCACGATTATGCCGAGGTCGTCCGGCCCAATCTAGAATAATATGTACACTATCATGGGTCAACCGACATGATGCATCTATTATATTGTCGAAGCGTTCAGACCGCTCCACTAGAAAGGAAGGAAATCATCGAATTACGAGACACGTGCTTACAATACAGTACATGGATACGAAGCGAATTTAACCTTTATCATTTTTCAAATAACTGGCCAACAACTCAAAGTAATAAAGCTCGGCCTAATATATACATATGATTTCTAAATAAATTCAATTATAATTCAATTAGTTAAGCCAGCAGAATTAATTCAAGTATTTCAAATATTATATGGTAAAGTCCTAAATCTACCCGGACATAAACAAGTTTTTGCTACGTACAGATTCTAGTCACCTCGTGCCTACGTAGCACCCACATCTAATAGCACATAACAATCACATCACCTAGGGTGTAGTTTCCTTCGCACAAAGTTAGATAGGAGACTTACCTTGCTCCGAAGTTTCATAACCGGCTCCAACACCTCTGTAACACCTCAACTCCAAGCCAAACATTCCGAAACTAATCAAAATATACTCTAATGCTTACAATTTAACAATTTATAACAATTTCCAACTCCACTCGAAAAGTCAACCCTCTGACCCACATGCCCAGATTCCGGAAATTTTCAAAGATAAACTTTGCTCATAATACCACGAACTCAAATATATGATTTATTCCAAATTTCATGTCCAATTTCGTGGTCAAAATCCAAAAGTACCAATTTCTAGGTTTTCTACCAAAATTCCAAATTTCTACTAATTTCAATATTTAAATCCATATATAAAGCATGTATTTAACTCATAATATGCGAGAATTACTTACCTTGACATAGATGATGAAAATATTCCCTCCAAGAGCTCCAAAAATATCCTCACAAAATGAAAAATGTAAGAGAAATGGGCTAAGTCTCGGATTAAAACACACTCATTGTCGAGCGTTTTTCGCACCTGCAGTCAACTTGCTGCTTCTACGGCTTCGCATTTGCGGAAAAATCCATCGCATGTGCGGTTCTCTCCAATCCAGACAAATCCGCTTTTGCGAACAAAATTCCGCTCTTGAGCGACCATTTCTGCAGTTTGCACCTCGCTCATGCGCACTCGCACATGTAGAGACCTTCCGCTTCTATGATTCTAGCTGTCCAGCTCGCTTTCCACTTCTGTAGAGCATTCTTCGCATCTACAGGCTCACAAAAATATCCTCGCATCTGTGGCCATCCCAGCTCAGTCCAAATGTCGCTTATGCGTCCACTACGTCATACCTGCGAGCTCACACCTGTGGCTCTTTCCACGCAGGTGCAGTTGTTGATCGTGTCCAAGCCTGCACTACTATTAAGTAGCGATGATGGTTGATGCAGTTTTACCCAACAAGGTCGGGATCAAATCCACAAGGATTTATTTTGTTTGTAGTTAGGTTTATATCCAAGTAGAGATGCGGGTTTTGCTCTTAATTGCACTTCCACAAATGGTTGGTTTGTTCTCTACTTCTACTTCTATTCTATAGCATGCAATATTTCAAACTAAGTACAATATTTTTGTTGATTGTTTTCAAGAATTTAAAGGGACTAGGGTAGTAACTTCCGCCTAGGTGGATATCTAACGGGTAGCAAGAATCTAGGGCAATCATGTGATTAATTGAGGTCATGATATAACTATCACACCTGGGTACGCACTCTATACCTCTCGGTAGTTTGAGTGATTTTTTCCAATTTGGCTTTCTCAAATCCAAATGGGTATTCATGCAATTCAAGTGATTTTAGCTCAAGTCGGGTATTACTATATCTAGGTTTAGCCCTTTAATTGGGACTATCAATTTCTTGAATTCACCCCAATTCCTTATTAGCCTAGTTTTACTAGACTTAGTCCATCTTTCTCAAGTAGAGACTAAGTCATAAAAGCATAAATCAGTATTTGCAACCACTAATTCAATAGTTTCAGCAAGAACTAGGCTAAAAATCACTAACACATATACATTCAAGCCCTAAAATTCAAGACCCATTAAATACCCACACTAGAGTTGGGTCACAGCCCTAGCTAAGGGTTTAGCTACTCATGAAAATAGTAGAAATCAAAGATAAAGAGAAGATAATCCATAATACTAAATTGAAAGATGAAAATCTAATGTTATAAGGTAAATCTAGTACAAAATTACCCAAATAGGAAAATCTAATCGTCTCATGTGCTCAGCAAAACATAACATAACCTAAAAATGTAAAAAAGTTCTATTTATACTAGGCTGAATTTTTTGGACAAAAATGCCTCTGCAGAGGTTTCGCGGCCGCGTAATTCTGACCGCGGCTGCACACTTGTTTTCACGGCCGTATAATTTTGATCGCGGTCCGTGTTTCTTCACATCTGGGACTGGATTGAACCTTGCTTCGCGGACCACATAATTTCTACCGCGTACGCATTAGATCCTTCCGCAGCCACATAATATTGACACGGTCCGCTCTTAACATTTTTTCCTATTTAGTGAGCTATCTGAACCTTAGCAAATGCGGTCCGCGAAATTCCAATCGCGGCCGCAGTGGTACAATCACGGTCGCCAATTTCTGACGTAGTCCGCATCCATGTCTGTGCCCAAAAACCACCTATCTAATTCTCCCTTTCTTAGCGAATTAATGACAGCATCCACGTTGACACTTTCGTGGCCGCACTTTTCTATCGCGGTCCGTATTCCATAGCTCTTGGCCCAGTCTTGGTCTTTATTCAAGTTTTGACTCCTTTATGAGTTGATCATGTCTACTATAGCACATTATGAACAATACCTGCAAACAAGCATATTTCATTAGTTTTCGGGAATATCTTCATGCATTTTAGGCCCAAAACGCAAGTGAGAAAGGGCAAATAATCAGTTAAAATTCCCACTTATCAACTCTCCCAAACTTAAATGTTTTCTTATTCTCAAGCAAATAAGGTAATTCCACCTCGACTAAAACAAAGCAGAAGGAAATTTCAGCTTCCTTAATGTGAATCAAACATGCATCAATTGGTACTAACAATTACCCTTAACACAAATGAATCATCAACAACACACAACCTTTTGAGTACCATAGTTCTAATGCAATACTAGAGCATCAAGAGTTGACTGAATTCACCAAGAAAGCTCGCTCTATTATGTAGGTCGTTGTGGAACCCAAACTCTTTCTCCTCTACTCTCTATAAGCAAATCTCACTTAAGAACTCAAAACAAGGATTGTAAAGAAGTACGCTCATCTCTCACAAGGGAAGGTCACAAGTCTGACTCTAAGTACCATAAGTTTTCCCCTTATGTGAATCACCACTAATGTAAGCTTACTCAACTCGAAATCATATAGGGTTTTTGCAGGAATGTAATGAAGGCTTTTTGGATAAAGGTAGGATTTATCGATCTATGAAGTTTTAATATTTCCTTAAGCACTTTATTTTCTCATTTCTGCTCACACTTTCTTGACTGTTTGAGTCATTTTCTTCTTCCTTAGGGGAACTAGAGAGACACATTGTCACTTTTTCTTGTTCATGATGATCATTTTTCTTCTTTTCTAATCATTCCATGCCTTTCATCATTGCTTTCATTGAATCCCTTCACTTTTCTTCCTTTCATCATTGCTTTCATTGAATCCCTTCACTTTTCTATCTTATTCACTTTCTTTTTGGCTTTCATTGACTTTTTGGCTTTTCTTTCTTTTCTTTTTGCCTTCTCTTTCTTTTCTTTTTGCCTTCCCTTTTCTTCATTTTGTACCTTTTATCACTTTTACATTACGCATCTCTCCTCCAAACTTATGCTTTTGCCAATTGTGAATGCTAAGGAAAGATCGGGTGCCAAGAGAGGGTCATTATAAAACGGATAAAAGCTTGTATCATGGTTATTGAAAGAAAAAGGGCTTCGGCTCAACAAGATTGACTAGGGATATCATATTTTGTAGGCTATGGATGCTTTCAAGTTTCAAATTGGATCAAGGAGAGGCTATAATCATTTCTCAAGTCAAGCTACACTTAGAATTTTGCCTAGACAAACATTCAGGGCAAATTCTAGACTTATTGGCACGGGACTTGGATTTACAATTCAATACCTCACCTCACAAGGTGTTGGATTGCTAAAGAGATCAGAGTCGAGGGATCACAACAACCCTAGATAAGATTGAGCATCACAAATGGCCCCAAGAAGCCACTCGATAATTGTTTAGTCAATACAAGAGTCTAAAGGTCACAACTAGAACTATTCTTTTCCAATCAACTTGTTTCTAACCATAAGATCAAAGGTAAATGTGTTAGGCCCAAGTGAAGTTTGTCTGAGACATTTTTATTCATTACTACTATTTACACAAAACATGCAAAAAACGGACTCAATCCCTTAAGAAGGTTGTCACGCCATCCATCGTTGGGAAGAGCCACCCGATTCACACAACATCCACCTTTGGAAAGAACCATGTCATTAAGAAAATCAAAGGCTTATTGTCCATATAAAATTTAAAAAGAAGCTAACAACTTAACAAGAAGCTACTAAAGAAAATAAAAAGCTATGAAGTAAAGTTACGAAAGAAGTTATGAAGTAAACTACGGAAATCAAACTGAATATATAAAAAATTGAAGTAAAGTGAATATTTACATAAATGAAAACGAATATATATATATATATATCAAATGGTAAAAATATATACATACCAAATGTAAAAATAACGAATATATACATACCAAAAGTAAAATAACGAGAAGTAACGATAAAAGAAAAAATAGTCTCATAATTATTACATACCAATGTTATCCAATTATCACCAAATCAAAATAGGCCACCCCCCCCCCAAAAAAAAGATAGCATTGTCCTCAATGCTAATATCAAAAAAATAATAGGGAAAGGGTTAGAGAGTAAAGACAACTCCCTATGTGGTCAGGGTTAGAGAGTAAAGACAACTCCCTATGTGGTCTGCATCGGGTCCTGCACATGAGTGGGGTCCTCGGACTGCATAGGATCAAAAGCTACCTCCGGATCCTCTATCTGGATCTCCGAATCTGACTGGGAACACGGGGTTGCGGAGCATCTGGATCATCTCCGCAGCAACATTTGTAGTGGCAGCCGGCTCCTTAGACTGGCCAGCTGCTGGTGCCTCATGCTCTGCTGCCTGTGCTGCTGTGATTTTCTCCTCTGAGAGCAAGTCTAGCGGGATGTCTCCAGCCAAAGTAAACCTCTCTATATCCTTCTTCAGCTGCTCCACTGACTCCTCTGAGGCCCGAGTCTTCTTCATCTTTTTCACTCGCTTGCCCAGATCCTTTATAGCCATTCCATGAATATCCAAAGTGTCCATGATCTTGTTCTGGTTATCCAAAAGCTCCTTCAATGACTCCTCTACTGATGAAGGTACTTGAGGCTGTGTCGGGGCTGACTGTGCTGCTACTGCACTAGATAAGACAGACAACTTTGATGTAGCTGCCTGCATCCAGTTGTTGATGCTGGATAAAGTCTAAGAAAGCCGTAGTGCAGTCTGGGGGTAGGCGGAAGAAGATGGCATAGACAATGGCATCGTGATGGATGGCCCGGATGAAGGAGGAGGCATGGCAGCTAAGGATCCCCTTGTTGTGGAAGGCTTTGACCTAGTGGCCACTACCCCTGGCTCTTCAGACTGGCCAGTGGAGATAGCGACTTTACCCTTTGCTTTAGGGTTGTTCGGTCCTTTGGTGCTATACTAGGAGAAGGGCTTCTTTGGCTTTGTCTTAGTGTCATAGTTCTTCTTCTCAACTCCTTGATCCTCGAAATATATGGTAAGGAAGTTGGGGTAGGGGTAGGATCTTTCTTCCTTTCCAACTGCCTTTGTGATGTGATAGTACATGAGGTTCCCCATATTGATAGGATACCCCGCCATGATGGAGGCTATCAAGACACACCGGGTGAGTGGGAGGACATTGTTATGCTAATACGGATCCATCCGGTTGCACACAAAGGTGGACCATGGGGCTCCAGCTATGAGCCCTGCCGGTATCATCCCTAGGCTAATATCTCCGCCAACCATGGACGGGCTGCTTCACCAAGTGCCAACTTCTCCAAGTATTGCATGGCTTCCACATCCTTGAAACTGGCATAATCATTCAACGTGTCACCATCAAATCGGATCTTCAAATTTCGGACCTTTGTCACAGTGGTGCCCTTTTTGATGTGGGGCAACGTTTGCATAAAACTCTTCGACAAGGTATTCATTAGCATCCGGAACTTTGGTGGTGAACCATTTCACCCTATTATCTCCTCAAACTGCATCTTGACATTTGGATTGTGGGGAAGGAGGTCTCTCTCTATGAACTATCTCTCAAGGGTGAGTGACCTGCCACCATTCTCGAAACTTCTAATAAGCTAATTCACTCACAAATCTATGCTGCCACACCTCTGGTTTTCTTGATCTTTCCAAACCCCCAACATTAGTACTACCCCCTCTCTCGTCATCCAGGACCTCATCATCATCGACATCAATAGGGGCAGATAGTGAGGCGGAAGTTGTAGCAGGTGGGGAAGATGATCCCGAAGCCTCACTACCTTCCTTTGAGCCATCAGACGACTCAGAAAAGGAGGTAGGTTCATCTCATAACTGTTATTTCCTCTGGAACTGTGCGGGGACATGAGTTGGCACAGAGTCTCCTTTCAAAGCTTTCCGGGAAGGGACTTACTCACTAGTGTCTGAATGGTTCGCGGCTCTATCCGTAGCTTTGATTGCAGCTCTCATCTTGCCAATTGACTTTTATACTGCTAGGGGTATTTTGTTCTTTACTTTACCCCTACCTCGGAAGGGTTCTACCCTTCCCTTGGATGTATCACCTCTACCTATGGAGCGGACCATTGTCTACAGCAAATAGGTAGTGAAAGACCATTAGAATTGGGCTTCAATTAATCCTTAAAGAAATGCAAATGAAATGAACACAGTGCTTCTCAGAATATGCCACCACTGGTCGCTAAAAAGTGAGCGCGGCCATGGAAGGGCCATTGCAAACCGCGTAAAAATGGACGTGACCGCAAAGAGGTTGGATTCAGAATACCAACTCTCTGAAACTCAAGAGCACGGACCACGAAATTTGGGAAGCGGCCGCGTAAATTCAAACGCGAACTGTGGAAAAGTCACCGCGTCCGCGAACATGTATCCATACTCAATTCTCACAAATTAGGGAATGCGGACCGCGTAAAATGGACCGCGGACTGCAAAGTTCAAACAAAACGGGCACTGATGAATATTTGAAACCTAGGGTTTTCACTAAGTGCAAATATTATTGCAATTGACATGCATAGTTAATAACTCTATCCCCCATTAGGCATGTAAAAATTACCCACATGAATTTAAGCATCAATTTAAGATTATGGCAAGTATTCATACCCTAACTAAAAAGAAAAAATTAAATAAGAGAAAAGAAGAGCAAAAGATTAAATCAATGCAAGGATTTGAGCATACGAGTTGTGAAATTTAGTGGAAATTGGATTCTTGATTAGAAACAGATGTTAATGAGATCCAGAGAAGATGAAGAGTGATTTTTATGCGATGAAACTTTAGGGGTCGAAAAGTGTAAAATTATTAAGGAGCCCCTATTTATACTTAGCAGATGCGGACACCACCAACTTACCTGAGAACCACCGCGAAATTCCATTGCGGTCCATGCTTTTTTACCTTATGTAGTGCAGCTTCAAGCATAGTACCTTGGTTCGCTATAATGGCCACGACCGCGAAATCCACCGCGATCCGCCAAAATACCAATGAAACAGTGAACACTAAGGGATATTTGATAGTCCAACTTCAGAGAGTTGGCAGCTTCCTCTTTTCAATTATACATCTGCGGACAAAAAAATGCGGTGGCGAAAGGCTAACGTGGACCGCCAAATTTTGGGCGCGGTCCGCGAACTTTCAACACTTAGCCAAAATTTTCCTTTATCAAAATCCTGCACTGCACAACCAATTCCTACACAAACATCACAACCTGTTAGTCCAAAACAAAGCGTAATCTAAGAAGAAAATCAAAATAAAGAAAAATACATGGGTTGCCTCCCAAGAAGCGCCTGATTTAACGTTGCGGCACGACGCATGTTACCATCATTCACTTGAAATGATCAATGCCACCACGTGGCCATCATCAACTTTACCAAGGTAGTGCTTCACTCGATGCACATTGACTCTAAAGATCTCACCATTCTTGTTTTTCAAATCTAGAGCACCAAAAGGAGTTACATGCACCACTTCAAAAGGACCGCTCCATTTTGATTATAGCTTTTCCGGAAACATATGTAACCGAGAGTTGAATAAAAGACCAAGGTCACCTTCTTTGAATTCTTTGTTCCAGATATACTTATTATGTAGGTACTTCATCTTGTCCTTATACAATGTCGAACATGAATAAGCATGAAATTGGAACTCATCAAGTTCATTCAATTGCTCCACCCGAAGATTGGAAGCTACATCCCACTCTAGGTTCAACTTCTTCAACGCCCACATGGCCTTATGCTCTAATTCCACCGGGAGGTGACATGCTTTACCAAATACCAACCGATACGGAGACATACCAGTTGGAGTCTTGTAAGTTGTTCTATAGTCCCATAAAGCATCGTTAAGTTTCCTTGACCAATCAGTCCGGTTTGCATTGACAGTCTTGGATAGAATACTCTTGATCTCCCTGTTGGAGACCTCATCTTGTCCACTTGCCTGGGAGTGATAGGGGGTTGACACCTTATGAGTGACACCATACTTGGAGAGTAAAGTGTCAAAGGCTTTGTTGCAAAAATGAGAACTCCCATCACTAATTATGGCCCTTGGAGCGCCGAACCTTGTGAATATGTTTTTATTCAAGAAAGACACCACACTCTGTGCTTCATTGTTGGGTAAAGCCACAACTTCAACCCACTTGGAGACATAATCTACAACAACAAGAATATAAGTGTTCCCACATGAACTCACAAACGGGCCCATAAAGTCGATACCCCATACATAAAAAATGTCAATCTCAAGGATGGTAGTGATAGTCATTTCATTCTTATTGGAAATCCCACCGGCTCTTTGGCACTCATCACAATGCCTAACGAGCTCGCTAGCGTTTTGTACAAGGTAGGCCAATAGAATCCACATTTTAGGACCTTTGTAGCAGTTCTCACCCCACCATGGTGACCATCATAAGGTGAGGAATGGAAAGCTTCAAGAATACCCAATTTTTCATCTTTTGGACATATCTCTAGATAACACCATCGGTGCAAATTTTGAAAAGATAAGGCTCGTTCCAATAATAATCCAAGCAGACCCATTTGAGCTTCCTTCTTTGGTTTGAAGAGAACTCATTCGGGACAATTTCGCTCATAAGATAGTTGGCCACATCGGCAAACCAAGGCATCCCGGTCAAAGACATGGAAATGAGTTGTTCATCCGAAAATGAATCATTGATCTCAAGGCCATCATGGGGCCTCCCCTCCTCTTCCAAACGGGACAAGTGGTCTGCCACTTGATTCTCACTTCCTTTTCAGTCTATGATTTCAATATCAAACTCTTGTAGAAGAAGTACCCACCTCATAAATCTCGCCTTTGAGTCCTTCTTATTTATCAAGTAATGAAGCACCGCGTGATTGGTATGAACAATCACTTTGGTACCTATGAGGTACAGGCAGAACTTTTCCATGGAAAGATAATGGTTAAGAGTTCTTTCTCGGTCACCGTATAGTTGACTTGGGTCTCGTTGATGGTCTTTCTAGCATAGTAGACCGGATGAAATATCTTGTTGATTCTTTGCCCCAACACCACTCCTACCGCCACGTCACTAGCATCACACATAAACTCAAATGGTAAGCTCCAATTTGGTGCAAAAATGATGGGAGTGGTAGTCAACCTATACTTGAGTAGCTCAAAAGCCTTCATGCAATCATCATTGAACACAAATTTGAAATCTTTTTCCAACAACTTGCACAAGGGGTTCACCACCTTTGAGAAATCCTTGATGAACCGATGGTAAAACCTTGCATGCCCTAGAAAGCTCCTCACTCATGAAAGTAAGAGGAAGGAGTTTTGATATCACTTCAATCTTTGCTTTATCCACTTCAATACCATTCTTGGAGATCTTATTGCCGAGGACAATGCCCTCATCGACCATAAAGTGACACTTCTCCCAATTAAGTACTAAGTTAGTCTCTTCACAAAATGCCAAGACTTTATCAATATTGCCCAAACACTCATCAAAAGAATCCCCCACAATAGAGAAATCATCCATGAAAACCTCGAGGAATTCCTCCACCATATCCGTGAATATTTCCATCATACACTACTAAAAGTAGCAGGTGCATTACACAAGCCAAACGACATCCTTGAAAATGCAAATGTACCATACGGACAAGTGAAGGTGGTCTTCTCTTGGTCTTCAGGTGTAATAAGAATCTGGTTGTATCTTGAGTACCCATCCAAAAAGCAATAATAGGCACGCCGACAAGTCTATCCAACATTTGATCAATAAAGGGCAATAGAAATTGGTCTTTGCGGGTCACTTTGTTTAGCTTTCGGTAATCCACGCATACCCTTCATCCGGTGACAATCCTAGTGGGGATCAACTCATTTTTCTCATTTGTGACCACAGTCATACCCCCTTCTTCGGCACACATTGTACCGGCGAAGTCCATGAACTATCCAATATGGGGTATACAACCCCTGCATCTAGCCACTTGATAACCTCTTTCTTGACAACCTCTTGCATGGACTCATTTAACCTTCTTTGATGTTCTACGGAGGGTTTGCCATCTTCCTCCAATATGATTTTGTGCATGAAAAAGGCGAGGCTTATACCCCAATATCCGCCAATGTCTAACCTATTGCCTTGTTCTTCCTTTGGAGCTCCACAAGGGTGGCATCTACCTGTACGTTAGTTAAGCATGAGGGAAGAATAACAGGTAAAGTGGAATAAGGGCCTAAGAACTCATACCTTAGGTGTGAAGGCAAAGGCTTCAACTCCAATGTGGGAGGCTCCTCGATTGAGGGCTTTGTTGGTGGAGTCTTCCGGTTCTCATGATCCAGGGAAAGTTTTCGGGGCTCATATGCATATGAACTCATTCCTTGCAAAGCATTGACATATTCCACCAAGCCTTCATCCTCAGTCATATCATGGTTCAACAACACAGCTTCCAAAGGGTCTTCCACATTAATCACAACACGTGTCTTCAACAATCACCTCGGTCACAAGATCCACAAATGAACGCGCTTCGTTGCTATTAAGTTGCCTCATTGACTTGCAAACATGGAACATAACTTTTTCATCACCCGCTCGGAAGGTGAGCTCCCCTGCTTCCACATCAACTAAGGCCTTCCCTGTATCTAGGAAAGGTCTCCCCAATATGATTAACACCTCATATTCAACCTAACAGTCAAGTATCACAAAATCCGCAGGAAGTATGAAATTGTCAACCCGAATTAGCACATCATTAATGATCCCCAATGGCCTCTTCATTGTCTTGTCCGCCATTTGCAACCTCATGGATGTGGGACTTGGTTTCCCAATCCCCAATGTCTTGAACACAGAATATGGCATAAAGTTAATGCTTGCCCCCAAATCACACAAAGCTTTGGCGAAATCGGCACTACCAATAGTGTATGGGATTGTAAAGGCATCGGGGTCTTCTAGCTTTGGAGCCATGGAATTTACAATGGCACTCACTTGATGTATCATTTTGATTGTTTCAAAATTCATGGATCTCTTCTTTGTTACCAAGTCACTCATAAACTTGGAATATCCCGACAATTGTTCTATATCTTCAACCAAAGTCATATTTATGGACAAACTTTTCATCATATCAACGAATTTCTTGAACTAATTCTCATTATTTTGCTTTGCGAGCCTTTGAGGATATGGTGGAGGAGGCCTTGGAAAGGAAGCCTTGGCTTTGGGCACTACCGTTTTTGGTATGTCTATCAAGTGTTCCCTAGACGGGTTCACATCATTTTGGGTCTCCTCTACGTTGTCATCAATGTCTATCCTCACTTCATCATTCACATTCTCATCATTCACTTGCAAATTATTGCTTGGTTCATCATCATCTTGCACCAACACATCATCACTCACAACCTTTCTTGGGTTAGAGGTACTAGCAACTCTACCCCGACTACTTTTTATAGTTACAACCATCGCATGGCCCGTATTGTTCCCACCCTTCGGGCTTACTACTGTATCACTTGATAGTACCCCCTTAGGGCGAGTATTCAAAGCTTGAGAAATTTGGCCAAGTTTCACTTCCAAGTTTCGGATGGAAGTGTTGTGGGAGGCGAATTGGGCATCAGAGTCGGTGTTTTTCTTCATCTTTGCTCAAACATAGATTCAATCCGTCCCATATCATGAGTGGATGAGATAGGACCTTGTGATTGATATGGAGGCAGGTTGTTTGGTTTTTGATACATTGGAGGCCTTTGAAAGCCGGCCCCTGATTCCCTTGATTATTGTTGTTCCAACCCCATTGATTGTTATTACCTCCCCAATTATTATTATTGTTGCCACCCCAATTGCCTTGGTTTCCTTCGTTCCCCCAATTTTGATTGTTGTTATTCCCTCAATTGCTTTGGTTGTTGTTGTTGCCACTGTTCCAATTGCCTTGTTGACCTTGATTTCCCCAATTTCCTTGTGATCTCCATTGTTGTTGATTCGGAGCATTGCCCCGTTGACCTTGATAATTGTTGACATATTTCACCTCTTCACTTTGATCATCATAGGAATCATCTTGATTGTATCCACTACCACTTTGCTCAAATTGGTCCGGATTGTTTTGACCTTGTTGACCTCGTTGCCTTCTCTTGTTGATCATCATATTCACTCCTTCCATGACATTCACTTTTTTTGGCCCTTGAACTTGTTGCAACTGAGCTTTGGCCAATTGGTTCATGGTAGTAGTCAACTAGGCTATACTTGACCATGGTCATGGAGCTCCTTGTGTAGGTGAATGACATTAGAGTCACCTTGTGGCACATTAGCTCGACTTTGCCACACCGAAAAGGTATCCGCCATCTCATCAAGTATTTCACATGTTTCGGCATATTGCGTGTTCATGAAGTTTCCCCCGGCAAGTTGGTTAACCGCACATTGGTTTGTTGTATTTATGCCACAGTAGAATATTTGTTGGATCATGGCTTTGGTCATATCATTATTCAGACATTCTTTAACCATCGTCCGATACCTTTCCCAAATCTCATAAAGCGGTTCATTTGGCTCTCGTTTAAAAGCAAGGATATCATCTCTTAGTGTCTCCATATGTCCCGGAGAAAAGAACTTTGCGATGAACTCCTTAGCCAACTCATCCCAAGTAGTGATGGAATGGTTGGTCAACATTTCTAGCCAATCCAAAGCCTTTCCCCTTAGAGAAAATAAGAATAGCCTTAATCTTAGTGCATCCTCAAAAAGGTTGGTTTGCTTGCTCCCCCAACATGTGTCAATAAAACCCTTGAGATGCTTGTAGGCATTTTGGTGAGGAGCTCTGCTGAAGAAACCCCTCTGTTCCAAGAGTGTAAGCATGAAATTGGTTATTTGGAAGTTGCCCGCCCTAATAAGGGGCGGGACTATTGCACTTGTATAGCCTTTGTTGGGCAACACCCGGTATGTTGTCCTTACTGGAGGTAGGGGAAGGTTTGGAATATTATCATGAGGCGGTCGACCTATCCTTTGAGCTTGAGGTTCGGGTTGAATCTCATCTACATTATCATCATCTACCTCCTCCCCCAATGGCAAATTTTCGAGGGCATCATTATTAAGTGCCATTTGGTATCTAAAAGCAATTCATACACAAAATAGAAAAATTGAAGGAAAGAAAAACAAAACACACAAATACTCGAATATATAGCTAAAACCGTCTAACTCCCCGGCAACGGAGCCAAAAATTGATCGTGTCCAAGCCTGCACTACTATTGAGCAGCGAGGATGGTCGATGCAATTTTACCCAACAAGGTCGGGATCGAATCCACAGGGAGTTAATTTGTTTGGAGTTAGGTTTATATCCAAGTAGAGATGCAGGTTTTGCTCTTAATTGCACTTCCACAAATTGGTTGGTTTGTTTTCTATTTCTACTTTTATTCTATAGCATGCAGTATTTGAAACTAAATACAATATTTTTGTTGGTCGTTTTTAAGGATTTATAGGGACTAGGGTAGTGACTTCCGCCTAGGTGGATATCTAATAGGTATTAAGAATCTAGGGCAATCATGTGATTAATTGAGGTTGTGATATAGCTATCACACCCAGGTACTCACTCTATATCTCTCGGTAGTTTGAGTAATTTTTCCCAAATTGGCTTTCTCAAATTCAAATGGGTATTCATGCAATTCAAGTGATGTTAGCTCAAGTCGGGTATTACTATATCTAGATTTAACCCTTTAATTGGGGCTATCAATTTCTTGAGTTCACCCCAATTCCTTGTTAGCCTAGTTTTCCTAGACTTAGTCCCTCTTTCTCAAGTAGAGACTAAGTTATAAAGGCATAAATTAGTATTTGCAACCACTAATTCAATAGTTCTAGCAAGAACTAGGCTAAAAATCACTAACACATACACATTCAAGCCCTAAAATTCAAGACCCATTAAATATCCACACTAGGGTAAGGTTACAACCCTAGCTATGGGTTTAGCTACTCATGAAAATAGCAGAAATCAAAGATAAAGAGAAGATAAAATCCATAATACTAAAATGAAAGATGAAAATCTAATGTTATAAGGTAAATCTAGTACAAAATTGCCCAAATAGGAAAATCTAGCCGTCTCACGTGCCCAGCAAAACATTATATAACCTAAAAATGTGAAAAAAGGTCAATTTATATTAGGCTGAAATTTTCAGATAAAAATTCCCCTGCGGAGGTTTCGCGGCCGCGTAATTCTGACCGCAACCGCATAATTTTGATCGCGGTCCCCATTTCTTCACATATAGGACTGAATTGAAACTTGCTTTGCGGACCGCATAATTTCTACTGCATCCGCGTTAGATCCTTCCACAGCCGCGTAATATTGACGCGGTCCGCTCTTAACATTTTGCCTATTTAGTGAGCTCTCTCTACCTTAGCAAATGTGGTCCGCGAAATTCCAATCGCGGCCGCAGTGGTACAATCGCGGCTTCCAATTTCTGACGCGGTCCGTGTCCATGTCTATGCCTCAAAACCACATATTTGATTCTCTCTTTTGCGGTCCGCGAATTAATGACCACGTCCGCATTGATACTTTTGCGGCCGCACTTTTCTATCACGATCCGCGTTCCACAGCTCTTGGCCTAGTCTTAGTATTTATTCAAGTTTTGACTCCTTTATAAGTTGATCATGGCTACTTTGACTCATTATAAACAATACCTGCAAACAAGCATATTACATTAGTTTTCGGGAATATCTTCACGCATTTTAGGCCCAAAACGTAAGTGATAAAGGACAAATAATAGATTAAAATTCCCACTTATCAGTTGTACCAGATCCCAGCTGCCTCAGCACTTTTCCCAAGTCCAAACTCCATCTATTTCTAATTCGATTCGCGCCCGAGGCCACCGGGACCCCGTCCAAACATACCAACACCTACCAAAACACGATATGGACTTATTCGACGCCTTAAACCACGTCAAACAACATCAAAACTATGAATCAATGACTAAAACCTTTCTTCCAACTTTCCAACCTTCAAACTTTGTCGAATGCGTCTGAATTATACTTAAATATTTTGGAATGACGCCAAACTTTACGCACAAGTCACAAATCACGATAACCTATGCTAAGGCTTGGAACTCCAAAGGGATATCAATAGCATAAAAATCCACTTCAATCCAAACTTATAAAATTCTAGAACTTGCAAAATGCCAACTTTTGCGTAATAGGCGCAGAAATGCTCCCAGACCACCCGATACTCAATCCGAACACACACCCAAGTCTGAAAAAATCATACGAACCTATTGGGACCTTCAAATCCTAATTTTGAGATTGTTTACTCAAAAGTCAAATCTTAATCAACTCTTCCAACTTAAGCTTCTGAATTTAGAATTTTCTTTCCAAATCAACTCCGATCTTCCCGAAGTTTAAGTCCGACTATGCGTACAAGTCATAATACATGAAGTGAAGCTACTCAAGGCTTCAAACCACCGAACGACGCGCTAGAGCTCAAAACGACCAGTAAGGTTGTTACACAACTTGGCACCAACTTTCACTCAACATCTAAGTCATTTATTGCACCCTTCTTGGACATCAAGTAAGTTGTTTTTATGTTATAAAAATGTGGCTTTATGTAAAACTTTATGGGTTGCAAGTTTCGACATATTTTAGGTGCCAAATTGGTTCAAAAGTGAACTGATTAGGACCTTCTTCAAAGGATGTCTCTTGGGGTCCAATCCTCCTCTTCTTGGGCATAAATTTTGCCCATAAAATAATTGCAACACTTAGCCAATTCATATCCTTTATTCTTGAGCTCTTGCTCCCAATTAACGACTTCTTTATTTGTACTTCTAATGGCCTTGTTTTGCGACTCTTTAGCTTGGCATCTTGTTAAAGTCCTCTTTGAGATTCCAAAGCTTTATCGTTATCCTTGAATAGAATTGAGCTTCATAGGAGGCTATCTCTCCACACACACACACATAATATTTCAGATTTTAATATTTTAAATTTTGTGGAGGTAAGATTGAAGTTAATACGGAAAAAAAATTCTCTCATTAAATTGAATAGTATATTTTACCTTCTTATCAATTCTATTGTTCTTCCTCTATGCATGGTCTTTTCATGTTTCTCGCAATTTTTACTTTCTAATTTTAATTCAGATTCTTTAAATTAGTTATTTTTTTTTTGTCATATTTGATTGATACATATATTACAAACTCAGTTCTTTTGTGTCTCATCCTTTTTATTAATGAAACCCCAGCGAAAAATGTTGCAAGGTTCAAAACTTGATGAATAATCGGTTTACTCTTTTATCATTTTTTACTTAATATCATAATTTTGTACATGAGAGATTTCATTACCATGGCGTGCGCCTAATCCACGCGTCATGTGTGCATTCTCCCACAAGATCAAAGTCATGTAGGTTTTTTTGTGTCCCATTATTATATCAATTTATAAAAGAAGTTTAAGGTTCTTTTAATATATTTTGATTTTAGGCTACCAGTTTCGTCTAGACCACTGCCCCACGAACATGTTGTCAAACCAACGTTATTCACATTTGATAACTAAATGACATACTCACTGCCTTTAATGTTCTTGTCGTATTTGTTTTATCTTAATTGAGACTCTATATAATCTGATTGAGAATGTCATGGATGAACCGGTGGCTCAAGGGAGAGTCTAGTAAAACCTTGATTTAGTACCTTGAGATATTGAAGCCCAAAGATTTTTAATAGAGAATTTTATAATTTTATTTTTATTTAGATAATATTAAACTTTGTAGAAAAATAAATAAGCATAGAAAAATTGTAAAAATGACATAAAAAAGATTGTCTATTCTTTAACAGTAAAAATACTTCAGAACTTTGAACTAAACTACTTAAATTTTCATATTAGTAAATACAATTTTTTACAGTAATATCAAAGGAAATATATTATAAATATATGCCTAATATCTTTTTATTTAATTATCCCTTACTAATATAAATAATAGTATTATTATATAAAATTAACATCTTTATGTCATTTAAGAATATTACAATATAAACAACAAGTACGAGAAAAAAAATAACACTTACTTTTTGCATATGTATGTATATCATATACGAATTCTAATATAAAAAAGTATAAGACCTCTTATTAAAATTTGTCTTTAGGCCACTATTTTTATTGAAACGCCTTTGTGAATCGTCTCTTGAGCTGCCTCTTGCTGTGTCGACAAATTTTTGTTTAGGGTTTTGGGAGAACCAATGGTGCAAGTTTAAAAGGCGAAGCGCTAGAATGGTTAAATTATGTTATGCAATAGTACTTTATTCGGAAAAGGGTCTGATTAGTCCCTCTACTATGATAAATTGTTTAAAGTTGTCCCCCATTATACTATTAGGCCATAAAAATTCCTATCATCTTACTATCCTAACAAATCTATCCTTAATTAGACGGAGCTGACATGTGGCACTCATGTATGCCTTTTATACATCTGGTCACACAGTAAACGACCCGCTCCACGAAATCCCCATACCCATAACCCGTAAACCCTTGATTTAAAATACAAAATAAACCCCAACCTTAATTTTTATACTCCTACAACCATTTCCATCAAACCCTCTATGCTCTATGCTCCATCAAGATAGCCAATTGCAACAAATTTCATCATGAAGTTCTTTTTCTATTGGTGGTGGTAAAAATGGGTCAAATGTCGGAGTCTAGTGCTACATCAAAGAGGAGGAGCCATGGTCAAGTGATTGCCAACTGTTGATACCCAATTTTGCCCTCATATTTTTCAAGTAGTATATATCCTTTCAAAACATCAATTTTGCATCATTATTTAATTTACAAAATTTATGCAAGCATTTTTTTACAATTTGTCATAATTTTTAGAGCTTTAAAATTAATTTTATTATATTTAAATATTCATTAATTATTATTTAAATTATTTTGTGATGACTTAGTTGCCTAAAATAATTATTTGCATCTATAGTATTTGTTTCAAATATTTTTGTTCTATTTCTATAATTACATTAGTAATTGTTAGGCTATTTATCTAATTTTGCAATAATGGCCTATATTCATATATAAAATCTCTTTATTCTATATTATTAGCAAATTTATATTGTTATAATACAAATTTATTATTTTAAGTATTTCAGTGTATAAATAACTTTTTTAATAGCATTTTTTATAAATTATTTTAATAAATTTTGGGTATTTAAATAATAGCCTAATTTCTTACTTATTTTAGGACCTAAAACTACCTACACCTCAGCCCAATTACCCCAAACCTTAGCCCAATAACCCCCTATCCAAATCATGCCCAAACCATACCCAACCCAGTCGGACCCCTGTTAAGTAATCCGCCTCACTCCCTCTTTGATCCTGGCTGTTGATTTGAAATGATCAACGATCCATAATAAACCAACCCATCTCCTTATATCTCCATAACCCAAACCCTAACCCATTCCTCCTAAATAGCCATCCCTAAACTCTCTCAGCCTTCCCTTCATTTCCCAAACCTAAACCTTAGCCGACCATGGAGATTTTTACCTATTCCTTCCTTATACGCGTCCATACGCGGATTTACTTGCCTTTTCTTGTTACCATTACTCGTTTTATGGTAACTTTCATTACCACTTCGCTTATGACAAGCCAGATTTGGTTTTGATTCTTGGTTATGGGTACAAGTGTGGTTATACACACTTAATAAGAGAAATTTCTCTTGTATATGGTATATTTCCAATGATTCTGCCGTGATTGAGGCTTGTGGACGATTTACCCTAAATCCGACTCCAATTAGGGTTTGCTTGACTTCTCCTAAAATTGATTCTAAATCAATTTCGCATGCTATTTTTTCCCTTTTTATGATTGATTGACTGTTTTTCCTTGCTTGTGCGTTTAATTTCGCTACTATATAAACCCCTCCCCATTTCCCTTTGAGCCGGACTTTAATCACTAAATTTCCATAAAAAATCTAAAAGATCTTCACTTTGTTGTTCGCTTATTCTCTTGTTCTACTTTGGCTCTTGGCCAGCTGAAAGCCAAGGCCACCGGGATTCCTATGACCTTCCTTGGCTGTGAGCACTACCCTGGGTTCCTCGAAGCCCTTTGGGAACTTGACGCATCTAAAGTCCTGGGTTATACTGCTTTGTTAACGTTCAAAGTGATTATGTTTTTTCTTGTTTGTCTACTTGTCAATCAGTAACTGGTGAATTCTTTAGCCTTTGCAATGTTCATTCTCTCATGCTCCTGATTAGCATATTCATGCCTCTGAAATTGCATAACTTAATGTGTTTCTAGACTATCGTTATGTGTAACTCTGCATATAATATGAACCTCTCTAGCATTTGCTCATGCCTAAATTGTCAGTTCTAAAATGTATTTGTGTTTAACTTGAGCAATTTAGACTGTTTGAAGTTCGTTTAGCTTAATATATCAGTACTTTGAATGTTTACATTGGTTATATGACATCGGTTTGTTTTCTACCTTGTCCTGAATTTCTATAGTGATTGATTTGTATATGTGATACGCTCCAATCCATGTTAAAACCCTCATTCTAGCTATGATTTGCTCCTATGATCACTTTATCACTTAATATGTCCTTACCCTGCCCAACTCTGTACTCCCTAGCAACTAGTTGGAACCTTTTAGAATAGCTTCTTAACTTGTGTTCCCTGTAACATTTGATTCTGTTTGCCTTATTGGTGTGAGTTGCACTGTTCAACCCCTGGTGTTTAGCATAATTTGACCCTTAGGCTTGAACTTGTTAAGTTAATGTTCTGTTGTTTGTCTTATTTGGCATACTGCCTTGCTTATTAATTTCGTAATCCCAGAAGCCATAATCCCCTTGCTTACTTACAAATGTTCTTTGCCTCAATGTGCTAGGTGTGGACTTATGATATTAGCATGTCTGTTGAGTTTGCTTACCCTCTGTGTGGATATGTCCATTGTGTGATCACCTTTGCAATGCCTGTTTCTAAAAATCCAAATGCACTTCTTCAAACTCTTCTAGTTGACTACTATTTTCACTCTCATTGATTACTCACCCTATTCTGAACCTATAATTCTTGGTTGGCTGAAAGCCAAGGCCACTAAAGCTTTCTCTATTAACCTTCCTAGTTTGAGCACTGCTCGAAGTCCATCTTAAGACTCTTGTGAACTCTGACACACTAGGGCCTGAGGTTCTTTGGTCATTTTCCTTACTACTCAATTTTGTCCCTCTTTCTGCGTATTGAATGTACAAATTGACTTGTATAAGTGATTGTTTTCTAGATCCTTTGATAAAACCATGGTTGTTGGGTTTGGTTCGAGTTCTCCTATGGTTTTTGGGTGATGTTGAGAATTGTGTGTACTAAATGGTAGAGAAAGAGCTCAGTTGAAGGCATGGCAGTGCTAAGTATCTTTTGGTCCTGTCTTGGTCCTATTGTTATTTCTTGTACTACTTTGTAATTTATTCATTATTGGGTCTGTAATAATTCTGTAATAACAATTGGGGTGATAGTGAAATTGGGAAGTGGGTATCTTCTAATACTTGTGTGAAAAAGGGTAGAAAGCATGTTTATAGGATTTGTGTGATCTATTTTCTATCCGACCTGTTATATTAGAAATCATGTCATTAGGGAATCACACACTCACATAATTAGTATGTTGTCAATGTATAAGTATTCTATCTATTCTTGTGTCTACCGCTATGTGTTGCTAGATAACATGCCTATAGAAAATAATTGCTAATGACTTCTCCTTAGTCTGCTCAATAGATATCATGCCTATAGGATTTTTAACTAATTAATTCGCTATTGCAATCTCATCGTCCATCTAGAAAGCATGCCTATAGGAGCTAATTGTATGAGAATTAGTTCCAATCGCCAAGCTTTAGAAAGCATGCCTATAGGAGCTAATTGTATGAGAATCAGTTTCAATCACCAAGCTTTAGAAATCATGCCTATAGGACATCACTACTCGCTTTTCAAATGTTGTTTTGTTGTTCATCCACGAGATTATTAGGAAGCGTAATAATTTTGAGCACTTCTAATGAGTTTCACTGTTCCTTATTGTATAAATCACTTAGAGATCGTGCCTATAATTTGTCAACTGGTAATCTGTAATAAGCGGCTTAGCAGCACCTGGAACTTACCAACTGGTAATTTAGAAATCCTAGGTCTAAAAATGGTTGGCGCATATGAATCATATCATCTAGAAACCATGCCTATAGAGTTTAACAACTGCAATCCCTTCAATTTTGAAACTGCCTAATGCCAAATGCAAAATTTGTTTGCGTGCATTTGTTTGCCTAATTGTGGAGGTTAATTTGAGCCTTTAATTGGATTTAATTGTAGTCCTATTTATTTTGAATTGTCGCCTAGTTTTAACATTTCTGAGCAGCCTAAGTCAAGTCTAGAACCACCCAAAAATAGAGGTCCAAATGCCTCCTGGACCATAGGCATGGGACGAGTAGTGCACGCATAAGGCACGATTTAGAATCAACTAGTATGCTTTAGGTAATAACTTAAAGATAGTAATCAGGTAGCATGAGATGATAGTATGTGCCCGCTGAATAATACGAGTAACACCCCATCTTGAAGGAGTTATGAAGTATTATTTATGTTACACGGGGTGATCCTTTAGGCTAAAAAACTTAGGACCCTCCCTCCCTTCCCCCCATTTTATCTTTGAATCAAGTCTTTGTATTTATTCAAAGTCTTTTGATAATCAAACTTCCCAAACTTCTTGTTTCTCTCTATCTTTGTTTATCTAACTAATTCATATAGTTCAAGTTCGGTCGGGACCCACAGTTGTGGACCTCAAAGAGTTCCTAACACCTTCTCTTTGACGTAATTTCGAGCCCTTACCCAATCTTTGGTGATGCAAACTAGTCAAACCTGAGTCATATGCAAATAGGTGCCCTAACACTTCTTAAACCATCAGGTGGCGACTCTCCTCTTTTAATACCTCCTTAAAAGAGTTGTCATATATCGAAGCCCGATTTCGCGAGAAAAAAGGGGCGCTACACCAACCACTTCCAATTAACCACACCTCAAAATTTTAGAAGGAGATTCTATAAATGTGCTAAACCTGAAGTAAGTTGAACTTTTCCATATGTTTAGTTTGTTATTGTTGGAATTGTGCAAGTTAGAAAGGGACAAATTGTTGGAAAAATTGAAGATTTGGAGGTTGCAAAAAATGTTGAAGTGAACAAAGCAAGGAAAATCGAAGATAAAGTGGTTAACAGGAAGATTTTATTTAGATTTCAGTTGCACTTTTTGTTGGATTTGTTGCGGTAATGTGGATAAAGTAAATTCTATAAAAGAAAGATGGCATATGCTCCATATTTCACTTCCTAGTTCTTGTAATACTTAGACGTTTCTAGGCTCTTATCTACTGTCTTTTTAGCTAGTGTAAAACAATGATATCAATTGTTAATGTATGTTCTAAGTACTAGCGTTTTGATGTTCTATCTATTGTCCCTTTTTAATGCTCATATCTATTAACTTGTACTAGTTTCAATTGTTTAATTACTTTGCTAAAGCTGTATATTCTGGTTAGGCTACATATTCTACTTCTCTTTGGCTCTGAAATGTTCATGTGTAAAACGGCCACTGTAAGAGCATCAATAAAACCAGAGTCTTCACCTTAAGGCATATTAGAAGAACTACCAGATGTTAAAGTTGAACCAAAGTCATCACTGAGAGAGCTAAAGGCTAAGTTTCTTCTCTCTTGTTCTATCCTAGTAGTAGCAGACAACTTGCTTTTGATTGGTTTTACATGGTTCTTCAATGTGGGTTCTGTGCAAAATAAAATCCGTGGATACCCTGTACATAAAGAAAAATGGTATCATGAAATTTAGAGTCGGACATCACAAAGCAATGCAATCAGACAGGAAAAAGATTTAGACATTTATACCATTTTGGTTGTCAAGACTTTGATGAGATGTCATCATTCTTATAAACAGTGTGGAAAACAAAGATAACCACAATAACCCCTTGAAACAGAGACACCTGAAGACAAATGTTTACAATATTTAAACTACAACTTAGACTTTAAGACTAACAACTTACAATATTGAACTCCAATATGGAAACTTACAACTTCGAAACAGTTAGATTAATATCGCATCCCATTTCAGTAATTACATCACCAAAAATGTACACTTCTTCACAGTAACCCCAGCAATTACATCGCCAAAAAACATACACCAAAAAACTATAATTACAGTAATTATATCAGAACTAATCATTAATCACAGAATACTAAATGGGAGATAACTGTTTATAAGTTTGCAGTAAATACATCCAACACACAACAAAAAAATTCTAGCTTTGTCTTCATTTTTTTCTCCTTGATTTTAGCTTCCCAATTCTTTCTTGCCCTTGTTTTTCCAACTGATTTGCAGTTACAGTAGCCTTCCCCTTCCACTGTAATGTTGGGGATGAATATGGTAGATCTGTTGGCATACTAACACCACTGTGATCACCAGTGAAGTTGATTGACCTTATTCCAGCTGGTATTTATAACTATTGTCTCATCCTGAGCCTTGTAGTTATTTATGATATAACTCTTGGCCGAAGCACAACATCTTCTTCATGTCTAACTCTTGACCTAAGCATTCTTCCAGGTGTAGGCATGAACCTAAGCCCACTATCCTGACTTGGTTGAGTGGCTTGAGGTGCTGAACAGTTGATATCATTTTCAACTTGAGATGCCGAACAATTGATATCATTTTCAACTTGAGGTGCCGAACTGTCTTGACTTGGTTCAGTTTCATAATCTATCAAACAACTTGGCCTCTTCCTCTACTGCTTTCCTTTTGAATTTTTTGCACCAGGTGCTGAACTAGTGGCAGCCTGCTCAATTGTTGCAGCAGGTGCTTAACTAGTGGCAGCTTGCTCAAATCTTCCACTCTTATTTTGGTTCTTTCCCTGGTAAAGATAGTTAAAAGATAAGTTAGAAAATATTCTTCATGTCTAGTATTAAATACTTTGAAGTTCACGTAAAACAATTATCTAACCACAAGTCCTTGCATTATGAGCAGTTTCCCCATACTTGGTACAAGTCATGATTCTTCCGTTTCTGGACTGTGACCACACTCCTTGTCTTTTAGTTGCCTCATCCTTCTGCCTATCTCTCTTAAAATTAGGTCTTCCAGCCAATTTCACAAACTCTAGTGGCTCCATTGCTTGAGATGGTTCGATCTTCCAAACGTTTCTCCCTTGACAGGCTATATCTTGTGCTTATAAGTCAGGAAAAATACCTCCTTGCTATAACACCAGTTGATTTATGTTATTGGATCACCGGAGTCATGAAGTATAGCTCTAATAGCATGTGACATGGGATTCTTGTAAGGTCCCATGACCTGCAAGTGCATTTCTTCACAGCCAAATTGACACAATGCTTGTCAGATCCTTCTGTAACTTCATAGGCGTTTTGACCATTTGCATTTACTTTACGGGGTGTTTGAGCAATTTGCAGGTACTCATTGTATAAGTCCATATTGGAATGAAATCATGTCTCCAACTCCTAACTGCTTCTTCATGTTCTCTTAATAGGTTCATGATCTTGATTTTGATGTCCTCTAATATCTTGATATAGGCTTATGCCTTGCATCCACAATCCACTTGTTGAAGGATTCTGTCAAGTTATTATCAACCAACTGATTTTTACATACTGTGTCCATATATGATCTACATCAGGCCTGAGGTGGGTACCTCAATAAAGCCTCTGCAACATCTTTGTTCAAGCCCCCTAATTTTTGTAGTTGATCTTTGAGATCTTCTACATATGTGCACCATATACACCACCATAAAAACTTCTTGTTTTCCCCAGTGTTGTACTGTTTGCACTAGTTAGACTCAATATATCTAACACAATACATGTGATGTGCCTAGGGAAGGATTGTTTTGACTGCATCAAGTAGTCCCTGCAATGGTTATCCAAAACATACAAAGATGGTCAGAAACATATATCAAGTAAAAAGCAAATAGAATATTGAATAAAAGTAGATGGAATTGTTCAGAAACTTCACCATTTGCATATCTAATATGAAGGTGATTCCTTCCCCTTCCTAGTCCAAAGAAGATTGAAGAAACTGCAAGAATCAATTCCAAGTATTTTTTGTCTCCTTACCAACAACTGCTGATGCCAAAGGGTAAAAATAATTCTGTGAATCCTGTCCAACTGCCACTAATAGTTGGCCTTTGGCTTTGCCCTTCAAAAAAGTACCATCTAGACCAATAAAAGGTCTCAATCCTAGATTGAAACCCATCTTCAAAGTATGTAAATGCACATACATCCTCAAAAAACTTCTTCTTCCTTCTTCAAGTGTATTCTTTGAAAGTGTAACGATCACATCACTACCGGGGTTACTTTCCCTCAATTCATTGGCATAAGCCTCAAGTTTATTATACTTATCTGAAAAACTACCATCTAGTGACTTCAATACCATCCTCTTTTCCCTCTTGAACTTCCCATGACTAACATTTAGCTCAAAGATTCTCTTCAAATCTAACATCATCTTCCTAACCTTGTACTTAGGATTATCCTGTAACATCTTCTTGAAATATTGTGCAATGGTACTAAAATCAATAGTTTTGTTATCAAATGCAATGCCACAATCATGTTCAACATTTAAAGTCTTGATTTTAACTCCACCAAACTTTTCTTTTGATATCAAACAAACAAAGGGACAACCAACAATATCACAATTATACCTAAGCCTTTCTAGGTCACTCTTATCCAATTTCAATCTTTTCTTGTTAGCTAGAGAACATAACTTCATACACTTTCTAGCTTCTGGTATGTCCTTAAAGGACATACCTTTGTATAACTCTTTGTAGTCACCAAGTTTTTCAGTTATTTCCCTTTTCTTTTGTGCTTTAAGTACTTCTAATTCTTCAGAATTATATCCTTCAGAATCAGTACTAGAATCAGATCCTACATCACTTAAGCTATAATCAGTACCAACATCATCCACACTTTTATTAGATTCTTCTTCATATTGTACAATATTGGGAATAGAGTAAATAGGGAGCTCACATTCATCTACACCAAATAGGTTTACTACATTGAATTCATTGCATATTAACTTTTGTAAATGTCTAATACCATTATCCCCTTCAATCACATAAAATTTACCAGATAGGGCAGCAACTATAAGTTGTTGAACCCCCTAAAATTCCTAGCTAACCTGTCCAAGTCTTCACCAATTTTCCTATGTAGACAATGATAATAGGCTAAATTGTTTAATATAGCCTATGTTTTAGCTCAACTTAAGGATGATTTACTATTGTAAATGTTCAAATAATGCAAAAATTGGCTCTAATCATGACTTTAATGTCTCACAGGAGTTCAATAAACAAATGAGGATTTATGATGGTAATCAAGTGAAAAATGGAGTCAAATGACGAAAAGTTGAGCAGCAACATCTCAACAAGAGAAAACCCCACTAGCGCGGGTTGTGCGCTGGTCATGCGCTCTCGTGCTAGTTCAGTGATTTGGACAGAAAGAAACTCGATATGCGCGAGATGTGTGCTGGTCATGCGCTCCCGCGCTAGTCCTGTCCGGGAAATCAATTATTTGGGGGCAAAATGGAAAATCTGAGAGGATCCACTCAATTTACATAAAGTAAAGCTCCATTATTGAGAGGGGGGATCAGATTTTGAGGGAGAAAAAAGCCATAGAAGAAGGAGGAGCTTCATCTTGGAGCTAAGAAAGGAGAAGAAGAACAACATCTTGGAGCAAGGATTCAAAGATTTCTTCTAAACTTTCTTCTATTTGTTTGTTTATATTATGTTTAAGACTTTTATTGTTGCTTTTTATGTGAATATGAGTAGCTAAAAACTCTAGTATTCTTGGGTCATGGATGTTAGATAATTATGTTATTTGAAGCTTAGATTGAAGATATTGAATTTATTGTTATGGGTTGTTTATTTGATTCTGCTTCTAATTATTTTACTGCGTAGCTAACAGTGAAATATTATTTACGAATCTTGAATTAAACTTGACAAAGAAAATTTTTGGTTGCATGTCGAATCAAAATGAACAAGTTTTGAATCTCGGACATCGGGTGAAGAATTCGCAATTAAGATAGACATATACTTAATTGCCTTGTTTGGTTGAAAAATAGGAGTTGTAAATGCATTCTTGCTAATATTAATACCATAGACATATAGGTATTAGTTTAACTTGAATAGATGCATAAGAACTCGAAAGATTCTTATGAATATTATTAACCCTATAATCAATAACCCGGATAATTCAATAAATCCATTTTAAGCTAAAATAGTAGCATAATTTCTAGCAAGTCCATGACCCGGGAATATATTTATCCAAATTGTTATAAACATATTGTATAAGTGGTGTAGTAATTCTGTGTTGAATTAGTGTGCAATTATTAAGTAAGTTGTAAATTGGTTCTTTAAATATTTTGTAATAATATAGCATAAATTGATAATTGTTTGAGTCTACATCAGTCGATAAGTTGATCACAATTCCTCGTGGGAACAATACTTTACTTACTACTATATTACTTGTCGATCGCGTACACTTGCATGAGTGTTTTGGTCGCAACAAATTTTTGGCACCGTTGCAGGGGAATTAGACGTTAACTATTCTTCTGGGTTAGACTTTTATTATTATATTTACAAGTTTATTTTCTTTTCTTTTTGTAAATATGTTATTTTTATAACTATTTGATTTTTCTCTTAGTATGTTTCTAGTTCTCTCAGGATGACATCTGAGGATGAAATATACAGAGGTAAGGTTAATGATGAAGATGCTTGGTTAATCAAAGATTTTTATGGCCCGTATTTTTTTGTTAGTCATGACCTCACCTCTTGGACATCTGAATTTGAATATGGGAGTAAGGGTTGGTATTGGGACGGATATTCTCGATTAGTGGATTTTGCGAAACGACGTTGTTTACTAACAACGGTGATGAAAGATTGGTCTAAGGAGAGAGATGAACTTGCACAAAAAAGTGATAATTTTGGCTTGGTTGTGCATAACTTGGATTCAGATTTGAGTGCAAAGGTTGATGCGTGTAACGCCCAACAATTTAATGATGAGTTGTATGAATCTGAAAAAAATCTTCTAGACCAAATAGAGGAGCTAAAACAAGAATACCAATCATTAGATCATATTTTTCTTGAGGATGTCCATGTTAAGAAGAGTGCTCTAGAGTCATGTGAGGGAGTAGATAACATTACTTTAGAAGAATTGAGTGTTTGTATAAATGAGAATGTAAATAGTAGTAAAATTCATGAGTTATGGCGCATTAGACCTCATTCCAATCATTTTTCCACATTGTGTTTAGATAGTAAGATAGTAATCGAGCCACCTGACCCTATGGGGAAGTCAAAGAGTGAGGATGAAAGTGTCTATATTCTTGAATTTATTGTGCCAAAAAGCAAAAATTACATTCCTCATCCAAAGGCCGAGAAGTGTCGAGTGAAAAATTTATTACTTGGCCTGGTTATCTTTGTAGCCCCACCAAAGAAGCATAGCGACAGACTTGATGCCTTGTTAGGGGTACAATTCATAAGTTCAAGGTGGAAGCAAAAAGTGGTTCACATTGTATATTGTCTATGTAGGATTTGTATATACGCCTGTGTAGTATATTTTGTATAATAATTTTGAATTTTGTAAAATAGACTAATTTCTTTTTATGTTTATTGTTTATATTTTCAGCTTAGTTTGTAATTTTTATTTTTATGTACAATTGTAGTAAGTATCTCTAATATTAGGTAGACCGATAAACATTATATCATTCTAATTGAAGAACAGGGTAGTCTGAATCCCTGTTATACATACTAAGTGTCAACATGATATTAACAAAAGTGTAGGGTATTTACTCCACCTGCTCTTAAAATGATTTTTTTTAGCTAATATATCATATTGTGCAGATAAAATGTCTAGGCGCCCGAGCAAAAGATCAAACATTGGACTACCTGAGGTTGCATCTAGTAGCCGACAAGGATGGGGATGGGGACAATGTTCCCTCAGAAGACGAGGAATATCTGCGCACATTTGAAGAAGAAGATGCTTAGGCCAATGGCCTCAGGGAGTATTTTTTCTGATCTATTTTGTTTTTATTTTGCATTAGGGACAATGCAAGTTTTTAAGTATGGGGTGGTTTGCCCCTATTATAATGTATTTACTTTGTCAAATTGCTCTTTGTTTGATTGAGTTTAATTATTTTTTTTGATTTTATTTAGTGTGTTAAAGTTGTTTTTAGTTTGTTTTGTTAAATTACAGTATTGATAGATAGTAGTCCTAATTTCGAAATATTGCTACTAGATTTTCTTGATTTAGTCGAAAAAAAAACGAAAAAAAAAATTCAGAATTAATTCGAAAAAAAATAATAACATATTTTTGTTTATTTTATTTTTCAGTTTAATGTACGCTAGTTTTGGTTTAATTTAAATAATTCTCCTTGGTTTTTCTTTATGCCATGGTTCTTTTCCAAGGGTGTATTTGAACCGGGTATAGTAATTTTTTTCTCCTTTATGTCAATTGAATAAAAAGTTCCTAAATTAAAGAGTTAATTCTTCTCAAATGCACATGTTTGAAAAGTGATATATGCCTTATTTGTGATGTTCAAATCTCAATTCTTGATTCTAAAGTAAGTGCCTTAAATTGTATAGTTATGACTATGCTTAACTGCTTTGACTAGAGAGTCGAGAAAGATCCAAACTTGAGTGAATTGTGTGCCAATGTGTGAGTAAGGATTGCTGGAATATTCTGTGTATAATAGTTGATGTCTAGAACTTGCCCCCAAGTGTTTTGCAAAGCGAAATAGTAGCATTATTCAGTTTAGGAGATGATATAGACATTTCTTTGTTGAACCAGTTTGATAATTATTTCCACCTAATTGTATATATCTTAGTCAAACCTTTTGAGCCGTTAATCCTATTTCTTTGGTACCCACGTTATAAACCTTACCAATTTATGTAATATATTAGTTGTTTGCACCTCTATCTCTCACGAGCACTTAATGTTGTTTTAATGTTGAAGAAGTTGAGAAGAGATTGGTTGGTTTATTTGAAAAAAAAATCAAAAAAAAAGAGGGAAGAATAATTCATATATGTATATATGTATATACATAGGGGATGAATTTTCAGTAGTAACATTCCCTAACATAAGGTGCTTGAAGAGAATGGAATTTGTTGTTAGTATGTAAAATCTCAAAAAGGTTGGAGATGGTTTAACATAGGAATGATGCTGAATTTTTGAAATATGTTGTATGTATGGAAGTGTTCAAAGAGGTGTAGTTACTACATTCTATATTTTTCACACCTTTTTTTCTAGCCTACATTACAACCAATAAAAGTCCTACTAGATCCTTGACTGAATAAGTTCAATTAGTAGAGTATTATACTAGGGGCAAACATATGGTATGTCATCTGTTGCACATGAATTTCTATTCTGAAAGTGAGTTAATTCTTCCTATTTTGAGTTCCTGAATATTCTTGATTATTATTTTGAGAGGAACTAGTCTATATTATTTGTGGGAGGGCACATGATTTTTAAAGGCAAGGAGAATTTTTGACCTTTGTGTTAGAGCAAGTAATCAAGTTATGAAAATGCGTGGCACTTGTGAGTCATGTCTTGAGGTTGAATTAGTATGAATTGGTACCTAAGTGTCAACATGTGTTATTACAAGAAATTGTTTATAAAAAGATCGTCCTTATATGAAGTGTATGTTAATTGCTCGAGGACGAGCAATGATTTAAGTGTGGGGTGTTGATAATAGGCTAAATTGTTTAATATAGCCTATGTTTTAGCTCAACTTAAGGATGATTTATTATTGTAAATGTTCAAATAATGCAAAAATTGGCTCTAATCATGACTTTAATGTCTCACAGGAGTTCAATAAACAAATGAGGATTTATGATGGTAATCAAGTGAAAAATGGAGTCAAATGATGAAAAGTTGAGCAGCAACATCTCAACAAGAGAAAACCCCACTAGCGCGGGTTGTGCGTTGGTCATGCGCTCCCGCGCTAGTTCAGTGATTTGGACAGAAAGAAACTCGATATGCGCGGGATGTGCGCAGGTCATGCGCTCCCGCGCTAGTCCTGTCCGGGAAATCAATTATTTGGGGGCAAAATAGAAAATCTGAGAGGATCCACTCAACTTACATAAAGTAAAGCGCCATTATTGAGAGGGGGGATCAGATTTTGAGGGAGAAAAAAGTCATAGAAGAAGGAGGAGCTTCAACTTGGAGCTAAGAAAGGAGAAGAAGAACAACATCTTGGAGCAAGGATTCAAAGAGTTCTTCTAAACTTTCTTCTATTTGTTTGTTTATATTATGTTTAAGACTTTTATTGTTGATTTTTATGTGAATATGAGTAGCTAAAAACTCTAGTATTCTTGGATCATGGATGTTAGATAATTATGTTATTTGAAGCTTAGATTGAAGATATTGAATTTATTGTTATGGGTTGTTTATTTGATTCTGCTTCTAATTATTTTACTGCGTAGCTAACAGTGAAATATTATTTACGAATCTTGAATTAAACTTGACAAAGAAAATTTTTGGTTGCATGTCGAATCAAAATGAACAAGTTTTGAATCTCGGACATCGGGTGAAGAATTCGCAATTAAGATAGACATATACTTAATTGCCTTGTTTGGTTGAAAAATAGGAGTTGTAAATGCATTCTTGCTAATATTAATACCATAGACATATAGGTATTAGTTTAACTTGAATAGATGCATAAGAACTCGAAAGATTCTTATGAATATTATTAACCCTATAATCAATAACCCGGATAATTCAATAAATCCATTTTAAGCTAAAATAGTAGCATAATTTCTAGCAAGTCCATGACCCGGGAATATATTTATCCAAATTGTTATAAACATATTGTATAAGTGGTGTAGTAATTCTGTGTTGAATTAGTGTGCAATTATTAAGTAAGTTGTAAATTGGTTCTTTAAATATTTTGTAATAATATAGCATAAATTGATAATTATTTGAGTCTACATCAGTCGATAAGTTGATCACAATTCCTCGTGGGAACGATACTTTATTTACTACTATATTACTTGTCGATCGCGTACACTTGCGTTAGTGTTTTGGTTGCAATAGACAACTTCAGGCTCAGTAACCCAATCACCATTGTAATTAAATATTAAGTCAACTAGCACCATCTCCAACAACCTATCAAACACAACAAAAAAACATACCACTTAGAATACATAAAGTAAACAATGTAAAAGTCTGTAGTGGGAAAAGAATAATTAACGCCAAAAAGAATAAATATTTACGACAAGAGGCCCCCCCTTAAAGAAGAATCCAAAATACCCGAATATTTTAATCAAATGGCGACACAATTGGGGACCATAGTTGTTAATAAACAATGAAAAAGTGCAGAATCTTCAGACAACACAACTATACTATATTAACAAAGACAAAAAACAAACCCCACATAACCCCACAAAATCTCACAAAACAGAAAACTCCAACAATAAATAAACAAAAAAGGCGTAAACCATACATACAAACACTAGAAACAGACAAGAAATAAGAATATATCATTGAAATTGCAGAAACTTAAGTTGGATGTAGATGAAACCCAAGAAATCGAAACCCTAGAATAAAAACCCTAAAAAATGAAAAAGATGAAATACTAACAGAAATAATATAGTAGAGGCGAACGATTTTAATGGAGGAAGGTATTACCTTTATGGCATTTGTTGTTCAAATCGGCAAAATCAACAGAGAAGAGAGAGGTTAGAGAGTTCAGTGAAAGAGAAAGAAGATAAAATGAATGAAATGGGTTTATTTTGTATTATAAATCACGGGTTACGGGTTATGGGTTTCGTGGAGCGGGTCGTTTAATGTGTGTCCGTATGTAAAAAGGGCATGGATGAGTACCATGTGTCACCTCCGTCTTATTAAGGATAGATTTGTTAGGATAGTAAGACAACGGGAATTTTTATGGCCAATAGTATAACGGGGATAACTTTAAATAATTTATCATAGTAGAAGAACAGATCAGACCCTTTTTCGTACTTTATTTGCACTTTGTGCTTTTCGTATAGTGGAAACTTTTTCCAATTAGATCAGTTTCTTGTGTTATTGAGCCGCGCATGGTGAAAGGTAGAGTTCATACATATTGTTTTGATGAAATTTTTTCTTTTTATTATTTCAAATTAAAGACTCTAATGATTACGTATTAACCAAGGGAATAAGGTCCAAATATAATCTTAAAATTTTGCAATTTGTTTTAGGTTTGTATACTGGTTACTTCTCTTTCCATCAAAGTCAATTATCATTATCTTTCATCATTTATATACTCGTCTTACTAACGTTTTTTACCGTAAAAAGGTTAGTCTAATTCGGTTAATACGATGGAAGCTACATACAAAATCAAATTATTTTTATTATTAAAGGTATATACAGATCATGCAAATGATTCAAATTAGTACCGATTGTATGTGTAAACCAGTTTGATAGTTCTTTTATTTGTTTAAATGGTTTCACGTGTTACACCCCATATTTTCGTAAATGAAAGTACCCCATAAATAAATTGATGAAAGCTCGGAAATGCGATGTTACATCCCGCATTTTTGTACTTTAAAGTTTCGTCGTAAGTTAATTGACGTAAGTTCGGGAATGAGATCATATTGGGATTATAAGAATTATGCTATTTCAATCAAGGGATAAGTAAATTCGTGAATGTGAGAGGGTAAGCAAATCGAAGAAAATGAGTTTCGTCGATGTTTGATTGTCACGACCCTAAACTCGGACCCGGTCATGATGGCGCCTCTCATGAAGACAAGGCCAACCGACACTTTCCCATTCCAGTTTTAAACAATTAAACAATAAGAATTAAGTCTAAAACTTAATAAATAACCCAAAGGTAAGCAGTTAACTGAACAGTTTGCGGAAAATTAACCCAACACAGCATGATACCGGGGTGTCACTAGTCATGAGCATCTATCAATTCTAGTACGAGTCTGAAAGGTCTATGAAACTATTACAAAGTCACTAATAAGGGAAAAGAAATGAGATAAAAGGGGAGAAATACGGGACTGCGGACGCCAAGCAGCTACCTCGTGAACTCCGAAGTCTGTCGGGAGCTCTCAACTCTCGCTAGCAGAATCAGCAATGCCTGAATCTCCACACGGGGTGCAGGGAGTAAAGTGAGTACTCCAACTCAGTGAGTAATAATCATAAATAAAGACTGAAAGCAAGAAATCACGTAAGACACATTACAGGCTATAATGAAGCAGTAAAAGCCAGTAGACAGTGAATCAGTAAAGATATGTAAAAATCATTTTAGTTCAGTTAAACTTCATGCAATGCCTTTTCAACAATTAAGCAGGAAAATGACAGGCAATAAGAAATATAGGCACATAAAGGTTCGCCCTTTGGGTACAATATCAACAAATCCGCCCCTCGGGCAATATCTCAGAACAATACCAGCCCCTCGAGCTATACTCACATCACAATAGGTACTCACGCTCACTGGGGTGTGCAGACTCCTGGAGGGGTCCCTTACGGCCCAAGCACAATATTAAGCCATCTCGTGGCATCATCATTAGGCTCACGTCCTCATATCAACAAGCCACCTCGTGGCGTACAAATCTCAGGCCCTCGGCCTCATAATCATAATCCGTGTTTCATCACAATATAGGCCCTCGGCGTTACTCAGTCAGAATCTCTCAAGCCATTCGGTCAACAGTAAAACATGGTGCTCAGCCCAAAATGTCAGTTAAAATGTCATTTTAAGTGTTAAAGTAGAGTAGACATGACTGAGTTATGAAAATAGTAGAATATAACATGACTGAGTTCAAGTATAAAGTAAAACAGTGAGGAAATATCAGTAAAAATCCCCTAAGGGTTCAAATAATTGGCACAAGGACCAAATATTGCATTCAACCCAAAACATGATGATAGCAAATAGTTTTCAGTCAAATACGCGGTAAAATAGTCATTCGGGATTGACTAAGTCCCAATCCCCAATAGCGCACGACCCCACACTCGTCATCAAGTGTGTGCGTCACCGCAATATAGTAAAACGATGTGCAATCCGGGGTTTCATACCTCAGGACATCATTACTCACCTCAAATAACTCTTCGCGAACGCAACCCCTCTCTCGCGAACGCGATGAACAACTCAACCTCAAACCCAGCTGACCAATTTCCTTTACATGAACGCGGAGCCTCCCCCGCAAATGCGATGCCTAATCACTCAGCCCTTCACGAACAAGGAGCCTTCCTCGCGAACGCGAAGGCTTAAATCCTAGCCTTTACCAACTAACCCTTCGCAAACGCGAGGACCTATTCGCGAACACGAAGGTCTAATTCCTCTGCAACACACAACAATTTTTCTGCAACTCCAAACAACATGAAATGATCCGATTGACCACTTAAAACTCACATGAGTCCCCCGGTACCTCAACCAAATATGCCAACATATCCCATAACCTCATTCAAACTTGTTCCAACTTTCGGAACACTCAAAACAACATCAAAATACCAAATTCGCATCGGATTCAAGCCTAAGAATTCAAAAATCTTCTAAAGTACGCTTTTGATAAAAAAACCCAACCAAACCACGTCCGAATGACCTGAAATTTTGCACACATCCTAAATGACACAATGGAACTATTGCAACTCTCGGAATTCCATTCTAACCCCTATATCGAAATCTTACCTATCAACCGGAAATCGCCAAAAATCCAATTTCGCCAATTCAAGCCTAAATCTACTCCGAACCTCCAAAACTCATTCCGATCACGCTCCTAAGTCCCAAATCACCTCCCAAAGCTATCCAAACCATCGGAACTCACATCCGAGCCCTCTAATACATAAGTCAATATCCGATTAACTTTTCCAACTTAAGCTTCCTCAAAAGAGACTAAGTGTCTCAAACCTTACCAAATCCTTTCTGAACCCAAGCTGACCAACTCGAACATGCATAGAACCGATAGACAAAGATATAAGAAGCAAAAATGGGGAAAATAGAGCGGTAACTCATAAGACGACTGGCCGGGTCATCACATCTTCCCCAATTTGAACAAACGTTCGTCCTCGAACGAGTCAAGAAACATACCTGAAGCCTCAAACAGGTGAGGATATCTGCTCCGCATCTCCCGCTCGGTCTCCTTGGTAGCCTCCTCCACGGGCCGACCTCTCCGCTGCACTTTCACTGAAGCTATATCCTTTGATCTCTACTTTCAAACCTGACGCTCCAAAATAGTTGCTAGCTCCACATCATAAGTCAAATCACCATCCAACTGAACCGTGCTGAAATCCAGAACATGAGACGGATCCCCAATATACTTCCGAAGCATAGAAACATGAAATACCGGATGCACACTCGACAAGCTGGGTGGAAAAGCAAGCTCATAAGCCATCTCCAATCCTCCGAAGCACCTCAAAAAGTCCAATGAACCAAGGACTCAATTTACCTTTCTTCCCAAATCTCATGACACATTTCATGGGCGAAACCTTCAACAAAACCTTCTCTCAAACCATGTAGGACACATCCCACACCTTTCTAAAGCATCCTGTACCAAGTTTGTCCCCAATAGCCTAGCCTCACCCGGCTCGAACCAACCAACTAGAGATCTACATCGCCTTCCATACAAATCCTCATATGGAGCCATCTGAATACTCAACTAGTAGTTGTTGTTATAAGCAAACTCTGCAAGCGGTAGAAATTGATCCCATGACCCTCCGAAATCAATGACACAACCACGCAACATATCCTCCAATATCTGAATAGCGCGCTCGGACTGTCCGTACGTCTGAGGGTGAAAAGTTGTGCTCAACTCAACATGAGTACCCAACTCTCACTGCACAGACCTCCAAAACTGCAAAGTAAACTGAGTGCCCCTATCTGAAATGATGGAAACTGGGACACCATGCAAACGAACAGTCTCCCGGATATAGATCTCTGCCAACCGCATATGTAGTAAACATAGGAATGAAGTGAGCGGACTTGGTCAGCCGATCCACAATCACCCAACTAGCATCGAACTTCTTCAAAGTCTATGGAAGTCCAACTACAAAGTCCATGGTGATCTGCTCCCACTTCCACTCTGGAATATCCATCCACTGAAGCAAGCCACCCGGTCTCTGATGCTCATATTTCACCTGCTAACAATTGAGACACCGAGACACAAATCCCACAATGTCTTTCTTCATTCTTATCCACCAATAATGATGTCTCAGATCCTGATACATCTTCGCGGCACCCAGATGAATGGAATACCGCGAGCTATGGGCCTCTTCCAGAATCAACTCCCGAAGCCCATCCATATTGGGCACACAAATCCAGCCTTGCATCCTCAACACCCTATCATCACTAATGGTCACATCCCTGGCATCATCGTACTGAACTCTGTCCTTAAGGACAAGCAAATGCGGATCATCATACTGGCGCTCTCTAATGCGATCATATAAGGAAGACCGAGAAACCACACAAGCCAATACCCGACTAGACTCCAAAATATCTAATCTTATGAACCGATTGGCCAAGGCCTGAACATCAACTGCAAGAGGTCTCTCCCCAACTGGAATATATTCCAAACTCCCCACACTCACCGCCTTTCAGCTCAAAGCATCGGCCACCACATTGTCCTTTCCCGAATGGTACAATATAGTGATATCATAATCCTTTAGCAATTCCAACCATCTCCACTGCCACAAATTAAGATCCTTCTGCTTGAACAAGTGCTGGAGACTACGATGATTAGTAAACACCTCACAAGACACACCATATAAGTATTGCCTCCAAATCTTTAACGCATGAACTATGGCAACCAACTCCAAATCATGAATGGGGTAGTTCTTCTCATGGGGCTTCAATTGATGAGAAGCATAAGCAATAACTCTACCCTTCTGCATCAATACACAACTAATACCAACCCTCGAAGCATCACATACACGGTATATGAACCTGAAGCTGATGGCAAAACCAATACTTGAGCTGTGGTCAAGGCTGTCTTGAGCTTCTGGAAGCTCTCCTCACACTTATCCGACCATACAAATGAAGCACCCTTCTGAGTCAACTTGTCAAGGGCAATGTGATAGATGAGAATACCTGAATAAACCGGCGATAATAACCTGCCAAACCAAGGAAGCTACGAATCTCTATTGCTGAGGACGATCTGGGCCAACTCTGAATCACCTCTATCTTCTTCGGATCAACCTGAGTACCCTCACTAGACACCACGTGCCCAAAAAAAGCCACTAAACTGATCCAAAACTCACACTTGGAGAATTTTGCATAAAGCTTCTCCTCCCTCAATCTCTGCAACACAAATCTCATATGCTCTGCATGCTCCTCCTGACTACGCGAATACACCAGAATATCATCAATGAAGACTATAACAAACGAGTTGAGATAAGGCCGGAGCGCGCTGTTCATCAAATGCATGAACATTGCTGGGCCATTGGTCAGCCAAAAGACATCACCAAGAACTCATAATTACTATATCGGGTCCTGAAAGCTGTCTTAAGAATATTCGAGTCCATGATCTTCAACTGGTGATAACCTGAACGGAGATCAATCTTGGAGAACACTCTCGCTCCCTAAAGCTGGTCGAATAAATCATCAATGTGAGGCAAATGATACTTGTTCTTAATTGTTACTTTGTTCAATTGCTTATAATCAATACACATCCTCATAGTACCATCCTTCTTCTTCATAAATAGAACCGGCGCACCCCAAGGTGACACACTAGGCCGAATGAACCCCTTATCAAGGAGTTCCTGAAGCTGCTCCTTTAACTCCTTCAACTCCGCTGGTACCATACGATATGACAGAATAGAAATGAGCTGAGTGCCCGGCACCAGGTCAATACCAAAATTAATATCCTTGTCTGGTGGCATGCCCGACAGGTCTGCAGGAAATACATTAGGAAAATCCCTCACAACAGGAACAGAATCAACACTAGGAGTCTCTGCACCGACATCCCTCACAAAGGTTAGATATGAAAGACAACCCTTCTCAACCATACGTTGGGCCTTCAAGAATGAAATCACTCTACTGGGAACATAATCAGTCACACCTTGCCACTCAATCCGTGGCACACCCGGTATAGCCAATGTGACTATCTTAGCATGATAGTCCAGAATAGCACGACACGAAGATAGCCAATCCATGCCTAAAATGACATCGAAATCCACCATACACAATAATAGAAGATCCACTCGGGTCTCCAGACCCCCAATAGTCACCACACATGACCGGTACACATGGTCAACAATAATAGTATTACCCACTGGGGTAGATACATGAACAGGTGAAGTAAGAGACTCACGGGGTGTACACAAATAACGAGCAAAGTATGATGACACATAAGAAAAGGTGGAACAGGGATCAAATAATACAGAGGCATCTTTGTGGCAGACTGAAATACTACCTATAATAACAGCATCAGAAGCAATAACATCAAGCCTAGCTAGAAGTGCATAGAAACGGTCCTGACCGCCACCTGAGCACCTCCCCCTCTAGGGCGACCCCTAGTTGACTGACCTCCACCCCTAGCTGGCTGGGTGGGTGGTGGTGAAGTAACTAGCGTTGAAGCCGATGATTGACCCCTCTGTTGAGATGAACCCGCAAGACGACGAGGACATTGCCTCTACATATGGCTCATCTCTCTACACTCATAGCAACTCCCGGGTGTTGAAGAAGGGGACTGAAGGGAACCCCTAACACCGGAATGACTAGATGATGCACCTGGCATAGAAGAGCCCTGGACTAATAGAGCACGTGACAAACTTTGAGCTGGAAGGGCACTAAGTAATGACTGGCCCTAATGAGAACTGTGAGAACCATGACCCGATGACGCCCTACGATAACCTAGGCGAGCTGGCTGAGCATGCCTGAATGGACGGCCTCTGCCGTGCTAAAACTGACCTCTCGAAGGAGCACCACTATAACTACCAGATCCTTGAGGCCTCTTAGCCTCCCTCTCATCTCGCTCCTAGTGACGAACAGACTTAATCTCACGGGCAATATCCACATCCTCCTCAAAAGTAGCACCAGTCACCCTCTCCCTGGTCATGAGAATACGAAGCTGATAAGTGAGGCCATCAACAAACCTCCTAATCCTCTCTCTATCTGTCGGAACCAACCAAATCTCATAACGAGCTAACTCGGAGAACCTTATCTCATACTGCGTCACAGTCATCTCTCCCTGACGCAACCCTCAAACTCCCAACGTACCTCCTCTCTGTAAGACTGCGGCACATACTTTTCCAGAAAAAGAACAGAGAACTGCTGCCAGGTAAGGGGTGTTACACCAATAGACCTACGTCTCTTAAAAGTCTCCCACCAAGTGAAGGCAGCTCCTAAAAACTGATAAGTAGTGAAAGCGACCCCGCTGGTCTCCAGAATACCCGATGTACGAAGCATCCTCTAACACTTATCTAAGAAACCTTGGGCATCCTCGCCCTCTGCACCACTGAAGGTCGGAGGCTGAAGTCTACCAAACCTCTCCAACCTATGCTGATCATCCTCTAGCATGGCAGGGACTACATAGTCTCGGGCAGCTGCAACCAAATGGGCTGGATATGCCCCCTATGTCTGAAGTCCCTGCACGACCTGCTCATGTGTGCGAGCGGCGGGAGTCTGATTGCCTCCCCCGATCTGAGAAGTAGCTGCGGTTGTAGTGACTGAAACCACCTAAGCTAGGCCCGTGCAAACTGATAAAATCTGAGCCAAGGCCTCTTGAAGACCCGAAATCATAATAGGCACAGCTGGTGCCTGAGCTGGTGCTGTTAGAGCATCCACAACTGGGACTTGATCCTGAACTGGGGTGGTTGGTGGATCTGCAGGTGCTGCCCTAGCTGCTGTGCGGGCCACACCTCTGCCCCTACCACGACCATGACTGCGTCCTCGGCCTCTAGTTGCCATATCTGGTGGTACTGGTGGTTGTCCATCCTGACCGGTAGCGCGTGTCTTAACCATTTGTGAGAGAATAGAATAATAGAAGTTTAGTACTCGGATCAACAGATTCGCATGACAAGAATTTCAAGAATACGAAGTTTTTTTTCCTAAAGATTCTATAGCCTCTCGAGGATAAATACAGACGTCTCCGTACCGATCCGCAAAACTCTACTAAACCTGCTCATGACTCGTGAGACCTATGTAACCTAGGCTCTAATACCAACTTGTCACGACTCTAAATCCGGACTCGATCGTGATGGCGCCTCTCATGAAGACAAGGCCAGCTGACACTTTCCAATTTCAATTTTAAGCAATTAAACAATAAGAATTAAGTCTAAAACGTAATAAATAACCCAAAGGTAACCGAACAGTTTGCGGAAAATAAACCCAACACAGCTCGATACCGGGGTGTCACTAGTTATGAGCATCTATCAATTCTAGTACAAGTCCAAAAAGTCTACGAAACTATTACAAAGTCACTAATAAGGGAAAATAAATGAGATAAAAGGGGGAGAAACACGGGACTGCGGACGCCAAGCAGCTACCTCGTGAACTTCGAAGTCTGCCGGGAGCTCTCAACTCTCGTTAGCAGGATTGGCAACGCCTGAATCTGCACACAGGGTGCGGGGAGTAAAGTGAGTACTCCAACTCAGTGAGTAATAATCATAAATAAAGACTGAAAGCAAGAAATCCCGTAAGGCACATTACAGGTTATAATGAAGCAGTAAAAGCCAGTAGACAGTTAATCAGTAAAGATATGTAAAAATCATTTTAGTTCAGTTAAACTTCATGAAATGCCTTTTCAATAATTAAGCAGGAAAATGACAGGCAATAAGAAAGATAGACACATAAGGTTCGCCCCTCGGGCACAATATCAACAAATCCGCCCCTCGGGCAATATCTCAGAACAATACCTACCCCTCGGGCTATATCTCACATCACAATGGGTACCCGCACTCAATGGGGGTGTGTAGACTCCTGGAGGGACCCCTTACGGCCCAAGCACAATATCAAGCCATCTCGTGGCATCATCACTAGGCTCTTGGCCTCATATCAACAAGCCACCTCGTGGCGTACAAATCTCAGGCCCTCGGCCTCATAATCATAATCAATGTTTCCTCACAACATAGGTCCTCGTCCTTACTCAGTCAGAATCTCTCAAGCCATTCGGGCAACAGTAAAACATGGTGCTCAGCCCAAAATGTCAGTTAAAATATCATTTTAAGTGTTAAAGCAGAGTAGACATGGCTTAGTTATGAAAACAGTAGAATATAGCATGATTGAGTTCAAGTATAAAGTCAAAACAGTGAGAAAATATCAGTAAAAATCCCCTAAGGGTTCAAATAGTTGGCACAAGGCCCAAATATGGCATTCAGTCCAAAACATGATGATAACAAATAGTTTTCAGTCAAATACGCGGTAAAATAGTCATTCGGGATGGAGTAAGTCCCAATCCCCAATAGTGCACGCCCCATGCTCATCATCAAGCGTGTGCGTCACCGCAATATAGCACGACGATGTGCAATCCGGGGTTTCATTCCCTTAGGACGTCATTTACAATCATTACTCACCTCAATCCGGTCCAAACTCTAGCCTGTGACGCCTTTGCCCCTCGAATCGGCCTTCACTTGCGTCGAATCTATCCAAAATAAGAATCACTGCATCAAAATATGCTAAGAGAACGAAGCCCAAGCAAAAGTATTCAATTTACAACACAAATTCAGAAATTACCAAAACCCGACCCCTGGGCCCACATCTCGGATCCCGATAAAATTCACATCAATGGATTCCTTATCACTCCCCGAGTTCATTTATACCAAAAGCATCAAAATCCAACCACAAATGACCCCTCAAATCCCAAATTCTAGGTCTCCAATTTCAAGCCCTAGTTCTTCAATTTTAGGCTTAATTTCCATGATTAATTAGGTAGATTTCACATTAAAATCGAGTATTAAGTCCATGAATCTTACCTCCAAGTGATTCCCCTTGAATACCTCTTCAATCCTCTTCAAAAAGCTCCAAAAACACTAAAAAATAGTGGAAATAAACCCCAAAATCGCGGACAAGACGACTATTTAAACATTCTGCCCAGACCTCATTTCCTTCTTCGCGAACGCGGTCAACGCCTCGCGTTCGCGAAGCATAGATCAACTTTGACCAAAATTTCCTCTTTGTGATCGCGACTTGCCTATCGCGAATGTGATGCTTCCTCAGATAACTCTTCGCGAATGCACCCCTTCTCTCGCGAACGCGATGAACAACTCGACCTCAAACCTAGCTGAGCAATTTCCTCTACGTTAGGCTATGCACGGATTGGATCGGATTTAGCATATTTCGGATTTCGGATTTCGGATTCTGAAAAGGGCAATCCGAATCCGATCCGAATTAACATTGGATTGGATCAGATTTTAAACTTTGGATCGGATAATTTTTCGGATTGTCGGATCGGATTGTCACAAAATTTTTTAACAATTTAAAGTTTATTCGGTGTCTCTATCTCATCTTCCATCTACCAAAACAAACAAAAAAATCAAAATAAAATCAAAAGTTGAAGAATAGAACATGAAATAGACATAAAAAACAGAAGAGAAGAGAGGCAGAAGAAAGAGACATAAAATCAAAGTAAAATCGGAAGTTTGAGTCATTGAGACTCTTTTAGTCTTCACTGAAGAGAAGAGAGGTGCAAGAGAGGCGGAAAAATCTAAGTGAGTAAGGGGGTGTGTGAAAAATGAATAAGCATAACCCTAAAATTTTAGTGTGTATTTATATAGGTACATATAATTTCGGATATCGGATCGGATCAGATTAAAATCATACCAATCCGAATCCAATCCGAAAATCCAAAATTTCATAAAACACAATCCGTATCCAATCCGAAAATCCGAAATTTGAAATCCGAAAATCTGAAATAGAGTGGATCGGATCGGATTTCGGATATCCGATCCAAATGCACAACCCTACTCTACGTGAATGCGGAGCCTCCCTCGCTAACGCGATGCCCAATCACTTAGCCCTTCGCGAACGTGGAGCCTTCCTCACAAATGCGAAGGCTTAAATCCCAGCCTTCACCAACTAACCCTTCGCGAACGCGAGGACCTACTCGCGAACGTGAAGGTCTAATTCCTCTCCAACACACAACAGTTTTTCCGTAACTCCAAACAACATGAAATGGTCCGATTGACCATCCGAAACTCACCCGAGGCCCCCGGGACCTTAATCAAACATGCCAACATATACCATAACCTCATTCAAACTTGTTCCAACCTTCGGAATGCTCAAAACAATATCAAAACACCAAATTCGCATCGGATTCAAGCCTCAGAATTCAAAAATCTTCTAAATTACGCTTTTGATAAAAAAACTAACCAAACCATGTCCGAATGACCTGAAATTTTGCACACACATCCCAAATGACACAACGGAACTACTGCAACTCTAGAAATTCCATTCCAACCCCTATATCAAAATCTCACCTATCAACCAGAAATCACCAAAAATCCAATTTCGCCAATTCAAGCCTAAATCTACTCCGAACCTCCAAAACTCATTCCGATCACGCTTCTAAGTCTCAAATAACCTACCGAAGCTATACAAACCATCGAAACTCACATCCGAGCCCTCTAACACATAAGCCAATATCCGGTTAACTTTTCCAACTTAAGCTTCCTCAAAAGAGATTAAGTGTCTCAAACCTTACCAAATCCTTTCCGAACTCGAGCCGACCAACCCGAACACGCATAAAATCGATAGACAAAGCAACACGAAGAAGAAATGGGGGAAACAGAGTGGTAAATCATGAGATGACTAGCCGGGTCGTCACATCGATAATTTGGGATAAATAGGGTCCTAGCTATAATATCCCATATTTATGGACTAGTGCCATACAAGGTACCACATGACCATAATAGTAAGGTGTATAAAGTTTGTTAAAAATGAGTAATATTTTAAGTAATCTGAAATAATTCCTAATTATGTGGATAATTATGGATTTTTAATGGGAGATTAATTAAGTAATCAAGCTTAAAATGGATAAGACTAAGTGCCCTTAACGTGGAAGCCCAAGGCTGTCTTGATCAAGCCTAGAAATGACTCTTAAGTCATGTAAAAAGGTGGCACATTTTTAGAAGAGTTTTATGGCTTAGTCACACATAAATGGGGCCTACACTCACTAATACAAAAGGCTTCTCTAATAAAGATGGTCATTACTAATGAAGGCTACTCTAATGAAGATGGTCATTTCTTACTAATACTAAGTAACGAATGAAAATGCATCAACAATTCATACAAGCATTTGAATGGTAGTAACCTGATTTTTCTTGAAACAAGATTCATACGAGACTTCTTAGTATAATAGCAACATGATTTTGCGATTCTAAGGGAGTACGGTACAATCTTTCTCCAGAATATCATACGGATGAATATGTGTTATTATGTGTTTTGTCGCAATTAACATGTGTTAGAGGGATTGTCAAGAGAATCGACTCAGGTATGTTAAGGCTATCCCTTCTTTCTTTTTGGCATGATCTATACGATACAAACGAAACGAGAAAATGCACAACTTCCATAAATGACTCTATTCATAGAAATGCTAGAGATGCTTATGTTCTTGATTCCCCATATGTCCTATTATTCTATCATCTGTTCATGGGTCTCAGAAAAATGCGTAATTGATAAAGTTTATTTCATGATATTAATTAGAGACATAATGGTCTTATGATGTTCCAAGAGATTTTATTGACGTACTTCTCATGCATTGCATTAATTTATACATGTACATTGACCAATGACCAAATGACGTTATATACGCGTATATATGTATATACATGTATATGGGATGTGGGAAAAGGTTACGGAGTTATATACGCACCACCACCTGATCAGCTAGTATACGTTGATGATTTTGTCCACAGTGACCGAGATGATATGATGGGATGCCCTTAGAGGCTTGATGATGTTATGAACACATGTACCTATGCACGACATGACATTCTTATGCATATGCATGGAACTATAAGTATTTCATGATTTACAGAGTTATCCAGACTTACTGGTTGAGTCATTTACTCCATGTTTCTTCCATGTCTTTTATATACTTATTTATGTGCCTTGCATACTCGGTACATTATTCGTACTGATGTCTTTTTGTTGAGGACACTGCATTTATGCCTGCAGGTATGAACAATCAGTTTGACGAGCCCTTATAGTAGACGAGGTTAACATTCAGCGAAAGATCGGTAAGACTCCACCTCATTTGGAGTGCAGCCGAGTCCATGAGTTATCATGTTAGTGTTTTGCTACATACTTATGGGTAGGCCAGTACCCTGTCCCATTTGATGTCAAATACTTTTAGAGGCTTTGTAGACAGAGGTTCATTTTATACAGTATGTCAGAGGCCATGTTGGCCCAGTTACCAATGATAGTACGATAAGAAAGATATGTTACTTTGGTACTCAGTTGAGTAAGGCATCGGGTGCCCGTCGTGACCCTTCGGTTTGAGTCGTGACATCACGATGGTGAAAATTTGGTAAATAGTCACTTTTGAGGTCTTCTATTAGAGTTTAGCCATATTTTAAATTGTATTGGCAAAGTAACTACTCATTAGTGCTGAAATACAAGTCTAGATTTAGCACTAGTAAAGGTTCAAAAACCGTGAATTGCTCCTGGATTTTCCCGAATTTTGCAGTAGTAAATATTCATAATTGCAGAAGTACAATGTGTATTAAAAAACCAGGAATTATTCATGGATTTATATCAGTAAAGGTTCAAAAATCAACAAATATTTTAGGATTTTAGATTTTGCACTAGTAAAGATCTAAAATCACTAAATTACATTGTGAATTAAAAAATATTTAAAAGTAGTAAAGATTTTGCTAAGGCAGTTAGGCAAAGGATCAATTTATATTGTACTAGCGGTGATTTAAAAGTGATAGTGGAATCGGACTCTTTGGTGATTGTCAATATGATCAACAAGAAGATGAAACCATCATGGCAAGTCTTTCATTTGGTTGAACAAATCTAGGATATAACAAAAAATGGAGAGTTTACCTTTGTTTATATTTTCAGAAATGGAAATGTCATTGCTGATCAGCTAGAAAATATGGGTGAGAACACCATGATGCAAGCTATCTTCACAGAAGTTGTTTCTCTTTCTAGTAAGGTTGGAGTTAATTTGAAGTTAGACCAAGAGGGTCTTTCAAATTTCAGATTCAGGCCAAGAAAGAAATCACTTCTCTATCAGTGATGCTATTACATAATAGATCAATAGGTGGGGTCATATGTACCTATTTATATTTAGTATCAAACTTTAAGGAAGAGCGTTCCATTCCCAGATTGATCTCTTTTGAACATCTCTACACTAGGTTGGTGCATACCAATATCTACACTATGTTTATGAGGCAAATGTTTATGTCCTCCGTATAATTATTATTTTTGGTATATACAATGAGAGTCATGCCTAACTCCACCATCAGTATGATGGACCTTTGAGAAAAAAATATTCAAAAACATAAACCATTCCTAGATTTTGCACTAGTAAAGATTTAAAAATGGGGAATCGTTTCTGAATTTTGCACAATAAAGGTTAAAAACATTAGGAGTCGTTCGTGGATTTGAAAATCCAACAAATCTTTTAATTATAACATAGTTTGCTGGAGTTATACTTGTCAAAGCTTCAAACTACAATACCGATTGCTGGAATATTTCATATGTTAATTGGGGGAAAAATTATTAATTTAATCGGACCAATGGCTACTTTGCTATTATAATTAAAAATATAAATAAACTCTAATAGCCGACCCAAGAAGCGACTAATAAATTTAATTTTTATTTCATAATTACAAATGTTAGAGCCCGTCTGAACATTCATTAAATAAAGGGGCAAGTATGAGACGAATTTAAAAGTACAGGTGCAAAGTATTTATGAATCAAAAGATAAATATAAGACAAGTCGAATACTTTAGGGGTGAATTTGAACATTTTTCTGCTAATAATTACAACAACTAACGTGGAGATAGTTATGAATTTTTAAAGGAAAATAAAAGCATGAACTATATAAAGGATTCATCTAGTAATATTCCAATTTATTTGGGATTTATGGGTAGCTGACCTTGATTTGCTTAATAAAAATGTAGCTGACATTTTTCATATTAGAAGAGAAAGTCAAATTGAATTTGTTAAATTAGAGGCCTAGAGGAGGTGCCAAGTGATTGATTGGAAAACTATAAGAAAAAGTTCGGCAATTATTTTGATAGCGGCTATACAATGTTATTTTCGCACTACCATATATACACAATGGGTCTCTCCTCCTCCTCTAGGTTAAAATAGCACGGATTAGCCAATTTTCGGACTGGTTATTCAAAAAGAGCCAGCGTTTGCAAAGTTATTGAAAAATAGCCACTATTTTACTGCAACACGAAAAGTTCAGCATAATATACTAGAGACCGGTGCACCTGTGCATGAATTTCTCCAACACGCGGAAAGTTCTAGTATAACATACTGGAGATTGGAGCACCGGTATATTATACTGGAGTATTTTTCCGGATTTTGAACAGTGTTTTCGTTCAGATTTATCTTTACATGAAAAGTGGCTAAATTTCGATTACTTTTGAAATTATAGCTATTTTTAAATGACCACTTGTAAATTTGGCTAGTTTTGAATTTCTCCCTCCTCAAGCTCCCAAAGATCTTCAAAAAGGCCCACAAACATCTAATCTACCTCACTAACCCACTTAAGTTATCTTGGGCCTACAAGATCTCGTTGGCCTGTTTACACTTTATCAGCCCAGCCCATTTGTCACGCTCAGTCTGAGTTCACTCGTCAAGATTCATTCAACAATTCAGTCAGTTGTTGATCCACAGCTAGGGTTGCTTCCAGCTAGACCATAAAGCCAATATGGTACGTTTTTGTTGATCTTTATATCTATTTCCACATTATTTTTTGTTAGCAGTTCACTAATTTCCAATCATTTCTGATTTCCTTATGAAAATTATTAGCTGTTCAAAGTCATTTTTTTATTTTTTTTTGCTTTGTAAAGTATAATCTTGATTCTAACCCTTTTCAGTTTTCCTGGATTTTGGCAATTTCCAGCTAAAATTTGTCTAAAGAACAAAAAAAGAACAAGAAAAAAGGAAAGAAGACATAAGGGGCAAAAAAAAAAAGAAAACGTAAATGATGGCTGGAAATTCTTTAGTCCATGTATCAACAAATTCTACTGTGTTTCCTATCATATCCGGTAGAAGAAATGTGTTGGGGGATCGTTTGTTGTGTGTAAGAACACCAATGAGGCCTAAAAATCAAACCTTTAGTGTCAAGGCAATGTCTGCGAATACGGGTCATAGCCAAGAACAAGAGCAACAACCTGCATCATCTTCCGAGCAAAAAGGTCCGCTTTCTGTGATTTTCGATGTTCCAAGGAATATTTGGAGGCGAACAATGCGGCCATTGAGTGATTTTGGGTTTGGAAGGAGGAGTATCTGGGAAGGTGGGGTCGGGTTGTTTATTGTTTCGGGTACAGTGTTGTTGGCACTCAGCTTGGTTTGGTTGAGAGGGTTTCAGTTGCGGTCTAGGTTCAGGAAGTATTTGGCTGTGCTTCAGTTTGAGCAGGCTTGTGGCATTTGCACTGGCACGCCTGTTAGAATCAGAGGAGTGAATATTGGTAATGTGATTCGAGTCAATCCCTCCTTGAGAAATGTTGAAGCTGTTGTTGAGGTGAGTAACATGTAAATTTGCACTGATGCTTTTGCTGAACCCTTTTACTATCTTTTATTTTTTAAAAGTAATTGTAGTTGTTTCCATAGATGCTTGTGAATGCGTTGATTTAAAAAAATTGATTTGTGTGTTTATAGGTTGAAGATGACAAGATAATAATTCCTCGAAACTCGTTAGTTGAGGTGAACCAATCTGGTCTTATCATGGAAACGATGATTGATATTACACCTCGAGATCCAATCCCAGTACCATCTGTAGGGCCCCTGCATCCGGATTGTGCTAAAGAGGGTCTGATAATTTGCGACAGGCAAAAAATAAAAGGATACCAAGGGGTTAGTTTAGATGCATTAGTTGGAATATTCACACGTCTTGGCCGAGAGGCAGAAGAAATTGGTTTGTCGAACACCTATGCGCTGGCTGAGAGAGTTCTATCTGTTGTTGAGGAGGCTCGGCCATTGCTTACAAAGGTTTGATGCACTTTACATTTAACCTCCACTTTTTTGTGTTTGTGCGAAACTGCGAATGAAATCTTTTTCTTTCTGCTTGCATCTTCTTGGTGCCATTTTATGAAATTCCCTTCATTTTTTTTAATTCTTTCTGCTCTTCTATTTATATTTCACAACTTCTCATCTAATAAGGAATTCATTAAGAACATGTGTTTAAGCTTAGGTTAAATAACACATCCTATGAAAGTGTAGTGTGTGACTTGTGAGTTGCACTTGAATGTTATGAACTTCTGTCCTCTTTGCCAGCATCTGTATAAAGAGCATTGGTGAAATATTTCAGTGTGTGATGAAACTTGCAAGTTGGACAGCATCTTATCTGGAGAACTTTCAATTAGGAGAGCTTGTGAAGTTGATAATGTGTTTCTTGAAGTGCAGAGAGTGGCAATGAGTTCATTAGCTCTGGCAAGCCCATATTAGATTGTGTCCTGAGTATATGACTTGGGCAGAGGAAAAATGTGAATGGATTGTCCGACTAGATCTACTCAATTTGTTTGCAATTTTTTTTATTGAAGGATATGAGTTATTTGCTATGTTTGTATTTGTCAGAGGTGCATGATAAATTGAAGTGAGTTGAATATCCTGGTTTGGATTTTAAAATCTATTTTTGTGTATTATTTTTTTTAAAATTCATTGGATATAGCGGAACCTTTTCAGCAGCAGTTGCCATTTGTTCTCGCATGAAAAGCAATTAAAATTGCTTGAAATACTTACGCAAGCTTGCAATTCAACTCAAGCTAGTGAGTTTTCTTAACTATTTCTGTGCGTCTATGTGTTTTAAATAGCTGCTGACTGAAAAAATTAGAGTTAGAATAGTTCTCTTTCTTGTTTGGCCAAATATAATTTGCCATACTCTAGAATAGTTGTCTTTCTTGTTTGGCCAAATATAATATGCCATACTCTTGTTAATTACTATAGACATTGCACTGAAGTTGTTGGTAGAGTGATTTTGAAAGAGAGACATAATAACTACCTTGAACAAATAGGATAAAAAACAGTCCCATAGGACAATTCCTTTGCTTTGTTGTAATTAATTTGATTATTTAATATCTGAATACTTGGAGTGCAAGTTCAGTGATGGGATGCTTGAAGCAACAACAGAAGTGAAGATTGATTCACAAGTCATCCCCAAAAGGGATAGTTTCAAATATCTTGGGTCTGTAATCCATGTAATCCAAGGAAACAGAGTAATTGACCAGGATATTACTCACCGCATTGGAGCGAGGTGGATGAAATGGAGGCTCGCTTATGGGGTTCTGTGTGATAAGAATGTGCCACCAAGACTTAAAGGCAAGTTCTATGGAGTGGTGGTTAGACCGACTAAGTTGTATGGGGCGGAGTGCTGGCCCGTCAAGAAGTCCTATGTCCAGAAGATGAAGGTAGCTCAAATGAGGATGTTGAGATGGATGTGGGGGCATACCAGGAAAGACAAGATTTGGAACGAAGTTATTAGGGACAAGGTGGGTGTGGCCTCGGTGGAGGACAAACTGTGAGAATCGAGGTTGAGATGGTCCGGACATGTGTAGAGGAGAGCCATAGATGCCCTGGTCAGGAGGTGTGAGAGGTCGACCATGGCGGGTCTAAGGAAGGGAAGGGGTAAGCCTAAGAAGTATTGAGGCGAGGTAATTAGGCAGGATATGTCGTTGCTATAGCTTATCGAGGATATGACCCTCGATAGGGTAAGGCGGAAGTCGAGAATTAAGGTGGAAGGTTGACAATAGTCGTTAGCCTTAGTCTTATTAGTAGTATTAGTACTATTTTTGTGTTTTTTTTCTTCTTATTCTTGGTTCTTTATATTACACGTTGTGCCATTTGTTCCTATTATATTGTTGTTGCTACTGTTTGTTACTTTATTTTCACTATTCCTTGAGCCGAGGGTCTATCGAAAACAGTCTCTCTACCTCCACCAGGTAGGGGGGGGGGTAAGATTTGCGTACACACTACCCTCCCCAGACTCCACATGTGAGATTACACTGGGTTTATTGTTGTTGTTGTATTGGATATAGTGGAACTATTAAAGAAGTGCTCCAGAATATGATTATAAGCTTGTTTGATTATTATTAGCTTTAGTACGTTTATCTGTTAGAGAATTCTGTCGAAAACCCACATTTTGTGCTTCGTGTGCCATTTCTATCTGCGGGAAAAATGCTCAAATTTCGACAATTTTCTATCTAATCCAGTTTGGAGTTGTAGATGTCCATTTAGTACACTAATATGGCATGTAGTGCATATTTTACATATGTGTCAAAAGCAACTGGACAGCTATTATTTGGTTGTCGGATGTCGGGTGGTCAGTGTAAAACTATGAGTAGTCATACTGCTGCAACATGTGTTTGCTATACCGCATTCATCAGTATCAAGCCATAGTTCCATTTGTAGATGGGGACGGGGTGGGGGTGGGGGGTAAACTGAAACAGTTGTCAATGTTGAGCATAGAGTTGCACTTATCCTATTGTGCTGAACAATTTATATGGTGTTCACAGGTATGTAGTATATTCTCATATATGAATATTGTACCTTTGATGTAGTGACATCTCAGATTAATGCCATGGCTGAGGATGTCCAACCTTTGCTAGCTGATGTTCGTGATAGTGGCTTACTGAAGGAAGTTGAGAGTTTGACGAGAAGTTTGACACTAGCTTCTGAGGATATAAGGTGAATCTATAATTTATGTTAGTTCCCTTAACTGGAGATATCCTATTATCAACTGTTTAACCAGCATTTTGAAGATCTCTTTGCAACTTTTCGGTATAACTCAATGAATGCAGATATTACTATAATCAAAGGAAATCTATAAGAAAGGTTGCGTGCCTTGAATTGCTTGATCTCTCACTTTATCTCTCCCTTCCTCAACTTCAACTTCTCTCTATCTCCACCAGTCTCATAGGTTCTTTAATGGAGTTATAGCATTGCTACTCGTGAAAGAATCTAAGAATCTACCATAAAATATCAAGCAATCTGTAGAGTACAAGACCTTTATAAACCCTTTGAAGGCCCCTACACAACCTATATGGGGCAATTATATAACTTGCACACTCCCACACGTGTACCTGATTTCTGTTTTACACGTGTAATTCGAACATGAGTGAGAATGTTCACAGAAAAGATTGGCTTTGATACTATGTAAAAGAATCTAACCAAACCTTACAGAGTTTTCTAAAAAAGACTATGGGAAAGAATCTGAGCATTCAACAAAACCTTCCGACAGTGGTTTGAGTAAGCTAAGACCTTTATAAATCCCTTTGTAAGCACCTAGACAACTCATGTGATACAACTATGCAACTCAACATTACCCTTAATACAGATGTCAAATAAAATTTCTCCAAACTTGGTCATCCCATGCTATTAGACCCTGGTCTGCAGAAACTTTTATGACCTCCTAGGACCTTGAACGATCATCCTTTAAGCCATGTTGGTGTCTCAGCCATTTGAACAAGAATGGAAAGAGGATTCAAAAAGTAATTCATAGGATGTACTTGATACTTGTTACTTTGGTTGAATGGAACTAATCGAACAAATTAAGTTTTGCTCACGTTTCTCACCTGTTAGGCCAAAAAATTCTGTAGCTTAATTTGGAGTAAGCAAGGCCAATGAAAGAAAAAGTTCAATTAAGCAGCTAGCGAGTTTAACGAGAATATGGACTTTACACTACTCACTGCATTGCTTAACAAATACATTTCACAGATATAAAAATAAGGCATTGCATTTGCAGAGGGTAACATAATTAAACACTGAATGCATATGAATAGGTTACATACCAGTTAGCTGTGTCTTATTGCCTTTGTGCTATATGTGGTTTGTACACTTTTTATTTATTTTTAACTTTTTTACATTCAAGAACCACCTAGTTCAAATCTTGGATCTCTAGATGTGATGTCTCTTTCTTTTCCGAGATATATGTGATCTGTGTTAAAACCTGTGTCGATTCATTCAACATTTGGAAGACATAGCTGTCCCTGAAACCTTGAGACCTGTATTTATCGAGCATATTGACCCATATATATATATTACTTCACCCATACTTTCGTTTATGTGTCTTAGTTTTGACTGGGCGCAAAGTTTAAGAATGTAAAAAAGATTTTGAATCTTGTGATCTTTAAATTAAAGGTGTGTATAACATATCAAGGTTTGAACCTTGGTCTCCATTCACTTCATTGACCACTAGGCCATACCGTTGCATGGCTGTACATGTAATATACGAAAGGGTTAAAGGTTTCTAATTTTCTCATTACAAGCAGTGAGTTTCTTCTATTGACAACAGAAACAAAGTTCAGAAGCTTGTAGCTCTTCTAGTTTATGCATAAGTTGTTATGGACACTTTAAGGTTGCCTCTGTTACATTTCGCAAAGCAATGTCACTACATGCTTTTGGTCTTTTATGAACCGAATTGCAGGAGAGTACACTCCACGGTCATGACTCCTGAGAACACTGAATTGGTACGGAAGTCCATATATACGCTGGTCTTCACCTTGAAGAATATTGAGGTAATTTCCTGTGTGGTATAGCCATTCTAATGTGTGGCAGTTGCTTTCATGCTTTGTGATTTGTCATTTGTTGCATTCCGCAGAGCATTAGCTCCGACATTTTGGGATTCACTGGTGATGAACCTACTAGGCGCAACTTGAAAGTGCTTATCAAAACGCTAAGCAGGTTATTGTAAGGTTGGCAGATGTTGAATCAGATAAATGGCTTGCAATATTTGCCTAAGAGGTTCCAAGGGACCACGAAGCTTACTCTGTTTGGCAATGAGAGACCCATGGGGCTATGTGTTACGTCGGGTTTATGGCTTGTTTCTGCTAATCCAGTCGCTAGTTTACAACTTTGATCTGTAGGATTTTTAGGTGTGAAGGCTTCCTTTTCAAATTCCATCTGTGTAATGTCATTGAAGATTCTCTCATTAGTATGAGACTGAAATTTGATTCTTCTGTCACATTGCTTTCAGTTTCCTAATATCATTACTTGTCCAACCGATAACACATTTGTATTATTTTCAGTCTCATGGAAATTCCTATATATGGTTTTTGAAATTTACTAGTCCTTCCTAATCAGCAGTGTCATTGGACATGTGGTGAAGTGGTTCCTATAATTTCCTTTTGCAATTTTCAATTCCGGATTGACATATTTTCATTACAGCATCTGCAGCCATTCCAAACTTTAGCTGACTATTAGCCATAGCCTGCCAAGCTTCTAAAATCAGAAGAAGCTTCAGTTGAGAAGTGTTTTTTCTCTAAATTGTTTTTTCGCAGTTTGTGTTTGGCTATTTAATTAACTTGTGAGCAACAATTAATATTTGACCAAGTTTTTTAAAAGTGCTTTTAATAGCCCGTTTGGCCAAGCTGCAAAAATCAGCTTATTTTGAGAAGTGTTTTTTTTTCAAAAGTGCTTTTCTCAAAAGTACTTTTGGTGAGAAGCAGTTTGTGTTTGGCTAATTAGTTTGAAAAACACTTTTGAGCAGCAATGAGTGTTTGACCAAGCTTTAAAAAACTGCTTCTAAGTGTATTTTTCTCAAAAGTGCTTCTCAAAAAAGTGCTTTTGGAGAGAAGTTACTTTTTTTTGCTTCTCCAAAACTGCTTCTGCTTCTCCTCAAAAGCATTTTTTTCCTTCCAAAAGCTTGGCCAAACACCTCAATTTTTGGCCAAAAGCACTTTTGGCAAAAAAGATGCTTGGCCAAACAGGCTATAAGTGTATTTTCTCAGAAATGTTTTTCAAAAAGGTGCTTCTAAAGAGGAGCTACTTTTCTCTGCTTTTCCAAATCTGCTAGCCTGTTTGGCCAATTTTTTTTTTTGTTTTGGACCAGAAGTGCTTTTATTGAGATGTTTGGCCAAACTTTTAGAAGGAAAAAAAATTCTTTTGAGGAGAAGCAGAAAAATGTAGTTTCTCTCGAAAAGTACTTTTTAGAAATATACACTTAAAAACAATTTTCAAAAGATTGGCCAAACACTAATTATTGCTCAAAAGTGTTTTTTCAAATTAATTAGCCAAACACAAATCGATTCTCACCAAAAGTATTTTTTTGAAAAGCACTTCTCAAAATAAGCATATTTTAGAAACTTGACCAAACAGGCTATGCTTCTGCTTTTACTCAAAAGTACTTTTTCTTTTCTTCTAAAAGCTTGGCCAAACACTTAAACTTTGAAAAAAAAATAGTGCTTTTGGCCATTAAGAAGCATGGCCAAATAGGCTATATTGCATATTTCATGGTCAAATTATTTGCAAGGTCCTGAAGTTGCGAAGTCCTTAATTTTTTATTTTATCTTTTGGGGAAAAAAAGAAAGGAAAAAGTAATATGTCGTATCTCAAATTAAAATAATATTTGTTACTCTTTATCTTATTTAGTGGAGTGTTCTTTACACAATCAACTGTAATTAATAAGTTCTCAAATTGCGAGTCCTCACCATATTTGCAGCTTGGAGTTCTAGGTGTGGTTGGGGAGATCTTCATCTTGTTTCACACAGGAGTATTCATAAGTCAGTTTATTGTATGTATTTACTCACATACATAGAGGAGAAAAACTTACTCCCACTTGACGCATATCCGTAGTTCAATAATAAATCATAACTTAGAAGGTAGTAGAAAACTAGAGGATTCACGTTCCAGCGGCGACAAAAAATATTAGGTAATTTCTTCTTATCTACTTAAGTTTTGATGGGCAGAGCGATTCAGTACTTGTGCTAATGAAAAATAACAGATACTATTAGTTGAGGTGCATGTAAGTTGCTCCCGACACCACTATTATTAATAAAAAGAAGATAGTAGCGAGGATGAATTATAATTAGGTTCCCATTTGTTTTCTAGATTTTCTTATCTTAGAGAAGAACAAAACACCATCTCCTCATATTTAATTCAAATCAATCAAGGAGCCAAGGCTGCTATTGGTCATAGATCAAAGTAAATAGACAATCTGTTCAATCATTATATGAAAAATGTAAGTTAGTCCGACCCTTGAGAGAAATTAATCCAATATAAATATAATTGTTCTTACATAAAATCATAGAGTAGATCCCTATTCCTAGTCATGTAAAAATTTTCGAGCTACTATAGTTTCATGGTTTTCCACAGCTTCACAGGTGCAATGTCCTCCTAGGCATAGTGGAGTGCCTCTACTAATGGGGACTTTACAGTAAGTCACACAGTCCTGGCTGACTTTACATGGAGGGCCCCAAGCATCCACACTTTGAAAACCTATCAACATAGGAATAAAATTTGAGTAACACAGTTCTACTCATACTTTTATTTATGAAACGACATAACAAAAACATTATAAAACACGTCGGTGAAACATCTAATTATAGGAAAGCCTACTGAGTTAGGTTAGTCAATCTACGTGACTCAAGCATCAGTTTCCGAGAAGGGATAATTATATTACTTTTTGATTCGACTCTCGTTCTCTTTCTTATTTACTGTTCGTCTTTCTCTACAAAAAATTTATATAAAATCCTCTCAATCGGCTAAAGGCGCACACATAAAGAAATGTCGTAGATCATGAAATAATAAAATAAAACGGTTTTTAAGAAAATGTGGTGATTATACTCTTCACATTAATTTTGCAATTTTGTTATAAAAGGATTGTAATTTCCAAATGGGATTTCTACATTAGGTGGGTTATATGTGAATATATAAACAAATAAATAACAAGTGTGTGTTTATTAAAGATGTGTGTGTGAGAGAGAGAGACCAATTGAGATAAGAATGACAAACACCAAGGGAAACAAAGTGTATGAAGCTTTCCTCATAGCCATAGAGTTACTTATGTGATCGGTGATTATGAAGAATTAAACTCTATTATGATTTGTAGCTTGTACAAAAACTTGCAACCCCTATTGAGCTATATATAGTGCGGACAATAAGTTGATTTGAGGTAATTGCTATCTCTATGATTTGGGCAAAAATGGAAGAAAATTGAAAGCTCAATATAGTTAATGGCTGTCATCACAATCACTTAAGGCATGTAATTGAATTGTCATAGAACCAATTGCCTAAAGACATAGATGTTTCACTCAATTCCTTCTCTTGTAATCTACAACATATTACTTTCCCAAAAAGTGGGGAACTAGCCTATTAAAATATTTATTCCTTTCTACTCTCAAAAAAGATGAGAGTATTATATATTTTGAATAGATTTACTTGAAAAAAGATCCAAACACAATGTAGTTTTTTTTTAGTGCAATTGCTTTAGGAATGAAGTGATCACGTTCCGAAATAGACAATGTCTTTGGTCGAGAGGAGATGATGGTAGACGCCCGCGCTTCCTCTTGGAACTTATGTACGGTTCAATTGTTAATAAAATAGTTTTGACCTTTGTTTCGACAAAGGAACTCAAGCATGAACTAGGTTTATATATAGTGTACACAGATGTTACATCTCATATTTTCGTACGTGAAAGTACGCCATAAATAAATTGATGAAAGCTTGGAAATGAGATGTTACATCTCGCATTTTTGTACGTTAAAGTTTTATTGTAAGTTAATCGACGTAGGCTCAAGAATGAGATTATTTTGGGATTATAAGTATTATGCTATTTCAAACAAGGGATAAGTAAATTCGTGAAGGTGAGAAGGTAAGCAAATCGAAGAAAATGAGTTTCGTCGAAGTTTGACAATTTTGGATAAAATACGATTCGAGCTATAACACTCGGTATTTATGGACTAGTGCCATACAAGGTACCCCATGACCACGATAGTAGGGTACATAAAGTATGTTAAAAGTGAGTAATATTATATGTAATTTGAGATAATTCTTAATTATGTGGATAATTGAATAATTATTGGTCAATGGAAAATTAACAAGTTAATCAAGAGATTAGTGAATAATTAATGATAATCTTAGATAAGACCAAGGAACTCTTGATGTGGCAGCCAGCAAAGTCACAAAATATAACTCTTAAATCATTCTTCAAGGTAGCAAAATTTGTAAGTTTAGTGGCTTATTAGTCACCATACAAAGTGAGGACCACAACCCATAATGTTAAGAGCCTTTCCTATATTATTATTTGAGATACATAGATTTGGAAAGGGACGGATGGATTCTCAACAAATTGAAGATGCTTACATCAAAATCTCCAAGACATGTGTTATGTTACGCAACGCCTTCCTGATGTTCTTTGGAAGGGCAATGTAAGGCTAAGCAACCGATGTCAGTGCGGTTGCTATCCGCCAATGAGGTCCCCTCCGCACGCTAGACTAGAATGTCAGTGCCGTGCGGGAAAACCAATGTCACGAGCAATTGCAGAAGCTGAGAGAGAATTGGGTTTTGAATGATGATGATTTTATTGATGAATGAAATGCTGATTACAAAAGATGCGGTGTCGAGGGGGAGAGACACCAGTACAGAAAATTGATTGCTGAAAATGTTTGATTGCTTGATCCCCCCTAATAATGCTTAAAAAAAATAAACCAAAGTTGCAAGACTAGTCCTAATAAAGCTATATAAGCACACTGAATGAAAATGATGTAAACTAGCCTATAATTACAATGAAAAGGACTCAGTTTATTACAATGTAGAACTAAGTCCAATGGCAACAACTTTGTCTTGCGGGTCAGGGTCTGCGCGAGCGGTGTTGTGGGCGCGCGCGACACTTGCTGTGTTGGCCTGAGGCTGGGCGCTGGCGAGGCATCAGGATCTGCGTGCGTGGCATTGTCAGGGCGCGCGACGCTGTTGTCATTGGCCATCCACTGGGCGCTGGCGAGAGGCATCGGTAGGGCGACAGAGGCGCATGCGCATTTGTCACTTGGTGCAGCCAAGACCACGGGGCCGACCATGGTGCTAGGCATTGTGAGGCTTGCTAGGCCGCCATGGGCGCGATCAAGGGGTCATGGGGCGTGTCTGGAAAGTAGCCCATGACATTCTCCCCCACCTGAGTTGGCGCCGTCCTCGGAGCCTTATGATGATGATGATGATGATGCTTCTGGTGGTTGTTGGATGGGAGGTCTGCGCCCCTCTGTTCTGTGAGCTTGCTGTTGTAGCGACACAATGATTTCATGCGGCTGACGTGGAAGACTGGATGGATCTTCCACCAGGATGGAGTTTTCACCTAGTATGTGGACTTCCCAATACGTTTTTCGATGGGCAGGGGCCCGATGTAATTTTGTTGCAGGCGAGGGTCATGGGTTCTCTCTGCAAACAAGTATCGCTTTGGGATGCATAACATTACTTTGCCCCCTGTTTGATGTTGAGCAAAGCAAAGCTTTTGTTCGGTGAACCTTTTTGCCCGCTCTTGGGCTTTGACGAGATAGCTCCATACTATCCCCATGTTGCGCTCCCATTCGCTCGAGAAGTTGGCAGCTCGAGGAGATTTCGGCATGGTTAATGCATTCACCATTTGCGGGAGAAGTGGTTGCTGTTCGGTAACAATTTCAAAAGGGCTTTTGTTTGTATGATGACTCTTTTGAGAATTGAAACACAGTTGAGAAACATCCAAGAGCTTCACCCAATGCTTCTGTGATCCGGTTGCAAAGTTGCGGAGATATTCCTCCATCATGTCATCGAGCCGGTCTGTCTGGCCATCCGATGGTAGATGGATGTCTGAGTTGTGACTCAATGTTGACCCAAAACACCTGAAGAGATGGGTCCAAAAGTTGCTAGTGAAGCGTGAGTCGCACCCACTAACAATGTCTTTGGGCAGGCCCCAATGTTTGACAATGTGTGAGAAGAAGAGTTGAGTTGTATCTTCTGCTGATGCGTTTTGCGGGGCTGCTATGAAGGTTGTATAGTTTGAAAACTGATCTATGACAACCATGATAGATGCAAGATTACCGACTTGGGGCAATCCCGTGATGAATCTGAGGGAAACACTTTCCCATGGTCTCTGAGGGATATGTAATGGCTACGAAGGTCCTTTATGTGATGAGTGATCCGACTTGTCCTTGTGGCATAGCTGGCAAGTCTTCACACGCTGAGGAGCGTCACCAGTCTCTTGAGGCCGATGACCTGATGGCTGATTGTTGCTGCGAAGGGTAGCCGGAACCAGGGGTTCATGTCTGTTGACTACCTTCTCCAACTGCATGGCCGAGATGTTTTCAGCAGCCATCTTTATGGGAAAGCATGGTATGGTGCAGGGCTTGGCCCCATTTCCTCCCATCATCAGGAACATGTTGACATATGGTACCGGTATGGTGTTGGTTTGCCTCATGAACTCCAAACCCACTATGATGTCGAAGTCATCTATGATTGCGATGCGCAGGTCGATGCTTCCTTTGTATGGGCCAAGTTTCACTAGGACATTTGTAGCTGTTCCACCCAATGTCTAGGGTGGTGAGTTGATAGCCTTGACGCGGCCTTTGATCTTTTGCACAACAAGACCCAGGCGCTCTACTTGAGTTGACGACAAGTAGTTGTGGGTGGCACCTATATTTATCAATGCGTGAAGGGGCTTGGCGTTCACTTTCAATTCGACAAACATTAGGGTCCTCGCTGTTTAGGAGGTCTCTCGTCCATCTTTTCCTTCCCTTTCTTGGTGATTGGGACTGAGATTTTCTTAGGAGGACATGCACTGGTCCCCGCTAAGGTATGCGGGATAGAGCCAACAATTGCATTGAAGGCCCCTACCTGGTCTTCTTCTGATGTGTCTGATGCGCCGCAATGACGGCATTCTGAGGGAGGCTTTCTCCCCTGATTGTTGTTGATGGATGCAGCACTGTTGCTGTTGGAGGGAGGAGTCTTAGTTTTGGATGCACTCCGATCTCCCCCACTTTTGCTTGGGCCACCATTGCTGGGATGGTTCCCGTTGAATCCCCCTCGGACAGACGGCTGGGGCCTGTCGTTCTGAGTTCCCAAATGATAATCGCCAAGGCATTCTGCAGCTTGAATGGCCTTGGGCAGGGTGTCTACCCGTTGTCTCTGTAGTTCCATACGGGCATGAGGTTTCAAACCTTCTATGAATGCGAAGAGTTTGTCTTTGTCCCCCATGTCGCGTATGTTTAGCATGAGTGCAGAGAATTCACGCACGTACTCTCGCACTGATTTGGAAAGATATTGCATGTGGATGCGGAAGAGTTGAGTCAAAGGAAATCAATTCTGCATGATGCTTATGATGAGTAAATGTAAGGTCTTCAACAGATCATGTATGTACTAAGTGTCACACCTCCTTTTTCCCGAAAGGGGATGTAAGGGATATAAGGAGTTTTTTCAATTTAAGTGACATTAATCGAAATGGAATTATTTATTTAATTTTAGAGCTGCCACTTGGAATAATTTATGGTGCCCAAGTCGAGGAAAATTTGACTTCGTTTAAAGTCTGCGAAACCAGAAAAATTAGGTAAGGAATTTTGATAACCCGAGAGAAGGTGTTAGGCATTTCCGGGTTCCGTAAATTTAGCACGGTCGCTTAATGACTTATACTTGTCTTATTTTATCTAATAACCATTTTTTGGACCTATGTGTATTTTACCCTTTTACCGCTACTACATCCTTGATTACTCGTTATTTAAGACGAGTTATGCGTACCTATACTCGTTTAGTTTTAGTGTATCAAAAATCATGTCACGCGTACGTGTACACAATTCACGACATTTAGTTTTATTTAAGAAAAAGTTTGTTTAAAGTTGTGCGGACGCGTACCTTGAATTTATTTGAAAAAACCGTAATCATGATAGCAATTTAAAAACTGCGCCCAAAGCATTTCTATGAATATTTGATCAAGGCGTTTTATTTACTAATGTTTGACCATAGTCACGCGAACACATACCTTGGTTTATTTTTTTGCATCACAACTATGTCACGCAAGCGTGTACATAATTGTAATAGTTAGTTCGATTAAAATTATACCTAAAGTTATTATTATGTTTCTAAACTAAGTACCCTATGCCATGTAACTAGGTGTAAAGATCCAATACTATGTGAGATATCTATTTGAATCAAATGGGGCAACTTATGTATTATTTGTCAAAAAACAAGCCCAAATTCAAAGTTTGAGACCTGATAAGGACTGAGTCCAAATGAACTCTAACCCAAGATATGTATTATTCGTTATTGATCCTAGCTAATGAATTCAGTTTGAAAGAATTTGGGCCTGCTTGTGTCACGATCCAAAATCTACTAAGGGTCGTGATGGCGTCGGACACCGCTGTCAGGCAAGCCCACCATAAATACTTAATTAAATTCTCGTTTAAATAATTGTGAAAACTATGATTTTCCTTCAATTTGGCTAGCAAAAGATAATCTTTACAAAATAAATAAAAGAATATTTAGAAGTTAATACAGAATACCCCATAATCATCCCAGAACTCGGTGTCACAAGTGCATGAGTAGTTTCTAGGAAATAATGTAATACAACAACTATCCGGAATACAAATTGGACAGAAAAGAAAATACAGTACAATACTCTAAAGGAGACTCTACTGGATGTGGGTCGTCTCGAGAGGTACAACTCACCTAAGTCTCCGTATCAACCATGCCGCTGCACCCAACTGGCCCACTAGACATACATGTGCCCATGCAACAAAAATGCACAGCAAGTGTAGTATGAGTACAAAACAATGTGTACCCAGTAAGTATCCCGTCTAACCTTGAAGAAGTAGAGACGGGAGGTCAACTTCGACACTTACTAGTGGTCCAATAATAATATATTAATAATACGAATAATCATGGATTTATTATAAACGGCATTAAACTCAAGTAAGTCAAGAAACAAGTAAACATTCCCTTTTATATTTAGAAGTCTCCAAATTCACAATCCATTATTTATCAATTTATCTCAGACCAGGGAGGCAATATCAATTTGTAAATCTCAAGCAAGCATTACAAGCATGCACAAATCATGCCGAGATCGTACGGCCTGATCCAACAAATATTTAAACTGTGCACTGCTAGAGGGTCGAATGGCGCGAACCATAGATGCATCTATTACCCCGCTCGCGAATCATACATGAAACAAGATCAAATATAAATAATAGAGTTACCCCGCTCGCGAATCATACGTGTGATGCAGGTACTCATAGATAAACACATTCAAACAGTCAATTAAGAATTTATCAAGAAACATTTATCCAAGGAAAATCAATTCTCTTTTAACGATTTAAGAAAATGAGGTTTAACCCTTTTTAGATTTTTTTTACTAATTCGTTATGATTTAGGCAATTTTAGTTGTCAATAAGATTACAAATATTTCAGGTATAACATGCTTTTGGGTCCTAGACTACCCGGACTTAAACATAATAGTAGCTATACACAGACTCTCATCACCTCGTGCGTACGTAGCCCCCACAGATAGGAGCACATAACCAATTATTTCACTTATGGGGACAATTCCCTCTTACAAGGTTAGAAAGGAGACTTACCTCACTCTGAAGTCCAATAACCGACTTCCAAGCCCCTTCGACGACTCAAACCGATGACCCAATACTCCAAAACTAGCCAAATAACAGGCAAACCAATGAAAATACATCCTAATACTCATAACAATTCAATTTATGTAAAATCCCAACTCCACTCGAAAAGTTGACAAAATCACCCTCAGGCCCACGTGCCCGGATTCTGAAAGTTTTCGATGATAAAGTTTACCCACAACCTCACGATCTAAAATATATAATTGGCTCTCAATTTCATGTCCAAAATCGTGGTCAAAATCCAAAAATACAAATTTCCTAGGTTTCCTTCAAAATCCCAAAATTTCTTGATGGGTTTTCAATATATTTGCCTTATGCTTCTTATGTTTTGATGATCTAACAAACTTATTGTTAAGAACTAGGTAGAGAACCTGACTCACTTGGTACACATCTCAAATGAACAAAGTCCAGTCTGATCTCCAACAAATGAACTACTACAAAGAGGAACACATCAAGGACCTGATCCCTTGGTGTTCTCTGACAGAAGTACAAGTCAACAACAACTGGAACGCAAATGCAAAAAGTGACTATATGCAGAAAGTAACTGTCTGCAACTGTACACGCGACACTGCAGCAATCATTTCTCATTAGGAAGAAGCGTGTACCAAGAATTGACATCACCATTGTGATGTCTTTGGTAGTATAACAACCTGGTGCAAGGCATAAGATATTTACTTGAGCATTTAGTGATATTCTCTCAAGCATTAAAGTGTTCATCTAGCATTGAAGTCACAAGTGTGTCAAGAAAAAGAAGACAACTCCACTAAAGGATTAGTTTCACAATAAGTCTATGTGTATCCGTAGTTGAGTTGTAATCTTGTTATTTGTTCTTCATTGTAACTCCTATCTTGCTTTCTTAGAAGCTGTGTTTTAGGAAACCCAAAACTCACTAACCCTCTAAGTTTGTGTTGTGACTAGAGTTAGTCATAAGTTAAAGTCTTTATAACTAGAGAGTGAAAAAGTGGCTTGTGGTAAGAGTATCACAAGTTAGTTAAGTTGAAGTCTTTGTAATAGAGTCATTACAAAGTAGCTTGTAATAGTGAGATTACAAGTTAGTGAAGTTGAAAGCCTACAAGTGTAGGTCGTGGTTTTTGTCCCATTGAGTGGGATTTTTCCACGTAAAAATCCAGTGTCTTTTTTACTTACTGCTTCATAAGTATTCTCAGTAGAAACTCATATAGGATCAGGGGCTCTATAGTTTGGAGGACTCATATAAGCTATCAATTGGTATCAGAGCAGGTTCTTTCTAAAAGGTTAACACCTAGAAAGGATCTCAATGGATGCTCCACCCAACTTTGAGGAAGGATTATCAACCTACAGACCTCCTAGATTCAATGGTCAGTACTACGGCTGATGGAAAACTTGGATGCATGATTTTATAATGGCCAAATATTTAGAACTATGGGACATCATATATGATTGTCCACATGTTCCTATGAAGAAGCTTGGAGAAACTGGATCAATGGTGCTGAAAGATAGAAAGGAGTACAGTGATATTGACAGAAAAGCTGTAGAAAAGAACTATCGTGCCAAGAAAATCTTGGTATGTGGTATAGGATCTGATGAGTATAACAGAGTCTTAGCTTGTGATTATGCCAAAGAAATATAGGAAGCATTGCAAACCGCACACGAAGGAACTACTCAGGTTAAACAGTCCAAGATTGACATGCTCACCACTGGGTATGAGCTCTTCAGGATGAAGGATGATGAGTCTATACAAGATATGCGCACAAAATTTACATCCATCATAAATGAGTTTCATTCACTTAGAGATGTTATTCTCAGAAACAAGCTTGTAAGAAAAATTCTCAGTGTTCTACCTGATTCTTGGGAGAGTAAGGTAAATGCCATCACTGAAGCTAAAGATCTACAAACTCTAACCATGGATGAGCTGATTGGTAATCTGAAGACATACGAAATGAAAATGAAGAAAGACAGTGAAAGGAGAGAGCCAAAGAAGGAAAAGAATCTGGTACTCAAGGCTGAAAACAGTGACTCAAGTGAAGAAGATAGTGATATGGCCTATCTTACTAAAAGGTTACAAAAGATGGTTTGAAGGAATGGTGGTATACCAAATAGGGGCAGTTCAAGTAAGGCAAGGAACAATGATCTCTGCCAAAGGTGCGGAAAGTCAGGGCATTTCATCAAAGACTGTCCACTTTTGAAACAGGAGCAATACAAACAAAACCCTGACAAAACAATTAAAGGAACTCGATTCCAGACAAACGATTCAATCGAAAAAGTGCAGTTGGCAATATTGTGAAGCAGGCTCTTGCTGCTTGGGGAGACTCCTCCAGTGAATCAGAAAGGGAACCAGATGCAGAAAATAACTCAATTATGGTAGTGGAAATTGATGCAATGAAATATGACTGACTATTCACGCTGATGGCTCAATTTGACGATGATGAAGAGGATGAAAATGATGAGTTAAATTTCAGGGATGTTCAGAGAAATTTGAAATCCTACTCTTCTAAGAAGTTAAGGTCATTAGTGTGATGACCCGACCAGTCTTCTCATGAGTTACCGCTTTGTTTTTCCTATTTCTGCTTCTTTATGCTTTGTTTATCCGTGTTATGTGGTATCGGGTTGGTCGGATTGAGTTCGGAAAGGATTTGGTAAGGTTTGAGATACTTAGTCTCTTTAGAGTGAGTTTAAGTTGGAAAAGTCAACCGAATGTTGACTTATATGTTAGAGGGCTCGAATGTGAGTTTGATGGTTTGGTTAACTTTGGGAGGTAATTTGTGACTTAGGAGTGTGATCGGAATGAGTTTTGGAGGTTCGGAGTAGATTTAGGCTTGAATTGGCGAAGTTGATATTTTGGCGATTTTCGATTGATAGGCGAGATTTTTATATAGGGGTCAGAATGGAATTTTGAGAGTTGCAGTAGTTCCGTTGCGTCATTTGGGATGTGTGCGCAAAAGTTTAGGTAATTCGGACATGGTTTGGTTAAGTTTTTGATCAAAAGCGGAATTCGAAAGATTTTAGAAAGTTTGGCTTGAATCCGATGTGTTTTGGTTGATTTGATGTTGTTTGAGGTATTTTGAAGATTGGTACAAGTTTGAATAAGGTATTAGGATATGTTTGTGTTTTGGTTGAGGTCCTGGAGGTCTCAGGATAATTTCGGATGGTTGACGGGGAGTTTGAGGAATGTTTGCAGCTGCTGAACTTTTGTTGCTTCTGGTATTTCCGCACTTGCGGATTGGGGACCGCAGATGCGACGCCGTACGTTCGGGAGATTGGCCCCAAAAGTGAAAAAGGGCCTGATGGGCAGCGACCACAGAAGCAGTTAGGGTGACTGCATCTACGATGTCGCAAATGTGGAAGGTTGACCGCAGAAGCGGCTTTAGCCGTTAAGTGAGGAACCGCAGAAGTGGTTATTTGGCCGCATATGCGAAAATGACTGGCCAGAAGGTATAAATCGTGGCCTTCGCGAATTTTAGCTATTTCACCATTTCTGACTTCGGCTTTGGAGCTTTTTGGACTATTTGAAAGATGGATTTCAATGGAACTTCATTGAGGTAAGGAATTTGGACCTAAAACTCGTTCATATGCTATTACTACACGGATTAGATCTAGAATCATGAAAATTAAGGATGAAAATTGGGGAAACTAGGGCTTGGAAACTTAGACCTTTGATTGAGGATTTGAAGGACCATCTAAGGTCGGATTTCAGAACTTTTGATATGTATGAACTCGTGGGGAGATAAGGAATCTATTGATGTAAAAATTACCGAATTCTGAGACATGGGCCTGGGGGTCGGATTTTGGTAATTTCGGGATTTATGTTGTAAATTGATTATTTTCGCTTGGGCTTTGTTCCCTTAGCATATTTTGACGTCCTCGTTTTGATTTTGGATAGATTCGACGTGAGTGGAGGCCGATTTGAGGGGCAAAGGCATTGCGAGCTAGAGATTTGACCGGTTCGAGGTGAGTAATGATTGTAAATGATGTTCTGAGGGTTAGAAACACTGGATTGCACATTGTAGTGCTATATTGAGGTGAGACACACGCTTGATGAGGAGCGTGGGGTCGTTCACTATTGGGGATTGTGACTTGGTCCGTCTCGATTGATGATTTTACCACGTATTTGACTAAAATTTATTTGCTATTATCATGATTTGGGTTGAATGCCATATTTGGGCCTTGTGCCAACTATTTGAACCCTTCAGGGATTTTTACTGGTATTTCCTCACTTTTTTGACTTTATACTTGAACTCAGTCATGTTATATTTCATTGTTTTCGTACTCAGCCATGTTTACTCTGTTTTACTTACATGATCTTTTAAATGATATTTTGGGCTGAGAAACATGTTTTACTACTGCCCAAGTGGCTTGTGAAAATTTTTGACTGAGTAAGGCTGAGGGCCTATGTTGTGAGGAAACATTTGATACTGATTATGAGGCCAAAGGCCTGAGATATGTATGCCATGAGGTGGCTTGATTGATATAAGACCGAGGGCCTAGTGATGATGCCACGAGGTGGATTGATATTGCGCTTGGGTCGTAAGGGGCCCCTCTAGGAGTCTGTACACCCCTAGTGAGCGCGGGTACCTATTGTGATGTGAGATTGATCCCGAGGGACTAGTATTATTCTATGTGATTGCCCGAGGGGCTGGTATTGTTCTGAGATATTTCCCGAGGGGCGGATTTGTTGATACTGTGACCGAAGGTCGAACGTTTATGTGTTTACTTTTCATAATTGACTGTAAATTTCCTGCTTAATTGTTGAAAAAGGCTTTTCATGAAATAAATTTTGAGTTAAGCGATTTTACCTATCTTTCACTGATTCTCGGATTTTTAAACGGGTTTACTGCTTCATTATAGAATGCTTTGTGCTTCACGTGATATCTTGCTTTCGGTCTTTATTTAAACTTGTTATTCACTGAGTTGGAGTACTCACTTTACTCCCTGCATCCCGTGTGCAGATTCAGGCATCGCGGATCCCGCCAGTGTGAGTTGAGAGCTCCCAATAGATATACTGACTTCGACACCAATTACTTCTTAAAATATAACACCTCCATTCTCCAGGCGGGCTCCTAACTTCAATTACTTCTTTAAAATGTAACACCTCCATTCTCTAGCGGGCTCCTGACTTAAACAACTTTCTTAAAATGTAACACCTCCATTCTCCAGGCGGGCTCCTGACTTCAACTGCTTCTTAAGATATAACACCTCCATTCTCCAGGCGAGCTCCTGACTTCAACTGCTTCTTAAGATATAACACCTCCATTCTCCAGGCGGGCTCCTGACTTTAACAACTTTCTTACAATATAACACCTCCATTCTCCAGGCGGGCTCCTGACTTCATCAGCAACTTTGAAAAATAAATCGCCATTCCCTTCTTCAGGGGGGCTCCTGACCTCAACAACAACTTCAAAAAATAAATCGCCATTACGTTCTTCAGGGGGGGCTCTTGACCTTAACAACAACTTTGAAAAATAAATCGCCATTCCGTTCTTCAGGCGGGCGAGACTTCAACAACAACTTCGAAAAATAAATCGCCATTCCGTTCTTCAGGGGGGGCTCCTAACCTCAACAACAACTTTGAAAAATAAATCGCCATTCCGTTCTTCAGGGGGGCTCCTGACCTCAACAACAACTTCGTAAAATAAATCGCCATTCCTTTCTTCAGGCGGGTGAGACTTCAACAACAACTTCGAAAAATAAATCGCCATTCCGTTCTTCAGGGGGGCTCCTGACCTCAACAACAACTTCGAAAAATAAATCGCCATTCTGTTCTTCAGGGAGGGCTCCTGACCTCAACAACAACTTCGAAAAATAAATTGCCATTCCGTTTTTCAGGGGGGCTCCTGACCTCAACAACAACTTCGAAAATAAAGCACCATTCCGTTCTTCAGGGGGGTTCCTAACTTCAACAACTGGTGTCTCATTTCTATGCGAACTGCTGGGGATAACACTTTTTCAAAGATATGTTATCTTACTCCTTCAAAGACTACTTCCCTTAAGACTGATGTTTCATTCCTCTGCAAACCGTTTCCTTTTGCAAAACTGGTCTTCCTCTTTTCCTTTCCTCAAAACTGCAAAACTGGCGTTCCATTCTCTCTTCAAAAACATGCATTCCTTCAAAGACTTCTTTTTTTTTCCTTCGAAGATTACCTCTCTTAAACTCGCGTTATTTTCCTCCTGAAACTGCTGGGGATACCGCTTTGCACCAAACTTGTCTTAGACTTCCCGAAAATTTTCGAAATGAACGAAAATTTTCTGCCCCAGTTCGACAATCTTTCTTGTGGCGCATCTTTCCGTCATCAGTAACATTCCCTGCCCCTGCTTCAAATCAAAGAAAATTTGGTCAGTTTAAAATGTGGTGGTTGGTTGTGATACTCCTGCTGGGAATGCTATCAACCATTTTCCCATCTATGCGTTATCTGACCATCTTGAAGCTTGGTTGATACCTTCCGACCTTCTTGACGATTCCTTATTCACAAACCTCTTAACAATTTTTCCAGTCTCCTTATCTGACCTCATGTATTTTCGTGACTGTTGATTTTACTTGAAGATCTTGCATGTTCATTGATTAACCACTTCCTCCATCGTTTGTGTTACTGAAACACATTTTCTCGGTGCAGACCCAATATCTTCTTTTGTGGTACTGTCCGTGAACTGGCATTTCCCCAACCTTTGAGCCTCCTATGAATTCCCAATTATGTCTATTGCTTTCCGCGTTGTTCTTTCTTGATTTTCCGCTGGCCTTGGCCTTATAACTCTCGATTTCTGCTGGGGATATCCTTCTTGATACTGGTCCATCCTTCTATCAATCTCTTCATCGAATATACCCTCGGTTCAATTCCCCTGGGCCTCTTTTTGTTGCACTGTCCCTGAATTGATATGGACCAATCTTGGGTATTTTGCATGAACCTCAAAGCACGTTGACTATTACCAGCTAATTGCGCTTGTTCTTTCCTGACTTATACCACTTTGATGTACTAGTCAGATCTCGTCTTGCATAATTGGAAAGCTGATGGCAAATTTTGAAATCATTTCTTGCTTGTTCTGACCAAAGAGACTCAAGAAGAGGAAATTACAAAGGTAAAAGGAACAGAGTAAAAGGCAAAAGAAAGAGATGACTCCTAGCAAGAAAACTACAAAGTAAAACCTATCAGATGTGGATACCAACTCTACTGGCTATGACATGCACACGCGGTCTATCCTCCGTCGTTAATCGCCTTTCACAATCTTCGTCTGGTGCTTTCCTGTATGATCCTCAATCTTTATTTGACTTGTACTGCCCGAAGGGTTTTCACTATCAAGCCTCTCTCATTTTGATTTTTCTCTCAACTTATAGCAGCCTCAAGGTGCCCGTGAAGGTTTTCACCGATAAGACTCTCTCATTTTATTACTTTTATGTCGGGGATCAGAGTGTTATTCTCGACTTCCATTTACATGACTTCGCATCTTTCGAAGACTGGTCAAAAGGTCTTTCTTTGGACTGTAACGTGAGGTTTTGGATAGGGCTAGAAATAAAGGGTATTAACAGCTCAAACGAATCAATTTGGGTTCAAAATTTACAACCTTCGAAACTAGATTTCTTTACATCAAATACAACTTCTGCCCTAGTTTCTTGCTTGGGGATTTTTGAACTTTTGTTACACTATAATACACTGTGTTACCCTATGACCGAGCCGTGAGGCGCCTACGTATACTTCTTTTAGGAATCAGGTCAAACGTAGTTTCCAATTCCTCTTTTTGTTTTCCTTTTCCCTTATTTATTATTTTCTTTTCTTTTCTTTCTGTTTCTCTCATTTATCCTTTCTCCTTTCTCTTTTGTTATTTTGTTGTTTCTGTTGTTTTTTTCCTATTTATTTTTCTTTTTCTTTATCTTCCATGCTTGTGTTTTCTAATCTTTGCTACTGATTTCGAACAAGGGGTATAAAAGAAAACCAATAAGGCTCAGAGGGTTAACGAAGGATAAAGTGTTTAGATAGAAGAATAAAATGCCTTCGTCATTCCAATCTTCAAAACATGCCAAGCACAAACAACATAATTAAACATTCGCCACATCTTCTGATTGTGCCGAACTTGATAACCATATCCACACATTCGCCTTTTCATTTGTTATTTTTAAAGCACCGTTGGGCAATACTCTCACTTTCGTTACCATGAACGACCCCCTTGACAATATGGCTAACTTGCTTTTATGGTTTTTCTTTATGTTTTACTTGCCCCAGTTTCACATGGCTCGGGCTTCAAATGATCTCAAGTTGTTCCTATTTATATTAAGTGTCCCGATCATCTCCCAATGGATTTATAATTAACTCTTAAGATTAGGCCCAAACTGTGCGCGCATGTCATGTCACTAGAATCGGCGTTGAATAAAGACAAAACAAAAGGATAAAAAGAACTAAACAAAGAAGATGACTGGAGGTAACAAAAGACCGGAATTTGCATTAGACAAGCGTGAAACGGTTCGCATAACGAAACAAGCAAAACAACTGGGGTACAACCTTGGAACAAACCTAAAACAATCCTAGACAACACTAAACAAACCACTATGACAAAATGGAAGGATAAAAGGGTTTGACACAAGACAATGTCTGGATTGCAACCCTGCAAATAACCCGAACAACAGAAATGATAACAAAATGAACCACCAAAACTCCTCCCTGACCAACCAAGAAAAGAGCGTCTTTCCATTTGCCAAGCTCGGCATCTTAGCCACTGAATTCGGCATCAACATTACTGGGACCTCCACCAACTTCCATCTCATTGTTCTTAACAAACTGCTTTTGGGTTCCCTTTGCGGGCTCGTTCTTAAGAGCAACCTCTGATAGCACTGAAAACTCTGCAACACGCGGACCTCCAAGGATCTCAGAAGACTTCTCATATTCCTTTTCAAAACAAGTCATATTCAAAATATGCATCTCATTACGAATAGGCGACGGACTTTGGCTAGTGTCTGTTGCATCTGGATTTTGCATGACAATGTCACCTGCATCAATAAGCTTCTGAATTACTTTCTTCAGCTTCCAACACTTCTCTGTGTCATGCCCCGGGGCATCTGAGCAATATGCGCACCTTCGAGAAAAATCAAACTTCTTTGACAGAGGGTTTGGCATTTTTATATGAATCGGCTTCAACATGTCCAATTGCTTCCACTTTTGGAACAAATCGGCATATGATCCTCCAATAGGGGTGAAAGCCTTTTCTTTTTTCAGCAACCTCTCATTCTTAAATGCTTGATTGGGCCGGAAACCTGATCCAGAGGGCTTTCGGTAGGCTTGTGAGGGTGGATAGGCATTTTGTGGAGCTGGGTACTGGGAAAGTGAAGCATGTTTTTGGGGGTCCCGTGGAGAGAAGTAGCATTTGGGAGGGGAGTAGCGTTGGGAGAATATAGTTGGATGACGAGTGATGGAGCTACTCGGGTGGCTGGGAAAGCTATCATAAGTGGGCAGATATGGAGAGTACGGGGGATCATCCGTTATTGTGTTAGGTGTTTGGGTAAGGATAGAGTTCAAGCAGCTAGGCGGTGGCGGCGGTGGTGCTTTCCCAGTCCTCCATGCCCGATACATGTCTGCCACATGCTGTCTCAATATTCTTACCTCTTCTACCAACCCGTAGTCCTGTTCAACCCACTACTTTCGGGCATCAGTATCAACCCGCTCAGTTCTGTTGTTCTCTGCCATTGTCTTTTGCCTTTGTGTTGCAGGGAAGCGTTACTTTAGAATCACAACCAACCACCTTTCTGATTATTGAAAGAGGACAAAATGGAAGCAACCTGTTAGCGTTAGGGCTTTCAACAGATAAGAAAACACACATTAAGGATGCAATGCAACTAGGCAATTAACCCTTTCTATCATGCATTTGCTTCAGTTACGTGCGTCATTCCGGCTTCTTGTAATTGTGCTCCCTTTTTCTTTTTTTTTTCTTTTTCTTTTTAATGGTGGTCGAATCTTACGTTGATTGCCTACGTATCACGTCCCCGCATGAATCAGACCGTGCGTAGTTCTGACCACAAGTGCGAGAAAACAAAGACACCATTTTTTGGATTTTCAATCTTTATTAGCAAAACGATCTATTACAAGGTGAAACACTTTTTTAGAAGGAAACTGACAGACTTGACACAGACTACAGACTTTATGCAAAAGGGAAATTACAAACTCCAACGGACAACAGACTCTGAAGACAAAGAAAATACAGACTTCAAACTGTGAATGTCTTAGAGTTTTTAATTTTGGCATACGCGGGGCGTCGTTCGGCCTCGCCGCGGGTTTTGGTGCACGGCCCCTCTGCAGATCTTTTAAATCTTCCATAACCTGGTGGACATGAATCATTTTTGAAGCAAAGAAGGTGGTACGGGACATATCCTCACAAGCTAGGCACTTTATGGTGATGTAGTGCCTGATATCATCGATTCTTCCCTTGATTCTGTCCCTTTCCATAAGCAATCACTCTATTTGTTGATTTCATATCCCCAGCACTTTGAGCGTTGTAAAAGAGTTGATCCTGAAACCCATTCATCTGTTTCTCCATCCGGGCCATCGGATCATAGCAGCGCTTCCTATCTGTTCTGGCCTCTTGGGCTTATCTAAAGATCCGCTCTTTGAGAGTGGACATTGTTTTGCTCAATATAGTGATGTTCCCTTCGGAGTCCCTCTTTATTCGTCGCGTATGCGCTTAATGTACCCCTCGAAGAAATCGGCCTCGGCTTTACAAGCTGTGAGAGCTCGGTATATCTCGGATATCATCATAGGGGCCAGTGTGCTTTTATTGTTGGCAATTAGGGTTTTGACGACTTCCGCTACCTTTAAATCAATATTTTTGTCTTTCCGTGGAAATGCCACAATGCCCCAGAATGCTACTATGAAGGCGAACCGCCTATGTTTATCCTATTTTGTCCGATTCCCTTTGCTACAAACCCCGCTTTTTGGATCATCGAACACCTCCTATATGTCCAGGAACTGTAGAGTAGAGAAACTTTATCCGACTCAGAGTACGGGACTCCCTTGCTTATCTTTAGTTGATCCATGACCTGGTGCGTATCGACGACTCTTGGAACAATCAGGTATTTGTGCCTTAGCCCTTCAGTAATGTCCCTATAACCTGCTACCACTTTTGGGGTGAGTTCGAAATCTGAGAAGTGGACTACATTGTGGGCTGTGTCCCCAAAAATGTAACCAAAGCTTTTATGATATTCCCCTAGGATTAGTCTTCAGCAACCCAGTGAGGTCTCCCAGGTATAGCTTGACCGTGTCGCGCTCTGATCCGCCTAAATCATCCCACCACATGTGCAACTCCAAAGGGATCTTGTTCACTATTGTTACGTACAAATTCTAACTTGTGCTCATTCTGCACATTTATTAGGGTGTTGAAATTTAAGACTTATTTGACTCAAAAATAAAATTAACACATATTTTTTCAAAAATAAAATAAAAACCCGATTTCGCAAATACGGTCTTTCAGCACTTTGAGAATGAAGATTTTAAGGCTGTGTGAGTCGACCGGTCAAAAAATCCAAAAATGACTAAAAGTGGCCGTTTACGCAAAGTCAGCCTTCCGGCATCCCTTTCGGGAACAATCGGCTATTTTTGACAAGAACGACATCACCCGACTTATTTATGACGAAAATTAAAATTTTGACATTTTTGGCTATTTCTGCAAAAAAAGGGAGGTTGGACCCGATGAGGGATGCCTACGTAACTCACATTCGGTGAGAATCAAACCGGCTTAGTTCGGGCCACGACAATAAACTAATTCTGACAACAAGACTTGTTTAAACAAATTACACTAAAAATATTTTTTTTCATTTTCACAAAATTTTGGCAGAGTTCGCTGGTAACTCAGAATTATCTCTCTACACTGCTACTTTTTTTCTTCAATATTCCAGTATTTTCAGAAGCCGGTCAGCATGCAAGTCTGCAGCAAATAAATGTGTAAAACAAACAGGATGCAGCAGGATGGTCTTTTTCATTTCAGGTCGCTTGTCCTAGACAGACCCAACCCCTGTGTTGAGTCCCCTAAGTCAAGTGCACATGATGCAAATAAGCGTTCCTACTACGGATTCGGCATGAGGTTTTGTTATACTAGGTTTATCCTGGGTGTTTGTTCTAGACTAGGCTTACCCGAGCGGACAACTCGAGCCGAGGATGGGAACTGCGTACCGGTAACCAAAAGATCATCCGGTTTTGCAACTCCTACGAATCCTCGTTCTATTTTGGGATATGACACTAATAGAAAGAAGTCACGACCAGCATGCACTCCTCAAGAGAGAAAAGAGAGGGATTTTGTTGCAGTTTATATATACAGTTCAGATAATATCAAAGCGGTAAGAGCAACATTTTGCACATTTAGGTTAAAACATGTAATAAAATCAGATAATAAATAAAGCCAAATAATAACAATTATTCTAAGCTCGAATTCTTGAACCCTGAACCAGAAATTCTGGGTTCGATCCCCAGCAGAGTCGCCAGAGCTGTCACACCTCCTTTTTCAGCTACACCCCCTTCTAAGGGACGTAAAGGGAGTTTTTCCAATTAAAGGACAATCGAAACAGGATTTATTTATTTATTTCAGAGTCGCCACTTGGGAGATTTATGGTGTCCCAAGTCACCGGTTTTAATCCCGAATCGAGGAAAAGAATGACTCTATTTAACAGTCTGCGCACCAGAAATCCGGATAAGGAATTCTGTTAACCCGGGAGAAGTGTTAGGCATTCCCGAGTTCCGTGGTTCTAGCACGGTCGCTCAACTGTCATATTCAGCTTAATTATCTGATTTTTATACAATTATGAACCTATGTGCAAATTTTAACTTAAACCGTTTTTATTATTATCATTATTAGAAGAATTGCAACGCCGTGAGAATGCATCTCGAATTGCGCCACATAAATGTACCCGCAATTTTCGATACGTTCCAACTTTGTTGAGATTTGGATTTGGGTCACATAAATGTGCACCCGGGTTTAGGAAGATAAAATTATTAAATATGCGCCTAAAGATACTAACGCATTGTTATTTTGAGAAAAAGCCGTAAAGTTTGCTATGCGGCCTGTCTCGAAATCTAAGCATTTAAAATAACTGTCCGTCGAGGACCCCGCAATTTGTGTGTTTTGTTTTGAGAGGCTCGTCTCATTTTATTAATTACAGGACGAACCTAAAGCAACTACGATTTTCTATATTTTTGTTCCTAAGAATAAAGAAAAAGAGGCCCTAAATAACTGGAGTTACTTAAACAAAACATATTAATAAGGACCCTTTAGCAATGCTGGGCTCAAGTAATTGGTCCAATCCATGCTGAATTGAAACCAACCAGTGAGTTGGGCCTTGAGAACATGCTGCCCAGTCTGAGTTCCCATTGTAGAGCGTGAGCCATACCTTGTGCTCAGCTGGGCCCATTAGCAACATGAGGCAAGATCAACACCAGCATTATTGTATCCGTGTTATAATTCAGGGTCTAATTTTGTGTTAACATACACGTGATGCACTTAACATGCTGAGTTTGAAATTCTACATTAACTCTATGCTAATAATGTTCAGCCCAGTTTTGCTTCAGTTTCTAGTTAATAATACTTCCTAACTCATGTTGTAATTAACCTTAACTAATTATCCACAATCATTCAAATATCCAATTATCAACTAAAATGTAAGTCCAGAATCAATTTTCAAAATTATGTCTTTTAACAGAGTTAATCAACAAACTATTCTAGGCTAATTAGTGATAAACAAATCCATCAGTCAAATTACACGTCCAGCTCTACACTAACTCACAATTACCATTACTAAATACAAAACAATGTGACTCCAGGATTATGCTGCCATTTATTAAGACGAGTAAGGAATGTGAATCATAAGATCGCTTTATGCTTTGAATGACTTCTAATTTTTCAAAACTTAATTACACTAAATGAAATTAAACTACCACATGTCTAACAAACGATCAAATGTCCCGAACAGTCCATGAGTTTAACAGTTCAAACCAATCTAAATCATTGTAACACAATTTTAATTACAGTCCAAACTACTACAATCAACTATAATACAAACTATCAGGCACGATCTCAAGGCTTCCAATGAAGTACACTTCCATTTCATTTCTTTCCAACTGGACAACTACATGATTTGAGATTCAAGACATGTACCTGGTATAGACAATACAAGAAGAGGAAGAAGAAGGGTCAGCATCAGCAGTAGTAACCAACAACAGTGTAACAAAAAAATAACCAGCAACTACAAACTGTCCCAAGCATAGAGCAGAAGCAAAAAGAAGAAGTGTGCTAGTTATTTCATGTTCTAAGTGATACAATGAAAACAATGGCTATTCTTTTTCAACTTTTCAACTTTCTGAATTCAATTTTTTTTCTCTTTCAGTCTTTCTTTCTTTTCTGAATCCCCTTCTTTCAGTCCTCAATCTGCCCTCTTATACAGCCCTCTCTCCCCTTTTTATACTTACTGCCTTACCCCCTTCCCTTTCACTAAAATCTGAATTATTCCACTTTAAATCCCACTAAGGAAAACTTTTCCTTATTTTTCAGCCCCCTATTCCCTTTTATTCCCCATTAGTGTATTAATTTAAAGATACTAATATCCCACTAACAACAACACTAACATTAAAATATTATCCTAACTATTTTATTCCCAAATTACCCCTGAAACCCCTTAATATTACTGCCCCTAATACAATTATTCAATTGTATTAAAACTTTTAATTCTGAAATCTATTCCAGCTAACAAAGATTTGAAACTAAATCTGATTAAACAACTATAACCAATTCACAATCCTATTCAGACACAATGATTTAAGGTAGAAGAACAGAAGAAAATCGAAATGGTATTAATCAGGGCAATGAGATAAACTATGAAGAACTGAACGAGTAATCTGGTTAAAATAAACAAGACTGAAAACAACAGGTTCAATTCATTACACATTTAACACAGAAGACAAAAAGAAATGGTAAACCTACTGGAAAACAACCAGGAACTACTATCATGTTTTCTCTAATTTTTCAAGCAAATTAATTGACGATACTTGATTAATCGATTATACAGGCCATAATGTACAACAATTATCGACAACCAATCAGAAAAAATCCATATGTGATTCGAGTAGCATTTGACAGAAACAGTGAGTTGTAATACAACCAACTAATTGACGAAACTAATCACATAGATTATACAGTTTACAACATATACTTAATCAATGAACAGAAGAATTCGACCAAATAAAAGGTCATTGAAGATGGATAGAATCAATCGACGAAAATTAAAAAATCATTGAAACTTAAACTAAACAAATAAACAGATATAAACACAAAAATAGAACAAAATAAGGGAAAAATACCTCAGTGACAAAGATCAGAAACAGACGACCTTGGGACCAACTTGGACTTGGATCAAACGGACCTTAATCGAGTGTTCTCAACTGAGAAAACTGGACTAAGGTCAGTTAGAAACTCCAAATCCCTCTTAATTTCGGACGAAGCCCGTGTTTTGGTTTTCTAGGGTTCTTACGTTCGATTTGGGGCTCGAACGTTTCTAGGCAGATTCGAACGGGACCAAAGTTATTTATGGTATGAGGGAGGTCTGGGGGTTGCCTGGTATGAATTTGGGGTTGGTTGGTGTAGGTTTCCGTTTGCCTCGAATCTTCAAATGAAGATTCGAGAAGATGGGGGAAGATTCGAACCAAACGAGTAACATATTTGGAACGGGGGTGGTCAGATTGTCTTATGGTGTTAAGGTGGTGGCCGGCGGCATTGATGCCGCCGGGTTTCAGGCGACGGGGTAAGGTGGCGGCTAGGGTTAGCCCTAGTTCGTCTCTGAGTTGAGAGACGATGAACAGGGAAGAAAAGGGGGGGGGGTGTTTGGTTTGGGGGGCTGGGGTAGGTATTAGGATTATATAGTGGAGGGGGAATTGATCTTGGCCGTTGGATCAAGCACGATCAACGGCCTGGATCAACTCACTTAACTGAACGGTGTCATTCGGTTTAAGTTGGGGAATGGGTTGGCCCGGGGGTGAAGTGGATCGGGTCGTGGTGAGGACTTGAGGCCGTTGGATCAAAGAAAATTGATGGCTCGGATTAAACACTTGAAACGGTGTCGTTTCAAACCAAGCCAGGGCTGCACTGGACCGTTTGATCTGTTCGATCAGCGGCTCAGATTGAAGACGCCTAAACGGCGTCGTTTAGGCTATCTGAGAGATCAGGCATAATGGACTGGGTCATTGCATTGTATTTTGGGCCTGATTTTGGCCTGGCCCAGTCCGACTCACCTAATTATTTTAACTCTTTTCTTTTCCTTCTTTTAATTAACAATTAACAACAACTCTAGAAATAAATTGTAAAATAAAATTGATCTACAAATATATTAATTAACCCTTAACAACAAACAACACACAAGTTAAAATATTTAATTAAAAATAAAATCACACAATGGCACATTTAAATGACAAACTTACAACAATTACATATTTTTTGTGATTTTCCTTCTTTTAAAACCAAATTATGGTTTAATTAATTCTTAATTGTAGAAATAAAAATCCTAAGTGCACATGCCACTTATTTTTTATTATTTCAATTAATTATAACAGGATAAACATTCACAGACAAAAACACAAATAATTATCCAAAAATGCCGCGCAAATCTTAAATTGTACACCAAGAAAATTTTGTTTTATTTTTTAATTTCTTTTGGAGTAATTTTCGTGAAGCAAAAATCACGCTCCCATTTTCTGATGGTGTGACTCTTCTATGTGACAACACCGGTGCACTCAATTTGGTTAAGAATCCAGTTCAAAAAACAAGCACATTGATGTGAGGCATCATTTTCTGAGGGACAATGTGGAGAAAGTGTTGATCGGTATAAAGTTCTACAGCATAGAAGACAAAATTTCAGATATCTTCACCAAAGCCTTGTGTAGGGAACATTTTGAAAGAAATAGGTGAAGCTGGGGTTATTAAAGTCTAATAGAGAACCTGATTCTCCATTAGTTGGCTACAAAAATCACATTCAGGTAAAATTAGCAAAAGTGCTTTCTAGCAAAGCCTAACTTACATTGATACCGTTGCAGGTAAACACGCTTGATGACCATAGAAGCTAAAAGTACAATTATGAACTGCGAAAGAAGAGCTGCTAAAATGTTTTTCAAAAAAAAAAAAACTGTTAGGGCATCAAGTTCCTCTACCACAGGTTAGTAGTAATGTATTGTTTTGCATGCTTTCTCAAAAAAGGTTAACAAAATTAATTCAACTGCCACATCATTCGACTTTTCAAAGTCTGCATGTCATGTCTTGTCTTTCAAATCCTTTCATCCCCTCTGTACGATAACGTTTTCCCACAAACCAACTGCCGTTTTCAGGACTGTTCAGAATCCATTTCTCTCTCTTCTCATCATTAGCCCTTCTTCAGATAAAACTCTTTTTCTCCCTCATAGCAAGTCATGAACCTTCATCTCTTCTGTATCTCTATGATTTTCTCTTCACTTCTCTCTCACTCTATTTACCCACCAAATACTCCTATAATGGCAATCGAACGATCGCTTCCCTCTCCCACTATTAACATCACTCCCACTTCCCTATCATCCTTAAAGTCATCTCCAGAAATTCACTATTCCACTCTTTCCAATGTCACTGTACCCACACCTGTTTCCTCCTCACTTCCTATAGTTTTTCCTTTTCTGTTAAACCCTGTTTCCCTTTTATGTATTGAAAACCCCATGTTTCCTTATCCCTCTGACCTCGTTAAAGAACACTCAGGAGGTGTTACCTCTCAGGTGTTAGAGGTCTCTGAGGATGATCCTGATTAGTATCTGAATTCCTCCATTTTGGACTCAATGGCTCTTACAGAGTCACCAAAAAGGAAGCAGCGCATAACATCATGGCTATCATTGCTGAGAGTCTGATGAATGAAGGAGCATATCTCTTGTCTGAGTATCAGGGGGAAGAAACTCCATCCTAGTTGATGAAAGACCTATAGTGCTCTTCGAGTCTTTAACCAATGAAATTGTCCCAAGAAAACCTGCTGGAGAACCTGATTCGTTTCTAGGTAAACCCACTCCTGAACCTCTTGATTATCCTAAGCCCTTAGAATCCTCTTCCAAGTCACCCACTATCAGGTTGCAGCAGAAAAAGGGCTATGAGTATACCTTGTAGAAAAGTAAGAGGAGTGTCAAGACAAGGAAGAAGAGGGTAATGAAACAAGGGGAATTTGTGACTGACAGAAGTATTCCAGTGGATGAGGTTGACAAAGATGCTCTAAAGGAACTCAGTTCCTTAGTAGAATGACCTATAAAAATCCACAGGTCTGTGGATGGAGATTCCGATGAAGTTATTGAAAACAAAGTGGAATATCCGTGATGGGTAGCAGTAAGTCTAAGAAGAGTATAGTTGAGCAAGCTATGTCTGAAGGAGATACTGTAGGGCTTGCAAGTTGGAAAGGGAAGTCTATTGAAGGATCTAGAAAATAAAAATGGGAAACTGTAGGGGAACCCGGTTCTCTGGAGACCATACCTAGTGACAACGATCTTTGACAGGAGAGATTGAGAACTCAGAAAGTCTTGTAGGGGCGTACGTTTGATCCGGCAATTTCAAAGATGGCTGGTATAAGGCAAATTTTGGAGATAGTGGAATTTTAGCAATGTGAGCACTTGTTTCAGGAGAACATGCCTATGGTGTACGAAGATGTGGTACATAATTTCTATGCATCTCTCTTCACTGTTGAGGGGGATCAAATTTATGCGCTAGAAATGGAGTAGACATTATACTTGACGCTTCAGTATTGGGGAAAGTTTCTTCAAATTCCATGTGAAGGAATGTCCTCAGACAAAGGTATCTGTGGTTCCAACTTTAGGAGAACTATCATGAAAAAGCAAGCTATTCAGTAGGGGGAATAGGTGCATAAGAAGGTACTACTTCTTGAGTATCAACTTCTCTTTGATCTAGTTAACAAGGTGATTTTACCTCGTTCTGAGAGGTGGTCTATTGCTACAAAGTCTGATCTGGTCTTAGTGGAGGCACTCCCAATCAATTTGCCAGCAATCATGATAGATCATATGCCAAAGGTGGCAAACTTTAAAGGTGGGAATCATGGGCTACCATATGGCTTTCTCCTCACTCAAGTGTTTAAATTTTACAAGGTCTTTTTGGGCAATCCCAGAGTAGGCACACACAAGCAAACCATCTCTAAAACCACTCTAGAAAAATGTGAGTGCGTAGAAAGGGTTGGTGGAAAAGTCTCAACCATTCCTCAGCTGATCAATGCTAAAAATGCTACTTCTAAAGAGATCAGAAGGTTGAGGGCTCAGAATGCCATACTAGAAACTCAGCTCAGTCAAGCGGTTAGAGGATCCGATTTCGTTAATGAAGAAGTTGCCCGCCTGACAAGGAAAATGATAAGCTTCGCGCAAAGCTGCTTGAAGAGCAGCTGTCTGCAAATGCCTGACTGGACCTGGTTCTCAAAACCCTTGCAACTTCCCTCTCATAGTCTTTCTCTTCTAGTGCCTCTTAGATACTCCCTAGTGACCAATGTCTTCTGTTATGATGTTTTATGGCTGCTGTTTCCATTTTTGTTTATATCTTTGCTTATGGCATGCTGGATTTCACAATTACTGCTCTTGTTTTGCTCAATCCATTGTTAATATCAATGCAACAACTCCTCTTTTTGCCTATACAATGCTGTTTTCCTTTGGCTTCTCTTTTCTGTCATGTTGTGTGTACATATGTGGCATGAGTTGGATGTGTTAGACTTCTTTATGCTGTTTGCCTGCTTGTGTATTTTTTTAATGATGCCAAAAGGGGGAAAGATAGATAGTAGATAGTAGTGCATTAATTGTGAGTAGTGTATGCACTATGATGGTAGGTGTATGTATTGTCAATGGTGATCAAAACCAAAAGGTCAGGGGGAACATGCGAAAAATTGATTCAAAAATAGGGGATCTGATTAAGGGGGAATCAAAAGTAGAAGGTAATAGGGAACTTGTGAAGTTCCTGGTACCTCATCTGGTTATTTCTACTCTAAACAAATACTTTCAAAGCCTAAGTTTGTCATCATAAAAAATGGGAACATTTATAGGTTTTAATGTCTTTTCCTTATGTTTCTTATGTTTTGATGATCTAACAAACTTATTGTTAAGAACCATATAGAGACCTGACTCACTATGTACACATCTCAAATGAACAAAGTCTAGTCTGATCTCCAGCAAATGAACTACTACAAAAAGGAACACAACAGGAACCTGATCCCTTGGTGTTCTCTGATAGAAGTACAAGTTAACAATAGTTGGAACACAAATGCAGAAAGTGACTGTATACAAAAAGTTACTGTTTACAACTATACAAGCGACATTGCAGCAGATAGTGCGACAGTCACTTCTTATTGGGAAAAATCGTGTACCAAGAATTGACATCACCATTGTAATGTCTTTGGTGGTATAACAACCTGGTGCAAGGCACAAGATATTTACTTGAGCATTTAGTGATATTCTCTCAAGCAATAAAGTGTTCATCAAGCATTAAAGTCACAAGTGTGTCAAGAACAAGAAGACAACTCCACTAAAGGATTAATTTCATAATGAGTCTATGTGTATCCATAGTTGAGTTGTAATCTTGTTATTTGTTCTTCATTGCAACTCCTATCTTGCTTTCTTAGAAGCTATATTTTAGGAAACCCAAAAATCACAAACCCTCTAAGTTTGTGTTATGACTAGTGTTAGTCATAAGTTAAAGTCTTTGTAACTAGAGAGTGAGAAAGTGGCTTGTGGTAAGAGTTTCACAAGTTAGTTATGTTGAAGTCTTTATAATAGAGTCATTATAAAGTAACTTATAATAGTGAGATTACAAGTTAGTGAAGTTGAAAACCTACAAGTGTAGGTCGTGGTTTTTGTCCCCTTGAGTGGGATTTTTCCACGTAAAAATCTTTTGTCTCTTTTACTTACTACTTCATAAGTATTCTCAGTAGAAACTCATAGAGGATCAAGTGCTCTATAGTTTGGTGGATTTATATAAGCTATCAATTGGTATGAGAGCAGGTTCTTTCTAAAAGGATAACACCTAGAAAAGATCTCAATCGCTGCTCCACGCAACTTTGAGGAAGGACAATCAACCTATAGATCTCCTAGATTCAATGGCCAGTACTACGGCTGGTGGAAGACTTGTATGCATGATTTTATAATGGTCGAAGATACAGAAATATGTGACATCATCTGTGATGGTCCACATGTTCCTATGAAGAAGCTTGGATAAACTGGACCAATGGTGCCGAAAGACAGAAAGAAGTACAGTGATATTGACAGAAAAGCCATAGAAAAGAACTATCGCGCCAAGAAAATCTTAGTATGTAGTATAAGACCTGATGAGTATAACAGAGTCTCAGCTTGTGATTCTGCCAAAGAAATATGGGAAGCATTGAAAACTGTACACGAATGAACTACTCAAGTTAAACAGTCCAATATTGACATGCTCACCACTGAGTATGAGCTCTTCAGAATGAAGGATGATTAGTCTATACAGGATATGCGCACAAGATTCACATCTATCATAAATGAGCTTTATTCACTTGGAGATGTTATTCCTAGAAACAAGCTTGTAAGGAAAATTTTCAGTGTTCTACTTGGTTCTTGGGAGAGTAAGGTAAATGCCATCACTAAAGCTAAAGATCTACAAACTCTAACCATGGATGAGGCTAATCTGAAGACATACGAAATGAAATGGAAGAAAGATAGTGAAAGGAGAGACTCAAAGACGGAAAAGAACCTGGTACTCAAGGATGAAAACAATGACTCAAGTGAAGAAGAAAGTTATATGGTCTATCTTACTAAAAGGTTTCAAAAGATGGTTCGAAGGAATGGTGGTATACCAAAGAGGGGCAGTTCAAGTAAAGCAAGGAACAATGATCTCTGTCACAGGTGCGGAAAGTCAGGGCATTTCATCAAAGACTGTTCACTTTTGAAATAGGAGTAAAACAAACAAAACCCTGACAAAACAGCAAAAAGGAACTCGGTTCCAGACAAACGATTCAGTCAAAAAAGTGCAACTGACAATATTGTGAAGCAGGCTCTTGCTGCTTGGGTAGACTCCTCTAGTGAATCTTAAAAGGAACCAAATACAGAAAATAGCTCCATGATGGAAGTGGAAACTAAATTAACGAAATATGACTCACTGTTCACGCTGACGGCTCAGTTTGACGTTGATGAAGAGGATGAAAATGATGAGGTAAATTTCAGGGATGTTCAGAGAAATCTGAAGTCCTAATATTCTAAGAAGTTAAGGTCATTAGAAAATGTTCTAATTGATGCATATTATAGCCTTGATAATGATAAGGAGATCCTAACCATAGAACTAGGAGAAATTGAATAATCTAGAGATGATCTGGTGGTCTGTGTAGTGTATCTAAATGAGACCATAACTAATCTTGAAAAAGAAAAGAATGTTTTGAATGAAAAAATAAATAGTGTAGAAGATGAGAGAGATGACCTGATGGTAGTGGTTGTTTATTTGAAGGAAACCATAGAAGGTCTTAGCAATGAGAAACACATTCTAGAAGAGAAAATTGCAGCTAGTGAGCAAGAGAGGGATGGCCTTTTGAGGATAATCACTAACCTAGAAGAAACCATTGAGGGAATCAATTCAGAACATAGGACTGTGAGTTTTGGGAAAAGTAAGGAAGTAGATAGTAAGACACACATCAAGCTTGAGAAGGAATTAAATGATGTGAAAACTAGTCTATGTGGTGAACTTGAGAAAAATAGGCAACTTCAAGCTGAATTAGAGAAATTAAAAATTGATCTCGGGAAATCTCTGAAAAGGACTTGGTCCTCAGATGCTGTCACTGCCATGTACTTTAACAATAGTGGAAACATGCAGGGAATCAGGTTCCATAAGGAGAAAACTCCCTACATCCCTCACCGCAAGTACGTCACTGTTCCTGATAACTGGCTGTGTACCCACTGTGGGGACAATGGGCACTTCGAAGAAAACTGCCAGGCCAGGGTTCAATTTGTTCAGAAAAACAAAGTGTTTATTGAAAAAGTGACTACTAAAGAGGGACCAGTTATCGCTCGCAAGAAACGAATATTGCCTGCATGGACTAGAAAAGTCCTCATCCATCCCTGCTCTCATAACAAGGTACCCAAACTAGTTTGGGTTCCTAAATCTAACTCATGATTTATATGTGCAGGGAACAGTGAGAAGAAGTGGACTGAAATAGTTCATGAACAATGGATGCTAAAAACACATGACTGGAAACACCGCAGACTTTCTCTCACTAAAAGCCCTGCAGAAAAGGAAATGTATCCTGTATATATATTAAAAAAATGTAAGGGGGGGGGGTTACATTCTCAGTGTTGAAAAGATAGAAAATCTGTGTCACACTTAATTGAGAACGTGTTCCATGTGAGCTGCCTGAAGCACAGTCTCTTGGGTGTGTCTCAAATCTGTGTTAAAGGGAGAAAAGTTGAGTTCTTATAAAAATGCGCACAATTACCAATATGGTAACTGGTGAAGTGGTCGTAGTCGTCAAAAAAATAAGAATATCTACTTCCTTGACCTTAAATCCCTACAAACCGGTGATACAAACTGCTTATAGATGTTGATAATGATGCAAAACCTTGGCTTAAAGGATTGGAACACTCAAGGTTCTCACTTCTGAATGAACTGATTCAGAAGAACCTGGTTCGTGGGCTGCCAAATTCAAGATCCACCTGGACACTGCTTGTTAGAGAAAAGGAAGATACTTTTAAAGTATGTGCTACACTTGTTAGGAAGGTCCAAGTGGAGACGAAATTGAAGGAAGCACGTATCAGATCTGACCACAGGATAAAATATGTCAATGCCAAGATTTGATGAGTCTGGTAATGGAAATGGGATCACTCACAACATCTCAGCACCAAGGACTCCACAGCTAAATAGTGTTGTTGAAATGAAGGTCAAAACTCTAGAAAACATGGAATGGATTATGCTCATTGACAGGGGAATCACCAAAAATCTCTGGGCAGAAGCAATAAACAAGGCTTGCTACTTGGTGAACAGGTGTATAATCAGGTCCCTCCTAAACAAAACCTCCGTTGAGTTGCTCAATGGAAGAAAACCAAAGATAACTCATCTTAGAAACTTTGAATGCAAATACTATTTTCTAAACAATGGGAAGGACCAGCTCAGGAAGGTTTATATGATGAGTTAGATAAAAGAGACAGGTGAAAACAATGCAACATTCTCATTCACTTCTCACAAGGAACCTGGTACATCTTTTACTACTATTGAAGCTGAAGAAACTGTTGGAGATGCAGTGAAAGGTATTCCACAAGTAGTAGAACAAGGAGTGTAGGGAAATCCACTTAATTTACCCAGTTTCTCCACTAATCAAACTTTAGTCCCTACTTGGAAACACAAAAGCTCCCATATATTTGATAACACAATCACTCATCTTCATTCTGGATTTAAACAAGAATCAAAATCCAAAAAAATAAAAATTTCCCTAGCCTCTTCTGTATTTCTATTCCAGACAGAACCCAAAATCAAATCCCATGGAATCTTACTTGAAAGCTGCCAAAGGAAGTTTGAGATACCTTAAGGAAACACAGGACCTGGTCCTGTATTACCCATCATGTGACAGTTTTAATATCATTAGGTATGCCGATGCTAACTATGCAGGTTATCTTGTGGGCAGGAAAAAGAATTCTAGAATGGTTCACTTGCCAGGATCACGTCTCATCTCTTAGGGCACAAGGAAGCAAAATGCGGTGGCTCTTTCAACAGGTGAAGCAGAATATGCTGCTGCAACATCCTGTTGTGCTCAACTCCTACGAATTAAGCAACAACTAGGGGATTTTAGGTTATTTACAGATGGTGTGACTCTTTTATGTGACAACACCGGTGCACTCAACTTGGTCAAGAATCCAGTTAAAAAAAAGCACATCTATGTGAGGCATCATTTTCTGAGGGACAATGTGGAGAAAGGGTTGATCCATGTAAAGGGTTGGTGGAATCATCTCGACCATTTCTCAGCTTATCAATGCTCAAAATGCTACTTCTGAAGAGATCAGAAGGTTGAGGGCTCAGAATGCAATACTAGAAACTTAGCTCAGTCAAGCGGTTAAAGGAACCAGTTCTGTTAATGAAGAAGTTGCCCGCTTGACAAAGGAAAATGATAAGCTTCGCGAAAAACTGCTTGAAAAGTAGCTGTCTACAATTGCCGACTGGACCTGGTTCTCAAAATCCTTGCTGCTTCTCTCTCCTAGTCTTCCTCTTCTAGTGCCTCTTAGATACTCCTTAGTGACCAGGATCTTCTGTTATGATGTTTTGTGGCTGATGGCATGCATGATTTCACCATTACTGCTCCTGTTTTGCTCAGTCCATTGTAATCTCAATGCAACAACTCCTCTTTTTGCCTGTACAATGCTATTTTCCTTTGGCTTCTCTTTTCTGTCATGTTATGTGCACATATGTGGCATGAGTTGGATATGTTAGACTTCTTTATGCTATTTGCCTGGTTGTATAATTTTTTTATGATGCCAAAAAGGGGAAAAATAGATAGTAGATATTAGTGCATGCATTGTGAGTATTGTATGCACTATCATAGTAGGTGTATGTATTGTCAACGGGGGATCAAAAGCAAAAGGTCAGGGGGAACTTGTGAAAAATTGATTCAAAAACAGGGGATCTGATTAAGGGGGAATCAAACGCAAAAGGTCAGGGGGAACTTGTGAGGTTCCTGGTACCTCATCTGGTTATTTTTGCTCTAAACAAATACTTTCAAAGTCTAAGTTTGCCATCATCAAAAAGGGGGAAATTGATAGGTTTTCAATGTCTTTGCCTTATGCTTCTTATGTTTTGATGATCTAACAAACTTATTGTTAAGAACTATATAGAGAACCTAACTCACTTGGTACACATCTCAAATGAACAAAGTCCAGTCTGATCTTCAGCAAATGAACTACTACAAAGAGGAACACAACATGGACCTGATCCCTTGGTGTTCTCTTACAGAAGTACAAGTCAACAACAACTGGAATGCAAATGCAGAAAGTGACTCTATGCAGAAAGTGACTGTCTGCAACTATACATGGGACAATGCAGAAGATAGTGTGACAGTCACTTCTCATTAGGAAGAAGCGTGTACCAAGAATTGACATCACCATTGTGATGTCTTTGGTGGTATAACAACCTGGTGAAAGGCACAAGATATTTACTTGAGCATTTAGTGATATTCTCTCAAGCAGTAAAGTGTTTATCCAGCATTGTAGTCACACGTGTGTCAAGAACAAGAAGACAACTCCACTAAAGGATCAATTTCACAATGAGTCTATGTGTATCCGTAGTTGAGTTGTAATCTTGTTATTTGTTTTTCATTATAACTCCTATCTTGCTTTCTTAGAATCTATGTCTTAGGAATTCTATAACCATGTATATAGTAGAATAGATAGAGGGATAGTGAATGCCAAATGGATTCTAGAAATGGCACCAATATAAGTACAAGTTCTAGATCCTCAGTTTTCAGACCACTCACCTTTGAGTATTGAATTAGAGCAGGAAAATGATAACAGAAGGAAACCGTTCAAGTTCTACAATTGCCTAGATGAACATGATGAGTTTGACAAAATAGTGCCGAATGGTTGGAAATATAAGAGCAATAAGATGGAAGGTATAATATAGAATCTAAAGAAGGTAAAATATGGTCTTACGAGTTTAAACAGGCAGGAATATATAGGGATAACAAAGAAGGTGCAACAAAAGAGAGAAGAATTGGAAAATATGCAAGCTCAAATGAGGCAGACTACTCTGAGTAGGGATATGTTTGAAGCAGAGAAGAAAGCTAGGAAAGAACTGGAAAAATGGAGTACGATAGAGGAAGGAATCTATAAGCAAAAGTCAAGGGTACAATGGCTCAAACTAGGTGATTCAAATACAACATTCTTCTTTGCAAACATGAAAGGGAGAGCAGCATAAAATCAAATCAAAATGATAAAGGATGAGGGAGGAAACTGGATAACAAATAAAGATGGAGTAGAGAAGGAAGTCATTGGGTTTTATAAGAGGCTATTGGGTGAATCAACTAGAAGATTACCTGCCATTAACCTCACTATTATGAAAGGAGGCCCTGTCCTTACAAGGAAGCACCAGCTAGAACTAACAAAGCAATTTACAAGGGAGGAAGTATATAAAGCTTTGCAGGGGATTGAAGATTCAAAAGCACCAGGGGATGATGGGTTGAATGCTTATTTTTCAAGAAGTCTTGGAAGATAATTGGACATGAGATCATAGTAGCTGTACTGAAGTTTTTCAAAAAGAGTGAAATGCATAAACCACTCAATAACACCTTTATCACTCTTATTCCAAAAGTAAAGAACCCAAAGTCCATTAAGCAGTATAGATCCATATCTTGTTGTAATGTCCTATATATGATCATTTCTAAGATGATTATTAGTCGATTGCAAAAGGTAATGGATTATCTGGTGGATGGAAGTCAAGCAGCCTTTGTACCAGGAAGAATTCTAAATGACAACATATTATTAGGACATGAATTGGTGAAAGGTTATGGTCGGAAAGGCATATCCCCAAGGTGCATGATCAAGATAGACATACAGAAGGCATATGATTCCTTGGAGTGGGTGTTCTTAGAGCAAGTACTTGTAGCAATGAACATACCAGATCAATATCTTAAATGGATAATGGCTTGTGTTTCTACAGTCACTTATTCAATAGTGATAAATGGTAAGCCAACTACTCCTTTTGATGCTAAATGTGGGGTGAGGCAAGGGGACCCTTTGTCTCCTTACCTATTTGTGTTAGCCATGGAATGTCTTACAAGGTTGATGAAGGATATAAGCTAGACTTTAACTTTCATCCGAAATGTGAGAAACTCAATATCTTGCAACTCAGGTTTGCAGATGATCTTCTACTCTTCTGTAGAGGTGATCTCATATCTGCACAGATGTTAAATGAATGATTTCAACAATTCTCTTCCTCATCAGGTTTGATAGCAAATCAAGGAAAGAGTTGTATATATTTTGGAGGTGTATCAGGACATGTGTAACAGAAAATACTGAATAGTTTGGGTTTCTCTTTGGTCTCTTTACCTTTCAGATATCTCGGAGTACCACTTAGTGCTAAAAGATTGTCAGTTAATCAATGTCAACCTTTACTGGACAAAATTTTAGCAAAAGTGCAAAGCTGGACTGCAAGATTTTTATCATATGCAAGGAGGTTACAAATGATTAAAATTGTGTTATTATCTATCCAATCATTCTGGTCATAGGTGTTCCCATTGCCAAAGAAGATTCTATTGAAAATTGAAAGCATTTGCAAAAGATTTCTATGGACAGGGGAGGCAGAGGGGAGCAAGAAGGCTTTGGTTGCATGGACATAACTTTGCTGGCCAAAAACTACAGGGGGCTTGAACATAACAAATATAGTGACTTGGAACAAAGCAGCAGTCCTGAAACAGTTGTGGAACCTATGCAATAAGAAAGACAGACTATGTATCAAGTGGATGCATACTTACTATATAAAGAAAGAGATAACATGGGAGGTGAAGGCTAACCGAGCAACATGGACAACTTAGAAGATGCTAAAAGCTGGGAAATACCTGACAGAAGCAAGAATCAATATAGCAAAAGTGATGAATGAGAAGAAATATTCAATCAGAGAGGTGTATAACAAGATGAGGGGTGAATTCACAAAGGTCACATGGAGGAGATTAATATGCAACAACTGTAGTAGTCTAAGGTGGTTATTCATTATGTATATAGCTGTCCAGAACAGGTTATATACAAAGGATAGACTGATGAAATGGGGAAGTATTACAAATGCAGAGTGTGTGTTATGTGAAGAAGCTGATGAAGGCCATAATCACTTGTTCTTTACGTGCAAATACTCAAGCAATGTGTGGGAGAAAGTATTGTATTGGGTTGGAATAGGAAGGAAAGCCAAGATATGGTCTAAAGAAATAAGTTGGGCCAGTAAATATGCAACAGGAAGAAGATCAGACGCATTATATATAGAATGATTCTAGATGGAGCTGTATACTACTTATGGCAGGAAAGGAATTATAGGATTTTTGGAAAGAAGAAAAGAAAGGCTGAAGTGTTGGTGAGAATGATAGTAAAAGATATACATTGTAGGGGTTCAATGTAGTTAAATTTGGAGAAGAAGCTACAAACATTGAATTTTTATCCTTAGATAGATTCTGATAGTGTGTAGTTGATATGATTAGTGAAAGTAGTATATATAGGGTGGGGCTGCATGTCCAACTTTATAATGAAGGGTTTTTTGTACTGATTAGTGCATGTATTTGTTTTCCCAGGAAATAAAGTTTAAAATTTTATCAAAAAATAAAAATAAATCACAAACCCTCTAAGATTTTCTTGTGACTAGAGTTAGTCATAATTTAAAGTCTTTGTAACTAGAGAGTGACAAAGTGGCTTGTGGTAAGAGTATCACAAGTTAGTTAAGTTGAAGTCTTTGTAATAGAGTCATACAAAATGGCTTGTAATAGTGATATTACAAGTTAGTGAAGTTGAAAGACTACAAGTGTAGGTCGTGGGTTTTGTCCCCTTGAGTGGGATTTTTCTACGTAAAGATCCCGTGTCTCTTTTACTTACTGTTTCATAAGTATTATCACTAGAAACTCAAAGAGGATCAGGTGCTTTATAGTTTGGTAGACTCATATAAGCTATCATTTCAACTAATTTACATGATTTCCATGTTAAAATCTAGATATAATCTAAGTAATTAACTTACAATAGTGGGAATCACTTACCTTGACATGGATGATGAAAATGGAGCTCCAAAATCGCTCCTAGGTTGGCTCCCATGGAGCAAATGAGATAAAATGAGCCAAACCGATTTCTTTATACTTATACACTACCCAGATGACTCTTCTTCACGTTCACGAGACCCCCATCGCGTTCGCGAAGAAATTAATTCCCCAAAACCATTTTCCAAACTCTTCTCAGATAGCCTCTAGGATAATGGCCATAACCTTTTGTACCAAAATCCAAATTACAAATGGTTTAATGTATTAAAAACTAGACACCAAAATCTACAACTTTCATGTTTTGGTCATCTTCCAATTCCTTATAAATTTTGCGATATAAGCTGCCAAACTCAGCCCTGTGCAACACAAATTTCTGCTTCATCTTCCTGGATAGCTTGTAGTGTACTAGCCATAACTTTTTATACACAAATCCACATTTTAAATGGTTTACCTTTCTGAAAACTAGACACAGAGTAGTACAATCTTCATATTTGTATTATCTCTTAATTCCTTATAGATTGTGAGATATGAGCCTCCAAAGTCAGACTTGTGCAACAGAGATTTTCTTCTTCGCGAACGCAAAGAACAAAGTCCTTGAAGCGAAATCCTTCTTCGCAAATGCGAGAGGATCATCGTGAACGTGAAGAACAACACCAGACACCAGCATCAACTATTGCAAAACAACCCGAAATGATCCGAAACCACCTCGAAACACACCTGAGCCCCCCGGGCCCCCGTCCAATCACACAAACCAGTCCCATAACATAACACGGACCTTCTCGAGGCCTCAAATCACATCAAACAACATTGAAATCATGAATCACACTCCATTTCAAGCTTAATGATCTTTAAAATTTTAAACTTCTACTTTTGTTTCTTAAACCTATCAAATCACGTCCGATTGACCTCAAATTTTGTACACAAGTTATATTTGACATTACAGACCTACTCCAACTTCCAAAATCGGAATCCGACCCCGATATCAAAAAGTCTACTTCCGGTCAAAATTTTTTAAACCTCCAAATTTCTATCTTTAGCCAAATGACTCCAAAATTACCTACGGACCTGCGAATTCACTTCCGATCGCTCCCAATAGCAGAATCACCATACAGAGTTATTCCCAGACTCAGAATCCCAAACGGACATCGATAGGATTGAAATGCACTTCAACCCAAATTTATAAAATTCTTCAACAATGCTAACTTCCACAATAGGCGCCAAAACGCTCCCGGTCACCCAAAACTTGATCCGGGCATACGCCCAAGTCTGAAAGTATCATACAAACCTACTGGAACCTTCAAATCTCGATTCCAAGGTCATTTCCTAAAAAAATCAATCCTAGTCAATTCTTCTAACTTAAAGCTTCCGAAATGGGAATTTTCTTTCCAAATCTATTCCAAAACTTCCCGAAATTCAATTCTGACCACGCATACAAGTCATAATACCTGATATGAAGCTACCCATGGACTCAAACCGCTGAACGGAGTGCTAGAGCTCAAAACGACCAGTCGGGTCGTTACATTCTCTCCCACTTAAACATACATTCGTCCTCAAACGTGCTAAGAACTACGCTGGAGTTGTCCAACATCGCTGTTTAACACCTTGTGCACTTACCTGTGCTACTACATCCCAGTTGAGCACATTCAGTCAATCAATTCTGAAGATATTCCCTTTTATTCAAGCAAATAAGATTCGAGCCCAATTCCAGCATCCAGAATTCTCTACCAGGCCTGCTTCCAATATATGAACTCCGTATCAATCACTATACGAGGTACCAGAACATGACTGCACGCCTTTGCTGAATTCTCACCATGCACCATATCATTCACAAGACCATAATAACATTCTCTGATCATAATAACCGACATTCCCCGGATATGATGCTCACAATGCACCTCATGATATATATAAGTCTAGTTCTAACTCTTGCAATAATGCTACGACAGAAGAGATGTGTAGAAATTTATAACTAACTGCCGAGTCAACAAATCATTGAGTCTATACTTCTAACAAGAACCATTACCTCATTCTGAACCAAATAATGATCTTTGCTCTTTAATATACTTTATATAATCTGGCTGCACTGATCCTAGATCCAATAATTTTATCTCACCCAGTACGAACTGCTTAGGCAATAAGCCACCCCGGTCATGATAAAAAGTCCCATATAATGCCACAACGTGCCAATCGGCCACAAGCTCGAATGTGATACATAAGGAAAACAAACTCTAGAAAGGACTACTCAACTCACTCAACTAAAATGAACTTTCCTCATAAAATGGGAAACAAAACACACAAAAACAAATATAGGGAACTATACTCAACATTACACTATCGCGGCATACAACCCGATCCAAACAACATACCCGTAGTGGCATGCCACCCGATCCACACATAAAATTAACATAAGAAGATACACTCCAAGCAAAATCATTCATTACTACAAAATATGAAATATCAACCACAATCATGCTAAGTGCATAATACCAATCGTAGGGAGACAGATAACGACATAAGCTACAAAACTCAAGCACAACTGAAGTGAGATATATGATCTGAATCTCAAGAGCCATACTACTCACATAACACCATCGCTACGTGGAACCTCAACACACAAGAAATTTATCAAGCCATTTCGCAACTCACACGACACAATATAGCATTACATAAAATAGCCGTTGAAGAAATAACATCCAACGCCAAAATACTCCTCCATAAGGAGCACTATGCTAAAATGAGCACGTTCGGCCTGATATAGAGCCCATATTCATATTTAAACTCATTCACAGACCTCAAGTCGATTATGATCGTACCGAACTAGGCCAATAATCTTTCCTGGGTCCATAATAACCCCTTTTTCCTATAACACACAAGAACAACCGTCCAATCCAGAACAACCTTCCACATTCCACAACCAAATGAATCGAGCGCCCTTCAAGCATAAATTCTCATTTAGCGATAGTACCACAATCTCCATACTTGGTTTAAATCCTCAATCAATTAAGTGACTACACGTCACACTTATACAATCTTTCCGTGGGATATGCTCCCATGTCCTTCTGCACCAGGTAACAAGTCTGCACATCTATACCACCGGGCATACAAATGCTGCAAACCGAATGAAGGATCCGCAAGTCAATACACAAAACCTCTTAATCATGACACTGATCTCAGGTGACACTGAAGATAATACCAGCTTACTCTAAACATCTAAATTCTTTCCCTACTCATCCGAGCCCATGACTTCCTTGTCAACTCCGAACCGCAACCTTGATTCTCAACTTTCAAATCCTATGCTACTCACGACACTTAATCATGACAATGCACAAGAGTACAAGAATTTCATTATAACTCCTGAACCACTAATAGGGTAAACACTTCATCATATAGAAGCCTTTTACTTAACTCATTTCAAGGGAACCATTACAACCCGTTACTAAATTCTCATAACCGCATAAAATACCAACTTCAAGTAGTGGTCTAAACCACCATAACTCTTCCGGGATCCATCTGCACATAATAGGCCATTATACTCAAAAGCCTCCAAATAAAATCAATTATGGCAACCATCAAATCTCGCACGCATTACTATTATCATGTGTATAACTTATCACGCTGAAGGAACTAATCGTTGCCACCATTATACCAATTCAACCATTGCTGACTGATTTTACTTCCTCCAGTTTACTCTGGGCTTGACTTAGGAATAATAGTAGCCCCATTCAAAACATCACGAACCCAAATCTGCACTCATCCTGAGAGATCTTATTTCACGAGACCACGTTGTCTCAATTACCACGAACTATCTCATACCCTACTTATGCAAATATTTGCATCCTCAACTGGTCACCCATTCTGATAATTCCTCTATGAATCCGAAGTCATTTTCTACCATTCCTCTCAATTTATACCGTAGACCGAAGATAACAAAGAACACTCCAAGCTCCTTATCATAATCTGCTGCAAAAGCTCGATACTCAACCCTACTATGGACTCGAAACCCTTAGGCACCACACCTTAACCTTCGAACCCACTAGGACCGTTATTGAGTCACCCACTCTGACTTGGTCCCAAATATAATCAACTGCAAGGCTTTGCTAGAACATGACCACCCACTCAAAGAAGCACCCGGCCGAATCACCTTCCTTGCAACTCACTTCTACGCGAAGCATAATTCCCGAGTCTTCTTAAAGCCTGAACATGAATCGATGATGCCAATTGTATAACATTCGAGATTCGAGACTATGCTGGCTGCGGGTCGCCTCGAGAGATGTAGCTCGCCTAAGTCTCTGTATCAACCATGTCGCTGCACCCAACTAGGCCGTTAGAGGTACATGTGTCTATGCAACAAAAATACACAACAAGTGTAGTATGAGTACAAAAATAACATGTACCCAGTAAGTATCCCGTCTAACCTTGAAGAAGTAGAGATGAGAGGTCGACTTTGACACTTACTAGTGGTCCAATAATAATATATTAATAATGCGAATAATCATGAATTTATTAAAAAACGACAGTAAACTCAAGTAAGTCAAGAAACAAGTAAACAATCCTTTTTGTATTTAGAAGTCTCCAAATTCATAATCCATTATTTAACAATTTATCTTAGACCAGGGAGGCAGTATCAATTTGTAAATCTCAAGAAAGCATTACAAGCATGCACAAATCATGCCGAGGTCGTATGGCCCGATCCAACAAATATTTAAATTGTGCACTGCTAGAGGGCCGAATGGCGCGAACCATAGATGCATATATTACCCCGCATGCGAATCATACGTGAAACACAGTCAAATATAAATAATAGAGTTACCCTGCTCGCGAATCATACGTGCGACGTAGGAACTCATAGATACACACATTCAAACAGTCAATTAAGAATTTATCAAGAAACATTTATCCAAGAAAAAGTCAATTCTCTTTTAACGATTTAAGAAAATGAGGTTTGACCCTTTTTAGAAATTCTTTTACTAATTCGATATGATTTAGGCAATTTTAGTTGTCAATAAGATTACAAATATTTCATGTATAGCATGCTTTTGGGTCCTAGACTACCCGGACTTAAACATAATAGTAGTCATGCACGAACTCTCATCACCTCATGCGTACGTAGACCACACAAATAGGAGCACATAACCAATTATTTCACCTATGAGGACAATTCCCTCTTACAAGGTTAGAAAGGAGACTTACCTCGCTCCGAAGTTCAATAACTGGCTTCCAAGACCCTTCCGACGACTCAAATCGATGACCCAACGCTCCAAAACTAGCCAAATAATGGGCAAACCAATGAAAATACATCCTAATACTTATAACAGTTCAATTTATATAAAATCCCAACTCCACTCGAAAAGTTGACAAAATCACCCTCGGGCCCATGTGCCCAGATTTTGAAAGTTTTCGAAGATAAAGTTTACCCACAACCTCACGAACTAAAATATATAATTGGCTCTTAAATTCATGTCCAAAATCATGGTCAAAATCCAAAAATACAAATTTCCTAGGTTTCCTTCAAAATCCCAAAATTTCTTGATGGGTTTTCAATGTCTTTGCCTTATACTTCTTATATTTTGATGATCTAACAAACTTATTGTTAAGAACCGATAGAGAACTTGACTCACTTGGTACACATCTCAAATGAACAAAGTCCAGTCTGGTCTCTAGCAAATGAACTACTTCAAAGAGGAACACAATAGGGACCTGATCTATTAGTGTTCTCTGACAGAAGTACAAGTCAAGAAAAGCGGGAACGCAAATGCAAAAAGTAACTGTATGCAGAAAGTAACTGTCTGCAACTGTACACGCGACAATGCAGCAGATAGTGCGACAATCACTTCTCATTGGGAATAAGCGTGTACCAAGAATTGACATCACCATTATGATGTATTTGGTAGTATAACAACCTGGTGCTAGGCATAAGATATTTACTTGAGTATTTAGTGATATTATCTCAAGCAGAAAGTGTTCATCCAGCATTGAATTCACAAGTGTGTCAAGAACAAGAAGACAACTTCACTAAAGGATCCGTTTTACAATAAGTCTATGTGTATCTGTAGTTGAGTTGTCATCTTATTATTTGTTCTTCATTGTTACTCCTATCTTGCTTTCTTAGATGCTGTATTTTAGAAAATCCAAAAATCACAAACCCTCTAAGATTTTGTTGTGACGAGAGTTAGTCATAAGTTAAAGTCTTTGTAACTAGAGAGTGACAAAGTGACTTGTGGTAAGAGTATCACAAGTTAGTTAAGTTGAAGTCTTTGTAATAGAGTCATTACAAAATAGCTTGTAATAGTGAGATTACAAGTTAGTGAAGTTGAAAGCCTACAAGTGTAGGTCGTGGTTTTTGTCCCCTTGAGTGGGATTTTTCCACGTATAAATCATGTGTCTCTTTTACTTACTGCTTCATAAGTATTCTCAGTAGAAACTCATAGAGGATCAGGTGCTCTATAGTTTGGTGGACTGATATAAGCTATCAATTGGTATAAGAGCAGGTTCTTTCTAAAAGGTTTACACCTAGAAATGATCTCAATGGCTGCTCCACCCAACTTTGAGGAAGGACAATCAACCTACAGACCTCCTAGATTCAATGGTCGGTACTAGGGATGGTGGAAGACTCGTATGCATGATTTTATAATGGCCGGAGATTCAGAACTATGAGACATCATCTGTGATGGTCCACATGTTCCTATGAAGAAGCTTGGAGAAACTGGACCAATGGTGCTAAAAGACAGAAAGGAGTACAGTGATATTGACAAAAAAGTCATACAAAAGAACTATCGCACCAAGAAAATCTTGGTATGCGGTTTAGGACCTGATGAGTATAACATAGTCTCAGCTTGTGATTCTGCCAAAGAAATATGGGAAGCATTGCAAACCGCACACAAAGGAACTGCTCCGCTTAAACAGTCCAATATTGACATGCTCACCACTGAGTATGAGCTCTTCAGGATGAAGGATGATGAGTCTATACAGGATATGCACACACGATTCACATCCATCATAAATGAGCTTCATTCACTTGGAGATGTTATTCCCAGAAACAAGCTTGTAAGGAAAATTCTCAGTGTTCTACCTGGTTCTTGGGAGAGTAAGGTAAATGCCATCACTAAAGCTAAAGATCTACAAACTCTAACCATGGATGAGCTGATTGGTAATCTGAAGAGATACGAAATAAAAAGGAAGAAAGACAGTGAAAGGAGAGAGACAAAGAAGGAAAAGAACCTGGTATTCAATGCTAAAAATAGTGACTCAAGTGAAGAAGATAGTGATATGGCCTATCTTACTAAAAGGTTTTAAAAGATGGTTCGAAGGAATGGTGGTATACCATAGCGGGGCAGTTCAAGTAAGGCAAGGAACACCGATCTCTGTCACAGGTGCGGAAAGTCTAGGCATTTCATCAAAGTTTGTCCACTTTTCAAATAGGATCAATATAAATAAAACCCTGACAAAGCAGAAAAAAGGAACCTGATTCCAGACAAACGATTCAGTCGAAAAAGTACAGCTAACAATATTGTGAAGCATGATCTTGCTACTTGGCGAGACTCCTCGAGTGAATCAGAAAGGGAACTAGATGTAGAAAAAACAACTCCATGATGGCAGTGGAAACTGAAGCAACGAAATATGACTCACTGTTCGCTCTAATGACTCAATCTAACAATGATGAAGAGGATGAAAATGATGAGGTAAATTTTAGGGATGTTCAGAGAAATCTGCAATCCTACTCTTCTAAGAAGTTAGGATCATTAGCAAATGTTCTAATTGATGCATATTATAGCCTTGATAATGATAAGGAGATTCTGACCATAGAACTAGGAGAAGTCGAATAATCTAGAGATGATCTGGTGGTTTGAGAAGTGGATCTAAATGAGACCATAGCTAATCTTGAAAATGAAAAAGGAAATTTTGAATGAAAAAATAAATAGTGTAGAAGATGAGAGAGATGACTTGATGGTAGTGGTTGTTGATTTGAAGGAAACCTTAGAAGGTCTTAACAATGAGAAACACACTCCAGAAGAGAAAATTGCAGCTACTGAGCAAGAGAGGGATGACTTTTGGTGATAATCACTGACCTAGAGGAAACCATTGAGGGACTCAATTCAGAACATAGGACGGTGAGTCTTGGGAAAGCGAAAGAAATATCTTGTGAAATACACATTGATCTTGAGAAATCTCTGAAGTGGACCTGGTCCTCAGATGTTTTCACTGCCATGTACTTCAACAATAGTGGAAACATGTAGGGAATCGGGTTCCAAAAGGAGAAAACTCCCTACAACCCTCACAAAAAAGTACGTCACTATTCCTGATAACTGACTGTGTACCCACTGTGGGAACAATGAGCACTTCAAAGAAAACTGCCAAGTTAGGGTTCAATATGTTCAGAAAAATAAAGTGTTTATTGAAAAAGAGACTACTAAAGAGGGACCAGGTACCACTCGCAAGAAACGAATATTGCCTGCATGGACTAGAAAATCCCTCATCCATCCCTTTTTCATAACAAGTGACCCACACTAGTTTGGGTTCCTAAATCTAATCCATGATTTATATGTGCAGGGAACAGTGAGAAGAAGTGGACTGCAATGGTTCATGATCAATGGGTGCTAAAAACACATGACTAGAAACACCATGGACTATCTCTCACTAAAAGCCCTGTAGAAAAGGGAATGTATCCTATAAAAAAAAGGAAAAGGAAAGGGGGTACATTCTTAGTGTTGAAAAGATGGAAAGTCTGTGTCACACTCAATTGAGAACGTGTGCCATGAGAGCTGCTTGAAGCACAGTCTCTTGAGTGTGTCTCAAATCTGTGTTAAAGGGAGCAAAGTAGAGTTTTCATTAAAAAAATGTGCACAGTTACCAATTTGGTGACTGGTGAAGTGGCCGTAGTCGCCAAAAGAACAAGAACATCTGCTTCGCTGACCTTAAATCCCTACAAACTGGTGATATGAGCTGCTTAAAAGTTGTTGACAATGATGCAAAACCTTGGCATAAAGGATTGGAACACTCATGGTTCTCATTTCTGAATGAACTGATTCAGAAGAACCTAGTTCGTGGGCTGCCAAATTCAAGATCCACCTGGACACTACTTGTTAGAGCAAAGGAAGAGACTTTTGAAGTATGTGCGACACTTGTCTAGAAGATCCAAGTGGAGACGGGACTGAAGGAAGCACGTATCAGATCTGACCACAGGATAGAATATGTCAATGCTAAGATTTAAAGGAAGGTCAAAACTCTGGAAACATGAAATGGATAATGCTCATTGACAGGGGAATCGCCAAAAATCTCGGGGCAGAAGCAATAAACGAGGCTTGCTACTTGGTAAACAGGTGTATAATCAGGTCCCTCCTATACAAAACCTCTGTTGAGTTACTCAATGGAAGAAAACCAAAGATAACTCATCTTAGAAACTTTGGATGCATTTACTATTTTCTCAACAACGGGAATGACCAGCTCGGGAAGGTTGATATGATGAGTTAGATGAAGGAGACAGGTGAAGACAATGCAACATCCTCTTTCACTTCTCACAAGGAACCTGGTACTTATTTTACTACCATTGAAGCTGAAAAACTATTGGAGATGCAGTGCAAGATATTCCACAAGTAGCAGAACAAGGAGTGTAGGGAAATCTGCTTAATTTACCCAGTTTCTCCACTAATCAAACTTCAGTCCCCACTTGGAAACACAAAAGCTCCAATTTACTTGATAACACAATCACTCCTCTTCATTCTGGATTTAGACAAGAATCAAAATCCAAAAAATATTCCCTAGCCCCTTCTGTATTTCTATTCCAGACAGAACCCAAAATCAAATCCCGAGGAATCTTACTTGAAGGTTGCCAAAGGAAGTTTGAGATACCTTAAGGAAACATAGGACCTAGTCCTATATTACCCGTCAGGTGACAATTTTAATCTCATTAGGTATGCTGATGCTAACTAAGCAAGTTATCTTGTGGACAGGAAAAACACTTATGGAATGGTTCACTTGACAGGATCACATCTCATCTCTTGGGGAACAAGGAAGCAAAATTTGGTGCCTCTTTCAACAGCTGAAGCAGAATATGCTGTTTCAGCATCCTGTTGTGCTCAACTACTACGAATTAAGCAACAACTGGAGGATTTTGGGGTTTTTACTGATGGTGTGCCTCTTCTATGTGACAACACCGGTGCACTCAACTTGGTCAAGAATTCAATTAAAAAAAGCACATTAATGTGAGGCATCATTTTCTGAGGGACAATATGGAGAAAGGGTTAATCTATATAAAGGGTTGGTGGAAACATCTCGACCATTTCTCAGCTGATCAATGCTCAAAAAGCTGCTTCTGAAGAGATCAAAAGGTTGAAGGCTTATAATGCCATACTAGAATCTAGCTCAGTCAAGCGGTTAAAGGACACGGTTCCGTTAATGAAGAAGTTGCCCGGATGACAAAGGAAAATGATAAGCTTCGAGCAAAACTGCTTGAAGTGCAGCTGTCTGCAAATGCCCGACTAGACCTGGTTCTCAAAACCCTTGCTGCTTCTCTCTCCTAGTCTTCCTCTTCTAGTGCCTCTTAGATACCCCCTAGTGACCATTGTCTTCTATTATGATGTTTTGTGGCTGTTGTTTCCATTTTTGTTTATCTCTTTGCTGATGGCATGCTGGATTTCACCATTACTGCTCCTGTTTTGCTAAGTCCATTGTTGAATATCAATGCAACAGCTCCTCTTTTTGCCTGTACAATGCTGTTTTCCTTTGGCTTCTCTTTTCAATCATGTTGTGTGCACATATATGGCATCAGTTGGCTGTGTTAGACTTCTTTATGCTGTTTTCCTGCTTGTGTATTATTTTAATGATGCCAAAAGGGGAAAAGATAGATAGTAGATAGTAGTGCATGCATTGTGAAAACTGTATGCACTATGATAGTAGGTGTATGTATTATCAACGGGGGATCAAAAGCAAAAAGGTCAGGGGGAACTTGTGAAAATTGATTCAAAAACAGGGGATCTGATTAAGGGGGAATCAAAAGTAAAATGCTTGGGGGAACTTGTGAAGTTCCTGGTACCTCATCTGGTTATTTTTGCTCTAAACAAATACTTTCAAGCCTAAGTTTGTCATCATCAAAAATAGGGAAATTGATGGGTTTTCAATGTCGTTGCCTTATGCTTCTTATGTTTTGATGATCTAACAAATTTATTGTTAAGAACCAGATAGAGAACATGACTCACTTGGTACACATCTCAAATGAACAAAGTCCAGGCTGATCTCCAGCAAATGAACTACTAGAAAGAGGAACACAACATGGACCTGATCCCTTGGTGTTCTATGATAGAAGTACAAGTCAACAACAGCTAGAACGCAAATGCGGAAACTGACTGTATGCAAAAAGTGACTGTCTGTAACTATACACGCGATAGTGCAGCAGATAGGGCGACAGGCACTTCTCGTTAGGAAGAAGCGTGTACCAAGAATTGACATCACCATTGTGATGTCTTTGGTAGTATAACAACTTAGTGCAAGGCACAAGATATTTAGTTGAGCATTTAGTAATTCATCCAGCATTGAAGTCACAAGGGCGTTAAGAACAAGAAGACAACTCCACTAAAGCATCAGTTTCACAATGAGTCTTTGTGTATCCGTAGTTGAGTTGTAATCTTGTTATTTGTTCTTCATTGTAACTCCTATCTTGCTTTCTTAGAAGCTGTGTTTTAGGAAACCCAAAAATCAAAAACCCTCTAAGTTTGTGTTGTGACTAGAGTTAGTCATAATTTAAAGTCTTTGTAACTAGAGAGTGACAACGTGGCTTGTGGTAAGAGTATCACAAGTTAGTTAAGTTGAAGACTTTGTAATAGAGTCATTATAAAGTGGCTTGTAATAGTGAGATTACAAGTTGGTGAAGTTGAAAGCCTACAGGTGTAGGTTGTGGTTTTTGTCCCCTTGAGTGGGATTTTTCCACGTAAAAATCCCGTGTCTCTTTTACTTACTGCTTCTTAAGTATTCTCAGTAGAAACTCATAGAGGATCATGTGCTCTATAGTTTAGTGGACTCACATAAGCTATCATTTCTACTAATTTACATGAATTTCTATGTTAAAATCTAGATATAATCCAAGTAATTAACTTGCAATAGGTGGGGATCACTTACCTTGACATAGATGATGAAAATGGAGCTCCAAAATCGCTCCTAGGTCGGCTCCCATGGAGGAAATGAGATGAAATGAGCCAAACCCAATTCTTTACACTTATACACTTCCCAGACGACTCTTCTTCGCGTTCGCGAGACCCCTATCGCGTTCACGAAGAAGAAAATTCCCAAAAACCATTTTCCAAACTCTTTTCAGATAGCCTCTAGTATAATGGCCATAACCTTTTGTACAAAAATCCAAATGATAAATGGTTTAATGTTTGAAAACTAGACACCAAGATCTACAACTTTCATGTTTGGGTCATCTTCTAATTCCTTATATATTTTGAGATATAAGTTGCCAAAGTCAGCCCTATGGAACACAAATTTCTTCTTCATCTTCCCGGACAGCCTGTAGTGTACCAGCCATAACATTTTGTATACAAATTTAAATGCTAAATTGTTTATCTTTTTGAAAACTAGACACAATGAGCTACAACTTTTGATTTTGGATCATCTCCAAATTCTTTATAGATTGCGAGACATGAGCCTCCAAAGGCAGACCTATGCAACAGAGATTTTTTTTCTTCGCGAACGCGAGGATCTCTTCGCGAATGCAAAGAACAGAGTCCCTGAAGCCAAATCTTTCTTCGCAAACGCGAAGAACAATACCATACACCAGCATTAGCTATTGCAAAACAGCCCGAAATGGTCCGAAACCACCTCAAAACACACTCGAGGCCCGTAGAGCCCTGTCCAATCACACAAACCAGTCCTATAACATAACACGGACCTGCTCGAGGCCTCAAATCACATCAAACAACATCAAAATCATGAATCGCACTCCAATTCAAGCTTAATGAACTTTAAAATTTCAAACTTCTACTTTCATTGCTTAAACCTATCAAATCACATTTGATTGACCTCAAATTTTGCACACAAGTTATATTTGACATTACAGACCTACTCCCACTTCCGAAATCAGAATCCGACCTCGATATCAAAAAGTCCACTTCTGATCAAACTTCACAAAACCTTGAAATTTCTATCTTTATCCAAATGACTCGAAAATGACCTACGGACCTCCGAATTCACTTTCGATTGCTCCTAATACTAGAATCATCAAACGAAGCTATTACCAGACTCAGAATCCCAAACAAATATCGATAGCATTAAAATGCATTTCAACCCAAATTTATGAAATTCTTTAAAAAATGCTAACTTCCACAATAGGTGCCAAAACACTCTCGAGTTACCCAAAACTCGATCCTGGCAGACACCCAAGTCCAAAATCATCATATGAACCTGCTGGAACCTTTAAATCTCGATTCCAAGGTCATTTCCTCAAAAATTCAATCCTAGTCAATTCTTCCAACTTAAAGCTTTCGAAATGGAAATTTTCTTTCCAAATCAATTCCAAACTTCCCGAAATTCAATTCCGACCACGCGTACAAGTCATAATACCTGAAGTAAAGTTGCTCATAGCCTCAAACTGCCGAACGACACGCTAGAGCTCAAAACGACCGGTCGGGTCGTTACAGCTTGAGTCTAATTTGATTTAAGCCCAATTCATATTATTAAGCATTCAATCAATTAAACACATTTCATTAAAGAAGGTTTGGGCCCAGATGATAATGAGTCCAAATGACTCTAGCCCAGTGCATATTTTTGTAAAGGAGTTTGAGATAAAAATTTGTAATGACATTTGTAAAGTTTTACTTATATTTTTGTTTATCTTTTAAAACATAAGTAAAAAGGATTTTTGAACAAAATAAAATAAATCAATTTTTTTGTTAAATTTGGATAATTTTCCGACTGATTTGCCTAAGTCTTTTATTTCTTATTAACTTATATTAAAGTGCTAAGTTTAAAACTCATTTGTATTTGAAAATCATAAAGTGATTGTCTCTAATCAAATTGTTTGCATAATTTACTGACTCATAACTAAGATATAGTTCCAGGGACCCAATTGGTTTGGACCTGAAACTGTATTATGGCCTGCTACTTGGTTTACTTATAAAATCTGATTTTTTCCCTCATGATTTTAAACTAATAGCATCAAAATTACTACATGTAATTATTTAACAACATAATAAAACTACTAATTAAACTAGCACGTTACATGAGAGGAATAAAACTAAATTATTACATCTTACTAACATGGACAGTGATAAAAATCTGCCTATTACTACTCTAACAAATATTTCTAAAAATGCTTTTTCTTGTTCTTACTATTACATATACATTTTTCATGAATGAATGAAGCTTTAAAAAGATCTTTGCAATTTTCAAAATACTTTAATATAAAGCTAACATGACTTAAATCACCTAACAATGTAAATAATTAACATTACACAAACTTACACACAATTTCTAACCATACAACTTCAAACAACATGATTCATGCAGTAAACAAAATACTGATTTTTGACAACTATGAAATCAGAATCATGATAAAACAAAATTAAACTTTACATTTGTTAAGAGAGTACTTTGATAGCAGCAAATAAATAAACAATTATAAGAAAATAAGCCTCTGAAACTTGAGTAAAACAACAACAATGAAACCCAGTAGAATAAGAAAGGCGACCAGCTTAAAAAAATAGGAAAGAAATATATTTTTTAATTCTGAAAGATCAAGGTTGATCTTCAGAAAAATTTTTCTTTTGAAAATGAAGAGAAAATCTTAAGGCAATGCAAAGATTTTTGTGTGTTTTATATATCTGTGTGTAGCTATTTCAGTGTGTATAATGTGTGTCTCAATATGTGTCAAATAAAAAGGAGGAGTGTATTTATAGAGTGAAGGAGTGAAAAGGTATAGGAATCAGGATACAAAAGAATCTGCCAGAATTCCCTAAAAATCAGGGAATAAGGCATTTTTCTTAACAGAAGTGGACAACTGTCCAATTTCTAGTACCTTCCTTATCTTAGAAAATGGACAAGTGTCCAATTTTTAGATATTTTTGGATCTTACCCCTATTTTCCTACTCAGCATTGGGACATATGTCCCTTATTCTAGAAGGTTCTAGCCTTTGTCTAAAACAAGTTCAAACTAAAATTCCAAAATTGACTTTAAGGGCCTTGGAATTACCTTAGAACCAGATTGGTTTTGGGCCTGAGTTGTCTGACTCTTGGCCTGATGAATTTAGGCTCTTAAGCTTTTAACAAAGCTAGGACCACATCAGTGTGGCCCAATTCTTAAACAAATAAAGTAAAAAAAGTAAACCAATAACAATATAAAAAAAGTAATTCTACTTAATAACAATAAACAAATAAAAACAGTAATAATAAAAAAATTAAACATAAAATTAATAAAATACATAATAATAAATGAAAAAAATAGAAAAAGAAAAAATCAATAAAAAACGACGACTGTTTTGGCCAAATGATCTAGTTGCTAAAAACCCTCGCGCCAAGACACTCCCGGAATCTGAGATCCCGAGTGAGAGATCTTGTCACGAGGATTATATACAAACTAGGTGACATTTTTTTTTGGAAAAAAGATCAGATCTAGCTGCTAAAAGCCCTCTTGCCAAGACACCCGCCTGGAATCTGAGATCCCTGGTGGGAGATCTTGGCAGGAGGATTTTTAAACGAACTAGAAAAATTTGAAAGGGGGCGGATCTAGGGTTTCTGAATTTTTAGATTTAAGATATATAGATTTTGATGGGTGTTTGGTTGATCCATTAGTATGGTGGGATTTAGGAGGGTGTGGGAATTTTGTGGTATAACTTTGAGTAGGTCTAGGGTTCTGCTGCCGCCATATGCGATTTCCGGCGGCGGTGTATGGCGGGGCTGGGGTTTTTGGTCTTAGATCTATTAGTTTTGGTGGAGTTTTTTGTGAATTTGGTTGGTGGGTGAGGTAAAGGAGGAGAAGAGGAGTTGATTGATGTAGGTTTGGGGCTATTTGGTTAAATTATGCCGCCGGAGGCGATTTCTGGCTCGCGGCTCTAGGCGGAGGGTGGAGGCGGCTAGGGTTTGTGACAGGGGTGTTAGGGAGGCTAGGGTTTTGGGGGAGGCTGAGAGAGAGAGAGAGAGAGATATGAGAGAGCAGGGGATTTTGAAATGAGGGGGTAAGAGAGGGTTATGACAGTTTTATATTTAGGGGGGGAAGGGAGTTCCGAGCCGTTAGATCTGTGGAGATCAATGATTGAGGTAAAACACACCAAAGATGTCGTTTGGATTAGTGAGGGATTGGACCAGACTGAGGTGTTTGGCTGGGCGGTTTTTGGATTGAATTTTTGGGATTGGACTGGTTTAAACTGGCCCAATTCGGCCAAGACCCCTTTTCTTTAATTTTAAAAATTAATTAATTTAAATAAACCCTAAATTAAGTACTAAATTATCTTAATTTGTAAAATTTAACTGACTATCTATTTATATTATTTACATAATTAGTCAATCCTAAATTATTAAAAGAGAATTACTAATTTAACACTAAGAAATAAAAAAATATAAAAAATAAATAATTTTTGTGATTTTCTTTTAATAATATAATTAAATTATGTAGTTATGTACTAGATTTAATTAAAAGCCTAATAATTCTATATGATGAGGAGTCAAATATTCTTTGTTATTGTTCATGACTTTAAAAATGGAAAATGCAACTACATGCAAATAATTTCAAATAAATACCAAAAATCCTAAAAAATCTAAAAATGATTACCAAAAATCCTAAAATAAATCTAAAAATAAATAGGAACAATCTATTTATTGATTTTGTAGGAATATTTTGGTGAGGTAAAAATTACATGCTCATAACTACCCTATGCTTTTTTGGACATAGATAAAGTGAGGAGTCATGAATAAATTTTACTCGTGTTGATACTCCATGGGAAGCATTTTGAAAAAGTTTGACCGAATCTTGCTTCAAAGGTTGCCTACATATCCTTAGCTATAAAGGAATCACGTCACTGTAGTTATGGAAGTTTTGGTAGCTAAGACTACCGGAAAGCTACGATTTCACTGCTGTAACTACTATTACTGGTGTCGAACTCCTTATTACACCAAAGTCAAAATGAAGAAAACTGACTAAGCCTATCAACTACTAGTTACAAGATTCCTATCTATAAGTCTTCTGAAACTTGATTTTGAGTCTTGGTTGATTCTTTGTGCAGACTCTGATTTGGATCTTGATGCTTGTTAGTTGCAGGAGCTGGTTCAATCTTCTTTTGATCAAGATGGGACATGCAAAACTTGTGACTTCAATCTCGTCTTAAATGGTCCATATCTTCTCCGCTTATGTACTTTGGATTTAACTTTTCTTTTTCTTCTTTTCTTTTATTTCAGATTGAGGCTACTTTTTTTGGTCGTCTCGAACCCAGTACTTTAAGGTATAACTTGCTCAGATACCAAAACAAATGAAATGAACAAAATTTTTCTGCCCTAGTTTCTAGTATGAAAATTTCGTGAGTTATTCGTAACCAGAAAGCAATAAAAGTCAGGATTGTGTATCCTTGGGAAAAAGAGATTAGGGAGTGGAGACTCTATGTCCAAAAGTAAAATCAACTAGGGATTAGAAATCTATGTTGGGAAAATCACCAGGTTATGCTGGTATCAACTAGTGAACATCGACCCTATGTTGGAAAGTCGTCAGGTTATGCTGGCATCAACTAGGGAGTGAGACTCTATGTTGGAAAGTCATCAGGTTTTGTTGGAATCAACTAGGGAGTGAGACCCTATGTTGGAAAGTCATCAGTTATGCTGACATCAATTTGGTAGGACCCTATGATGGAAAGTAATAAGGTTATGCTGGCATCAACTAGGGTGTGAGACCCTGTGTTGGAAAGTCATCAGGTTATGCTGACATCAACTAGTGAGTGAGACCCTATGTTGGAAAGTCATCAGTTATGCTGGCATCAACTAGGGAGTGGGACCCTATGTCGGAAAGTCATCAGGTTATGCTGACATCAACTAGGGAGTGAGACCCTATGTCGGAAAGTCATCAGGTTATGATGGCATCAACTAGGGAGTGAAGACCCTATGTCTAAAATAAAATCAACTAGGGATCGGAGACCCCATATTGGAAATAACACAGATAAGGATTGTAGATCCTATACTACCATGACTTTGAACTTTTCTTCTTTTCTTTCTTTTCATTTTTTTCATCATTTTTTATTTAAGAGAGTGATAAAATGAGGGATAGAATTTGGAGGAGACTTCCCTTTTGGATTGGTTATTACTGCAGAGCCATTTTAGTTTCTACGCGGTTTGCTTTTGTTGCACCTGCTTCTAGCAAGGTTGCTTTGAATTACACCTATTTCCTGTTTTTCAAACAAAGAACAATTTGTCAGTTTGAAACAGTGGTTGGTTTTGTGGCCTTGAGCATTTCAGTCATTTGATCTCGGCCCAGTTCCTTTTATGAAGATTTCAACTACAACTGCTTGTTCCCTAAGGACCGACTTCATTACTGGCCCTGGCGAACTTGGCTTTTCTAGAACTTTACCATAATGATTAATCACGTGGGACTTAACCTTTTCCAACTTTATTTCGCCTTCGTGGTCGTTTGACTTTGATTTCCTTTCTTTTCAGGAATTTTTGATTTCACAGTATCGGCCATTATGGCCAGTTGAAGTCGACTTGATGCACCTGACGAGGCTAGGTGCCTCTGTCACGACCCAAAACCCGACCTATCATGATGACGTCTATCGTGGAAATAGGCTAGCCTCAACTCAACAATCAACACAATAACAATAAGTTTGAAAATATTAACGGAAGCTTTTAACAGTTAAAGAACTATTCGAAACATAAGAAATTTTAAGAATAGGTACAATCCAGCCCAAAATTGGGGTGTCACTGAGTGCATGAGTGTCTACGGAAAATACATAGTTTATTATAATGTCTAAAGGAGCAACTAAAATACAACTGGGGGTTAAGGAGGAGAGCCAAGGCCTGTGAATGCCGTGCAGATACCTCAATAATCTCTTAAGTCAGAAGTCTCAATCAGCAACTACCACTGGATCCAAAAGTGCATGGATTTGCACACAAGGTGCATGGGGTAATGTGAGTACACCAACTCAGTAAGTAACAAGCCCAAACTATGGAATGATAGGTAGTGACGAACTAAAACTCAACAGTTATAACATATTTAAATGGAACAGTAAAGTAGGCATGCTGGTCGTTTAATTATTCAACTTAGTAGTAAAGCAAAACACCAATTCGAACAATGTAAAGTATAAATCTAAGTAAATCTCTAGATGTAAATGACAGAAATGTATGAAAATGCACCATGTTTTCCCACTCTCAAGTGCTCAACCACTCTGTACCGCATATGGCCATCCGACCCAAGGAAATCCATCACGGAATATATATAACACCACTTCAAGTCAACTGGTACCGAGGAACAAGGGTAATCCAACCCTGAGGAGAAATCCATCTATAGGTATCAATACTTCGGACAAATCCATGTCCAGGAAATCCATCCCTCAATAATATTATCCACGCTCACTGGGTTTATATAGACTCCGGAGGGGTTCCTTTCAGCCCAAGCGCTATAACAAGCCAACGAAGACATAATTAATAATCTGTTGTGGCATGTAGCCCGATCCCATAAACCGTCACTCATAATCAGGCTCTCGCCCTCACTCAGTCATCACTCTCTAGTCTCACACACATGGGCTCACAATGCCATGAAACTATCCAAAAACAATGATATAATGTGTTAAATAACAACAACCGAAAATGAGACATGACATGTTATGCATGAATAAGACTAAGTACAGAATATCAATGAAACTAATAAGATGACAGCAAGAAACGACCACTCGGGTCTCAACAGTGTTAGCATGAATCCCTAACATGATAGTTAACATGATTTATAGTTCGTTCCCTTAATTACAAAATCTCAACACATATATCAACAAGAATGAGTCACTAAGTGGTACCATGGAATGAACCAGGCCACAATTCTCACGGTGCACGCCCATAAGCCCGTCACTTGGCTTTCGTGTCACCTCAATATTAATTATATAACACATATTTCAGGGTTTCAAACCCTCAGAACCAAGTTTGGAAGCGTTACTTACCTCAAACCAAGCCCAAATCCTACTCCGCTATGCCTTTGCCTCTGGAATCGGCTTCCAAATGCTCCGAATCTAACCAAAATCAGTATATTATCATCAATATACGCTAAAGGAATGAATTCCACCCGAAAATAATCAAATTAGACCAAAAATTCCGAATTGGACTCAAACCTGACCCCCGGGCCCACATCTTGGAATCCAACAAAAATCACAAAACTAGAAACTCCTTTTACTCCCGAGTCTAGACATACCAAAATCATCAAAATCAGACCTCAAATGGCCCCTGAAATCTCCAATCAAAGCTCTCCAAAACTCTAGTCCTAATCCTTCAACTTCACCCCAAATCCTCCACTAATTTCATGATTAAATAGTGGAAAAATCATCATAAACATAAATACAAAGCCCAAGTAACTTACCTCGCTGATAACCCTTGGTTCCCTCTTGAAATCACAGCTCTAAGCTCCAAACTCGTCCAAAAATGGTGAAGAATGGACTGAAATTCGTGAAGGAGATCTTATATACTTTCTTCCTAGGACTTCCGCATCTGTGGTTCATAAGTCACTTCTGTGACACCTTTTTTATGGTCAAACCAACTGCATCTGCGATTTTCACTTATTGTCCCTTAACCGCATCTGTGTCCAAATACCTGCATCTGCGATCACGCAGGTGGGATCCCATGAGCGCACCTGCGACTCCTGCCCTTATCACCTATGGCCGAATCTGCGGTTGCCTATGTGCTTCTGCAGGCCTCGCACCTGCAGTCCCCACTCCCCAGGTGCGGTTATGACAGCTGAAAGAAATTCTTCAGCACTTCCTCAATCCTATCCTTGATCTGTCAACCTCCCGAGTTCATTCCGAGGCCCTCAGGGCCTCAACCAAAAATGCCAACAAGTCACATATCACCATTCAACCTTATTCCAACATTCGGAACACTCAAAACAACATCAAAACACCAAATCACCCTGGGACTCAAGCCTAAGAACTCCTAAACTTCTGAATTACGCAAACGATGCCGAAACCTAGCAAACCTCACCTGAATGATATGAAATTTTGCACACATGTCACAAATGACATAACAGACCTATTCCAATTTTTGAAATTCAATTCCGACCCCAATATCAAGATTTCCACTGCTGACCAAAAAATGCCAAATTTCCAATTTCGCCAATTCAATCCTAAATATGCCATGAACCTCCAAACTACAATCCGCTACTGAACCCAAAATCACCTAACAGAGCTAACCGAACCGTCAGAATTCACATCTGAGACCCTCTACACATAAGTCAACATCCAGTTGACCTTTTCAACTTAAGTCTACTCAAAAGAGACTAAGTGTCTCATTTTTCTCCGAAACCACTCCGAACCCAAACCAACCAACCCGATACCACACAACACAGCTGAACAACAAACAAAGAAGTAAAAATGGGGGAAACGGGGCTGTAACGCATGAAACAACTGGCCGGGTCGTTACATCCTCCCTCTCTTAAACAAAAGTTCGTCTTCGAACGAGTCAAGAGACATACCTGAAGCCTCAAATAGGTGTGGATATCTACGACACATATCCTACTCGGTCTCCCAAGTAGCCTCCACCATGGGACGACCTCTTTCTGTACTTTCACTGAACCTATATCCTTTGATCTCAACTTTCAGACCTGCCGCTCCGAAATAGCTACTAGCTCTACATCATAAGTCAAATCACCATCTAACTGAACCATGCTGAAATCCAAAACATGATACGGATAGTCAATATACCTCCGGAGCATAGAAACATGAAATACTAGATGCACCCCCGACAAGCTAGGTGGCAAAGCGAGCTCATAAGCCATCTCCCCAATCCTCCAAAGCACCTCAAAAGGCCCAATGAACCGAGGGCTCAATTTTCCCTTTTTCCCAAATCTCATAACACCCTTCATGGGTGAAACCTTTAGTAAAACCTTCTCCCAACCATATAAGACATATTCCGAACCTTCCTGTCCGCATAACTCTTTTGTCTCGGCTGAGCTGTACGAAGCCGCTCCTGAATCAATTTCACCTTGTCCAAAGCATCTTGTACCAAGTCTGTACCCAAAATCCTAGCCTCGCCCGACTCAAACCATCCTACTAGAGATCTACACCGCCTCCCATATAAAGCTTCATATGGAGCCATCTAACTACTCGACTGATAATTATTGTTGTATGCAAACGCTGCGAGCAGTAGAAACTGGTCACATGAACCCCCAAAATCAATGACACAAACATGCAACATGTCCTCCAATATCTGAATAGTACGCTCGGACTGCCCGTCCGTCTAAGGATGAAAAACTATGCTCAACTTAACCTGAGTACCTAACTCTCGCTGCACGACCGTCTAAAACTGCGATGTGAATTGAGTACCTCTATCTAAAATGATAGAAACTGGGTCACAATGCAGGTGAATGATAACTAGGGATTTTAACGCATTTTATACTCCTTCTCGCTTATGCTTTGATTAGAAATTCATACAAAATAGTCCCAAAAGGCTCACAAGTTGTGCTTGATTGCAGGTTTGATCCACAAAGTGACAAGATATCAAAGATCAGCTCAAAAGGAGTGAAACTTGCACAAGTACTAAGATAAGACAAAGCTCAGGCAAAGCAAGGCCAGTACGGCCGCACTACATTCTGTACGGTTCGCACTGTGAGGTTCAGAGAGCATGACTTCCAAGGCACAAAGGCAATGCGGCCGCACTAGGATTTGTGCGGTCCGCACTGAAGGCAATGTGGCCGCACTCAATTTAGTGCGGTCCGCAGAACCCAAGATCAGAGAAGTGCCAGTTTCAAGGATTCAAGTCAATGCGGTCCGCATTCCATTTTGTACGGACCGCACTAGAAGCCTCTGTGGCCGCAGTCCATTCTCTGCGATCCGCAGTGCCTGAGTTCAGAGAGTCAGATCTTCAAATTCAGAGCCCTAGTGCAGCCACACACCATTTTGTGTGGTCCGCACTAACCCCACAGGGGTATTTTTGTCTCAAATTTTTAGCTAGTATAAATAGCTTCTTTTCTCATTTTTAGGGTATCAGATATTGTAATTAAACAGCTGCACTCGTGGGTTCGAGATTCTTAGCTATTTTGGGCAATTTTATCTACTTTTCATCATTGAATCTTGTTATTTAGCTTAACAATTAATTAATATGAGTTGTTCTTCATCTATTTCTTGCTCTCCTTCTTTAATTATGAGTAGCTAGACCCATAAGCTAGGGTTGTGGCTCAACCCTAGTGTGGGTAATTGATGGGTCTTGTATTTTAGGGCTAAATTGACTATGTGTGTTTGATATTTGGGCCTATTTCATGGTTAATTTCTGAATTATTGGTTGCAAACACTAGTTTTTGTTTAGTTGACTTGGGGTGTTCTTGAGAAAGAGAGCCTAAGTTTCCGAAAATTGGTCCAACAAGGAATTGGGGCGTACTCAAGAGATTGATAGCCCCAATTAAAGGGTTAAAACTCGAGAGAGTAATACCCGACTTGAACCCTAGTTGCTTGTGCAAATTTGCATACCTAATTGGTCTTGAGAAAGTCAATTCGGGAAAAATCACTCATCTAAGAGGTGTAGAGTGGGTAATATCGTGCAACAGTTATATGATACTCCCCAATTATGTCAATCGTGTCTTAGATTCAATTACCTGTCAATTAACCACCCAGGTGGAAGTCACTACCCTAGTGCCTTTTAAATCATTTGAACAACCTGTAGCATTAATTCTTAGCTTAATTTAGTTGCATTTACCATTTGTAGTTTTATAATAGTTGAAGTAAAAAAGAAAACCTCAAAAATGATTAGAAGTATAATTTGGAACACATATGCAATCCTAAACTAGATAGATATTCGATTCCAAATTCTAGCTCTCTGTGGAAATCGATCCCGACCCAAAATCAGGGAAAAAATGCTCCGACCCTCTCTCGCTACTCAATAGTAGTGCATAGTAGGTCGCAATCACATTTTTGGCGTCGTTGCCGGGGAGCTAACTATTTTGGCTACCTATTTAGTTAGTTTTGTGTATTTCTCTTCTTTCCTTCTTTGTTACTTACTTGTTTGTGTCATAACTCAGGTACCAAATTGCTGCGAACAACGCTAATGACCCTCTAGGAAATGTGATTGGGGGGGAGGAGGTAGATGATGTCGGGGAAGATGAGGTGCCTCTTGTACCTTAATGACAACGCAGAGGTCGCAATGCCAATGTTAATCCGAATGGTAATATTCTAGACCCTCCTCCACCACCTCCAAGAGTGGATCCCAGAGTACTTACGAACCAGGGCTATTGTCCCACCCCGATCCGGGTGGGAAATTTTCAGATAACCAATGTAATGTTGACCTTACTTGAGCAGCGTGAGTATTTCACGGGTGCTGCAAATCAAAATGCCTACAAACATCTCAAGGGGTTCATGGATTCATGCCGGGGGAGCAAGCAGACAAATGTGTCCAAAGATGCTCTTAGGTTGAGACTTTTCCCATTCTCACTTCGGGGGAAGGCATTAGATTCGCTCGAGAGAATTCCCAACCATTCCATCACAACTTAGGATGAGTTGGCGGATAAATGCATTGCTAAATATTTTTCGTCGGGGCATATGGCAGCATTGCGTGATGAGATATTGGCTTTCAAGAAAGAGCCCACGGAACCTTTGCATGAGATTTCGGAGCGTTATATATTGATGGTGAAGGAATGCCCCAACAATGATATGACCGAGGCTATGATCCAACAAACCTTCTACCAGGGAATCTATACAACAAATCAATGCATAGTGAACTAACTTGCCGGGGGAAACTTTATGAAGCTGTCATATGATGAGGCATGCAATGTACTTGACGAGATGACTGACACTTCTTCTGCATGGCAAAGTAGAGCCAATGTGCCTCAAGGTGAACCCACGATTATTCATTTGCCCAAGGAACTACATGATCACGGGCAAGCTATAGCTGAGCTTACAACTACTATGAACCAATTAGCAAAGGCACAGTTGAAACAAGTTCAAAATCCTCGCCAAGTGAATGCCATGGAGGTTGTTAATATGCTTGTCAACAAAAGAAGGCAAAGAAGGCAACAAAACCAAGAGAATTCTGAGCAATTTGATGATGACTGTGATGGGTTTCAAAATGATGGTTATGCTGAACAAAGTGAAGAGGTTCAATATGTGAACAATTAGCAAGGACATCGGGGCAACTCTTCCAACCAACAACAGTGGAGACCTCAAGGCAATTGGGGCAATCAACAACAAAACAATGGTAATTGGGGGAACAATAACCAAAGCAACAACTGGGGTAATCAGAACAACAATCAAAGCAACCAAGGGAATTGGAATGGTAATAACAACAACTGGGGTAACAATAATTAAGGTGGATGGAACAATGAAAACCAAGGAAACCGGGGGCAAAGCTTTCAAAGACCCCCAATATACCAACAACCGAACAATCCACCCCCATTTCCATCTCAAGGTCCTAGTTCTTCTGGCAATGATATGGGTATAATTGAAATGATGTTCGAGTAGATGATGAAGAAGAATGCGGATTTTGATGCACAGTTGGCTTCCCACAATACCTCTATCAGAAATTTGGAGGTGCAATTAGGCCTAAATTTCTCAGTCTTTAAATACTCGCCTGAAATGTGCTCTACCAAGTGATACGGTAGTGAATCCGAAGGGTGGGAACAATCATGTTATGGCAGTTACAACAAGAAGTGGGAGAGGCAATGATGTGAATGCCTCTAAGCAAAAGCAAGTTTTGGGTGATGATGTTGAGCTGCAAGAAGAAGAAGTCCCTTTGGTAGTTGAAGGTGTGGTTGATGAAAATGTGAACAATGAAGTGAGGATTGATATTCAAGATGTCGAGGTGGAAACTCAAAATGACGTGAACCCGTCTAAAGAACAAGTAATAGATATGCCAGATCCGGTTGTGCCTAAAGCCAAGGCACCTTTGCCAAAGTCACATCTACCTTATACTCAAAGACTCGCGAAGCAAAAGAATGATAGTTAGTTTAAGAAGTTCATTGACATGATGAAGAGCTTTTCCATTAATGTCCCTTTGGTGGAGGCTCTTGAACAAATGCCGGGTTAAACAAAATTCATGAAAGACTTGGTCAAAAAGAAGCGTTCTATGGATTATGAAACTATAAAGATGACTCACCAAGTTAGTGCTATAGTGCATTCAATGGTCCCAAAGCTTGAAGATCCCGGTGCCTTCACCATTTCTTGCACCATTGGGAGTGCGGATTTTGCCAAGGCTCTATGTGATTTGGGAGCTAGTATCAATTTGATGCCTACTCAGTTTTCAAAACTTTGGGTATTGGGAAACCTAGGCTGACCTCCATGAGGATACAAATGGTGGATAGATCGATGAAGAGACCTTTGGGTATTATTGATGATGTGCTTATCCATGTGGACAAATTTATCTTGCCAGCTGACTTTATGATCTTGGACTGCGAAGTGGACTACGAAGTTCCAATCATATTGGGAAGACCTTTCCTAGCTACGGGGAAGGCATTGGTAGATATGAAAGCAGGGGAACTCATCTTCCGGGTGGGTGATGAAAAGGTGGTCTTTCATGTGTGCAAATCTATGAAGTAGCCTAAGAGTACCGAGGTGTGCTATTTTGTTGACCTCATTACAACAGTGATAATTGATGACACCAGTGCAATGATCAATGTGGAGGACCCATTGGAGGCCGTATTATTGAATCTTAAAGTCAATGAGGATGCAAGCCGAGTGGAGTGCGTGAATGCTTTACATGGAATGGGCTCTTATTCTTTTGAGCCTGGGAAATTTTCTTTGGGTATCGAGAATAGAAAGACTCCACCAACTAAACCTTCAATTGAGGAGCCTCCGGTGTTGGAGTTGAAACCACTTCCTCCACAATGCAGGTATGAGTTCTTAGGCTCAAATTCTACTTTGCCAGTTATTCTTTCTTCTTGACTTACTAACATGCAGGTTGATGCCACATTGGCATGCTTCAAAAGCGGAAAAAGGCAACTGGATGGACTTTAGATGTATTCGTGGAATAAGCCCCGCATTCTGTATGCACAAAATTATTCTGGAAGATGATGCAAAGCCCTCCTTGGAACATCAAAGGAGGTTGAATGAGGCAATGAAAGAAGTTGTGAAAAAGGAGGTGATCAAGTGGTTGGATGCCGGGGTTGTGTACCCCATCTCTGATAGCTCTTGGACTTCACCAGTGCAACGTGTTCCGAAGAAGGGTGGCATGACCGTGGTGACAAATTCTAAAAATGTGTTGATTTCAACAAGAACAGTTACCAGTTGGAGGGTATGCATAGACTACTGCAAGGATCACTTTCCTTTGCCATTTCTAGATCAGATGTTAGATCGACTTGCTGGGTGTGCCTTCTATTGCTTCTTGGATGGGTATTCTGGGTACAATCAAATCTTGATTGCTCTGGAAGATCAGGAGAAAACCACATTCACTTGTCCGTATGGCACATTTGCTTTCTCTAGGATGCCTTTTGGGTTGTGCAATGCACCGGCTAGATTACAATGGTGTATGATGGCCATTTTCACCGATATGGTGGATGACATTTTGGAGGTTTTTATGGACAATTTTAGTGTTGTGGGGGACTCATTTGATGAATGCTTGAAGAATCTTGATAGGGTGTTGGCCCATTGTGAAGAAACCAATCTTGTTCTTAATTGGGAGAAATGACACTTTATAGTGGAAGAAGGAATAGTTCTTTGGCATAAAATTTCAAAGCATGGTATTGAGTTGCATAAAGCAAAGATAGATTTGATTTCAAGGCTCCCTCCCCCTACATCTGTCAAGGGAGTCCAAAGTTTTCTTGGGCATGCGAGGTTCTACCGGAGATTTATCAAAGACTTTTCGAAGGTAGTGAATCATTTGTGCAAGTTGTTGGAAAAAGATGCTTCGTTCGTGTTTGATGAAAAGTGTATGCAAGCCTTTGAACTTCTCAAGCATAAGTTGACCACCGTTCCTATCATTACCGCGCCTAATTGGAGCTTGCCCTTTGAGCTCATGTGTGATGCGAGCGATGTTGCGGTTGGAGCGGTTTTGGATCAAAGAGTGAACAAAATGTTTCATCCGGTGTATTACGCGAGCAAGACAATGAATGATGCTCAAGTGAACTACACGGTGACCGAGAAAGAACTTTTGGCTATTGTGTTTTCTATGGAAAACTTCCGGCCGTATCTTATGGGTGCTAAGGTTATTATTCATACCGATCATGCCGCACTCCGGTACTTGTTGACGAAGAAGGACTCCAAAGCTAGACTGATGCGATGGGTCTTGTTTACTTTAAGAGTTTGATTTGGAGATGTGGACCGGAAGGGTAGTGATAAACAAGGGGCGGACCACTTTTCCCGCTTGGAAGAGGAGGGGAGGCCTTGTGATAGCCTAGAGATCAATGATTCATTTCCTGACGAACAACTCCTTTCAGTGTCGATGAATGATATGCCATGGTTTGCCAATGTTGCTAATTTCATTGTGACCGGTATAATCCCATGTGAGCTCTCTTCTAACCAAAGGAAGAAGCTCAAGCGGGATAGTCTAGACTTCTATTGGGATGATCCGTACTTATTCAAGATTTGATCGGATGGTGTGATCCGAAGGTGTGTCCTGGAAGAGGAGCAATTGAGTATATTGGAGGCTTGTCATTCCTCTCCCTATGGTGTCCATCATGGCGGGGCAAGGACGACTTCTAAAGTTCTTAGTTGTGGGTTTTATTGGCCAACTTTGTGCAAAGATGCGGGTGATTTGGTGAAGAGATGCGACGAATGCCAAAGAGTGGGTGGAATTTCGAAGAAAGATGAGATGCCTCTTAATACCATCCTTGAGGTTGATATTTTTTATGTATGGTGCATGGCCCATTTGTTAGCTCTTGTGGGAACACTTACATTCTTGTGGCGGTGGACTATGTTTCAAAGTGGGTTGAAGCCGTGGCTTTTCCTAACAATGAGGCCCAAAGTGTTGTTGCATTTCTCAAGAAAAGCATTTTTACAAGATTTGGTACTCCTCGTGCAATCATAAGTGACGGGGGGTCTCATTTTTGCAATAGAGCTTTCGACACTTTGCTTTCAAAGTATGGTGTCAATCACAAAGTTTCTACTCCCTATCATCCTCAAGCAAGTGGTCAAGTTGAAGTCTCCAACAGGGAAATCAAAATTATATTGTCAAAGATGGTCAATGCAAATAGGATCGATTGGTCAAAGAAGTTGGATGACGCTCTATGAGCTTATAGGACTGCTTACAAGACTCCGATTGGTGTGTCTCCGTATCGGTTGGTGTTTGGGAAAGCTTGCCATCTACCGGTAGAGTTAGAGCACAAGGCCATGTGGGCTTTGAGGAAGATAAATCTCGAGTAGGATGTTGCAGCCAATCTTTGTGTAGAGCAGCTCAATGAACTTGATGAATTCAGATTCCATGCCTACTCTAGTTCGTCCTTGTATAAGGACATTATGAAGTACCTTCATGATAAATATGCTCGTGGAAAGGAGTTCAAAGTAGGTGATTTGGTTCTCTTGTTCAACTCCTGGTTATGTTTCTTTCCGGGAAAGCTCAAGTCCAAATGGAGTGGACCTTTTGAAGTGGTGTGTGTGACCCCATTTCGTGCTCTTTATTTAAAGAACAAAAATGGTGAAGTCTTCAGAGTTAATGGGCACCGGGTCAAGCATTATCTTGGAAAATTTGATGACAGCCATGTGGTGGCGCTACTGCATCTCAAATGATGTGATGGTAACATGTGTCGGGCCGCTACGTTAAATCAGGCGCTTCTTGGGAGGCAACCCATGTGTTTTTCTTTGATTTTAATTGTAGGATAGGATTTGTTTTTGGGCTAACTGGTTGTGAGATGTTACAGGATTGTGTTGGTGTAGTGCAGGACATAGTGGAAAAAAGTGCCAGGTCTCTGAAGTTGTTAGTGCGGCCGCACTACATTTTGTGCAGTCCGCAGTGGACCACTTCGGCCATAGTCCATTTTCTGCGGACCGCAGTGGGTTACTTGGGCGAACTTGGCAAAAGCAGTATAGTGCGGTCTGCGATCCATTATGTGCGGTCCGCACTGGTTGGTGATACTGGGCCCCAGGTCATTTTCTATAAATAGGGCCTAAGGCCCTCCTGTTACCCTTTTCGAACCCTGACTCTTAAAATTCATACAAGCACTATTCATCACCTTCTTTGTTCGTAATTAACTGCTTGGACTTATTACTCTTCATTAACTCTCACATCTTGTACCATTACTTGCCTTTTAATTGTTCAATTTTGTTAATTTTTTTTGATTTTAGTTCTTCTTGTTTCCCTCTCTATGTTACCCGTAGTTTTTTCAATTATTTAGGTTAGGGTAGTTAAATTTTTGATTAATGTAGACTTAGGTAGTTCAATACAATGGGAAAGCATGTAGGGTCATTACGTGAGTGTTAATTAAGCCTAAAATAAGAAATTCTTGGAACCCTAACTTAGTGCCACAACTAGGCACTCAGTGCGGACCGCAATAGTTTCTATGTGGTTCGTGGTGCCCCTGTGCAGTCCGCAGTACCATTTTATACGGACCCCATTGATGAAAACCTGGAAGCTGAACTTTGGGCAGTGCGGCCACACTACATTTTGTGCAGAACGCACTGGCCCCTGTGCGGCCGCACTACATTTTGTGCGGTCCGCACTGCCTAGATAAGAGGGTGGGTAGTCTGAACCCCACCCTGTGCGGACCACATGGCCATTTTGTGCGGTCCGCACTGACCCCTATGCGGCCGCACACAACTTTGTGTAGTCCGCACTGGGTACCTTCTGCAACATGTCTGCAACTCTTTTCTTCTGTCTGCAATTCTGTTGCTTGCCTGCTGCAATTGATCCTAACAAAGTCATTTGAATTGTGTTTGCAGATAATGGTAAAACAACAAGGCAAATGATCTAAACAACCGGGCAAAGGAGGATCCTCCCGAGGAGGGAAACAGAAAATGGTTAGTCTCACTCCCCAAGCTAGGAAAAACATCAAAAACATGCGAAAGGTGATAAAAGCTGCTGACAAAGCCATTGACATGTCGGGGAATGAGTACGAGCCCTCCCGGGAGATCTCTTCGGACACTATGCCAGAATACATCCCTGACTAGACGGAGAGGCATAGACTGAGAGATACACCTCCAGCATCCCCCACTGCCCAAGCATCAATGAACATCTCTTCTGGGTTGTTCGAGGGCTCGGGTGATGGTAGTGGGGAATACTACACCTCTCCCACAGCTTCATTATCTAGAGAGGGTGCAGTAGGTGATGAGGATGAAGTAGGGGGAGACGAATAAGTAGGAGAAGGAGGTGAACCACAAGTGGGGGCTATTGCCCGAACTAGGAAACTGGAGGTGTGGAAGGACCGATTTGTTAGTGAGGTAGCGTACCACAAGTTCCGAGAATGGTGGCCGGTGAGGAAGTTAATCCCGGAGCGGAGTTTTATTGATAGAGACTTGCTACCTCACAACCCCAACATGAGGAGGCAATTTAGGACAAGATTGGTCTAGGAACATATTTTAGATGAGTGTGGGGATGCCAACGAATACTTGGTCAAGGAATTTTATAGTAATATAGCCCACATCAAAAAGTGCTCTAAAGTGACCAAGGTTCGAAATATGAAGGTGTTGTTTGACGGGAAGACAATCAATGACTATCTTGGGTTTAATAAGGAAGATGAGACCTTGTACGTGGCAAAGATGGAAATGGGCGAAGAGGTTCGTCCCTGGCTAGCATAGTACCTGACAATCCCAGGTACCACCCCCTACTAGTTGACTGTTGGAGTCAAGATCATGAGACGTAGTTTGAACTTTGAGGCATGGGGGTGGGAGACCTTTGTATGTAGCAGATTGGACCCCACGAAACATGACAACTCCCTCCCTCTCCACCGGGCTATGTTAGTGGCTTCTATTATGGCGGGGTACCCCATCAATGTGGGGAATGTGATGTCGCAGATTATTACTATTGTGGGTGCCGAGCATGACAGAAACTATTCATTTCCCAGTTTCCTCACTATGTACTTCCGGGATTTGAAGGTGGAAAAGAGGCCCTTCAACATCAAAGTCAAAGTGAAGGACCCTTTTTCCTGGTACAGAATGCAGGGGAATGATAACCCCAAGAGCAAGAACTTCAAGAGTATAGTTACTGCTCCAACTGGCCAGTCGGAAGAGCCAATTATGCTAGTGACTCCGGCTGAGCCTGCCTCTACTTCCACTATTGCCCATGCTGGTCCATCCACCTCAGCGGACTCGGAGATTCCATCTTCCCGGGCCCATCCTATTACTGCCCACCGACTGAGCCAGACACTTTTGAGTATCAACAATTGGATGCATACTGCCTCATCCAAGTTGTCCATCCTGACTACCACGGTAGATGCTCAGTAGGCACCTCCAGCCCCACACAGCCAGTCTCTTAAGGAGATTGCTAGGGAGCACAAGAAATTGAGGAAGACGCGGGCTTCTAAGGAGTCCGTGAAGACGCTAAGGGTTGATGTTGATTGGTTGAAAATAGACCAACTGCCTTTGGACTTATTGCTCGATGATCCTATGCCAACAGCTCATCCCCAACCAGAGCAGCCATAGAGGCCTCCCAAGAGGAAGAGGATGATTCCTAGAGAAGATGATGCAGTCATCCAGTTGGCTGACCCAACAGAGGCTTCCTCTAGTCAGCCTCAGGATGCACTTCAGGAGCTTGTCCAGGTCGAAGCCCAGGTCCCAGCAGCACAGCAACAGGCCATCGGGAAACAGTTTGAGGTTCCCGAGCACAGTGAGGACCCTGAGACCACTCAGGAGCCTATGCAGACAGATATGTCATAGGGAGTCCCTATATCCTTTTTCCTATCTCTTTTTGATACTTTATTTGGTTTAGTTGGCATTTGGGATAATGCTAGATTTCATTTGAGGGGGTAGGCCCTACTTTTTATTCATTTGGATGATTGTATATACATTTGATACTTTTTTTATGCTTTCTTGATTTTTCACCTTTGGGTTGTATATAATTTTAACATTCCGTACATTTATTGCATTTTTATTTTACTTTGGGTCTGTATATAAAGTTATGTTACATTGTACATATTCATCCCATCTATTCTATATTCAAATCCCCGCTTGTATATATTCATTCCAGTTTCCGCAAATTTTTCGTTCTTAGATTCTTATTTGTGATTCGTAGCTTCTTGTTTCTCAAGTTTGCAATAAGCCTTTGGTTTTCTTAATGCCACGGTTCTTTCCAAAGGTGGAGTGTTGTGTGAATCGGGTGGCTCTTCCTAATGATGGATGACATGACAACCTTCTTAAGGGTTTGAGTCCCTTTTTCTTTTCGTTTTTAATAGTTAGTAGTTAAGGGTGCCTCAAGCAATGCTTCACTTAGGCCTAGCACATTTGCCTTTGATCTTATGGTAAAAAATAAATTGTTGTGTTTAGGATGGTAAAAGTAGTAACCTTGAGACTCTTGTGTTGACCGATAATAATCAAGTGGTTTTTTGGGACCATTGTGTGCTCAGATCTTATCTAAGGTCATTGTGGGTCCCCGACTCTATGTCTTTAGCAATCCCATAGCTTGTGTGGTGAGTAATCGTATTGCAAGTCCATGTCCGGAGCCATTGGTCTAGAACTTGCCCTGAATATTTGTTGAGGGGAAATCCTAAGTGAATTCTGACTTGAGACATGATTATAGGCTGTACTTGGTCCAAATAATAGCTTGAACACTTCCATAACCTACCAATGATAAGATCCCTAGTCAACCTTTTTGAGCCTTAGACCTTCTTCCTTCAAGAACCATGATACAAGCCTAAATATACCCTCTCTTGGTACCCGATCGTTCCTTTGGCACTTGGCAAAAGTATAAGTTTGGGGGGAGAGACGAGGATTGCAACAAAGTCATAAAAAGGCACAAAAATAAAGAAAAGGAAAGGTATTGAAAAATAAAGAAAAACAAAAAGACAAAAAGAATGTTCAATGAGAAAAAGAATAAAAAGGGATTCAAGAAAAGCAAAGAATGAAAGATGTGGAAAGTTTAAAAAGGAGAAAAGGTTTGAAATGCATAAGAAAGAGTGACAATGTGTATCTCTAACCCCTTAGAAAGAAGTGAAATGACTCAAAGAGTCAAGTGAATGTGTGCCAAATGAATCAAAAGAAATGCTTAAGGGAAGATGGAACTTACTTAGACCAAAACATTTCCTACCCCAAACCAAAAGCCTTCACAATGTCTCCACAAAAGCCCTATATGATCTTGAGTTGAATGAAGCTTACATTAGTGGATACTCACATAAGAGGCAAACATATGGTACCTAGAGCTGGACTTGTGGCTTTTTCTTGAGAGAGATGAGTGAACTTCCATTAACCTCGTTTTGAGTGCCACTATTCTAAAGGTGAAGTTTGCTTAGGGAGAGTTGAGAATGTGTGAGTTTGGGTTCTATAATGACCAAAGTAATAGAAAGAGTCCTTTGATGTGTTGAGCCAACTCTTGATGCTCTTGTGTCGCACTTATTCCATGGTGTTTCAAAGAGTAAAAGTTGTCAATGATTCATTTGTATTGAGGGTAATTGTTAGTCCCAATTGATGCTAGATGAGGTTACTTTAGGTCAGCTGAAAACTTCTTGGATTTTCCATTAAGGGGTGGGTCTTATTTTGTTTGCTTGAGGACAAACAAAAGCTTAAGTTTGGGGGAGTTGATAACTAGGGAATTTAACACATTTTATACTCCTTCTTGCTTATGATTTGATTAGAAATTCATACAAAATAGTCCCAAAAGGCTCACAAGTTGTGCTTGATTGCAGGTTTGATCAACAAAGTGACAAGATGTCAAAGATCAGCTAAAAAGGAGTGAAACTTACACAAGTACCAAGACAAGACAAAGCTCAGGTAAAGCAAGGCCAGTGCAGCCACACTACATTCTATGCGGTCCGCACTGTGAGGTTCAGAGAAAATGACTTCCAAGGCATAAAGGCAATGTGGCCGCACTAGGATTTGTGCAGTCCGCACTGAAGGCAATGCGACCGTACTATGATTTGTGCGGTCCGCACTGAAGGCAATGCGGCTGCACTTAATTTAGTGCGGTTCGCAGAACCCAAGATCAGAGAAGTGCTAGTTTCAAGGATTCAAGTCAATGCGGTCCGCATTCCATTTTGTGCGGACCACACTAGAAGCCTCCGCTGCCGCAGTCCATTCTCTGCGGTCCGCAGTGCCTGAGTTCAGAGAGTCAGATCTTTAGATTCAGAGCCCTAGTGCGGCCGCACACCATTTTGTGCGGTCCGCACTAACCCCGTATGGGCATTTTTGTCCAGAATTTTCAGCTTAGTATAAACAGTTTTTTTCCCATTTTTTAGGGTATCAGATATTGTAATTAAGTAGCTGCACTCGTGGGTTCGAAATTCTTAGCTATTTTGGGAAATTTATCTACTTTTCATCATTGAATCTTGTTATTTAGCTTAGCAATTAAGTAATATGAGTTGTTCTTCATCTATTTCTTGCTCTCCTTCTTTAATTATGAGTAGCTAGACCTAGAAGCTAGGGCTGTGGCTCAACCCTAGTGTGGGTAATTGTTGAGTCTTATATTTTAGGGCTAAATCGACTATGGGTGTTTGATATTTGAGCCTATTTCATGGTTAATTTCTAAATTAGTGGTTGCAAACACTAGTTTGTGTTTAGTTGACTTGGGTTCTTCTTGAGAAAGAGAGCCTAAGTCTCCGAAATTGGTCCAACAAGAAATTGGGGCGTACTCAAGAGATTGATAGCTCCAATTAAAGGGTTAAACCTCGAGAGTGTAATACCCGACTTGAACCCTAGTTGCTTTTGCAAATTGGCATACCCAATTGGTCTTGAGAAAGTCAATTCGGGCAAAATCAATCGAACCACTGAGAGGTGTAGAATGGGTAATATCGTGCAATGGTTATATCATATTCCCCTATTATGTCAATCATGTCTTAGATTAAATTACTCGTCAATTAACCACCTAGGTGGAAGTCACTACCCTAGTGCCTTTTAAATCGTTTGAACAACCCGTAGCATTAATTCTTAGCTTAATTTAGTTGCATTCACCATTTGTAGTTTGATAATAGTAGAAGTAAAAAGAAACCCTTGGAACACATACGCAATCCTAAACTAGATAGATGCTCGATTCCAAATTATGGCTCTCTGTGGAAATTGACCCCTACCCAAAATCGGGTAAAAGCTGCTCCGACCCTCTCTCGCTACTCAATAGTTGTGCGGAGTAGGTCGCGATCAGCGAACAATCTCTTTGATATAAATCTTAGCTAATTGCTCTGAAGAATAGGTAGAACACATAGGAATAAAGTGCGCGGACTTGGTCAGCCGATCCACAATCACCCAAATAGCATCGAACTTCCTCATCGTCTATGGGAGTCTAACTACGAAATCCATGGTGATCTGCTCCAACTTCCACTCTGGAATATCCATCTGCTGAAGCAAGCCACCCGGTCTCTGATGCTCATATTTCACCTGTTGACAATTGAGACACCGAGCTACAAACTTCACTATATCCTTCTTCATTCTCCTCCACCAATAGTACTGCCTCAAATCCCGGTATATCTTCGCGGCACCCGGATGGATGGAATACCGCAAACTGTGGGCCTCCTCAAGAATCAAATCCCGAAGCCCTTCTACATTAGGCATACAAATCCGGCCCTACATCCTTAATAACCCGTCATCATCAATAGTCACATCTCTGGCATCGTCGTGCTGAACTATGTCCTTGAGGACAAGCAAATAAGGATCATCATACTAGCGCTCTCTGATGCGATCAAACAAGGAAGACTGAGAAACCACACAAGCTAAGATTTGACTGGGCTCTGAAATATCCAACCTCACAAACCGATTGGCCAAGGCCTGAAAATCAACCACAGAAGGTCTCTCCTAACAGGAATAAATGCATGACTGCCCATACTCATTGCCTTCCTACTCAAAGCATCGGCCACTACATTGGCCTTTCCCAGATGGAACAAGATAGTAATATCATAGTCCTTTGGCAGCTCTAACCACCTCCACTGCCTCAAATTGAGATCCTCCTGCTTGAACAAGTATTGGAGGCTACAATGATTAGTAAACACCTCACATGACACACCATAGAGATAATGCCTCCAAATCTTCAATGCGTGAACAATGGCAGCCAACTCCAAATCATGAACAGGGTAGTTCTTCTCATGGGGCTTCAACTGATGAGAAGCATAAGCAATCACTCTACCCTCATGCATCAACAAACACCCAATACCAACTCGAGAAACATCACAATATACTATATATGAACCTGAAGCTGATGTTAAAACTAACACTGAAGCTGTGGTCAAGGCGGTCTTGAGCTTCTAAAACCTCGCCTCACACTCATTAGACCACCTGAAATACCATCCTTTTGGGTCAATTTGGTCAAGGGTGATTCTATAGATGAAAATCCCTAAATGAACCGACGATAATAGCCTGCGAAACCGAGAAAGATGTGAATCTCTGTGGATGAGGACGGTCTGGGCCAACTATGAACCGCCTCTATCTTCTTCGGATCAACTTGGATACCTTCACTAGACACCACGTGCCCCAAGAACGCTATTGAACTGAGCAAAAACTCACACTTGGAGAACTTTGCATAAAGCTTCTACTCCCTCAACCACTGCAATACAACTCTCAAATGCTCAGCATTCTCCTCCAGACTATGTGAGTACACCAGAATATCATCAATGAATACAATCACAAACGAGTCGAGATAAGGCCGAAACACGCTGTTCATCAAATGCATGAATGCTGCTGGGGCATTGGTCAGCCCAAAAGACATGACAAGGAACTCATAATAACCGTATCGGGCCCTGGAAATTGTCTTAAGGATGTCCGAGTCCCTGATATTCAACTGGTGATACCTTGACTGGAGATCAATCTTAGAGAACAGTCGCTCTCCCTGAAGCTGGTCAAATAAATCATCAATACGAGGCAGATGATACTTGTTCTTGATTGTGACTTTGTTCAACTGTCTGTAATCAATGCACATCTTCATCGTGCCATCTTTCTTCTTCACAAATAGAACAGGATCACCCCAAGGCGACAAACTAGGCTGAATAAACCCCTTAAGAATGAGTTCCTGAAGCTACTCCTTCAACTCCTTCAACTCCAACGGTGCAATACGATACGGTGGAACAGAAATAGGTTGAGTGACCGGCACCAAATCAATACTGAAATCAATATACCTGTTCGGTGGCATGCCCAATAGGTCTGCAAGAAACACATCCGAAAAATACCTCACTACGGGAACTGAATCAATGATACGAGTCCCTAAACTGACATACCTCACGAAGGACAAATAAGAAAGACAACCCTTCCCAACCATCCGCTGGGCCTTCAAGTATGAAATTACCCTACTGGAAACATAGTTCATTGAACCTCGCCACTCAATCCATGGAACCCCCACCATAACCAGCGTCACTGTCTTAGCATGATAGTCTAAAATAGCATGACACGGAGATAACCAATCCATGCCCAATATCATATCAAAATCAACCATACTGAGCAACAAGTGACCCACTCGAGTATCCAAACCCCCAATAGTCACCATATATGACTAATATACGTGGTTCACAATAATAGTATCGCCCGCCGGAGTAGATACTCGAATAGATAAAATAAGAGACTCACGGGGCGTATTAAAATAATGAGAAAAATATGATGACACATATGAAAAAGTGGAACCAGGGTCAAATAATACAGAGATCTCTATGGCAGACTGAGACAATGCATATGATCAAAACATCTGAAGAAATAGCATCTCATATGGCTGGGAGCGCATAAAAATAGGCCTGACCACCACCTGCTCTACCTCCCCCTCTAGGGTGACCCCTAGCTAACTAACCTCCACCCCGAGATGGCTGGCAGTGTGGGGAAGTAACTGGTGCTGAAGCAAAAAGCTGACTCATCTACTGGGATGAACATCCCATAAGACGGGGATAAAACCTCTTGATATGACCCAAATATGCACACTCGAAGCAACCTCTACCAGCCACTAGCAATAGGGACTTACGGGAGCCTCGAGCATAGGGATACCCACTAGGAAAACCAGACATAGATGAATAATGAACTGATGGTGCATAAGTCGAACTCTGAGCTGGAAGAGCACTGAGAGATGAGTGAACCTGATGTGAACTGTGAGAACCATAACCAGATGATCCACCATGGTAACCCGAACGAGATGGCTAAGCATGTCTGAATGGATGGCCTCTGTCATACTGGAACTGACCTACAGAAGGAACTCCACCAAAATTGCCAGATCCTTGAGGCCTCTTGTCCTTCCTCTCAACTCATTCCTGGAGGCAAACTAACTCTATCTCTCTGGCAATGTCAACCACCTCCTCAAAAGAAGTGTCAGATACCCTCTCTCTGGTCAGAAAAATTCGTAGCTGATAAGTGAGGCCATCAACGAACCTCCTGATCCTCTCCCTATCCGTGGGAACTAGCCAGATAGCATGACAGGCCAACTTGGAGAACTTCATCTCATACTGCATCACGACCATATCCCCCTGACGTAACTACTCGAACTGCCTGCGTAGCTCCTCTCTGTGGAAATGCAATACATACTTCTCTAGGAAGAGAATAGAGAACTGATGCCAGGTAAGGAGCACTGCAGCAACAGGCCTACGCCTATCATAAGCCTCCCACCAAGTGCTGGAAGCTCCAAAAAACTGAAAAGTAGTAAGTGAGACCCCACTGGTCTCCAGAATACCCGTTGTACGAAGAATCCTCTAACACTTATCCAAGAAACCCTGGGCATCCTCGCCCTCTGTACCACTGAAAGTCGGAGGTTGAAGTCTACCAAACCTCTCCAATCGACGCTACTCATCATCAAGCATGATTGGAACCACCTAATCCTTAGTAGGTGCAACCGCTTGGCTGGTGGTGCCTCCGGTGTCTAAATTCCCTAAGCAACCTGCTTGGGTATACGAGCAGCAGGAGTTTGAGTGCCTCCCCCGGCCTAAAAAGTAGCTGTTGTAGTAGAAATAGTGACCTCCTGATCAAGGTTGGTGCACACGGTCAAGATCTGAGCTAAGGTCTCCTAAAGACCTAGGATAACAATAGGTGCAGTCGGTGCCTGAGATGGTCCTGCTGGAGCATCCACAACTGGGACCTGATCATGAACTGGGGCAGCTGGTGAATCTGCAGGTGCTGCCCTAGCTGCTGTGCGGGCTACACTGCTGGCCCTACCACGGCCTCGACCGCGACCTCAGCCTCTAGTGGCCCCAACCAGTGGTACTGGTGGTTGTCCATCCTAACCGGTAGCACGTGTCCTTACTATCTATGAGAGAATAGAATAACAAAAGTTTAGTACTAGAATCAACAGATTCGCACAAGAATTCAAGAATGTGAAGTTTTTCTTAAGGTTCTGCAGCCTCACGAAGATAAGTACAGATGTCTCCTTATCGATCTGCAAGACTCTACTAATGTCGCTCATGACTCGTGAGACCTATGTAACCTAGGTTCTGATACCAACTTGTCACAACCCAAAGCTTGACCCATCATGATGGCGCCTATCATGGAACTAGGCCAGCCTCAACTCAACAGTTAACATAATAACAATAAGTTTGAAAACATTAACGAAAGCTTTTAACAGTTAAAGAACTATTCGAAACATAAAAAATTTCAAGAATAGATACAATCCAACCCAAAACCGGGATGTCACTTAGTGCATGAACATCTACGAAAATACATAGTTTATTATAATGTCTAAAAGAGCAATTGAAATACAACTGGGGGATAAGGAGGAGAGCCAAGGCCTACGAACGCCGTGCAAATACCTCAATAATCTCCTAAGTCAGAAGCCTCGATCAACAACCGACACTGGATCCAAAAATGCCTAGATCTACATAAAAGGTGCATGGGGTAACGTGAGTATACCAATTCAGTAAGTAATAAGTCCAAACTATGGACTCATAGGTAATGACGAATTAAACCTCAACAGTTATAACATATTTAAATGGATCAGTAAAGTAGGCATGCTAGCAGTTTAATTATTCAACTCAACAGTAAAGCAAAACACCAATCCGAACACTGTAAAGTATAAAGCTTAGTAAAGCTCTATATGTAAATGCCAGAAATGTATGACAATGCACCATGTGCTGCCACTCTCAAGTAATCAACCACTCGGTACCGCATATGGCCATATGGCCTAGGGAAATCCATCCCGGAATATATATAACACTGACTTCAAGTCAACTGGTACCGAGGAACAAGGGTAATCCAACCCTAAGAAGAAATCCATTTCCAGGTATCAATACTTCTGAAAAATCTATGTCCAGGGAAATCCATCCCTCAATAATATCATCCGCACTCACTAGGGGTATATAGACTCCGGAAGGGCTCCCTTCAGCCCAAGCGCTATAACAAGCCAATGAAGGCATAATTAATAATCTGCTATGACGTGCAACCCGATCCCATAACTGTCAATTATAATAAGGCTCTCGGCCTCACTCAGTCATCACTCTCCAGTCTCACATACACGAGCTCACAATGCCATGAAACTAGCCTGAAACAATGATATAATGTGTTAAATAACAACAACCGAGACTAAGACATGATATGTTATGCATGAACAAGACTTAGTACACAATATCAATGAAACTAATAAGATGACATCAAGAAACAACCACTCGGGTATCAACAGTGTTGGCGTGAAGCCCTAACATAATAGTTAACATGATTTACAGTTCATTCCCTTAATCACATCATCACAACACAGATATCAATATTAAACCTTGGCACTCGTGTCACCTCAAAATTAATTATATAACACATAGTTCGGGGTTCCAAACCCTCAAAACCAAGTTTGGAAACGTTACTTACCTCAAACCAAGCCCAAATCCTACTCTGTAACGCCTTTGCCTCTGGAATCGGCCTTCAAATGCTCGAATCTAACCAAAATCAGTATATTATCAACAATATACGCTAAAGGAATGAATTCCACACGAAAATAGTCAAATTAGACCAAAAGTCCTGAATTGGACTCAAACCTAGCCCCCGGGCCCACGTCTCGGAGTCCAACAAAAATTATAAAACTAGAAACTCCTTTCACTCCCGAGTCTAGACATACCAAAATCATCAAAATTGGAACTCAAATGGACCCTCAAATCCCCAATCAAAGCTCTCCAAAATTCAAGCCCTAATCCTTCAACTTCACCCCAAATCCTCCACTAATTTCATGATTAAATAGTGGAAAAATTATCACAAACACAAAATACAAAGCCCAAGTAGCTTACTTCACTGATAACCCTTGATTCCCTCTTGAAATCACAGCTCTAAGCTCTAAACTCGTCCAAAAATGGTGAAGAATGGATTGAAATTTGCGAAGGAGATCTTATATACTTTCTGCCCAGGACTTCCACATCTGCAGTTCACAAGTCGCTTCTGCGACGTTGCTTCTATGGTCAAACCAACCGCATCTGCGGTTTTCACTTATTATCCCTTAACCGCACCTGCGTTTAAATACCCGCATCTGCTATCACGCAGTTGCGGTCCCATGCGGCTCCTGCCCTTCTCACCTATGGCTGTATCTACGACTGCTTATGCATTTCTGCGTGCCTCACACCTACGTTCGCCACTCTGCAGGTGTGGTTATGACAGCTGAAAGAAATTCTTCAGCACTTCCTCAATCCTATCCTTGATCTGTCAACCTCTCAAAATCATCCCGAGGCCCTTAGGCCTCAACCAAACATGCCAACAAGTCACATATCACCATTCAAACTTATTCCAACCTTCGGAACACTCAAAACAACATCAAAACACCAAATCACACTCGGATTCAAGTCTAAGAACTCCTAAACTTCCGAATTCCGCAAACGATGCCGAAACTTATCAAACCTCACCTGAATGACCTAAACTTTTGTGCACACGTCAAAAATGACATAATGGAGCAAGTCGAACACACTCCTAATCCCAAAATCACCTACCAGAGCTAACCGAACCATCAGAATTCACATCCGAGACCTTCTACATATAAGCCAACATGTGGTTGACTTTTCCAACTTAAGCCTACTCAAAAGAGACTAAGTATCTCATTCCTCCCCCGAACCACTCCGAACCCGAACCAACCAACCCGATACCACACAATACAGCTGAACAACACAGAAAGAAGTAGAAATGGGGGAAACAGGGCTGCAATCATGAAACGACCGGCCGGGTCATTACAGCCTCCTTGAACATTGGCTCGTGTCAAACAAAACCTTGTAAACAAATCTTGCCATCCTTTCTTTGTCTTAGTTTTGGAACAAAATTAGACCAAAAGGGATTAAAGAAAAACAAACAATGGAAAGGACAATGAATTTTAATTGAGAGGTGTGCTTTTCGGGGAAAGGAAAGAAAGACTTATCTGGAGTACATGCGGACTTCAATAAACATGGCATGCCTCTTGGACTGGATACCCGATCTATGTAAAACTGTCCAAATCTCATAAATTCATCATAACTCGTACCTCAAAATTGAGAAACCTTGCCAGGACTCTGTCGATACTGATGGATGTAAGGATCCCATTTACGATCAGTGGCGTCCTTTGCGGGTTTTCACTAGTTGACCTCCCTCATTTCTCTTCTCATCGTCGCTTGATAGTTCTCTTTGTGAGTTTTCACTAACGAGACTCTATCATTTTCAATTTGTCTGCTTACCATCGCCCTATGGTGCTCGTGAGGATTTTCACCAATAAGACTCTCTCATTTTATTTCTCTCATTTTGATTGTATCAGATCCAAATGATTGTATTCTCTAATTTGAACATTCTCGCCGATTGATCAGAAGGACTTGAAAAGGATTTGGGTAAAAATAATTTAGGTTGAATTGCAACTTTGGAACCTTTCAGGCAAAACTATTGCCGGATCATTGTAAGTTCTTCCCAATTTCGACTTTGGGGAAATGTGGATTTTTGTTTTGGTGTAACTGAACCCCAGAGAGAGGCTGTCTACGTATTCTTTTGGAATCAAGTCAAACGTAGTTCAAGGAACTTTTGTTTTTTTATTTTCTTTTGTTTTTTTTCTTCTTTTGCTTCTTTTTTTAAAAAAGTTTCATAACAACTTCTTGGTTCCAAAGAGGGTGATCAAAGAAAAGTAACCAGCTCAACGGGTTTGCAAAGGGTTGATAGTACATGGGTAGCGAGAATGAAAGCCTTCATCATCCTAATTGGAGAGCATTAAAATCGCGTGAAAATGGTCAAACATAATACATTTTGACCGCATGTGCATTGACAGCTATTTCGGGATCATTTCCTTCGATGTCTCCCAAATACAATGCTTGTTTTGGCAACAATTTTCTTACAATGTATGAACCTTTCCAATTTGGAGCAAATTTTCCTTTTGATTCCTCATGATGCGGGAGTATACGTCTCAGAACGAGTTGCCCCACTTCGAAGTTTCTAGGCCGCACTTTCTTGTTGTAGGTACATGCCATTCTTTGTTGGTACAACTGCCCCGTGGCAAACTGCGGCCATCCATTTTCATCAATCATAGTTAATTGTTCCAACCGGGTCTTGACCCATTCATCATCCCCAATCTCGGCTTCAATGATGATTCAAAGAGAGGGAATTTCAACTTCGTCACGTATAGCTTCAATATCGTAAACCAATAAATAGGGTGTAGCCCCAACTATTGTGCACACAGTTATGCGATATTCCAATAATGCAAAAGACAACTTCTTATACCATTGTCTAGAACTTTGAATCATTTTCCTGAGGATCTTCTTGATATTCTTGTTTGCAGCTTCAACATCGCCATTAACTTTGGGCCGATAAGGGGTAGAGTTACGATGCGTAATCTTAAATTGTTCGCATACCTCCCTCATAAAATGGTTAATCAGATTTGTAGCATTATCTGTAATGATAGATTTAGGAATACCAAAATGTCAAATGATGTTAGAATACACGAAGTCCACCACCGCTTTCTTGGTGACGGCTTTGAAAGTGATTGCTTTAACCCATTTTGTGAAATAGTTAATGGCAACCAAGATGAATCTGTTCCTATTTGAAGCTTTCGGCTGGATCAGCCCAATGACATCCATACCCCAGGCAACAAATGGCTAAGGTGCTAACATAGGATGCAACTCTGAAGGCGGTGCATGAGTCAGGTCATCGTGTATCTGACACTGATGGCATTTACGAGACAAAACTAAAGCAATCCTTTTCCATGGTCATCTAGTAATAGCCTGCCCGAAGGATTTTCTTTTCACGGGCATATTCGTTCATGTAGGGCCCACATACTCCCTAATGCACTTCGTTCATGATCTATCCAGCCTTTTGGGCATCTACACATCTTAAAAGATTCAAATCAGGAGTTCTTTTGTACAAGACTTCTCCGCTAAAAAAGAAACTACTGGTGAGCCTTCTAAGGGTTCTCTTTTGGTCTTCACTGGCTTGCTCAAGATATTCCTTTGTTTTCAAAAACCTTTTGATATCATGATACCATGGCTGAAAGTCTGGTTCTATTTGAACTGCATTGCAATAACCATATCTTTCTCGAATTTGTATCTCCAATAGGTCAATATGGACATTACCCAGATATGGCAACATTGCCGCCAAGGTAGCTAGCGCATCAGTTAACTCATTGTGGAATTAAGGGATTTACCTAAATTCAACAAACTTGAAATGTTTGCTAAGATCTTCCACATGTTGCCTATATGGGATAATCTTGATGTCAGTAGTTTCCCGTTCACCCTGAGCTTGTCGAATGATTAAATCAGAGTCTCCCATGATTAATAATTCTTCCACATCCAAATCAATTGCCATGTTCATGCCCATGATGCAAGCTTCATATTCAACAGTGTTGTTTGTACAGAAGAATCGAAGCCGGGCTGTGATAGGATAGTGCTGAGCAGTGGGCAAAATCAAAATTGCCCAAATCCCGACACCTTTTGCATTTACAGCTAAAGAACATTTTCCAAGCATTGGTGTCTTCTGGAATTATTTCAGCTAAATTTACTTCCTCGTCTAGAAAGTAAGTACTCAGTGGTTGGTATTCATCTTCAACCGGATTCTCAGCTAGGTGATCCACCAAGGCTTGAGCTTTCATCTTCGTGTGGTTGACATAGACAATGTCAAACTTAGTAAGCAGGATTTGCCACTTTGCTAACCTTCCCGTGGGCATTGGTTTTTGGAATATGTACTTCAGAGGATCCATTCTGGTTATGAGATATGTGGTTTAGGCTAACAGGTAATGTCTAAGCTTCTGGGTAACCCAAGTTAGGGCACAACAAGTTCTTTCTAACAAAGTGTACTTGGCTTAATAACTAGTGAACTTTTTGCTCAAGTAGTATATGGCTTGCTCTTTCTTCCCGGTCGCATCATGTTTCTTGAGAACACAACCAAAAGAATTCTCCAAGACCGTCAAGTATAAGAACAGAGGTCTTCCAGGCTCAGGAGGAACCAACACTAGCGGATTTGACAAATATTCTTTGATTTTCCCAAAAGCTTCTTGACACTCGTCCGTCCATTTAATCACCACGTCTTTATTTAGCAACTTAAATATGGTCTCACATATGGCAATTAACTAAGCAACGAACCTGCTGATGTAATTCAATCTTCCCAGCAGACTCATGACCTCTTTCTTGGTTCTCAGAGGTGGTAAATCCCGACTAGACTTTATCATTGTTGGATCTAACTCAATACCTCTCCTACTGACTATAAATCCCAAAAGTTTCCCAGATGGAACTTCGAATGCACATTTAGCTGGATTCAACTTTAAGTCATACTTGCGCAGATGCTCAAAGAACTTTCTCAGATCCTGTACATGGTCTTCCTGTGTTCTGGATTTAATGATCACATCATCCACATACACCTCAATTTCCTGGTGCATCATGTCATGGAAGATGGCATTCATAGCTCTCATGTAAGTTTTCCCCGACATCTTTAAACCAAATGGCATGACCCTATAACAGTAAGTGCCCCAGGGTGTGGTGAAAGCTATCTTTTCTGCATCTTCTTCACCCATTAGAACCTGGTGGTACCTAACATAACAATCCACGAAAGAATGTATCTCATGTTTGGCACAATTGTCAATAAGAATATGGATGATTGGTAAGAGAAAGTTGTCTTTGGGGCTTGCTTTGTTCAAATCTGTATAGTCAACACATACTCGGATCTTCCTATCCTTCTTGGGTACTGGGACTACATTGGCCAACCATGTGGTGTATCAGACTACTTGGATTACATGAGCTTTTAATTGTTTGCCAACTTTTTCTTTGATCTTATCACTGATGTCCATCTTAAACTTTCTCTGCTTTTGTTGAACGGGTGTACAACCAAGATAAGTTGACAATTTATGCACTACTAAGTCAACACTCAGTTCGGGCATATCATCATAGGACAATGCAAACACGTCTTTGAATTCAAACAAATGTTGTATCAATGCATCTCTAGTGCTTTTATTAGCATGAATGCTTATTATAGTTTCTCTGACCTCTTCTGAACTGCCCAAACTAACTGGCTCAGTTTCATTTAGGTTTGGCTTAGGCTTATTCTCAAATTGTTCAAATTCTCAATTTATTTCCTTAAAAGCCTCATCTTCATCATATTCTGGTTCTTGATTAATTATTTCACAGTTAGACAACGTTTTAGGATCTGGGCATAAAGTCTGCAAGAATGTCATGTTATTTATGTCAGCATTATTAGAACTGAAAAGAGAAAGATAAGAAAAATAACAAAATCAGAAAGAATAATAGAAAAAGATTCATAGACGATGAAATATTGATTTCATTTCATTGAATTTTAAAGGTAGGAGGGTTTACATCAGAATTTAAAAGACAACAAACTAAAAACATTCGTGTTACACCCTTAAATAATTTGTAATGCAGAAAAGATGGCAAGACTGAACTACCGGGATTCCCGTCTGACAGGGAATGGAGTAGCCTTCTAATTTTGAAGTTTAGCATTTGGCCCCATGTATTGCACCTCAGCAGTGCTTGAGCCTTCACCCGGTTGGACCATATGAACCTCGTACAACATTTGCCTCATTGCTTCACAGATGTCCTCAATTTAATCAGACGTGAAGGCATCTTCTTCTTCTTCTTCTTCTTCTATATACCTTGGCTTAACAAATGACCTGGAAAGGTGCAGGACTGGCTGAGGTAGGGCCCACCCATTTTTCTAAAGTTAATTGGCCCACTTTACGTTGGCATTGGTAGCTTGAAAATCTATGACAAAGAATTTCTCATTGAAAGTCAAAGTGACGGGCTCTGTGATGCCTTTTAAGGATACCCCGAGCCTTTTCCATGGCTTGTACCCATGTTTGATCATTTCACAGACAACCATGATTGATGCGTTCGATAAGCAGGGACATGGGGTTCTTTCCCCGCACTGGTCCGCGACCACGATTTCAGAGGCTTGGTAGACGATGTGTTCACTTCACTCTCTAGACTACAAGCATGGGATTGACGGGTCCATGTAGATTGACTGTTCATCTTCTTTGTGGACAACTATTTCTTGATTTTCATATTCGAACTTGACCATTTGGTGGAGAGTAGAGGTCACGACTCCCGCGGCATGGATCCATGGTCTTCCTAAGAGAAAGTTACAGGAAGTGTCCATGTCCAGAACTTGGAATGTTACTTCAAAATCTACAAGGCCAATAGTTAGGACCAGGTCAATTTCCCCATCGTATCCCGCTTGACACTGTCGAAAGAACGTATGCAAACATTGTTAGGTTTGATCCTCTCTGTCCTAGTTTCCATCTTTTGTAATGTTGATAGAGGGAAAATGTCAACTCCAGACCCACCATCTAACATAACCCTTGTCACATAATATCCTTCACATTTAACAGCCAAGTGAAGGGCTTTGTTGTAGGTGGCTCCTCCTGGAGGCAAGTCATTTTGGTTGAAGGAAATTCGGTTGACCTCAAAAAATTGCTCTGCCATTCTTTCCAACTATTCAATCGTGGTCTCAACTGGAACATATACCTCATTCAACGTCTTTAGAAGCACTTTCTGATGTTCATTTGAGCTCATCAGCAAGGACAAAAGTGAAACCTGGGAAGGAATCTTTTTAAGTTGATCAATTACAGTATACTCCGAGGTTTTCATCTTCCAAAAAAATTCCTCCGCTTCAGCACTAACCGACTTCTTGAGTGGAAATCGTTTCTGCTTTGTTTTATTCAATTCTTCTAGGTTGTGATACTTCCCAGGTTGGTTCATTACATTTACTTCTCCCATAACTTCCTTTCCTTTCAATGTGACCACTGTATTATTGTAGTTCCAAGGGACGACATTGGGGTCTCTCATGGGATTTTGTGGTACGCGACTAATGATCAAAGGCTCATCCAACCTAGGTGGAATTGTTAGCCTCCGTGCCACGTATGTACCTCTTGGTACATACATCTTTGGCATATTCAGCATGGTTTTCCTCTGTTCAAATCTTTTGGGAGGGCTCAGCGTGAGTTGTTCTATACTGGGGGCCCTAGGGACATAGAGAATGGCATCTTTAGCAGGTGATGCCCCTGTCTTTGTTTCTACCGATGTTTCTGCATTTTGGGGAGTGAAATTTATCTTCTTCTCATCTCTAGCTTGTTTTCCCAATGCTTTGGGTTTGTTTTCTGAGTCAGCGATGGAAATGATAGATTTCAAAATTGGGTTGAATTCTTTGTCCTCATAGATCATTTTGATGACTGGCCCATTGTTGTGAGCCAGTAACGGGTTGTTAGTTACATTAGGGACTTTCTCGTCCCTTAACACTACCTGCTTTTGTTTTATTAAATTCTTGACTACTATCTTAAGGTTCCAACAATCTTCAGTGTCATGCCCTTCCGCCCCTGAGTGATAAGCGCACCTGGTACCTAGTCGGTAAGATGGAGATTCTGGATTCTGCCTGTTTGGAGGTATAAGCTGCAGTAAACCCATTTGGACTAATTTTACGAACAAGCTGGAGTAAGACTCACCAATAGGGGTGAAGTCAGTCTTCCTGGGTGGTTCACTGGGGCGTGTGTTATATTAGTAATTGTTCTATAGTGGATTGGGATTATATGGAGCTTGGTGAGGGAGGTTATTTCTTGGAGGTGGAGTTCTGTTTTGGTTGTAATGTTGTTGTGGCCGTGCATATAGTAGGGCGTTCATTACTGCATAAGGATGCGGGGCCATAACATACGCTGCATCCTGGTGAGGGTAGTAATGCTGCAGGGTCCTAGAAAGGTGGACCAAAATAATCCCCGGGTCGACGAGAGTTTCTCAAGCTTGAAGCCATCATGGCTCCTTCTTCTTTTTTCTTCCGACTTGCTAAACCTCACGAGCTGCTTTGAATGGCTTGGGAAGTGGCTCCTAAAGCTGATTGCCTTATGATGCGGACTGTTTTCAGGCTATTTTCTACCATTTATCCAATTTTTATGGCCTCCGCGAATGGGTTGCCCATGACAGACATCATGTTTTTGAAATTATCGACCTCTTGGACCTGTAAGAAGACATTGACCATCTCGGCCTCATCCATTGGTGGTTTTACCCTGGCTGCTTGTTCACGCCATTTGATAGCGTATTCCCAGAAACTTTCTGAGACTTTCTTTTTGAAGTTGGTCAAGAAATTCCTATCGGGAGCGATGTCCACATTATATTGAAATTGCCTTACAAAATCCTGGGCCAGGTCATCCCATATATGCCAATAGGAGATATCTTGGTCCATATACCACTCAGAAGCAATTCCGGTCAAACTCTTCCCGAAATAGGCCATTAGAAGTTCTTCCTTTCCACCCTCCCCTCTCAGCTGATTGCAATATCTTTTCAAATAGGAGATCGAGTCTCCATGCCCGTCGTATTTCTCGATGTTTGGCGCTTTAAAGCCAATAGGTAAATGAACGTGATGGAACATGCATAGATCAACATATGAAACGCTCTTTTGGCCACTCAGGCCCTGCATATTCTTGAGGCTTTGCTCGATGCGTTTCATTTTTCATGTTATCTCTTCTTGTTCAGGATTCCTCATGGATCTCTCATGTTCTATGAAAGACTTATATTGTGGGTGCAGAGGATAGGAGTTTGGGGTAACATGAGTGGTGTCCAACTGAAATTAGGGTGTTTAGAAAGTGAAAGTTGATGGTTCAAAACTTTGTCGAGGCAGTGTTGGTTATGACATATTAGAGACTGTTGGTGCAGTGAATACCGTAGAAGATACTCCCGAAAACGGTGTTTGGGGGCGAACCTCAGAAGACATAATGGTGAAATTAGCTGACATGGTAGGGTACCCAAATGGGATGAATGGGTTGGTTACAGGAATAGGGAAGTTAGAGGTTCCACTTGTCCTAGGTAGCAGTTCAGGAAATCCGGTGATTGCACTGGGCAGTTCTTTGCCATTAGACCAAGCGTCCCATATCTCCATCATACGACAATGCAATGTTCTATTTTCTTCAACAGTTGCTGATTCTAACACTGGGATAACCGATGCCAGACTATCCTCTGAAGAATTAATGATTGGTAGATGACTCTCGAAAGCCATAGGAATACTGCCCTTGGATCTTATGAAATAAGGATTGGAAGCCAGACTACCACAAAACCGACCACCTAAAAATAGAACCTTTTCTTAATAGAATACACAACAAACCGGTTAGTTTGAGACATTTAACACATAGAGAATCGTATATTAGGGGATGCAATACACCTGAACAGTTAAATGTGTCTAAATGTTTGTGATGGTTGTATGTCTCATCCCGGCCTTGCTATCTCTTTTATCAACTTTCAAATCCTAAATCTTTTTCTTTCTTTGCGCTCTTTTCTTTCTTTTTTTTTACTCTTTTTGGTTTATATTTTTTTACTTAGGTTGTCTATAGCTATGATCGAATCCGATGAGGATTGCCTACGTATCACGACGCCACATGAATCTGATCATTACATAGTTCAGGAATACTAGGAACAAGGTGAATGAGCTAACCTTTTTTTTCTAATTTATTCAACATTTTAAATAGGCAAATCATACCTCAAAAGCTTCTAACAAGAAAATATTTTGGATTTTTGATTTTCATCATTGTTTTTGAAAGAAAGACTTCTAAAAATTCATTTTCTTCTAATTTGAACTTTGGGAATTTCAAAAGTAAAAAGAAAATATTTTTGTTTGAATTTTCATTTGTTTTCTCCTTTTCTAAAAAAGAAAGAAAATATTTTTGGATTTTGGACGTTGCCTCTTAATTTTCGAAAGAGGGACTTTTAAGAAAATATTTTGGACTTCTGAGCTTTTTGTTTTTAAATTTACAAAAGTACTTCTAAAGAAAAACGAAAATATTTTTGGACTTTAATTTTTCAAAATTTTTATGACATTTACGAAAGAAAGACTTTTTAAGAAGGAAAAGAATATATTTTTTGGATTCTTTTTTTTTTCCTGATTTTTGGAAAAAATACTTCAAAATAAAGGAAACCCGCATTTTGGATTTTGATTGATTTTTCTTTTTATTTCTTTTTTCCTTATGAAAGACTTCAGGAAGAAGGAAACTATTTTTTGAGTTTAAAAATATTTTTTTTTTTGAATTTTATAAGGAAATACTTCTAAAGATGGAATTAAAATAAATATTTATGGATTTTTTAAAATTGGGATCGGAACCGATGAAGTTTGCCTAAGTATCTCACATCCGGTGAGAATCAGACCCGCGTAGTTTGGTCAGTTTGACATAATTGAAAAAACATGATATTGACTCCCTTTCATTTTTGAAATACATTTTCTTTTTCTCTTTTTTTCCAGAGAATTTTGGCAGAGTTTGAGGCATTTTTCAAATATCGAAGTTTTCAGAACTGGATAAATTCTCTATCCTACCTCACTCTTAGTTTTTCTGTTGTTTTTCTTTCTCTAGACGATCAACATACAAGCCGAAGCAAATAAATGTACAAATAGCACGTAAGATACATCAGGATGGTCTTTTATTTCGGGTACACTTGACTTTGATGGACCCAACCCCTGTGTTGAGTCCCTAAAGTCAAATGCACGTGATGCAAATAAACGTTCCTACTAGGAATCTAGCATGAGGCTATGTTATTATAGGTTTAAAACCTGGGGATATGTTCTAGACCAGGCTTACCCAAGCGGACAACTTGAGCCGAGGTGGAAGCGACTTACAGAGAGCATAAAAGTCTACCAAGCCTAGTGGCTGATCCATCCTCGTTTTATTTGGTACGACCTCTAACAGCAAAGCGAGCCACACGAACGTGTGCACCATTTTTTTAGAAGACTCAGAAGGGAGGCGTAAGAAGACATTTTAATACAGTTCAAGTAATATCAAAGCGGTAAATAAGTGGCAATTAGTACATTAGGCCCACAAAATACAATAATATCAACAACTAATCAAGCCAAGTAAAAATTACAATAACAAGCTCAAATTCTTAAACCCTGAACCGGAGATTCTGGGTTCGATCCCCAGCAGAGTCGCCAGAGTTGTCACACCTCCTTTTTTTCCGAAAGGGGATATAAGGAGTTTTTCCAATATAAGTAACATTAATCGAAATGAGATTATTTATTTAATTTCAGAGTCGCCACTTGGAATAATTTATGGTGTCATAAGTCACCGGTTTATTTTAAATCCCAAATCGAGGAAAATTTGACTTAGTTTAAAGTCTACGAAACCAGAAAAACTAAGTAAGGAATTCTGTTAACCCTGGAAAAGGTGTTACGCATTCCCGGATTCCGTGGTTTTAGCACGATCGCTTAATGACTTATACTTGGCTTGTTTTATGTAATTACCATTTTTGGACCTATGTGTATTTTACCCTTTTACCGCTACTGCGTCCTTGATTACTCATTATTTAAGACGAGCTACGCGTACGTATACTCGTTCAGTTTTAGTGTGTCAAAAATCATATCATGCGTATGTGTACACAATTCACAACACTTAGTTTTGTTTAAGAAAAAGTTCGGTCAAAATCGCGCGGACACGTATCTTGAATTTATTTGAAAGAACCATAATTATGATAGCAATTTAAAAAAAGCGCCTAAAGCATTTCTATGAATATTTGATCAAGGCATTTTAATTACTAAATGTTTTATCATGGTCACGCGAACGTATACCTTGGTTTATTTTTGACATCACAACTATGTCACGCATGCGTGTACATAATTGTAAAAGTTAGTTCGATTTAAAATATACCTAAAATTATGATTATGTCTCTAAACTAATTACCCTATGTCATGTAACTAGGTGTAAAGGCTCAATACTATGTGAGATATTTATTTGAATTAAATGGGGCAGCTTATGTATTATCTGTCAAAAACAAGCCCAGATTCAAAGTTTGAGGCCTGATAAGGACTGAGTCCAAATGAACTCTAACCCAAGATATGTATTATTCGTTATTGAGCCTAGCTAGTGAATTCAATTTGAAAGAATTTGAGCCTGCTTGAGTCTAATTTGACTCTGGCCCAATACATATTATTAAGCATTCAATCAATTCAACACATTTGATTCAAGAAGGTTTGGGCCCAAATGATAATGAGTCCAAGTAACTTTGGCCTCGTGCATATTTGTGTGAAGGAGTTTGAGATAAAAATTTGTAATGATATTTGTAAAGTTTTACTTATATTTTTTTTTATCTTTTAAAACAGAAGTAAAAAGGGTTTTTGAATAGAATAAAATAAATCGAAATTTTTGTTAAATTTGGATAACTTTCCTACTGATTTGCCTAAGTCTTTTATTTCTTATTAACTTATTTTAAAGTGCTACGTTTAAAACTCATTTGTATTTGAAAATCTTAAAGTGATTGTCTCTAATCAAATTGTTTGCTTAATTTAATGACTCAAAACCTAAGATACAGTTCCAAGGACCCAATTGGTTTGGGCCTGAAATTGTATTAGGGCATGCTACTTGGTTTACTTGTAAAATTTGGTTTTTTTTCTTCATAATTTTAAACTAATAGCATAAGAATTACTAAATTTGATTATTTAACGACATAATAAAACTACTAATTAAACTAGCACATTGCATAAGAGGAATAAAGCTAAATTATTACATCTTACTAACATGGACAATGATAAAACTTTACCTATTACTAGTCTAACAAATTTTTCTAAAATTGCTTTTTCTTGTTCTTACTATTACATATACATTTTTCATGAATGTATGAAGCTTCAAACAGATTTTTGCAATTTTCAAAATACTTTAATATAAAGCTAACATGACTTAAATTACCTAACAATGTAAATAATTAACTCTACACAAACTTATACACAATTTCTAACCATAAAACTTCAAACAACATGATTCATGTAGTAAACAATATACAAAATTTTGATAATTACTAAATTAGAATCATGATAAAATAAAATTAAACTTTACATTGTTAAGAGAGTACCTTGATAGCAGCAAATAAACAAACAACTAGAAGAAAATAAGCCTCTGAAACTTGAATATAACAACAACAATGAAACCCAATGGAATAAGAAACACGGATAACTTAAAAAAATTGGAAAGTTGATCTTCAGAAAAAAATTCTTTTGAAAATGAAGAGAAAATCTTAAGGCAATGTAGAGATTTTTGTGTGTTTTGTTGTGATGACCCGGCCAGTTGTCTCATGAGTTACCGCTCTGTTTCCCCCATTTCTACTTCATTCTGCTTTGTTATCCTTGTTTCATATGATCGAGTTGAGTAGTTTGCGTTCGGAGTGGATTTGGTAAGAAATGAGACACTCAGTCTCTTTTAAGAAGGTTTAAGTTGGAAAAGTCAACTGGATGTTGACTTATGAGTTAGAGGGCTCGGAAGGATGGTTCAGTTATCTTCGGGAGGTGATTTGTGACTTAGGAGCGCGATCAGAATGTGTTTTGGAGTTGTAGAGGAGATTTAGGCTTAAATTGGCGAAGTTGATATTTTGGCAGTTTCGGTTGATAGGCGAGATTTTGATATAGGGGTCGGAATGGAACTCCGAGAGTGACAGTAGCTTTGTTGTGTTATTTGAGATGTGTGTGCAAAATTTAGGTCATTCGGACGAGATTTGATAGACTTTTTGATCGAAAGCATAATTTAAGAGTTCTTGGAGTTCTTAGGCTTGAATCCTATGTTAAATTGGCGATTGTTGTTGTTGTGAGCATTCCAGAGTTTTGAATAAGTTTGAACGGTGTCATGGGATGTGTTGGTACAATTGGTTTGAAGTTCCAGGAGTTTCGGGTAGGTTCCGGGATATTTTAGGCCAAAATCATAGCTGTAGCAGGTCTAGAAGGGTTGCGGGTCTCAGAACCCACCCGCGCAGACCGCATAAAAGAATTGCGACCGCGGAATGTGTTGTGCGGACCAAGCGCTATCGCGGTAGGTGCTGTGCGGACTGTGGTGGTTTTGTGCGGACCGCAGTGGTTTTATGTGGACCGCGGTGGTTCTGTGCGGACCGCGGAGGTGGAAACCTGTGGGGGTACTCTATAAATACGAGGTTTTGGGTTTTATTTGATATTTTGACCTAGAGAACTCGGATTTTGGCGATTTTTTGAAGGTGTTTTAAGAAATTCATCGGGGTAAATAATTTTAACTCAGATTTGGCTAGAGTACATGAATCTATCATTGAATTCATCATTTAATTCGTGATTTGGGATGAAATTTGGGAAGAAAATTGTGAAATCTTTCAAAAATGTAAAATGATGATTTGAAGGACCAAATGGTATCGGAATTGGATAATTTTCATATGGATTGACTCGTGAGAGTATAAGAATTCTAGTTTTTGCGAATTTTGTCAAATTCCAAGATGTGGGCCAGGGGGTCGGGTTTGACCAAATTCTGGAATTTTGTAGTAATTCGATTGTTTTCGCTTGGGCTTTGTTCCCTTAGCATATTGTGACATATTCGTTCTGCTTTTGGATAGATTCGACGCGCGTGGAGGCCGATTCGAGGGGCAAAGGCGTTGCAAGTTAGAGATTTAGCCGGTTCGAGGTGAGTAATAATTGTAAATGATGCTCTGAGGGTTTGAAACCCCGAATTGCACATCGTAGTGCTATATTGAGGTGAGACACACGCTTGATGACGAGTGTAGGGTCATGTACTATTGGGGATTGTGACTTGGTCCGTCTCGATTGATGATTTTACCGCGTATTTGACTGAAACTTATTTGTCATCATATGATTTGGGCTGATTTCCATATTTGGGCCTCATGCCAACTATTTGAACCCTTCGAGGATTTTTATCACTGTTTCCTCACTGTTTTGACTTATTATTTGAACTCAGTCCTGTTGATATCTACTGTTTACAAACTCAGCCACTTTTACTCAGATTTGAAAACTTAAATGATATTTCTAAATGATGTTTTGGGCTGAGAACTACTGTTTTACTAATGCCCGAGGGGCTTGTGATGATTTTCAGACTGAGTGAGGCCGAGGGCCATATGTGAGGATATGTTGAGTGATGTGAGGCCGAGTGCCGAGTGATGTGAGGCCGAGTGCTGAGAGATGATGCCACGAGGTGGCTTGATATAGCGCTTGAGCCGTAAGGGGCCCCTCCGGAGTCTGCACACCCATAGTGAGTGGGGGTACCCATCATGATCTGAGAGTGAGCCCGAGGGGCTGATATTGTACTGAGAGTGAGCCCGAAGGGCTAATATTGTACTGAGAGTGAGCCCGAGGGGCTGATATTGTATTAAGAGTGAGCCTGGGGGGCTGATATTGTACTGAGAGTGAGCCCGAGGGGCTGATACTGTTCTGAGTGATTGATATTATACCTGAGGGGTGGATTTCTACTTGTTATTTACCTGCCAAACTATCCATTTTACTTGTTTAATAAGGGATTTAACTTGATATTTTCACGGATTTACTACTTTAAGTGATTTTACTGCTTTGATATAGAATTGCCTTGTGCCTTTAAGTGTTTTTCATTCTTTCAGCCATTATTTATAATTATTACTCACTGGGTCAGAGTACTCACATTACTCCCTACACCGTGTGTGCAGATTCAGGCATCGCAGAGTTCGCTCCTGAGTGCTGACCCTCTAGTCCAGGCAGTGGTTCGAAGACTACGAGGTAGCTGTTGGCGTCCGCAGCCCCCGTGCCTCCCTTATCTTATCATTTTCATGTTCTTAGAACTATTGTATTGGATTTAGTGTTCAGTAGACTTGTATCTGGATTTCTTAGTTGCTCATGACTTGTGACACCCCGGTTAGGGCTGTGTCGGGTTGGAAATTCAGCTTTGTTATTTCTATTTCCGCTAATTGTGCTATGAAATCATGTTTGAACTGTTCTTATGCTATTCAACTACTTAAAAGGACGAAATGTGTTAAACTGGTTGACGTTGTCTTCACGAGAGACGCCATCACGACCAGGTTCGGGGTTAGGGTCGTGACATTTGTATATCTGTGTGTGTAGCTATTTCAGTGTGTATAATGTGTGTGTCTCAATATGCGTCTAATGAAAAGGAGGAGTGTATTTATAGAGTCAAGGAGTGAAAAGGGATAAGAATTAGGGTACAAAAGAATCTGCCTGAATTCCCTAAAAATCAGGGAAAAGATATCTTTCTTAATAGAAATGGACTGTTGTCCAATTTCTAGCACCTTTCTTATCTCGGAAAATGGACAAACGTCCAATTTCTGGATATTTTTGGATCTTACCCCTATTTTCCTACTCAGCATTGGGACAGTTGTCCCTTATTCTAGAAGGTTCTAGCCTTTCTCTGAAAAATATTTCAAACTAAAATTCCAAAATTGACCCTTAAGGGCCTTGGAATTTGTCACGACCTTAAACTCGGACCCGGTCGTGATGGCGCCTCTCGTGAAGACAAGGCAAGGCGACACATTTCCATTTCAATTTTAAGCAATTAAGATAATAAGTATTAAGTCTTAAACATGATAAAATCCCAAGATAAGTAGTGAACAGTACAATTTGCGGAAGTAAAACCAACATAGCCCGATACCGGGGTGTCACCAGTCATGAGCATCTATAATAATACTACAAGTCTGAAAGAGTCCACTCAATTTATTACAGAACACTAATAAGAGACAAGAAATGAGATAGAGGGAGAAGCACGGGGCTGCGAACGCCGAGCAGCTACCTCGTGAACTCCGGAATCTGTTGGAATCTCTCAACCCTCGCCAGCAGGATCTGAAGCGCCTGAATATGCACATGGGGTGCATGGAGTAAAGTGAGCACTGCACCTCAGTGAGTAATAATCATAAATAAAGACTGAGAAATCTGAAATCACGTAAGGCATATCACAGGCTATAAGGAAGCAGAAAAAACCAGTAAAAACAGTGAAATAGTGAAAATATGTAAAGTCATTTTAGTTCAGTTTAAACTTCATGAAATGCCTTCTAACAATTAAGCAAGTAAATTCTAGGCAACAAGGAAAGATAAACACATAAAGGATCGCCACTCGGGCACAATGTCAACAAAATCCGCCCCTCGGGCAATATCATAGAACAACACCAGCCCCTCAGGCTATATCTCACATCACAAGGGTACTCACGCTCACTGGGGGTGTGCAGACTCCTGGAGGGGCCCCTTACGGTCCAAGTGCAATATCAAACCATCTCTTGGCATAATCACATAGGATCTCGGCCTCATATCAACAAACCACCTCATGGCGTACAAATCTCAGGCCCTCGGCCTTATTATCATAATCAGGTATTTCCTTACAACATAGGCCCTCGGCCTTACTTAGTCAAAATTCTCACAAGCCACTTTGGCAACAGTAAAGCATGATGCTCAGCCAAAATATCATTTGTAATATCATTTTAAGTGTTAAAGCAGAGTAGACATGGCTGAGTTATGAAAACAGTAAAATATAGCATGACTGAGTACTAGTATAAAATCAAAACAGTGAGGAAATATTAGTAAAAAATCGACTAAGGGTTCAAATAGTTGGCACGAGGCCCAAATATGGCATTCTACTCAAAACATGATGATAGCAAATAATTTTCAGTCAAATACGCGGTAAAATAGTCATTCGGGACGGACTATGTCACAATCTCCAACAGTGCACGACCCCACACTCATTATCTAGCATGTACGTCACCTCAATATAGCACCACGATGTGCAATCTGGGGTTTCATACCCTCAGGACAACATTTACAATCATTACTCACCTCTAACCGGTCCAAATCTCTAGTTCGCGATGCCTTTGCCCCACGAATCTCCCTCCACATGCTCCAAATCTAACCAAAATCTATGCAAAACCATCAAAAAATGCCAAGGGAACAAAGCCCACTCTAAAAAAATCAAATTACAACACAAATCCCAAAATTTGCCAAACCCGACCCCCGGGCCCACATGCCGGATTCTGATAAAATTTACATCAATAGAATCCTTATCACTCCCCGAGTTCATTCATACTAAAAGCATCAAAATACAACCACAAACGTCCTCTTAAATCCCAAATTCTTGGTCTCCAACTACAAGCCCTAGTTTTTCTTCCATGATTAATTAGGTAGAATTCACATTAGAATCGAGTATTAAGTCCATGAATCTTACCTCCAAATGTTTTCCCTTGAATCCCTCTTCAATCCTCTTCAAAAATCTCCAAAATGGCTCAAAAATGATGGAAGTTGACCCAAAAATCGCGGACAAGATGACTATTTAAACATTCTGCCCAGGCCTCAATTCCTTCTCCACGAACGCAATCAACGCCTCGCATTCGCGAAGCACAATTTAACTTTGACCAAAAAATCCTCTACGTGAACGCGACCAACCACTCATGAATGCGATGGATCCTCAACTTGATCCTTCACGATCGTGCTCCCTCTCTCGTGAAAGCGATGAACAAAACACACTGAAACCCAGCTGCCCAACTTCCTCTACATGAACGTGCTCCCCTTCTCGCGAACGTGATGCATAATCTCCTAGCCCTTCGCGAACGCGGAGCCTCCCTCGCGAATGTGAAGGCTAAACCCTCAGACTCCTCAACTAACCCCCCACGAACGCGAGGGCCTTCTCGAGAACGCGAAGGCCAAATTCCTCTGCAACACTTCAGCAGTTTTCTGCAATTCTCAACAACATGAAATGATCCGATTGACCACCTGAAACTCACCCGAGGCCCCCGGGACCTCAATGAAACATGGAAACATATCCCATAACATCATTAAAAATTGTTCCAACCTTCGGAACGCTCAAAACAACATCAAAACACCAAATTCGCATCGGATTCAAGCCTGAGAATTCCAAAATCTTCTAAATTACGCTTTTGATCAAAAACCCAACCAAACCACGTCCGAATGACCTGAAATTTTGTACACACATCCCAAATGACCCAACGGAACTACTGCAACTTCCGAAATTCCATTCCGACCCCTATATCAAAATCTCAAATATCAATCGAAAAACGCCAAAAATCTATTTTCGCCAATTCAAGCCTAAATCTACTTAGGACCTCTAAAACGCATTCCGATCACGCTCCTAAGTCCCAAATCACCTCCCGAAGCTATCCGAACCATCGAATTCACATTCGACCCCTCTAACACATAACTCAACATCCGGTTGACTTTTCCAACTTAAACTTCCTCAAAAGAGACTAAGTGTATCAAACCTTAACAAATCCTTTCTGAACCCGAGCCAACCAACCTGATCACATATATAACCGATAGACAAAGTAATAAGAAGCAGAAATGGGGGAAATGGAGCGGTAACTCATGAGACGACTGGTCGGGTCATCACATCCACGCCCTCTTAAACAAACGTTCATCCTCGAATGAGTCAAGAAACATACCTGAAGCCTCAAACAGGTAAGGATATCTACTCCGTATCTCTTGCTCGGTCTCCTGGGTAGCCTCATCCATGGGCCGACCTCTCCACTGCACTTTCACTTAAGCTATATCCTTTGATCTCAACTTTCAAACCTGACGCTCCAAAATAGTTGCTGGCTCTACATCATAAGTCAAATCACCATCCAAATGAACCGTGCTAAAATGCAGAACATGCGACGGATCCCCAATATACTTCCGGAGCATAGAAACATGAAATACCGGATGCACACTCGACAAGCTGGGTGGCAAATCAAGCTCATAAGCCACCTCCCCAATCCTCCGAAGCACATTAAAAGGTCCAATGAACTGAGGACTTAATTTACCCTTCTTCCCAAACCTCATAACACCCTTCATGGGCAAAACCTTCAATAAAACCTTCTCACCAACCATGTAGGGCACATCTCGAACTTTCTTGTCAGCATAACTCTTTTATCTCGACTGCGTTGTACGAAGCCTTTTCTATGGCATCCTGCACCAAGTCTGTCCCCAATAGCCTAGCCTCACCCTGCTCAAACCAACCAACTGGAGATCGACACCGCCTCCCATACAAAACCTTATATGGAGCCATCTGAATACTAGATTGGAAGTTGTCGTTATGAGCAAACTCTAAAAGCGGTAGAAACTGATCCCATGATGCTCTGAAATCAATGACACAAGCACGCAACATGTCCTCCAATATCTGAATAGTGCGCTCAAACTGCCCGTCCATCTGAGGGTGAAAATCCGTGCTAAACTCAACCTGAGTACCCAACTCTCGCTGCACAGACCTCCAAAACTGCAATGTAAACTGAGTGCCCCTATTTGAAATGATAGAAATTAGGACACCATGCAAATGAACAATCTCCCGGATATAGATCTCTGTCAATCGCTCTAAAGAGTAGGTAGTACACACAGGAATGAAGTGCGCAGACATGGTCAGCCGATCCAAAATTACCCAAATAGCATCGAACATCTTCAAAGTCCGTGGGAGCCCACCTACAAAGTCCATAGTGATCCGCTCCCACTTCCACTCTAGAATATCCATCCGCTGAAGCAAGCCACCCGGTCTCTGATGCTCATATTTCACCTGCTGGCAATTGAGACACCAAGCGACAAATCCCACAATGTCTTGTTTCATCCTCCTCCACAAATAGTGCTGCCTCAAATCCTAATACATCTTCGTAGTACCCGTATGAATGGAATATCATGAGCTATAGGCCTTCTCTAGAATCAACTCTCAAAGCCTATACACATTGGGCACGCATATCCGGCCCTGAATCCTCAACACCCCATCATCACCAATAGTCACATCTCTAGAATCATCGTGCTGAACTCTGTCCTTAAGGACAAGCAAATGCGAATCATCATACCGGTGCCCTCTGATGCGATCATATAAGGAAGACTGAGAAACCACACAAGTCAATACCCGACTGGGCTCCGAAATATCTAACCTCACGAACCGATTGGCCAAAAAATGAACATCAACTGCAATAGGTCTCTCCCCAACTGGAATATATGCCAAACTCCCCATACTCATCGCCTTTCGGCTCAAAGCATCGGTCACCACATTGGCCTTCCCCAGATGGTACAATATAGTGATATCATAATCCTTTAGCAACTCCAACCATCTCCCCTACCTCAAATTGAGATCCTTCTACTTGAACAAGTGCTGGAGGCTACGATGATTAGTAAACACCTCACAAGACACACCATTCAAGTAATGCCTCCAAATCTTCAACGTGCACAATGACAGCCAACTCCAAATCATAAACGAGGTAGTTCTTCTCATGGGGCTTCAACTGACGAGAGGCATAAGAAATAACTCTACCATCCTGCATCAAAACACACCCAATACCAACTCTCGAAGCATCAAAATATAAGGTCATCCGACCTAAAGCTGAGGGCAAAATTAACACTGGAGTTGTGGTCAAGGCTGTTTTGAGCTTCTAAAAGCTCTCCTCACACTCATCCGACCATACAAATGAAGCACTCTTTTGAGACAACTTGGTCAAGGGCGATGCGATAGATAAGAATCCCTGAACAAACCGATGATAATAGCCTGCCAAACTAAGAAAGATGTGAATATCTGTGGCTGAGGATAGTCTAGGCCGACTCTAAACCGCCTCTATCTTCTTCGGATCAACCTAAATACCATCATTGGACACCACGTGCCCCAAGAAAGACACTGAACCGAGCCAAAACTCACACTTTGAGAATTTTGCATAAAGCTTCTCCTCTCTCAATCTCTGCAACATAACTCTCAAATGCTCCGTGTGCTCCTCCTGACTACACGAATACACCAAAATATCATCAATGAAGACTATGACAAATGAGTCGAGATAAGGCCGTAACACGCTGTTCATCAAATGCATTAAAGTTGTTGGGGAATTGGTCAGCCCAAAAGACATCGCCAAGAACTTATAATGACCATATTGGGTCCTGAAAGTCGTCTTATGAATATCTGAGTCCCTGATCTTCAATTGGTGATAACCTAAACGAAGATCAATCTTGGAGAACACTCTCGCTCCCTGTAGCTGGTCGAATAAATCATCAATACAAGGCAAAGGATACTTGTTCTTAATTTTTACTTTGTTCAATTACCTATAATCAATGCACATCCTCATAGTGTCATCCTTCTTCTTCACAAATAGAATTGCGCGCCCCAAGGTGAAACACTAGGCTGAATGAACCCCTTATCAAGGAGTTCCTAAAGCTGCTCCTTCAACTCCTTCAACTCCACTAGTGCCATACGATACGATAGAATAGAAATTGGTTGAGTGCTCGGCACCAGGTAGATACCAAAGTCAATATCCTTGTCTGGTGGCATGCCCTGCAGGTCTATAGGAAACACATCGGGAAGATCCCTCACAATTAGAATTGAATCAATACTGGGAGTCTCTGTGCCGACATCCCTCGCAAAGGATAGATACACCAGACAACCTTCCCAACCATACGCTGGGCCTTCAAAAATGAGATTACTCTACTGGAAACATTATCAGTCAAACTTCGCCACTCAATCTGTGGCACACACGGTATAACCAATGTGACTGTCTTAGCATGATAGTCCTGAATAGCACGATACGGAGATAGCCAATCCATGCCCAAAATAATATCGAAATCCACCATATAAAATAATAAAAGATCCACTCGGGTGTCCAGACCCCCAATAGTCACCACACACAATCGGTACACATGGTCTACAACAATAGTATCGTCCACCGGGGTAGATACATAAACAGATGAAGCAAGAGACTCACGGGGCGTACCCAAATAACGAGCAAAGTATGATGACATATAAGAAAAGGTGGAACCGGGATCAAATAATACAGAGGCATATCTGTGGTAGACTAAAACAGTACATGTAATAACATTATCGGAAGCAATAACATGGGGTCTAGCTGGAAGTGTATAGAAACAGGGCTGACCGCTACCTGATCGACCTTCCCCTCTAGGGGGACCCCTAGCTGACTGACTTCCACCCCTAGTTGGATGGGCGGGTGGTGGTGAAGTAGCTAGCACTGAAGCTGATGGTTGACTCCTTTGCTGAGATGAACCCGCAAGACGACGAGGACACTGCCTCCACATATGACTCATCTCTACCCACTCAAAGCATCTCCCAGGTGCTGGAGAAGGGGAATGAAGGGAACCCCTAGCACCAGAATGACTAGCAGATGCACCTAGCATAGAAGTGCCCTAAACTAATGGAGCACAAGACGAACTTTGAGATGGAAGGGCACTAAGTGATGACTGGCCCTGATGAGAACAGTGAGAACTGTGACCTAATAACGCCCCACGATAACTTGGGCGAGCTAGCTGAGCATGCCTGAATAGACAACCTCTGCCATGCTAAAACTGACCTCTCGAAGAAGCACCGCTATAACTACCAGATCCTCGAGGACGTTTGGCCTCCCTCTCCACTCGCTCCTGGTGACAAACTGGCTCAATCTCCCGATCAATGTCTACAACCTCCTCAAAAGTAGCACCAGTCACCCTCTCCCTAGTCATGAGAATACGAAGCTGATAAGTGAGGCCATCAACAAACCTCCTAATCCTCTCTCTATCTGTCGGAACTAACCAAATAGCATGACGAGATAACTCGGAGAACCTCATCTCATACAACATCATAGTCATCTCTCCCTGACGTAACCACTCAAACTGCCTACGCAATTCCTCTCTGTGAGACTGCGGTACTTCTCCTAAAAGAGAACGGAGAACTACTGCCAGGTAAGGGATGCTGCACCAACAGGCCTACGCCTCTCAAAAGCCTCCCACCAAGTGAAGGCACCTCCAGAAAACTGATAAGTAGTGAAAGTGGCCCCGCTGGTCTCCAGAATACCCGTTGTACGAAGTATCCTCTAACACTTATCCAAGAAACCCTAGGCATCCTTGCCCTATACACCATTGAAGGTCGGAGGCTAAAGTTTACCAAACCTCTCCAACCTAGGCTGCTCGTCCTCTGGCATGGAAGAAACTACATAGTCCTGAACAGCTGCAACCGGCTAGGCTGGATGCACCCCCGGTGTCGAAGTCCCTGCATGACCTGCTCAGCTGTGCGAGCGGCGGGAGTTTGAGTGCCTCCCCTGTCCTGAGAAGTAGCTGCAGCTGTAATAATTGATACCACCTGAGCTAGGCCAGTGCAAATTGATAGAATCTAAGCCAAGGCCTCCTGAAGACCCGGAATCACAATAGGCATGGCCGGTGCCTGAGCTGGTGCTGTTAGAGCGTCCACAACTAGGACCCGATCCTGAACTGGGGCGGTTGGTAGATCTGCAGGTGATGCCCTAGATACTGTGCGGGCCACACCCCTACCCCTACCGTGACCACGATCGCGTCCTTAGCCTCTAGTGGCCACAGTTGGTGGTACTACTGGTCATCCATCCTGACCGATAGCGCGAGTCCTCACCATCTGTGAGGAATAGAATAACAGAAGTTTAGTATTCGGATCAAAAAATTCGCATGACAAGAATTTCAAGAATATGAAGTTTTTCTAAAGGTTCTGCAGCCTCTCGAGGATAAATACTAACGTCTTCGTACCGATTCATGAAACTATACTAATACTGCTCATGACTCGTGAGACCTATGTAACCTAGGCTCTAATACCAATTTGTCACAACCCTATACTCGGACCCGGTCATGATGGTGCCTCTCGTGAAGACATGGCCAGCCGACATATTCCCATTTCAATTTTAAGCAATTCAGATAATAAGTATTAAGTCTTAAACATGATAAAATCCCAAAATAAATAGTGAACAGTACAATTTGTGGAAATAAAACCAACAAAGCCCGATACCGGGGTGTCACCAGTCATGAGCATCTATAATAATACTATAATTGAAAGAGTCTACTCAATTTATTACAGATTAATAATAAGAGACAAGAAATGAGATAGGGGGATAACCACGGGGCTGTGAACGCCGAGCAGCTACCTCGTGAACTCTGGAATATACTGGAAGCTCTCAACCCTCGCCAGCAAGACCTGAAGTGCCTGAATATGCACACGGGGTGCAGGGAGTAAAGTGAGTACTCCAACTGAGTGAGTAATAATCATAAATAAATACTGAGAAATATAAAATCACGTAAGGCACATCACAGGCTATAAGGAAGCAGTAAAAGCCAGTAAAAATAGTGAAATAGTGAAAATATGTAAAGTCATTTTAGTTCAGGTTAAACTTCATGAAATTCCTTCTAACAATTAACCAAGTAAATGAAAATAGACATGGCTGAGTTATGAAAATAGTAGAATATAGCATGACTGTGCACAAGTATAAAATCAAAATAGTGAGGAAATATCAGTAAAATACCCTAAGGGTTCAAATAGTTGGCACGAGGCCCAAATATGGCATTCATCCCAAAACATGATGATAGCAAATAGTTTTTAGTCAAATACGCGGTAAAATAGTCATTCGGCACGGACTAAGTCACAATCCCCAACAGTGCATGACTCCACACTCGTCATCTAGCATGTGTGTCACCTCAATATAGCACCACGATGTGCAATCCGGGGTTTCATACCCTCTGTACAACATTTACAATTATTACTCACCTCTACCCAGTCCAAATCCCTAGCTCGCGATGCTTTTGCCCCTCGAAACGGCCTTCGGATGCTCCAAATCTAACCAAATCAGTGCAAAACCATCAAAATATGCTAAGGAAACAAATCCCACTCGAAAGAAATCAAATTACAACACAAATGCCAAAATTTGCCAAACCCGACCCTTGGGCCCACGTCTCTGATTCCAATAAAATTTACATCAATAGACTCCTTATCACTCCCCGAGTTTATTCATACAAAAAGCATCAAAATCCAAGCACAAACGACCCCTCAAATTTTAAATTCTAGGTCTCAAACTACAAGCCCTAGTTCTTCAATTTTAGGCTTAATTTCCATGATTAATTAGGTAGAATTCACATTAGAATCAAGTATTAAGTCCATGAATCTTACCTCCAAGTGTTTTCCCTTGAATCGCTCTTCAATCCTCTTAAAAAAGCTCCAGAATCGCTCAAAAATGGTGGAAGTTAACCCCAAAATCGCGGACAAGATGACTATTTAAACGTTCTCCCCAGGCCTCAATTCCTTCTTCGCGAACGCAGTCAACGTCTCGCGTTCGCGAAGCACACTTTAACTTTGACCAAAAAATCCTCTACGCGAACGAGCTCCCCTTCTCATGAACGCGATGCATAATCTCCTAGCCCTTCATGAACGCGAACCCTCCCTCGCGAATACAAAGGCTAAATCCTCAGCCTCCTCAACTAACCTTCCTCGAATGCGAAGGCCAAATTCCTCTAAAACACTTTAATAGTTTTCTGCAATTCTCAACAACATGAAATGGTCCGATTGATCACCCGAAACTCACTCGAGGCCCCCTGGACCTCAATCAAACTTGCCAACATATTCCATAACATCACTCAAACTTGTTCCAACCTTCGGAACGCACAAAACAACATCAAAACACCAAATTCGCATCGGATTCAAGCCTTAGAATTCCAAAATCTTCTAAATTATGCTTTTGATCAAAATCTCCAATGGAACTACATAGCCCAAATGATCCAATGGAACTACTGCAACTCCCGGAATTCCATTCCGACCCCTATATCAAAATCTCACATATCAACCGAACAATTCAAACCTAAATCTACTCTAGACCTCCAAAATACATTCTGATCACGCTCCTAAGTCCCAAATCACCTCCCAAAGCTATCCGATCCATCAAAATTCACATCCGAGCCCTCTAACACATAAGTCAACATCCGGTTGACTTTTTCAACTTAAGCTTCCTCAAAAAAGACTAAGTGTCTCAAACCTTACCAAATCCTTTCCGAACCCGAGCCAACCAACCCGATCACATGTATAACCGATAGACAAAGCAATAAGAAGAAAAAATGGATGAAATAGAACGGTAACTCATGAGACAACTGGCCGGGTCGTCACAGAATTACCTCAGAACCAGATTGGTTTTAGGCCTGAGTCGTGTGACCTTTGCCTGAAGAGCTTGGGCTCTTAAGCTTTTAACAAAACTAGGGCCACTTCAGTGAGGCCCAGTTCTTAAACAAATACAGTAAAATCAGTAAAGCAATAACAATATAAAAAAAGCATCTCTACTTAATAACAGTAAATAAATAAAAACAGTAAGAATAAAAATTAAACATAAAATTAATACAACACATAATAATAAATGAAAAAACAGAAAAAGAAAAAATCAATGAAAAAAGATGGTTGTTTTGGCCAAAGGATCTAGTTGCTAAAAATCCTCACGCTTAGACACTCTCCCGAAATCCGAGATCCCGCGTGAGAGATCTCGTCATGAGGATTATTATACAAACTAGGTAACGTTTTTTTTTTTTGGAAAAAAAATCATATCTAGCCGCTAAAAACCCTCTTGCCAAGACACCCACTTGGAATCTGAGATCCCTGGTGGGAGATCTTGGCAGGAGGATTTTTAAACGAACTAAACTTTTTTGAAAGGGGGCAGATCTAGTGTTTCTGAATTTTTAGATTTAAGATCTTGGGATTTTGGTGGGGGTTTTTGGTTGATTCGTTGGTATGGTGGGGTTTAGGAGAGTGTGGGAATGTTGTGGTATAATTTTGGGTACGTTTAGGGTTCCACCACCTCCATAGGCGATTTCCAGCGGCGGTGTATGATAGGGCTAGGGTTTCGGGTCTTAGATCTACTAGTTTTGGTTGAGTTTTTTGTGAATTTGATTGGTGGGGTGAGGTAGAGTGTTACACCCTATGTTTTCGTATGTTAGAGTATCCGTAAGTCAATTGATGTAAGCTCATAAATGAGATCAACTTTGAAAGTACGTAAAGTAAGTTAATCCTTTTAAAAATGGAGGTTACAAATCTTTATGATCATGAATAACGAGTACCAAAAGGGTTGGAAAGCTTAGGCGCTAAATGAATTAAAGAAAATAAGTTTCGTCGAATGCCGACAAGTTTGGAATGTTATAACCTATACTTTTGGAGTGAGACAAGGGTGATTAATATGATTATGAGGTTATGTTATGAGTTAGTTTAGTCGTATGATAGTCTTGTGTTATGTTTTTAAGTCAAGCAAGTTGTGGAACAAAAGTTGGAAAAGGTCATCACAAGTTACATTCAAAAATGAGTTAAAACTTAGGTTAAATGTAGCTGATCTTTTCTCCCAACATACTTTGAATCAAGGGATGATCTACATATTAAATTGAATATCTATAAGTCTAGTTTTCAACTCATTAAACCGTATATCAATACAATCTCGGAGTATAGAGATATTCACATTTTTGCGAGACCGCGCAGCTAGTAGGTGACAAGTAGGTGCATCACATACTTGCCAAAAAGAGAGGCCTCAACTAAGTCGGTCAAGAGGGGAATTTTAAGGGATTATAAACTCAGTTATTTCGCCTATCATTCAGACCAAGAAAACCTAATTGAACCCCTGCAACTCCTCCCCAAAAATTCCACACAAACCCTAGGGTATTCCGGGTGTTACGACGCGATTCTAGTGCTGAAAAGTCCGGACAGCTTGCTAGTTTCTCTTTCTCCTTCTTGTAGCCGTGTTGAGGAACTTATTTTTGATGAAAAAGGACCAGGTTTCGTGGGTTATACTCAGTACAAGGTAAGTTTATGCTTCTCCTTCCATTATCTATGCGTTTGCGAGTTGTAACTCGATCGTAAAGAATAGACCTAGCTAGTTTCGAAAGAATGGTATGTTGTTTGTTCTTGTGTAATGGTTGGCTGGTTGTAAACTTATTTCTAAGTTGAATTCATGGCTGGTTTATTGGATAATAGGTATAATGATGTACTTTTGGTTGTATTTCCCAATTTGAAAGAAAAGACAAGTCGAAACGTGTTTAAGTAAACTGAAACTTTATTTTTGAGTTGATAAACATGTGGAAATATTTTTGGGCTGTTTAGTATTGGTATTAGATTGTCTCTTTTACTAATATTTTTATGGAGTTGAGACGATGAAGGTTGTGGAGAAACACCACATAATGACAAGGTTGTTTGTTGGTCGTTCGTCGTAATATTTTCGGGTTAGTTGACACTATTAGGGTTGTCGTGTTGTGTATGAAGTGATAGGGGTATGTTGGGATGTTTGTGATTGTTTTGACTAGTGTGAAGTCATATATATAGGGGAGGTTCTGTCCGTTTCATTGTAAAATAGGTTGTGATCAATACATAATAGTTACGACGCTTAAACGATAATGAGAGTGTCATTTCTCTTATTGTAGACTAAGGAGCCGTGAAATTGCATAGCTTGAGGTTGGGAAGAATATACAAGGTATGTTAAGGAACTTACTTATTTCTTTTGGCATGATCTAAAGTGACATGAACATAACTGTACGCTAATTTATAACGGATCTACTCCTAGAAACTAAGGTTGTCCATGTTGTTCTTTCCTTATAAAGTTATTCTAAACAAGTGTGTATGATCCTTAAATCCCACTAAGGTTCATATTGATGGTAGGGATGTCCATAATGTTAATCGAAGGTGCAATGACCTTACATCACTCCGAAAGGGTTAGAACGTGATTCCATGAGTCGAGCATGCATTATATATATGTATCTATTTTACTCTACCGAGCCGCGCTATAGTCGGCCGGGTATGGCACCTATTGTGCAACCACTGACTGGTTTTACCGAGCTCCATGTGGCCGGGTACAATTCTACCGAGCCTTATGATGGTAGGGTACATTTTTACCGAGTTCTCTTTGAGGCCGGGTACGATATGATGATGATGATGCCCACAGAGGCGAATGTTTTTTAAAAAGTTCATGTATATTGTATATTATGCATTTCATGTCAGTAGCCCCCAGAGGCACTCAGATGTTACAGGTTGTATCTCCTTTATCTCTCTTTACATTACTGTTCTTGTTTATGCTTTCCTTCCTTACATACTCGGTACTTTATTCGTACTAACATCCCTTTTGCCTAGGGATGCTGCGTGTCATGCCCGCAGGTCCCGATTGATAAGTTGACAGTCCTCCTAGTAGGCTATCAGCTCAGCGAAGGTATTGGTGCACTCCACTTGCTCCGGAGTTGCCTAGTTGGTCAGTATGCTTTGGATATGTATTGATTGGTATGGCGGGGCCCTGTCCCGATCTTTATGATTTTATGTACTCTTAGAGGCTTGTAGACAGATGCCAGGTGTAGGGACACTTGTATGGCCTTGTTAGCCTATGTTTTGAGTTTACAAATGGTCATGTCGGCCTTATAGGCCCGTATGTAACATATATAAGTTTGTATATCATTTTGGGTTTTCATATGTTGAGTATTCCCTTATGTTTTATTCTTGTTATCTCATGACCACTTTTCTGGCTCATTTACTCATGATAGTATGATAAGAAAGATATATTATGTTGGTACTCGGTTGAGTAAAGCACCGGGTGCCCGTCACGGCCCTCTGATTCGAGTCGTGACATAGAGGAGGATAAGAGGAGTTGATTGATGTAGGTTTGGGGCTATTTGGTTAACTCCGTCTGGAAGAGGAAATTTCCGGTCGGCGGCTCTAGGCGGAGGGTGGAGAGGCGGCTAAGGTTTTGGGGGCAGCTAAGAGAGAGAGATATGAGAGAGTGGGGGAGTTTGAAATGAGGGGGTAAGAGAGGGTTAGGACAATTTTATATTAAAAATAGGGAGAGTTTCGAGCCGTTAGATCTGTGGAGATCAACGATTGAGGTTAAAACATGCCAAACGACATAGTTTGGATTAGTGAAGGATTGGACCGGACTGGGGTGTTGGGCTGGCCAGTTTTTGTATTGAATTTTTGGGATTGGGCTGGTTTAAACAGGCCCAATTCAGCCAAGACCACTTTTCTTTAATTTTATAAACTAAGTAATTTAATAAACCCTAAATTAAGAACTAAATTATCTTAATTTATAAAAATTAACTGACTATCTATTTATATTATTTACATAATTAATCAATACTAAATTATTAAAAGAGAATTACTAATTTAACACGAAGAACTAAAAAATGTCAAAATAAATAATTTTTGTGATTTTATTTAATAATATAATTAAATTATGTAATTAAGTACCAGATTTAATTAAAAGACTAATAATGCTATATGATGAGGAGTAAAATATTTTTTGTTATTTTTTATGACTTTAAAAATGAAAAATTCAACTACATGCAAATAATTTCAAATAAATACCAAATAAATCCTAAAAAATCTAAAAATTATTACCAAAAATCCTAAAAATTTAAAAATAAATTGGAATAATCTATTTATTAATTTTGTAGGAATATTTTGGTGAGGTAAAAATTATATGTCACACTAAGACATTTACGCTTCTTTTGATAAGGAGCCTTAAGACATGAATATCTATCCATCCATATGGTAAAAAGCAGCGAGAGATTCAGAAGGTAGATACAAGCTTCAACAAGTAAGATAAACAAGGTGAGAAGGGTACAAGGTACCCAGTTAATAAAGATTATCGGTATTTACAATTTAGGCAGAAAAATATAAGCATTTTGAGTTACCTTCAACAGTAACAGAGATATGTATAATTGGCCACACTCATCTCAATTATGCTTTATGGGGGCTAGCAGGTGTAGTTTAAGGGAAGGAAAGGATATTAGGATCCGGTTGGGGTTAGAGTGACCCAAAATGGTAGTAGATTGTTTGAGTTAGTTGACATTTTCGAAGGATATTGCAAATATTCTAATAGATCTCCTTGTGAGACACCCAGATGGTTCACTCTAAAATAGTACAACTAGATATGAGTACTACAAAGATTGGCACTGGAAGCCTGGAAGGGATAAATATTATCTTAGTGTGGCTCCCATCCCTAGTAGAGAGAGAATGTTAGGCAATCTGAAGAGCCAGTGGATGGAGCAAAGGGGAGTTAAAAGTAAAACAATATCTTGTTGAAGTTTTCAGAATAAAGTGATAGACAGAAATGTTAGCAGGAAAATAAGAAGAGAGTTAATGAAGCATAATGAGTAAAATGTGCTACATGGATGGCAACAGTAGATAAAAAAATAGTATTACAGAGTCTATAGACAAGGGAAGGAAAATACGAGAGGTGACATGCCTTGATGCAACAAAAGATTATAGGTCATAAAGTCATATCCTCATTTCGAGAAATAAGTTCGTGACTCTAACGTGATTACTATAAGAAAGTTAGACCCCAGAGTAATAAATATCAGTATGGATATGTGAACAAGATAAACTAAACGTGAATTAGGGATTGAGTGATTTGATAATGGTTGACATCATGAGAATTTCAGATTGTGTTACGGAGATGATAGAATGGACAATAGAAGAAGATTCATGAGAAATTCAGAGAATGGTCATTTAGGAAGACGCTTCCATAAAGCAAGAAAAGCGAGCAAAGTTAAAGCTTAATAGACTGTATGAGCCGGTTACACTAAGTGTCACCCTCGCGAGTAAGGGAATTTGGTATCCTTGATGCAGAAAGATTACCGCAAGGCGAGTAAGGGTCATCTATGATGTGAAAAGATGCTAAAGATGAAAAGGTAAAGCAGTTATACGTAGATCATCGTAGCACTAAATGTTAGTACTCCCCTAAAGGGGGGAATATGAAGTGATGTGGCATTAAGTCAAAATTAAGTGGTTCTAGTAATTATGGAATGGTAAAGGAGGAATGCGATAAAAATAAGAAAGGAATGAAACTGCACTTATCCAAATTCTATAGATATGCCATGGCTCCAAAACATTATGCAAGTACAATACCGGGGAGAGACAGTAAGGTTTCCCATAGGATGTTATTGATAAATAAGTGTGAATGAACACTTGAGACATAAAGAGCTAGTGCAAGAGGTAAGTTAAGACAAAGAAATAACCCAAGAGAGATTACGTGGAATATAGATATGAGAATGGGCCAATGAGTAGTTAGTAGTTGATTCAGTAAGAGCCTAGTTATGGCTAGACAAGAAGATACAAACAAATAAACAGATGGTGCAAGATAAACATAGTGAACCCCAACATGGGGAATTCAGTCTCGCAGATATGACATGGTGATCCTTGAGAAATATTCAGATAGGAGTTGGGGTATTTAAATGTACCACATGAGTGTTACTAAAATAAAAGAGAATGTCACTTGGAAGACAGTCAAAATATTAAGTTCAGAAGCAACCCTACAAGAACATAAGCATAAATTATGGATAATTATAGGTAAGATAGGACATCAAAAATTCTGTCGAGTACTTGGTGTAATAAACTCGCATCTTTACAAGAGTCAGATGATCTTCCCTACGTGCTACAATGAAAGAATAACTGATGAAATAAGGAAGAAGGCTTCAACCTAAATATAGTACCTTGAAGAAGAAATGGTCTTGTAACAACAATCTCATAATAACATTATGTGTACTATATAAGAAAGTGGCACCTATTGTGGCTATGAACGAGAAGAAGGAAAAAATCAAAAGGTGATATTGGAGATCATATGGGTTGTACGGAATTCCAATATGTGTGGGAACTAAGATAAGCCAAGTATTCATGCAATAAGCGGCAGAACGACCAGGAAAAGAAATTGCTTACATTTAAAGAAAGTTGAGAATGAACGAAAAGAACTATTCGATCAATGATCCAGAGTTAGTTACGTTATGAATGCACTTAAGATTTTGGAGTGTTATCCATGCAGCATATATGTTCACAATCAAATAGCCGTAGAAGACTCCGGTATAAGTTAAAAGAAAGAATTGAGTCTAGGTCATAGACAAAGGATTGAATTATTAGAAGATTGTATCCTGGATATTCCATAGCGCCCATGAAAGGCTAAAGTAATACCATAAGCCAAAAATTGGAAGATAACTTAAGCTTACATAAAGGTTGATTAGAAGGAAGAGAAAACTAAAGAGTTACATCAACAAAGTAAATCAGGAATCTGATTATTGGACCTAGAAGTTATAGAAATTATGATTGAGAATATTGCAGAAGTACTCTTACTATCAAAGGTACAAGGGAGATATTACAACAACCATATTCTATACGGCTCTAAAATAAAGGCAGTTAGAATAAGTACTCGCCACATAAGAAGTCAGTATGAAGCTCCCACTGAATTGTGTATACCCAGAGGTGCAAGTATTTTAATAGAGCTTCAAGTTGTGAATATGAATTTTACCTATATAGAAAGGAGGTATGTGATGCAAGATTTTAAGGTAAGTAAGGTAAAAGTGAATAACGTACGAGATACTCAGATGCAGAAGGTTGGGAATAGTCCATAAGAAGCGTTGTGATTCAGTATCAATAGCGGCATCGACAATGGCATATCTTCCAGCCTGTGCTTCCTAGGAATCGAGAAGCCTGATTAAGAGAGTAAAGAAGAGTTACGACCGATATGATATCTCGCTTGATGTTCCAGAATGACATAAGGAAATCTATGATGCAAGCAAGTTGGAAGATTGCGAGTAATATAAATAGATATGTATAGGTCGCAAGCTATTGTATGATGAAGTGACAAGGTTCTAAAAGACAGGAGTAAGGATAAGAAAGGGCGAGTGAGAAGGTGACGAGAATGGATAAGTCCTCAGGATTAAGCTCATGAAAACAAGAGAGATAATGGTTTTTCTAAGTTATAGAAAGCTCAATATAACCTGAATGAACTCAAAGGAGTCTAGGACTAGTAGCATTTAGAAGAGATGGAATGTTGCCCTGGTAGTAGAATGAGAGTGTAATTGTGATAGATAAAGGATTATGTTTGGGCCTTCGATTGAGTAATTATTCGAAGAGAATTTCATGAATTGTACGGGATTAAAATACCCACGTAAGTGAATCACATTGGGATGCTATAAAATACGATTATTGAAGTACAGTATCGCCGCTAAATGGATCAGGAAAATCACTTCAAATATCCCCCGATGAAAAATAAGCCCTAGTGGCAAGGTATTACGTAAGAAGTTTCAAGTTATCACTGGTATATTGTATAACAATATTGAGGTGAATCAACAATGGATGGACAAAAGTCACAAAATATGAGATGAGATTAGGCCATCATTCTTAAGATGAACAAGTAATGTGGAAGCATTAAAGGACTTAGATATATACATATGAGATAAGCAACGAAAGTAACCTGGAGTTTGGTAGAAGACCTCAGTAACAATAGACCGAAGTAAGAGCTATGGTATAGTATGACCTACTTAGATGCAGTAAAATCATGTGGATAGATAATCGGGCCTATGAAACAAGATATAGCAATATTCATAAGTTCAACAAAGTATCCAGCAAAGAACTTCATTATACCTATAGATACCTAGAGGGATATCTTGTCAAGCTCTGTATATGTTTACAAAGTGAGGCATAGAGATTGACTAAAAAACTGGAGGAAAAAGGAAAGAAGAGTCGCATAGGCACACTTACAAGGTCAGAGTCGTACAGACTGCGTGATAAAAGGTAGAAGCAGTTACGAGATTGCAAGGATTCCGACCACAAGTCATGGTGTGAGAAAGAGGCCTAAAGGGGCGAATGCTCTGGCCTTTGGATTTACTTACAGAACAGTTGCCTAAATGGCAAGGAGAGTGCTAAAGAATTTGCAACAGCTATAGGTTATGATAATGATAAGTGTATCAGTCAACATTCGAGGATGAATGTTCCAAAGGGGGGAATGTTGTTACACCCCATATATTTGTACGTGAAAGTACGCCATAAATAAATTGATGAAAGCTCGAAAATGAGATGTTACATCCCGCATTTTTGTACGTTAAAGTTCTGTCGTAAGTTAATCGATGTAAGCTCGGGAATGAGATTATTCTGGGATTATAAGTATTATGCTATTTCAAACAAGGGATAAGTAAATTCGTGAAAGTGAGAGGGTAAGAAAGTCAAAGAAATGAGTTTCGTCAAAGTCTGACAATTTGGAATAAAATACGGTCCGAGCTATAATACCCGGTATTTATGGACTAGTGTCATACAAGGTACCCCATGACCACGATAGTATGGTTACATAAAGTGTGTTAAAAGTGAGTAGTATTATAAGTAATTTGAGATAATTCTTAATTATATGCATAATTAGGTAATTATTGGTTAGTGGAAGATTAACAAGTTAATTAAGAGATTAGTGGATAATTAACGATAATCTTGGATAAGACCAAGGAACCCTTAACGTGGCGGCCAACAAAGTCACAAAATATGACTCTTAAATCATTCTTCAAGGTGGAAAAATTTGTGAGTTTAGTGGCTTATTAGTCACCATACAAAGTGGGGTCCACAATCCACAATATTAAGAGACTTTCCTATATTATTATGTGAGATACATAGATTTCGAAAGGAACAGATGGATTCTCAACAAAATGTAGATGCTTACATCAAAATCTCCAAGACATGTGTTAGCAACGGGATTCACAAAAAATGTGTTAGCAACGCGATTCACAACAAAATGGAGATGCGTAATAGCAACGAGACTTATAATTATAAGAGGGCGTGGTACAACATTTCTCAAGAATATCATACAAATTTTCTCTACTTCGATCCGCCATTATGTGTTTTCGCAAAAGACATATGTTGGAGGGATTGTCAAGAGAATCGACTAAGGTATGTTAACGCTATCCCTTCTTTCCTTTTGGCATGATCTATACGACACAAACGAAACGAGCAAATGCACAACTTCCATAAATGACTCTATTCATAAAAGTATTAGAGGTGCATATGTTCTTGAATTCTCATGTGTCTTATTATTACATCTTATGTTCATGGGTCTTAGAGAAATACGTAAGTTGAAAAAGTTTACTTCATGATATTACTCAAAGGCGTAATGGTCTTATGACATTCAAAGAGATTTTATTGACGTATTTCTCATGCATTGCATTCATTTATACATGCACATTGACTCATGACCAGATGGCATTATATATGTATATATATATGTATATATGTATGTATATGGGATATGGGAAAAGGTTACGACGTTATATACGCACCACTACCTAATCAGCTGGTATACCTTGATGATTTTGCCCACATTGGCTGAGTGATATGATGGAATTCCCTCAAAGGCTTGATGATATTATGAACACATGTACCTATGCACGGCATGACATTCATATGCATATGCATGACACTATAAGTATTTCATGATTTACAGAGTTATCCAGACCTACAGGTTGAGTCATGTACTCCATGTTTCTTCCATGTCTTTTATATACTTATTTATATGTCTTACATACTCGGTACATTATTCATACTGACATCCTTTGTTGGGGACACTACATTGATGCATGTAGGTATATAAAATCAGTTTGACAAGCCCTCATAGTTGATGAGGTTATCATTCAGCGAAGGATCGGTAAGACTCCACCTCATTTGGAGTGCAGTCGAGTCTATGAGTCATTGTGTTAGAATTTTGCTACAGACTTATGGGTAGGATGGTATCATGTCCCATTTGATGTCAAACACTCTTAGAGTCATTTTGTACAGCATGTCAAAGGCCTTGACTGCCCATATGTATTCATGTTTAAGAAAGATGGTTCATTGATACAGTGCTTTCCCACTTATAGTTATACATTAAGAGTTGTGGCCATGTTGGACCACTTACACATGATGATGTAATAAGAAAGATACGTTATATTGGTAATTGGTTAAGTAAGGTACCAGGTGCCCGTCGCGACCCATCGGTTTGGGTCATGACAACAGACACTGGCAAATTCAAGCACAAGGCATGCACGTGAAAGAGATAAGCTTAAGTGGTTATATTTGATATTTCCTAATTGAAAAGGTTGCATAAATGATAAGGAGAAGGACTCCTTACTCGAAAGAACTCTATCCTATATAAGGGAAGAATTAGAAGTTGAAGATGGCTAGACTCGTCCACCATGGAAGAGTATAGGATTAGAACTCTGTTTATTCCTATTCTACTAACTCAATAAATGGCAAGATGTTCTCATTTTTTAGGTATGCACAAATACTAAAGTTAAACGTGAGTTGAGAACAAAATAGCAAGGCATTTTGCAATCACGTCTTGTGTGATTCAAGTGTGGGAACCTGAAGCTACATGAACAAGATAAAAGAGCTAGTTACAAGTGTCTGCCTTTTACTCTAGTTTCTTTGTAGTAGGTGTTTCAAATTGTATTTTTGCTTTATCTAGAAGCAATTGTATTGGGTACTCTGAGTGTTATATTTAAGTTAGAGTTAACTTGAAATTGTCGCAACAGCTAGAGGCTGGTTACCACAAAGGCACTAGAGGTAATCCTTAGGTTTACAAAGAATTTTGTAAATGTTGTCTTGGCTCAGTGATTTAGTTAAGTATTAAGGAAAATCCAACTGAGCAGTAGGTCATGATTTTTTCACCTTTTGAGCTAGGTGTTTTCCTCATAAAAATACTTATGTTCTTTACTTTTCACATTTATTATTTTGCAACAGTAGTATAAGGAACACATAAAAGAACCAGCTCCTTCTATAATCTATGCACGTGAAAAATTGAACAACACACAAATCAACCCCCCCCCCTGTGTGGTACTGAAGTAGAATACATCAATTAGTATCAGAGCAGGTTATCATTAAAGGGGCTAACACCCTAGGAGAAGATCAAGATGAGGGCACCACCTGGAAACTGAGAAGGGCAATCCACTGCTAGGCCACCACTCTTTAATGGCTAATACTACTCTTTGTGGAAAAACGAGATGAGAGATCACATTATAGGAGAGGACTATGAGCTATGGGACATTGTCACTGATGATCCATTGGCTACCTTGAAGAAAAATGTTGAAGGAGTAGATGTGCCAAAGACAAGAGCGGATTTTACTGCTGAGGACTTGAATAAGTGGGAGAAGAATGCTAAAGCTAAGAAATGGCTTGTTTGTGGACTTGGTCCAAATGAGTACAACAGAATCCAAGGCTATGCCACTGCTAAGCAAATTTGGGACACACTGCAAGTGGCTCACGAAGGAACACCTCAGGTGAAGAGATCCAGAGAAACTCTATTGTACTCTCAGTATCAGATCTTTGCTATGAAGGAAGGAGAAACCATTCAAGAAATGTGCACAAGGTTCACTATACTGACAAATGAGATAAAATATCTTGGAAGGATTATTCCTGAAGAAGAGAGAGTCGAGAAGATACTGACTATTTTTTGCCTATCACTTGGAAGAGAAAAATCACTGCCATCCAGGAATCAAAGAATATTGCTACTCTCCCACTGTGTGAATTAATTGGAAATCTCACTGCGTATGAACTTAGGAGACAAACCATGAAGATGGATGTACTTAAGAAGGAAAGGAGCTTGACACTCAGAATCACTGATGGTTTGGAAGATGATGAAATGACTATGATCACCAAGGACTTCAAGAAATGCTTGAGGAGAGGAATGGGTTTTTCAAGAAGTGAAAGCTATAGCAAGTCAAAATCTCCTAAGAAACAAACTAATGATGGTTGCTACAAGTGTGGAAAGACCGATCACCACATCAAGAACTGTCCTTTGTGGGAAATTGAATGGAAGAACGAAAGAGCTGAATGGAGGAATATGAAGAAGGAACGTGTTCAACCCAGGAAAAGCAACAACAAAGGATCAACCAAGGCTATGGTCGCTGCTTAGGGAGAAAGCTCAGGTGAAAGCTCAAATGATGATGATGATGAACGAACACTTATAGCCATTGGAGAATCTGATGAAGAAACTGAGGTAAGAGTCTTTTATCTCAAAGACAATATTAAATTTTTATCTAAAGAAAGGTTATTTGAGTTGCTACCAGAGCTAATTGATGAATTTGAGGATGTAAATAAAGAAAAGGAACAACTGTAAAAAGAATGTGTGGTTTTAAAAGCTAAGTGCAAAAACTTGAAACTTAGGGCTAGTGAAACTGAAAGTGAAAATGTTGTGTTGAAGAACCAGATTCATAAACTTGACACAACTATCCTAGAACTTAGATCCGAAAATCTAAAACTGAAATTAGGAACAGGTAAAAAGACAGATGATCACACACAACTCACCCGAGAAGAAAATGTAGGAAAAATAAAAGATGAGTTATACAAAAGAGATAAGAAGGTAAAAATCCTAATGGGGGATCTAAGCAAGGTCAAGCATGAGCTATACAGAACTTGTAAATGGAACAGGTCCTCCGATGCACTTTCATGGCTGCAAGAACACCATAATAGCAATAGAAGAGGACTTGGCTTTGGGCACTCTGCATCTAAGTGGGATTCCAAAAGCAAGTATCACACACTTCCTGAGAACAAGATTTGCACACATTGTGGTAAAACTGGTCACTATAAAAGTGTATGCACTGCAAAGAAAAGGCAAGTTAAAAGAAAAAAGAATTTGTTCAAGGGAAGAATAGGCTACCAAGTTGGGATAAAAAGAACTTGATTCATCCTTTTGCCTATAAAAAGGGACCCAAACTAGTTTGGGTTCCTAAGACTAACCCCTGTCACACCTACCTTTTTACCTACACCCACAAGGGCATAAGGGAGTTTTTCCAATTAAAGGACAATCGAAACGGGAATTATTATTAAATATTTAGAGTCGCCACTTGGGAGATTTATGGTGTCCCAAGTCACCGGTTGAATCCCGAATCGAGGAAAAGATTGACTCTGTATTACAGTCCGCGAACCAGAAATCTGAGTAAGGAATTCTGTTAACCCGGGAGAAGGTGTTAGGCATTCCCGAGTTCCGTGGTTCTAGCACGGTCGCTCAACTATTATATTTGGCTTAAATTATCTGATTTTAACAATTATGAACCTATGTGCAAATTTTAACCTTAACCGCTTTTATTCATTTTTTAAAGAAAATTACAACGTCATTAAAAAGGTCTTGAACCACGTCACATAAATGCACCCGTGGTTTTTAGACATACTTTAATATCGTTGGGATTTGGATTTGGGTCACATAAATGTGCACCCGAGTTTAGGGAGGTAATGTTATTAAAATACGCACCTGAAGAGACTAACGCGTTATTATTTTGGGGAAGGCCGTGAAATTCGCTAAATGGCCCGTCCCGAAATCTAAGTATTTTAATATATACAATTATCAAGGGCCCCACAATTTATGTGTTTTGTTTAGCGAGGCTCATCCCGTTTTATTATTTTAAAGTGCAAACCTAGAGCAATCTATAGTTTTCTACTTAATTTGTCTCTAAAATAAAAGAAAGGCCCTAATTAATTTGTTACTGGACTGATGCAAACTAAGTAATATTTTTTCACCAACATCCGACCATTGGGCTCCATATGAGCCCAGCAGAGGGAATTTAAAACCAGATATACACCATAAAATCGGTCAAAACAGTCCTTGGCCCAGGCCTAAATGAGAAAGGGGCAAAAACTGGCCTGGGTCGTGCATCAATTATCCTGAGGCCCAAACGTTTAGGGACTATCATGTTAAGCCTTGTCTTTTACACTAAATGGAATTTCAATTTAATTAAGAACACAAATCTGATGAATCTACTACTAAAATTAACTAGCCGGTAAAATAAATTCAATGCAACATTATACATGAGTTGGAAAGCAACTAATTTCATATTTCATGACCCACGTAAACTGCCTATGATAACAATTTCAAACATGGTGCATACTAGTTCAAATTTCAAATTCCCTACTATAACTCATTTTTATTAAAATGCTGACTCATGAACTTTGATTAAACACTAACGTGACCACATATGAGAATTGAAACTCGAGAATTAAGGATGCTGGACGAAAATGGATTGCCTAAATTAACATTACGAATTACATATCTCATATCTACTTTTAACTTTCTGATTTCGAACCCACACACAACCACTCAAACTCAGAATTATAGATTAACTCACATCATCACTACTAAATATAAAGCTCCCATGATCAGAAGAAGTATCACACTACTTTAACAGTCTACAGTCTAATTAATCACAGCTTGAAAATACCATTTATACAGATCTAGGAAAACCGGAAATTAACTAAACTAATAGAAACTATTCTGCTAGTCCAACATGGAATTATTACAACGAATACTCAACTGAACTCATATGCATTTCTAATTATCTAACACACACTTAACGGTTCAAATGCACAAACTTATAATTAACAGTCCATCAGTACGGTTATTACAGTATAATGAAAGCAGTAAATCAATAATAGGCCTCCACTTCAACAACAATAGGCCTCCATTTCATTCATTTTCAACTGGATATTTACATACATCGAGTTTCAGGACATGTACCTGGTATGTAGAACAAAAAAATGGGGTAAGCAATCAACAACAACAAACAGCAAAATACAGCAGCAGAAAGCCCAACACAGTAACTTCAACACCTCAATCCAGAAATCCCAGCAACACGGAGAAAACCAGTAAAAATGGAGAAGAAAAATAGTTCGAAAATCTCTCTTTGTTTTCTCTTTGGTTATATCTTTTTTACTCTCTCCAAAATGAATTCTGCCCCTGTATATCCAGTGATTCAAGGCCCGAAATGTTGAAAGAAAAATTTAATGAAAATTTTCAACCTAAATTTCTCTCCTCCCCTCTCTTATTTTCTTCTTTTTTCTTCTCAAATTTTCTCTTCTACTTATAGCAAAATTTTCGAGATTTTTCAGGGTTTATTTTTAAAAATATTTTATTATTTTATTATTTTTAATTAAAAGAAATCCCACATACAAATTGTTTTTATTTTTTTATAAAAAAAAAATCCCACCTTTCTTTACTTTTATTTTTAAAATTCCAACTTTAATTACTTTTATCTTATTTAAAATCCCACTTTTTTTTTCTTTTTAAAAGAGAATTCCACTTTATTTAACTTTTCTTAAAAAAAAACAATCCACTTTCTTTTGCTTTTCTTTTAAAAATGCTACTTTCTTTTACTTTAAATTTTTCTAATTTTCAGATACCTTTATATTTGTTTTTAATTCCAACTTTCTTTTATTTTTTATTTTTTATTTTTTAAAATTTCCACAAAACTTTACTTTTATTTTTTAAATTTTCTACATTCTTTTACTTTTAAAAAAGAATTCCACCTACATTTATTTTTATTTTTTTTATTCAATACTTCCCTTTTTCTTATTTTTTAAATCACTCCTGAAAATTTAAAAAAAAAATATTTTTTCGGAATTTTTTTATTATTTTAAAAATAAAAATAAAAATAAAATAATATTAATAGTAATAATTCACCTTTTAAATATTGTATTTTTACACTATAATAAAAAGTGTAACAAAACTAAAAATTCTAGGTTAAAACCCCTAAAATATTTACATAGAAGAAGTGATAAAAAATTAAATATTATCAAAAATTAGATGCTCACAGCTGCCCCTCTTTGTTTGGAAACATGAAGAGTTTTCAAGCAAAGATAAGGTGAGCCATGTGACTAATTTTTGAACATATTTTTATTCAATAGGGAAGAAATAAGGATAAGAGAAAAGAGAAAGGGTGCAACCGAGTCTTGGTTTTGGACATCCTACATATCCCGGGTTATAGGGGAATCAGGTTGCGTGTAGTTCAAGAAGTTTTGGTAGCTGGTACTACCAAAGAGCTGTGATTTTGCCGCTATTGCTGCTGTTTTTTGCTTACTGAACTCCTTATTACACAGTGACAAAATAAAAGAAGCCAGACTAAACTATGATATACGAATTAAAAGAATCCTATCTATATATTGAACTTGCAGTTTCTGCTGCCCTGCTGACTTGTACTCTCTGAGTGAGATTCCTTTGTTGCTGACTTGAATTGCATTCTGAGATGCTTTCCCTTTGTTCTTCAAGTGAGCTCCTGATTGTTGTCTTCCTTTGAACCTTGCTGCTTCCCTTCGTTCTCCAGGTGGGCTCCTGATTACCAACACTTGCGTTGCTTTTCCTCGAAACTTGAACTGCTTCCCTTCATTTTTAGGTGGTTTCCTGATTGCTGAACTCCTTTGAACCTTGCTGCTTCCCTTCGTTCTTCAGGTGGGCTCCTGATTGCCAATACTTGCACTGCTTTTCCTCGAAACTTGAATTGCTTCCCTTCGTTCTTCAGGTGGGCTCCTGATTACCAATACTTGAACTGTATTCCCTTGCTCTCCAGGTGGACGCCTTATTGCCAAAACTTGAATTGTATTCCCTTGCTCTCCAGGTGGGCGCCTGATTGCCAAAAATGAAATTGTATTCCCTTGCTCTCCAGGTGGGCTCCTAACTGCTAAACCTCGAATGTATTCCCTTGTTCTCTAGGTGAGCTCCTGATTGCTGAAACTTGAAATGTATTCTCTTGTTCTCCAGGTAGGTTCCTGATTGCTGAACTCGAAATGTATTCCCTTGCTCTCCAGGTGGGCTCCTGACTGCTAAAACTCGAATGTATTCCCTTGTTCTCCAGGTGGGCTCCTGATTGTTGATACTTCAACTATTGTTCCTTGTTCTCCAGGTGGACGCCTGATTGCTAGTACTTGGTCATGCTCTTATCTTTGATATCCGTGTTGTTCTCCCTATTCTTCAGATGGGCACCTGACTTCAACAAAAATAGACAAAACAAAAGAAAATTTTCTGCCTCAGTTTGGTAGTTGGGCGCATCTATGAGTTTAAACTGAATCACATCACCAAATATTACTAAGAATTTGAAAGCTAGGTCCCATTATCTAGGGGGGTCCTGACAACTCTTAACTAAACGACGATTTTAAATCTAAGCTATATCTTGTTATCTAAGGAGGTCTTAAACTACTCCCCATTATCTAGGAGGGTCCTGACAATTCTTAATTAAACGACAATTTTAGAGCTAAATTATATCTACTGAAGGGTATGTCTTATGCTAAATCTTGTTATCCAAACCAGTTTTAAACTACGTCCCATTATCCAGGCGGGCCCTGACAACTCTTAAATCAAGTCTTATCTTAAGAGTGACAATTCTACGGCTAAATTATATTACCCTACAACAAGAACTTATGCTAAACCTTGTTATCTAATGGAGATCTCAAAGCTAGGTCCCATTATCCAGGAGGGTCCTGAAAATTTCCGACTAAATTGGGAAAATGCGGAAAAAGATGGCGTTTCTGCTTGGGGAAAATGTTGAGGAAACAGAAAATCATATTCATTAATCTGGGAAAGAAGAGAAGTCAGAATCTTTGTTCTCATGGGGTAATGTCCAAAGTGTATCTCAAACATACAAACTTCAAAGTTCCACTTATAATCTTCTAGGGTGCACTCATGCCAAATTCCGCTACTCATGATTATTTTGAATTTTAAACTAAGTTCTATCTTCCAGGAGGGTCCTGAGAATTTCCGCGATCAATTCTGCCTAGTACTTACTCTCCCTACGGATGATTTCCCGAAACAAATGCCATATTTGCCCATGTTTCAAATCAAAGAAAATTTCGTCAGTTTAAAACGTGGTGGTTCATTGTGGCATTCCTGCTGGAGGTGGTTTTCTCTTTGCCATTCTTTGCTTCGTTCAACTATTTTGGACTTACCGAAAAGATCGTTTTGACCTCCTGACTGATCCTTAACTACAAGATCCCCAGCTGCTATTTTCCCCTCCTGACCTTTCTGCCTTAAACCGTACATCTCCCGCGACATTATTGAACCATTCCAGAGTCTTAACTTTTGCTTACACCATAGGTCTTATTTTTCATCATATTGTTTTTTGCATGTTCCAGCTGCATTTTGCTTTGTGCAATTCCGAAACTGGTAGTAAGCTTTGAAATTCCTTCTTACAAAGCTAAACTTGGTAGAGCTTTACAGAAGTAAAAGTAACAGCAATGAAATGCAAGGATTTTAAGAATAAAGAAAAGAATCCAAATTTGGATGACTGTTGGAGACAGGAAAAGGGACTTATCTAAGCGGAATCACTGGCACCAATGATCATGGTATGCATTTGGATTAATCAGCCTAGTCTATTTAACCAATCTCCTTTCCAATTGTTTTACTTTGTTCTCCAAGATTTCCACAACCCAATTTTACTTTCCGCCAACTTACGGACCTCGTTCGACTTGCAGTGCCTTGAAGGGTTTTCACCGACAAAAATCTCTCATTTGTTGATTCCTCAATTACTTGTCGCCTGATGGTGCCCGTGAAGATTTTTACCAATAAGACTCTCTCATTTTTATTTTCTCTCAGCTTTCGTCGCCTCATGGTGCCCATGAGGGTTTTCATCAATAAGACTCTCTCATTTTTTGATTTTTCTTACTTAAACTGGAGTGTTTCCCCTGATATGAATTCTCTGTACATTGCTCGACTTGGCATCTCTCAAAGACTGATCGGAAGGTCTTTCTTTGGACCGTAATGTGGGCTTTTGTATGGGGTTAGAAAGAAAGGGTATCAAAGGCTCAAAGCAATTTTGACACGGGTTTAAAATTACAACTCTTGGAATCACATTTCTTATTACAAGTACAACTTCTGCCCCTGTTTCTTGCTTGGGGGTCTTTTGATATTTTATTTTACTATGACCGAGCCGGAAAGCTGCCTACGTATCCTTAACAGGAATCAGGTCAAACGTAGTTCACACTTGAATTTCCTTGTTGTTATACTTTTTACTTCTTTTCTTTTCTCTTTTCTTTTCTTTCTTTTTCTCTCTTTTTCGTTATTGATTCCAAAAGAGGGGTATGAAAGAAATAAATAAGGCTCAAAAGGGGGAACAAAGGGTGAAGTGTTTAGATAGCAGAACAAATTGCCTTCGTCATTCCAATCTTCGAAATAATGCCAAATACAAACAATCAACAGTTATAACAAAGAAATCATACATAATATCTTTTTACTGCATCAGAATTGATAGCCATGTCTATGCATTTTCCTTCGATATCTGTTAAACATAAAGCACCATTGGACAATACTCTGGTCACAACGAATGACCCTTGCCAATTTAGGGCGAACTTGTCTTTCGCTTCAGCCTGGTGTGGAAGGATACGTTTCAGCACCTGCTGGCCCACTTCAAACTTCTAGGGACGTACCTTTTTGTTGTATGCTCTTGCCATTCTCTTTTGATATAACTGACCATGACATACTGATGCCAATCTTTTTTCATCAATCAAATTCAACTGCTCCAAACGGGTCTTGACCCACTCATTATCATCAGTCTTAGCCTCAGCGACAATCCGAAGGGACGGGATCTCAACTTCCTCATGTATTACTGCTTCAGTTCCATATACCAACAAATAAGGAGTTGCACCTACTGAAGTACGAACAGTAGTGCGACAACTCAGCAATGCAAACGGTAATTTTTCATGCCATTGCCTGGAACTTTCTACCATTTTCCGAAGTATCTTCTTTATGTTTTTGTTGGCGGCCTCAACTGCTCCATTCGCCTTGGGACGATATGGGGTAGAATTGAGATGCGTAATCTTACACTGTTGGCATACCTCTTCCATCAATTTACTGTTAAGATTAACACCATTATCCATGATGATCACCTTTGGGATTTCGAATCGACAGATGATATTTGAGTGAACGAAATCGACCACTACTTTCTTGGTAACCAATTTGAAAGTTTTGGCCTCAACCCACTTGGTGAAATTATCAATGGCTACTAGAATGAATCTATGCCCGTTGGATGTTGCTGGCTCAATTGGTCCAATGATATCCATGCCCCAAGAAACGAAGGGCCATGGTGCCGACATTGTGTGTAATTCCGATGGTGGAGAATGAATCAAATCTCCGTGTATCTGGTATTGATGACATTTGCGCATAAAACTGATACAATCTCGCTCCATGGTGAGCCAATAATAACCTACTCGGAGAATTTTCTTTTCCAGCGCATACCCGCTCATATGTGGTTCGCAAACTCCTGAATGTACTTTGAACATGACAGCCGTAGCTTGTCTAGCATCTATGCATCTTAACAATCCAAGTTTTGGTGTTCTTTTATACAAAACTCCTCCACTTAATAAGAATCCACTTGCCAACCGTCAAATTGTTCTCTTCTGATCCCCCGTGGCTTGTACTGGATATATCCCCATTCTGATGTACTCCTGGATATCATGGAACCATGGTTCGCCATCAAGTTCTTCTTCAATCATATTGCAGTAAGCATGCTGATCTCGTACTTGAATATGCAAAGGATAGACATAGGCTTTGTCCGGATGGTGCAGCATTGACGCTAGGGTAGCCAATGCATCGGCGACCTCATTATGGACCCTGGGAATATGCCTAAACTCCACTGATCAAAACTGTTGACAAAGCTCATGCAAACATTGTCGATATGGTATAAGCTTCAAATCTCGTGTTTCCCATTCTCCTTGAATTTGGTGTACCAGAAGATCCGAGTCTCCTAAGACCAAGACTTCCTGGACATCCATGTCTGCAACTAGCCTTAAACCCAGAATGCATGCTTCATACTCTGCCATATTGTTGGTACAATAGAAATGAAGTTGAGCTGTAACAGGATTGATGCCCTATTTCAGAAATAAGCACGGCTCCTATCCCTACTCCTTTCATGTTAGCAGCCCCATCGAAGAAAAGTTTCCAACCTGGTTTTTCGGCCTGTTCTAGCTTGTCAATATGCATTACCTCTTCATCAGGAAAATAAGTCCTCAGTGGCTCATACTCTTCATCGACCGAGTTTTCAGCCAAATGATCGGCCAATGCTTGGGCTTTCATTGCAGTCCGAGTCACATAGATTATGTCAAACTCTATGAGCAAAATCTGCCACTTCGCCAGTCTTCCTGTCGGCATAGGCTTTTGAAAGATATACTTCAATGGACCCAAGCCTGAAATGAGGTAAGTAGTGTAGGATGACAAATAATGTTTCAATTTCTGTGCCACCCAAGTTAGGGCGCAACATGTCCTTTCCAGGTGAGTGTACTTAACCTCATAAGCTGTGAACTTCTTGCTAAGATAGTAGATGGCTTGTTCTTTCCTGCCGGTGACATCATGCTGCCCCAGTACACAGCCAAATGAATTTTCCAGAATAGTCAAGTAAAGAATCAACGGTCTCCCTGGTTCTGGTGGTACCAGCACAAACGGGTTAGACAAGTATCCCTTTATCTCGTCGAATGCTTCTTGACACTCATCAGTCCACTTGATCGCAACTTCCTTCTTCAGCAACTTGAAAATAGGCTCACAAGTTGTCGTGAGCTGAGCAATAAATCTGCTGATATAGTTCAACCTTCCTAACAAACTCATCACTTTAGTCTTGTTCCTCGGAGGGGGCAATTCTTGTATGGCTTTGATCTTCGATGGGTCCAACTCGATGCCTCGCCGACTGACTATGAATCCCAACAGTTTTCCAGATGGAACACCGAATGCACACTTGGCGGGGTTAAGCTTGAGGTTGTACCTGCGAAGCCTCTGGAAGAATTTCCTCAAATCTCCGACGTGGTCGGCCTGATGTTTTGATTTTATGATCACATCATCTACATATAACTCAATCTCCTTGTGTATCATATCATGAAACACAATAGTCATTGCCCTCATATAAGTTGCCCATGGCGTGATGAATGCCGTCTTTTTTGTATCTTCTTCATCTATCAAAATCTGATGATACCCGGCATAGCAATCCACGAAAGATCCAATCTCACGCTTGGCATAACTATCGATCAAAATATGAATATTAGGTAGTGGGAAGTTATCCTTCGGACTTGCTTTGTTGAGATTGCGGTAATCGACACATACTCTGATCTTGCCATCCTTCTTCGATACAGGCACGACATTAGCCAACCAAATAGGATATCGAGTGACCCGAATAACCTTTGCATCCAACTGCTTGGTAACTTCTTCTTTAATCTTCACACTCATATCAGTTATGAATTTCCTCAACTTTTGCTTGACGGGAGGGAATGCTGGATCAGTGGGCAATTTGTGGACCACTAAATCAGTGCTTAAACCAGGCATGTCGTCATATGACCACGCAAAAACATCTTTGTACTCGATGAGTGTTTTGATTGACTCCTCCCGGATTTTCGGCTCGAGGTGGACACTTATTTTAGTCTCTCGGACATTGTCTGTGTCCCCTAAATTGACGGCTTCTGTGTCATTCAAGTTGGGTTTGGGTTTTTCTTCGAAGTGAATTAACTCCTTACTAATTTCTTCGAAGGCCTCATCCTCATCATCGTATTCTGATTCGTAGTCACAATCTACTTCTTGAACTAATATTTCGGAATCAGATTGATTTTTAAGACTGGGCTGAGGATTCCTTATGCAAACCACGTCATTAGAACCAACGTAAAAAGAACTGTATACAAAAGAAAACAAAACAAAACGGAAAACCATCAGGAATGATGAAGAAAAGGAAATTGTATTTTATTGAATGATAAAAGATAAAAAGGTTTGCACACTCAAACAGACTGAAAAATGAAATCCGGATTACAACCCTGGAATAATCCGTACAAACTTAAAGGAAAATCAAAGCAAACTACCAAGACTCCTTCCGAGTAGGGAGAGGAGTAGCCTTCCAATTATTAAGCTTTGTTGTTAGCCCAACAAATTGCACTTCCACGTTGCTAGAACCTTTTCCAATTTTCACCATGTTCACACTGTCGAATAACTTCTTAAATCTTTCAATTAACTCTTTGTCCGGATCAATCACAAAACTGGGAATTGTTGTCACTGGGCGACTCCTTGTACCGGACTTGACAAATGATCTGGAAAGACGTGGGACCGGCTTTGGAAGGACCCATGTCCTCTGTTTCAATTTCCTGGCTCTTTTTATGTCTGCGGCTGTGGGCTTGAATCCCAGACCAAATGTTCCCAAGTTTTCAGGAAGAGACACGGGTTGTATGATGCCTTGCAGATCTGACCCCAAACCCTTTCCTGGTACAAAACCATTCTTTAGCATTTCATACGCTACCATGACTGATGCGGCGGTTATCTTCGGATTTGGGATACACTTCCCTTCTGGAACTTTCTCGACTGACATTGCGTCAAAAACTTGGTAGACCTATGGTCCCTTGTCATCTTCCACTTCAATGAATGGCACAATGGTGTTGCTGTGAGCGCACAAATTATCTTCGCCGTGCACAACTATTTCCTGTCTATCCCATTCAAACTTGACCATCTGATGGAGTGTTGATGGTACTGCTTTAGCGGCGTGAATCCACGGTCGCCCTAATAGCAAATTGTAGGAAATAGCCATATCCAGTACTTGGAATTCCATTGTGAATTCTACTGGACCTATGGTTAGTTCCAACATTATGTCCCCAACTGAGTCTTTGCCTCCGCCGTCAAATCCCCGCACACAGATACTGTTCTTATGGATCCTCTCCTCTTCTACTTTCATCTTGCTTAGAGTGGAGAGAGGACAGATGTTCGCACTTGAACCATTGTCAACCAATACCCGGGTAACCACGGAATCCTCGCATTTCACTATAAGGTAAAGGGCTTTGTTATGCTCAGTACCTTCTACGGGCAATTCATCATCGGAAAAAGTGACTTGTTTACTTCAAAAATCTTGTTGGCTATCTTTTCCAAATGGTTCATCGAGATCTTTTTGGGAACATGGGCCTCATTCAAGATTTTCATCAGCGACTGACGGTGCTCATCTGAATGGATTAGCAATGAGAGCAATGAGATCTGAGTGGGCGTTTTCCTCAACTGTTCTACAACAGAATAGTCATGCACTTTCATTTTCCTCAAAAATTCTTTTGCCTCTTCTTTAGTTACAGCTTTCTTTACCGGCGTTGGATTATCTTTAGCTCTTCTTAACTCCTCGGGAGTAAAACACCTTCATGAGCGAGTCAAACCTTGTGCTTCACAAACTTCTTCCTTGATTTCTTTCCCTTTGTAAATCACTGTCACCCGTTCATAATTCCAAGGAACAACCTTGTTGTTGATCATTGGAAGCTGAGTTACTGGTTTTATAATAATAGGCTCTGTGCGAGCACCCTTCACGACCACAACAGGTTTACTTGCGGCTTGTGCCACTACCACTTTAGCTTTCTCGGGTTTCACTACAACAATGCTTGACGACCCTTTCTCGGCTACCACAGCTGGCTTATTGTCCTGGACCATTGATTTCTCACTAGTTACCTTTTCCTTTGAGATGGTTTTACTGGAATGGACCATCATTACCATCTGCGAGGGCTTCTTGGGATCCCCTTCTTTTGTGTATCAACTCAATCATATGGGTCTCATGGTGAGCTGGCAGTGGATTCTGATTGATATTTGGTGCTTCTGGGCATGAACCTCGATCCGATGAGTATCAATAAGCTCCTGCACAGCTGTTTTCAGTTTCCAACACTTCTCTGTATCATGCCCCGGGGCTCCTGAATAGTACTCACAACTCACCGAGTGGTCAAGATTTCTAGGAGGGGGGTTTGGTATTTTAGGCTCAATTGGATTCAGCATGCCCAACTGTCTCAACCTGTGGAAAAGACTGGTATATGATTCCCCTAATGGAGTAAAAGTCTTTTGCTTCTGTAACCTCTCATTCTTGAAGGCTTGGTTTGGTCGGAAACCCATTCCGGGGGAATTTCTGTAGGCTCTTGGGGGTGGATATGTGTTTTGTGGAGCTGGGTATGGATTTTGTGGAGCCGGCGCACGCCATTATGCGTGTGCCGGAGTTTGGGTATAGGTTTGTGCATGATGGACGGAAAATAGGGATCTGGTGGTGGGTAGTAATGTTGTGGAGGGCTATATGGAGTGTGGGGGTAATTTTGGTGGTAGGGTCGTGGTTGGCTATAGTAGGGTGACGGGCCTCTAGATCCGAACCAGGCTCCGGACTCAACAGTCGTGACATCTTCTTTCTTATTCTTCCCAAGTACATCCCAGTGTCACTTTGAATGGCCTGAGTGGTTGCCTTGATCGCTGAATAACTCATGATTTTGTTGGACTTAAGCCCCTCCTCGACTATGCCTCCCATTTTTACAATCTCATTAAAAGACTTGCCAATTGCGAACACCAAATGACCAAAGTAAGTTGGCTCCAAAGCCTGCAAAAAGTAATCAACCATCTCGCTCTCTTTCATTGGGGGATCTACCCTTGCTGCTTGCTCCCTCCACCGGAAACCATATTCTCTAAAGCTTTCACTGTGCTTCTTCTCTAGTTTAGTCAAAGATAGTCGGTCTGGAATGATCTCAAGATTATACTGAAAGTGACAAGCGAATGCTTGTGCCAGATCATCCCATGTGTACCATCTTTCGTGATCTTAGTGGGTGTACCACTCCAATGTTGCTCCGCTCAAACTATGACTAAAGTAAGCCATTAGCAATTCATCCTTTCCTCCGGCTCCCCTCATCTTACTGCAAAAACCTCTCATATGAGCCACCGGATCACTGTGTCCGTGGTACAAGTCGAATTTGGGCATTTTGAACCCTGCAGGTAGTTGTACATTTGGGAATAAACACAGGTCTTTGTAAGCCATGCTTACCTGACCTCCTAGCCCTCTCATATCCCTGAAGGATTGTTCTATGCTTTTCATTTTTCTGAACATATCCTCATATTCGGGATTTTTGGCTTGTCTCTCAACTTCTCTCGGGATATCAGAACGTGGATCGTAGGGGTAGGTTTTGGGAGCTTTAAAGGTGGCCTCCGGGGGATAATACTGGTTGTCCTAAGCTTGGAACACAGGTTCACTCGGGGATCTATGAAGTGCAGCTGGTGGAGATACCACAAAGACAGGGGTGACTGGCGGAGGAGGGTATGGAATTGATTTTGGTGGTGGAGCTTGCGACGTATGAGAAGTAGTCCATGGTAGTGTTGATAAATGGGAAAACCTGGATCGGTGGCGGGATGATCCTGAGACTGAGCTAATGGTGGGGTAAAAACTGGGTTGGCTGGGTAAGACGGCGGTGATTGCCCTTTGGACCAGGCCTGGTACATTTCGGCCATCTGTTGCTTAAGCTTAAGCATTTCCTCTTTCATTTTATTGACGTCCAACTCCTCTACCTTAACACTAGTGTCGACATCCGGGATAGATATGATTTCTGGTATTGGTCCCTTTGATCTGGTTTGGTAATGATAATGTGCCAGTATCCTCTAAATAAACAAACTGCTTGAATTCTATGGAATACAAAAAACTTGTTAGTTTTTAGAGTTTAACACATATGCAATTACACGTTGGGATGCAATGCACCTAGACAATTAACTATTTTCTATCATGCATTTGCTTCGGTTGCGTGCGTCATTCCGGCCTCTCATAATTTTTCCCCTTCTTTTAAGCTTCTTTTATTCTATCCTTCTTTATTTCCCTTTTTTCTTTTTAGTGGTGGTCGAATCCTATAGAGATTGCCTACGTATCATGTCCCCGCATGAATCAGACCTGTGCGTAGTTCTGGCAGATAAGTGTGAAAGTAAATAAAATATTTTTGGGACTTTCAGCTTCTATAAAAACAGATGCTTCGATCACAAAGACTGAATACTAACAAATTTCAAAAGACTAACAGTCTTTGATGCAAAGACAAAATACAGACTCTGAAATTAAGCAATCATACTTTAAAGAAATGCAGACTCAAACAGAGAGAAAATATAAACCCAACATGCCTTACAGACTCTGACAGAAAAGGAAATACAGACTCAAACGGAAAATCATGAGTACATCAATGCTCCTGGTGTCCGTGGGACACCATTCGGTCTCGCCACGGGCCTATGTGCAATATCCCTTTGAAGTCGGTCCAAGCTGTACATTATTTGTTTAACAAAGGTCATCACCGCTGCAAAGAATGTAGTGCGAGTCATATCCTCACAAATGTGGCACTTCATAATGATGTCAGTTTTGCAAATACGGCCTTTCAGCACCTCGAAGACGAAGATTTTAAGCTGTGTTGGCTAATTGGTGAAAACCTTAAAAAATGACCACATGCAACTATTTTTGCAAAAACAGCCTTCCGGCGCCCTTTTAGGGTCATTCGACTATTTCTGACAAGAATGGAATCACCCTAACTATTTTCAAATAAAAAGTAAATTTTTTGGTCTTTTAGATTATTTTTGCAAAAAGGAAGTTGGACCCGATGGGGGTTGCCTACGTATCTCACACCCTGTGAGAATCAAACTGGCGTAGTTCGGGCAGCTAAAACAAAACTTTTTTTTTTTGAAAAACAAGCCTCCCTTTTTTTCATTTTCTCAAAAATTCGGCAGAGTTTAGGCACTATTTGGACATTTTTTTTAGATCAGGCGATTAACTCTCTTTATCCCTCATACTGCTATTTCTTTTTCCTCAACTTTTCCCGATAATCATAAGCCGGTCAGCATGCAGGTCCAAAGCAAATAAATGCACAAATAGCAAGTAGGATGCATCAGGATTGTCTTTTTGTTTCGGGTGCACCTGTCCTAGACAGACCCAACCCCTGTGTTGAGTCTCCAAAGTCAAAATGCACACGATGCAATCAAACGTTCCTACTAGGGATCCGGCATGAGGCATTGTTATACTAGTTTTAAACCTGGGTTTATTGTTCTAACCTGGCTTACCCGAGCGGGCAGCTCGAGCCAAGGGGGGCATCGAACCGGGAATACAGAAGCTTCATCGGCTTTGCAACTTGTCCGAACCTCGTTCTAAAATTGGGATATGACTCTAACAGAAAGGAAGTCACACGAAGTGCACACTTCCCATTTGATTTAGAAGACTTAGAGAGAGGAGGGTTTCGTAACAATTTATATACAGTCCAACCAAATATCAAAGCGGTAAAAGCAGCATTTAGCACATTAGGCCCAACCATGTAAATAAAACCAGACAATAAATAAAGCCAAATATAACAATTATTCTAAGCTCGAATTCTTGAACCCTGAACCAGAGATTCTAGGTTCGATCCCCAGCAGAGTCGCCAGAGCTGTCACACCTACCTTTTTACCTACACCCGCAAGGGCATAAGGGAGTTTTTCCAATTAAAGGACAATCGAAACGGGATTTATTATTAAAGATTTAGAGTCGCCACTTGGGAGATTTATGGTGTCCCAAGTCACCGGTTGAATCCCGAATCGAGGAAAAGATTGACTCTGTATTACAGTCCGCGAACCAGAAATCTGAGTAAGGAATTCTGTTAACCCGGGAGAAGGTGTTAGGCATTCCCGAGTTCCGTGGTTCTAGCACGGTCGCTCAACTATTATATTTGGCTTAAATTATCTGATTTTAACAATTATGAACCTATGTGCAAATTTTAACCTTAACCGCTTTTATTCATTTTTTAAAGAAAATTGCAACGTCATTAAAAAAGTCTTGAACCACGTCACATAAATGCACCCGTGGTTTTTGGACATACTTTAATATCGTTGAGATTTGGATTTGAGTCACATAAATGTGCACCCGAGTTTAGGGAGGTAATGTTATTAAAATATGCGCCTGAAGAGACTAACGCGTTATTATTTTGGGAAAGGCCGTGAAATTCGCTAAACTGCCTGTCCCGAAATCTAAGTATTTTAATATATACAATTATCGCGGGCCCCGCAATTTATGTGTTTTGGTTAGCGAGGCTCCTCCCGTTTTATTATTTTAAAGTGTAAACCTAGAGCAATCTATAGTTTTCTACTTAATTTGTCTCTAAAATAAAAGAAAGACCCTAATTAATTTGTTACTGGGCTGATGCAAACTAAGTAATATTTTTGCACCAACATCCGACCGTTGGGCTCCGATGTGAGCCCAGCAGAGGGAATTTAAAACTTGATATATACTATAAAATCGGCCAAAACAGACCTTAGCCCAGGCCTAAATGAGAAAGGGGCCAAAACCGGCCTGGTCGTGCATCAATTATCTTAAGGCCCAAACGTTTAGGGACTAGCCTGTTAAGCCCTGTCTTTTACACTAAATGGAATTTCAATTTAATTAAGAACACAAATCTGATGAATCTATTACTAAAATTAACTAGCCAGTAAAATAAATTCAATGCAACATTAAACATGAGTTGGAAAGCAACTGATTTCAGATTTCATGACCCACGTAAACTGCCTATGATCACAATTTCAAACATGGTGCATACTAGTTCAAATTTCAAATTCCCTACTATGACTCATTTTTATTAAAATGCTGACTCATGAACTTTGATTAAACACTAACGTGACCACATATGAGAATTGAAACTCAAGAATTAAGGATGCTGGACGAAAATGAATTGCCTAAATTAACCTTACGAATTACATATCTCATATATACTTTTAACTTTCTGATTTCGAACCCACACACAACCACTCAAACTCAGAAATATAGATTAACTCACGTCATCACTACTAAATATAAAGCTCCCATGATCAGAAGAAGTATCACACTACTTTAACAGTCTACAACCTAATTAATCACAACTTGAAAATACCATTTATACAGATCTAGGAAAACCGGAAATTAACTAAACTAATAGAAACTATTCTGTTAGTCCAGCATGGAATTATTACAACGAATACTCAACTAAACTCATATGCATTTCTAAATATCTAACACACACTTAACGGTTCAAATGCACAAACTTATAATTAACAGTCCATCAGTACGGTTATTACAGTATAATGAAAGCAGTAAATCAACAATAGGCCTCCACTTCAACAACAATAGGCCTCCACTTCATTCATTTTCAACTGGATATTTACATACATCGAGTTTCAGGACATGTACCTGGTATATAGAACAGAAAAATGGGGTAAGCAATCAGCAACAACAAACAGCAAAATACAGCAGCAGAAAGCCCAACACAGTAGCTTCAACACCTCAATCCAGAAATTCCCAGCAACACGGAGAAAACCAGTAAAAATGGAGAAGAAAAATAGTCCGGAAATCTCTCCTTGTTTTCTATTTCTAGCTTTGAACTCTCTCTGGTGTTCTTCCGCTCTCAACATTTCAGAAAATTTGGTTCTATCTTTTTTACTCTCTCCAAAATGAATTCTGCTCCTATATATCCAGTGTATCCAAAGTGTATATCGAGTGTATACCGCTCCCCCCCCCTCTTTTTCTTCTCAAATTGTCTCTTCTATTTATAGCAAAATTTTCGAGATTTTTCAGGTTTTTTTTAAAAAATATTTTATTATTTTTCAATTAAAAGAAATCTCACTTACAAATTGCTTTTATTTTTTTTATAAAAAGAAATCCTACCTTTATTTACTTTTATTTTTTAAATTCCAACTTTAATTACTTTTATCTTATTTAAAATCTCACTTTTTTTACTTTTTAAAAGAGAATTCCACTTTATTTAACTTTTCTTAAAAAAACAATCTACTTTCTTTTGCTTTTCTTTTAAAAATTCTACTCTCTTTTACTTTAAATTTTTTTAATTTTCAGATACCTTTATATTTGTTTTTTAATTCCAACTTTCTTTTACTTTTTATTTTTTTAAAATTTCCACAAAACTTTACTTTTATTTTTTTAATTTTCTACTTTCTTTTACTTTTTAAAAGAGAATTCCACCTACTTTTTTTATTTTCTTTATTCAATACTACCCTTTTTCTTATTTTTTAAATCACTCCTGAAAATTAAAAAAAATTAATATTTTTTCGGAATTTTTTATTATTTTAAAATAAAAATTAAATAATATTAATAGTAATAATTCACCTTTTAAATTTTGTATTTTTACCCTATAATAAAAAGTGTAACAAAGTTAAAAATTATAGGTTAAAACCCTATAAAATATTTACATAGAAGAAGTGATAAAAAATTAAATATTATCAAAAATTAGGTGCTCACAACCCCTGATTTCCTTTTGCAGGTCCAAGTGAAGGGGAACAGCCAAATATGGTACATAGCCAGTTCCTTTCCTTTTACTTGAAGACCTTAAAGGAGGTAATGTCTCCTTTGGAAATGAGAATAAAGGTTAGATAATTGGGGTTGGAAAGTTAGGTAAGACTGATTCTCACTCTATTGAGAATGTCTACTTGATAGATGGACTGAAGTACAGTCTAATAAGTGTCTCACAATTGTGTGATAGAGGTAACATGGTAGCATTCACCTCTACAAAATGCTTTATGATTTAATCTTGCCACTGGCAAGATAGTTTTGCAGGAAAAAAGAGTGTACAACATATATGTTGTGGATCTGTCCACACTTTCAGATAATGAACTCACTTGCTTAAGTATGTTGGATAATGATATCCTCCTTTGGCACAAAGACTTGGACATGCCAGTCTAAGCTAACTCAACAAACTAGTCTCCAAGGACTAGGTGATAGGACTGCCTAACATCAAGTTCAGTAAAGATAAAGTTTGTGAGGCCTGTGCAAGGGGAAGGCAGGTAAGATCCTCTTTTAAAAGCAAGAAAATGGTAAGCACCACCAGGACGATGGAACTGGTCTATATGGATCTTGGTGGGCCAATAAGAACATTGAGCAGAGGTGGTAAGAGATATGTTATGGTGCTTGTTGATAATTACTCTAGGTTTACTTGGACACTATTTTTAACATCTAAAGATGAAGCATTTGACATGTTCAGTTCTTTTTTTAGAAAAACTCAGAAATAACTAGGTAATCAACTTGCATTAATTAGGTCTAATCATGGTACTGAATTTGAGAATGCTAAATTTGTTGAATTTTGTGATGAGCATGAAATAAATCATAATTGGTTTGCTCCTAGCACTTCACAACAAAATGGAGTAGTTGAAAGAAAGAAAAAGACATTGGGAGAAATGGCTAGGACTATGCTTCTTTCTAGTAAACTGCCTCATAGTTTTTGGGCAGAAGATATGAACACTTCACGCTACATCATAAATAGGTGCATGACTAGACCTCTTATTGAGAAGACTCACTATGAGTTACTTGAAGGGAGAAAGCCAAATATATCCAATCTTAGGGCATTTGGATGCAAGTGTTTTGTGCACAATAATGGTCAAGACTCCCTAGGTATGTTTTATCCTAGAAGTGATGAGGGAGTATTCATGGGATATTCTTCACATAGTAAATATTATAATATTTATAGCAAAAGAACTATGTATGTAGAAGAAAGTGTACATGTGGTTTTTGACAAAACTGATATTATTTCTGAGAGGCAGGAACATGATGATGAAGCAATTGGGATGGTAAGAAACTAAAATGAAAGCACATCCCAGACTAAAGCTGCACCAGAGGAAGGAATAGGTGATGGAACAAGTCCTTCCACCCAGGGCAACTTGACAGGAGGAACTGAACAAAGAGGAACTGATCCTCAAACCTCGAGGGAACCTGTCCATGAACCTGTTCCCCAGTAAAAAAAATATTGAAGGAACATCTAGCGGAAACCGGCTGGTTGTGAAACCTTACAAGTATCAAAGTTCTCATCCCATTGAGAACATAATTACTAATCCAACCTCTGGAATCAAAATCAGATCTTCTTTGAAGACTTTTGATGCATTTTTATCTCTTATTGAACCTAAGAATGTAGCCGAGGCTTTGCAGGATGCAAACTGGGTTAATGCAATGCAACATGAACTCAATCAATTTGAAAGAAGACAAGTGTGGCATCTAGTACCAAGACCCAAGGACAAATCAGTAATTGGCACAAAATGGGTCTTCAAAAACAAAGTTGACGAAGATGGAATAGTTACAAGGAACAAGGAAAGATTGGTGGTTCAAGGATATAGTCAAGAGGAGGGCATAGACTATGATGAGACTTTTGCTCCAGTTCTAAGATTAGAAGTAATTAGACTCCTTATAGCCTTTGCTGCTTACGTGGAATCCACTCTCCATCAAATGTATGTCAAGATTGCCTTCCTCAATGGATATATAAAGGAAGAAGTGTTTGTCAAGCAACCTTCGGTCTTTGAAAGCAAGGAGTGTCCTGATCATGTGTACAAGCTTGAAAAGGCACTTTATGGGATCAATCATGCTCCAATAGCATGGTATAAAAGTGTGATGACCCGGATGGTCGTTTTAAGAATTTACGCCCTGATCCCCTATTAACTGTTTTCCCTGAGTTTATTTCTGCTATTTAGATTTGCTGGGATTCTCGGTTTTGAGTTTCGGAGTGTTTTAGGACACTTAGTCCGTTAATGAGAGCTTAAGTATTGAAAAGTTGATCGTAGTCAGAACAGTGTGAAGACAGCCTCGGAATGGAAATTTGATGGTTCCTTTAGCTCCGTTGGGTAATTTCGGGCTTAGGGACGCATTCGGATTGTGTTTTGGAGGTCCATAACTAATTTAGGCTTGAAATGCCGAAAGTTGAATTTTTAAAGTTTCTGGTTCTATGGTGAGATTTTGGTCTGAGGGTCGGAATAGAATTCTGGAAGTTGGAGTAGCTCCGTAGTTTTGAATGTGATGTGTGTGCAAAATTTCAGGTCATTCGGATGAGGTTTTATAGACCTTTTGATTGAAAGCATATTTTTAGAGTTTTTGAAGTTCTTAGGCTTGAATCATATGCTAAATATGTGTTTTGATGTTGTTTTGAGCGTTCCGAAGGTTAAAACAAGTTTGAATGATGTTTTAGGATTGGTTGGCAGGTTTGGTTGAGGTCTCGGTGCCTCGGGTGTATTTCGGATGCTCAACGGGTCATTTTTGGACTTAGAGGATTGCAGAAAATGCAGCAGGTCTCCAGTTCTAGTTTCTTCTTCGCATTCGCGAGTGGGGTCTCACATTCACGAAGAGAAGCTAGGGTTGGTGTAATCTTAATGCTTTGCATTCACAATGATAGTACCGTGTTCGTGAAGCTGAGAGATCATATGCCTACGCGTTCGCGAAGAGGGTCTTCACGTAGGAGGGGGAAGTTTGCTACCGCGTTCGAGACAGGGGGCATCGTATTTGCGATGAAGGAAATATGGGCCAAGAAAAGTTATGCTTCGCGAACGCGAGGGTCCTTCAACGTTCACGAAGAAGGATTTACCTGGGCAGAAATAAAATTTCAAAGTCGAGGGTTTAGCTATTTTTATCAAAACTAGAGTTTGGGAGCTCGGATATGAGTGAGATTTTGAGGGATTTTCATATATATCAATTAGATAACGATTCCTTACTCCCTTTTGCTTGTAACCTATTAATCTAAACATGAATTCATCATTTAATTTTGGATTGGATATGAAAATTGGGGAAAAGTTGGAAGAAAGTTCTTAAACCTAGAATTCGAGTTTTGATTGGGAATTTGACCTTAGATTTGGATAATTTTTGTATATATGAACTCTTGAGAGTGTGAGGATTCTGAAAATATAACTTTTACCCGATTCCAATGCATGGGCCCGAGGGGCATGTTGGTCATTTTACCTAATTTTGTGTATTAGCTTAGAATGTAATTGTAGAATCAGTTACTTGAAGTGTAATTTACATTATACAATTGAATTGAATATATTTGGGCCATTTGGAGTCGAATACTCGTGGCAAGAACGTGGTCTCGGGTTGATTTTGAGCCGGTTCGAGGTAAGTGGCCTACCTAACCTTGTATGGGGTACCTTCCCCTTAGGATTTGGTATATTTATTAATTGAAATGCCTTGTACGTGAGGTGACGAGTACGTACTTGAGCTAATTGTTGAAAATCCGGTTTCTTTAAGTTATTTCAATTGTGCTTATTTTTCCTGTTTTATACTACTTGCAAATTTAGCTTGTTGTTAGCTTAGGGAAAAAAAGTATGTTTAGTTAACTTAATTGCTTATTTGCTTAAACTGCCTTAATTGCATTACGTGAAGAATGTTAGGCTAGAATTACCTGTTTTACTTCGTACAAAATTGAGCTTATTTGAGTATTTCCTTGCGTTGTTGCTGCGTGTTTTACTCTGGGACTACGGAACGATATTCCGGGAGACCCCCCTGCACATTTACATTGGAACTACAGGACTACACCCGGTAGATTCCCTGTACTGAGTATTTACCTTTGGGACTACGGATCGGTATTCCAGGAGATCCCCTCGCATTATGAGTTGGACTACGGGATGGTATCCCGAGAGATCCACTGGATATTTATATTTGGGACTACAGGACGGTATACTGGGAGATCCCCGATTGCTTTATTATCATTCATGTTGAATTTATTGTTGTACTTATTATATTGCTCTATTCTATACTGTCAAACTTTATATTTTTATTTAACTTCAGTAGGGCTCTGACCTTCCTCGTCACTACCCGACCGAGGTTAGGCTTGGCACTTATGAGTACCGCTATGGTGTACTCATGCCCTTTCTGCGCATGTTTTTCATGTGCAGATCTAGGTATGTCGACTCAGTCCTACCACCCGTGAGGCGAGACGACTGCTCTAGAGACTTCGAGGTACATCTTCCGCGTCCGCAGACCGAGAAGCCCCTTTCTATTCTAGCTTTTAAACATTTGTCCTTCTGTATTTCTTTTCCTTGTTAGATATTCTAGAGTTAGACATTGTTAGATATCCAAAGGCTTGTGGTTCCGTGAGTTTTCGGGTTTTGGGATACTGTATTGGATTCTAAGAAGTTGTGTTGTATATGCCGAGTGGAATTTTAAATATTGTTTTCCTTCGGTTATATTTGGATTTTTGATTATTTCTTCTGCAAGTTTCACTTATGTTCCGCATTTGTTAGGCTTACCTAGACGTAGAGATTAAGTGTTGTCACGATAGTTCACGGAGGGCGAACTGGGGTCGTGACAAGTTGGTATTAGAGCTCTAGGTTTATAGGAGTCATGGATCACAAACCGATTTATTAGAGTCTCGCTAATCTGTACGGAAATGTCTGTACTTATCTACGAGAGGCTGTGTAACCGTTAGAAATATTTCTACTTCATTTGATTTCCTTGTCGTGTGATATTTTGACATCACAATTCTAAACATATGTCTTCTATTCTCTCGCAGATGTTGAGGACACACGCTACCCGAGATGATCAGGCACCCGCACCCCCTATTGCAGCTGTCAGAGGCCGGGGCCGGGGTAGAGGTCGAGGACGCGCAAGTGGTGCAGCCAGAGTACCTAGGCGAGCTGCCGCCGAGGTACCACCAGTAGTTCCAGCCGGAGTCCAGGCACTTGATACACCTACTGCTACCATTACTCCAGCTCTTCAGGAGACTCTAGCACAGTTCATGAGCATGTACACCACTTTGGCTCAGGCAGGGTTGCTTCCCCTTGTTGCAGCTACGTCTCAGGTCGGGGGAGGAGCACAGACTCCCGCCTCCTGCACTCCGGAGTAGCGAGTGCATGTTGAGTAGGTCCCTGAGATTATTCTTGTGCCACCTGCAGTACTAGTTCAGCCCAAGGATAGGGCAGCGACTTCAGAGGATGAACAGTGGAGACTAGAGAGGTTCAAGAAGTACGATCCTCCGGTGTTCAATGGATTAGCATCAGATGATACCTTGGGATTTCTGGAGGAGTTTCACCGTATCCTCTGCACTATATGTATATCAGGATCGAGTGGGGTTTCTTTCACTGCCTTCCAGCTTCGAGAAGCCGCCTATGAGTGGTGGCGCACTTATGAGTTAGATAGTCCGGACGAGGCTGCTTCACGACTTGGACCCCATTTTCAGATATGTTCCTGAGAGAATTTGTTCCTTATAGCCACAGGGATGCATGGTGCACAGAGTTTGAGCTTTTGCGTCAGGGTGCTATGACTGTCTCAAAGTATACTGTCCGTTACACTAGCTTGGCTAGACATGCCCCAGGTCTGGTTTCTACTGTTTGCGAGAGGGTTCACCGTTTTATTGAGGGTCTTATTCCCAGCATCAGGTCTAGCATGGATCGTGAGTTGGAGATGGATATTTCTTATCAGCAGGTGGTGAGCATTTCTAGGAGGATTGAGGGTATGCATGCTAGGGAGAGAGAGGAGAGGGAAGCCAAGAGGTTTCGAGAGTTGGGCCATTACTCTGGTGCTCGTGCCCCAGCTGCAGGTCGTCATTATAGGCGTTATATGAGTCGCCTTGTTCATTCAACTCTTCTAGCAGCCAGTGGTATTCCAGCTCCTCCTAGACCTCAAGAGCCTTATTATGAACCACCAGCATCTAGCGCACTTCCTATGCGGGGTGCTTTCAGAGGTCAGTCCAGCAGACCTGGCCCGAGCCAGTCACAGCCAACACATCCTCCCAGATCTTGTTTTGAGTGTGGTGACACACTCCATATGGTGAGGGATTGCCCCAGACTTGGGAGGGGTACACCTCTACAAACTTCTCAGCCACAGCGTGCCCCACAGAGTTCTCAAGTTATGGTTACATCTCCAGTTGCTACCCCAACTGCTTAGCCAGCCAGAGGGGGAGGTCAGGAAGGTAGAGGTCACCCTAGAGGGGGAGGCTAATCCAGATACTATGCACTTCCTACCTGTACCGAGGTTGTTGCCTCCGATTCTGTCATCACAAGTATTATACTAGTTTGTCACAGAGATACATCGGTTCTATTCAATCCAGGCTCCACTTACTCTTATGTGTCTTCTTATTTTGCTCCGCATTTGGGTGTATCTCGGGATTCTTTGAGTTCCCCTATTTATGTTTCTACTCCTATGGGAGATTCTCTTGTTGTAGACCACGTTTATCAGTCGTGTTTGGTTGCTCTTAGTGATTTTGAGACCAAAGCCGATCTATTATTGCCCAACATGGTAGATTTTGACATTATCTTGGGCATGGACTGGTTGTCACCCTATTATGTTATTCTTGATTGTCACGCCAAAACCGTGATGATGGCTATGCCAGGTATACTACGTGTTGAGTAGAGGGGTACTTTAGATCACACTCCCAGTAGAGTTCTTTCTTTTATTAAAGCTCAGTGTATGGTTGAGAAGGGGTATGACGCATATTTAGCTTATGTGAGAGATACCAGTATTGATACCCCTTTAGTTGATTCAGTCCCAGTAGTAGGGGATTTTCCCGATGTGTTTATAGCTGATCTTCCAGGCATGCCGCCTGATAGAGACATTGATTTTGTCATTGATATGTTGCCGGGAACTCAGCCCATTCATATTCCTCCGTATCATATGGCTCCTCCTGAATTGAAGGAGTTGAAGGATCAGTTACAGGAATTGCTTGATAAAGGTTTTATTCGGCCCAAAGTATCACCTTGGTGTGCTCCTGTCTTGTTTGTGAAGAATAAGGGTGGTTCTATGCGTATGTGTATTGATTATCACCAGTTAAACAAGGTTACAGTGAAGAACCGTTATCCTTTGCCTCGTATTGATGATCTGTTTGACCAGATTTAGGGCACACGGGTGTTTTCTAAGATTGACTTGCGCTCAGGTTCCCATCAACTGAAGATTCGGTAGCCAGATATCCTGAAGACTACTTTCAGGACTCGGTATGGTTATTACGAGTTCCTTGTTATGTCATTTGGGTTGACCAATGCCCCAACAACCTTTATGCATTTGATGCACAGTGTGATCCGGCCGTATCTTGACTTGTTCAACATTGTCTTTATTGATGGTATTCTGGTGTATTCCCGGAGTTAGGAAGATCATGAGCAGCATCTGAGGACTATGCTTTAGACTATGAGAGAGAAGAAGTTATATGCTAAGTTCTCGAAATGTGAGTTTTAGTTGGATTCAGTGGCATTCTTAGGCCACGTGGTATCGAGTGAGTGTATTCAGGTTGATCCGAAGAAGATAAAGGCCGTGCAGAGTTGGCACAGACCATCCTCAACTACTGAGAACCACAGTTTCCTTAGCTTAGCGGGCTACTACCGTCTTTTCGTGGAGGGGTTTTCATCGATTGTAGCCCCTATGACCAGGTTGACCCAAAAGGGTGCTCCGTTGCAGTGAAAGGAGGAGTGTGGGGCGAGCTTTCAGAAGCTCAAGACAGCTTTGACTATAGCCCCAATTTTGATACTACCTATGGGTTCAGGGTCTTATACGGTCTATTATGATGCCTCGAAGATTGGCCTCGGAGCAGTGTTGATGTAGGACAGTAGGGTGATTGCCTACGCATCTAGACAGTTAAAGATACATGAGAAGAATTACTATGTTCATGACCTTGAGTTAGCTACCATCGTTCACGCCCTGAAGATTTGGCGCCATTAATTATACGAGGTTCCCTGTGAGATTTATACTGACCATCGGAGCTTGCAGCACTTGTTAAAGCAAAAGGATCTAAATTTATGCCAAAGGAGGTGGTTAGAGTTGCTGAAGAACTATGACATCACTATTTTGTATCACCCAAGCAAGGCCAATGTGGTGGTCGATGCTTTGAGTCGCCAGATAGAGAGTTTGGGGAGTTTGGCTTATTTACCAGCATCGGAGAGGCCTATGGCGATGGATGTTCAGGACTTAGCCAGCTAGTTTGTGAGATTGGATCTTTCGGAGCGTAGTCGGGTTCTAGCTTGCATGGTTTCTCGGTATTCCTTATTTGACCGAATTAGGGAGCGTCAGAATGATGACCCTCATTTGCTTGTCCTCAAAGACAAGGATCAACACGGTGATGCCAGAGATGTGACTATTGGTGATGATGAGGTAATGAGCATGCAGGGTCGGATTTGTGTACCCAATGTTGATGGGCTTCGGGAGTTGATTCTGGAGGACGCCCATAGCTTGCGGTATTCCATTCATCCGAGTGCTACGAAGATGTATCAGGATTTGAGGCAGCACTACTGGTAGAGGCGAATGAAGAAAGATATAGTTGGATTTGTAGCTCGGTGCCTTAACTGTCAGCAGATGAAGTATGAGCACCAGATACCGGGTGGGTTGCTTCGGCATATAGAGATTCCGGAGTGGAAGTGGGAGCGGATCACCATGGACTTTGTAGTTGGGCTCCCACGGACTCTGAGGAAGTTCGATGTTATTTGGGTGATTGTGGATCGACTGACCAAGTCCGCTCATTTCATTCCTGTGTGTACTACTTATTCTTCGGAGCGGTTTGCAGAGATTTATATCTAGGAGATTGTTCGTCTGCATGGTATTCCAGTATCCATCATTTCAGATAGAGGTATTCAGTTCACATCATGGTTCTGGAGGGACGTTCACCATGCATTGGGCACTCGAGAGGAGTTAAATAGAACATTTCACCCTCAGATAGACGGATATTCCGAGCGTACTATTCAGATTCTTGAAGATATGCTCTCTGTGTGTGTGATTGAGTTTGGAGGGTCTTGGGATTAGTTCTTGCCATTGGCAGAGTTTGCTTACAACAACAGCTATTAGTCCAGCATTTAGATGGCACTGTAGGAGGCTTTATATGGTAGACGGTGTAGATCCCCGGTGGGTTGGTTTGAGCACCGGGTGAGGCCAGATTATTGGGCACACACTTAGTTCAGGATGCTTTGGAGAAGGTTAAGGCGATTCAGGATAGACTCCATACAGCCCAGTCCAGACAGAAGAGTTACGTGGACCGGAAGGTTTGTGATGTTTCTTATATGGTTGGAGAGCGGGTTCTGCTTCAAGTTTAGCCTATGAAGGGCGTTATGAGATTGGGGAAGAAGGGAAAGTTGAGTCCGAGGTTTATTGGGTCGTTTGAGATATTGAGACGTGTTGGGGAGGTTGCTTATGAGCTTGCCTTACCTCCTAGCTTGGCCGAAGTTCATTCGATATTCCATGTTTTGATGCTCCGGAGGTATCACGATGATCCGTCGCTGTTGGATTTTAGTTCAGTCCAGTTGGACAAGGATATATCTTATGTTGAGGAGCCAGTGGCAATATTGGACAGGTAGGTGAGGAAGCTGAGGTCAAAGAACATTGCTTCGGTAAAGGTTCAGTGACGGGGCCAACCAGTCGAGGAAGCGACCTGGGAGACCGAGCAGGATATGCCCAGCCGTTACCCCCATCTTTTCACTATTTTAGGTATGTCTCTATGCTCGTTCGAGGACGAACGAATGTTTAAGTGTAGGAGTATGTGACAACCCAGCAGGTCGTTTTAAGAATTTATGCCCCGATCCCCTATTAACTACTTTCCCTGAGTTTATTTCTGCTATTTTGATTTGCCGGGATGTTTGGTTTTAAGTTTCGGAGAGTTTTGGGACACTTAGTCCCTACATGAGAGCTTAAGTGTTGGAAAGTTGAGTGTAGTTGGAACAGTGTGAAGACGGCCTCAGAATGGAAATCCGATTGATTCTGTTAGCTCCGTTGGGTGATTTTGGGCTCAGGGGCACTTTCGGATTGTGTTTTGGAAGTCTGTAGCTAATTTATGCTTGAAATGCTGAAAGTTGAATTTTTGAAGTTTCCACTTCGATAGTGAGATTTTGATCTGAGGGTCGGAATGGAATTTCGGATGTTGGAGTAGCTCCATAGAATTTAATGTGACGTGTGTGCAAAATTTCAAGTTATTCGGATGAGGTTTGATAGACTTTTTGATCTAAAGCGTATTTTTAGAGTTTTTGAAGTTCTTAGGCTTGAATCCGGTGTTAAATAGGTGTTTTGATGTTTTGAGCATTCCGAAGGTTGGAACAAGTTTGAATGATGTTTTAGGATTGGTTGGTAGGTTTGGTTGAGGTCCTGAAGGCCTCGGGTGTGTTTCGGATGCTTAACAGTCATTTTTGAACTTAGAGGATTGCAGAAAAAGCAGCAGGTCTCCAGTTCTGGTTTCCTTCTTCGCGTTCGCGAGTGGGGTCTCACATTCGCGAAGGGTAGCTGGGGCTGGTGGAAGCTTAATACTTCACGTTCGCGATGATTGTCTCGTATTCGTGAAGCTGAGAGGTCGTATGCCTACGCATTCGCGAAGAGGGTCCCGCGATCGTGTAGGAGGGGTAAGTTTGGTACCGCGTTCGCGGCAGGGGGCATCGCGTTCGCGATGAACGAAATCTAGGCCAAGCAAATTTGTGCTTCGTGAACGCGAGGGTCCTTCCACGTTCACGAAAAAGGATTTACCTGGGCAGATATAAAATTTCAAAGTCGAGGGTTTAGCCATTTTTATCAAAACTAGAGTTTGGGAGCTCGAAGTTGAGCGAGATATTGAGGGATTTTCAGAAATATCAGTTGGGTAACGATTTCTTACTCCTTTTTGCTTGTAACCCATTAATCTAAACATGGATTCATCATTTAATTTCAGATTGGAGATGAAAATTGGGGAAAAGATGGAAGAAAGTTCTTAGACCTAGAATTTGACTTTTGATTGAGAATTTGAACTTAGATTTGGATAATTTTTGTATGCATGAACTCGTGAGAGTGTGAGGATTCTGAAAATATAATTTTTTCCTAATTCTGAGGCGTGGTCCCGATGGGCATTTTGGTCCTTTCACCTAATTTTGCGTATTAGCTTAGAATTTAATTGTAGAATCAGTTACTTGAAGTGTTATTTATATTATGAAATTGAATTGAATAGATTTGGTCTATTTGGAGTCAAGTACTCGTGGCAAGAACGTAGTCTCGGGTTGATTTTGAACCGGTTCGAGGTAAGTGGCTTGCCTAACCTTGTGTGGGGACCTTTCCCTTAGGATTTGTTATATTTGATAATTGAAATGCCTTGTACGTGAGATGACGAGTGCGTACTTGAGCTAATTGTTGAAAATCCGGTTTCTTTAAGTTATTTCAATTGTGCTCATTTTTCCTGTTTTATACTACTTGCAAATTTAGCTTGTTGTTAGCTTAGAAAAAAAAAGCATGCTTAGTTGACTTAATTGCTTATTTGCTTAAACTGCCTTAATTGAATTACGTGAAGCATGTTAGTCTAGAATTACATGTTTTACTTCGTACGAAATTGAGCTTATTTGAGTATTTCCTTGTGTTGTTGCTGCGTGTTTTACTTTGGGACTACTGAACGATATTCCGGGAGATCACCCTGCACATTTACATTGAAACTACGGGACTGCACCCGATAGATTCTCCTTGTACTGAGTATTTACCTTTGGGACTACGAATCGGTATTCCAGGAGATCCCCTCGCATTATGAGTTGGACTACGAGATGGTATCCCGGGAGATCCACTAGATATTTATATTTGGGACTACAGGACGGTATCCTGGGAGATCCCCGGTTGCTTTCTTTGTGCTTAACCATATTTTCTCTCTGTGTTTACTTTGCTTCTGTAGTAGTTGTTGTTGTCTTTTCATTCGTGTTGCATTTACTATTGTACTTATTATACTGCTCAGTTCTATATTGTCAAACATTATATTTTTATTTAACCTTAGTAGGGGCCTGACCTTTCTTGTCACTACCCGACCGAGGTTAGGCTTGGCACTTACTGAGTTCCGTTGTGGTGTACTCATGCCCTTTCTGTGCATGCTTTCATGTGCAGATCTAGGTATGTCGACTCAATCCTACCACCCGTGAGGCGAGGCGACTGCTCTAGAGACTTCAAGGTACATCAACTGCGTCCGCAGACCGAGGAGCCCCTTTCTATTCTAGCTTGTAAACATTTTCCCTTCTGTATTTATTTTCCTTGTTAGTTATTCTGAAGTTAGACATTATTAGATATCCAAAGTCTTGTGGTTCCGTGAGTTTCCGGGTTTTGGGATAGTATATTAGATTCTGAGAAGTTGTGTTGTATATTCCGAGCAGCATTTTAAATATTGTTTTCCTTTGGATATTTTTGGCTTTTTGATTATTTTTTCCGCAAGTTTCGTTTATGTTCCGCATTTATTAGGCTTACCTAGTCGTAGAGACTAGGTGTTGTCATGATAGTTCACGGATGGAGAACTTGTGTCGTGACAAAAAGATTACCAAAATTTCTGCTTGAGCATGGCTACAAGAGAGGTAAAATTGATAATATCTTATTCTTGAATGAAAAAGGTAAAGATCTCTTGGTAGTTCAGTTATATGTTGATGATATAATCTTTGGAGCAACTACTAATAAGTTAAGTAAAGAATTTACTAATGGGGAGTGAATTTGAAATGAGTATGATGGGTGTGCTTAATTTCTTTTTAGGCTTACAGATTAAACAAAATTCAAATGGAACTATGATCCATCAACAAAAGTATGTGAAAGAGTTACTTAAAAGTTTTTAAATGGAAGATTCCAAAGAAATTGACACTCCTATAGCAATAGCCACAAAATTGGATGTAGATGAACCTGGTTCATTTGTTGATCAGAAGTTGTATAGGGGAATTATTGGCTCCTTGTTATATCTCACTGCTAGCAAACCTGGCATTGTTTTTAGTGTAGGCCTTTGTGCTAGATTTCAGGCATATCCAAAGGAGTCTCACTTGACTGCTGTCAAGAGGATCTTGAGATACCTAAAAGAGCACCACTGACCTTTGTCTATGGTATCCAAAAGGTAGTAATTTCAACTTAGTGGGATATGCTGATGTTGATTATGCAGGTTTTCTTGTGGATAGAAAAAGCACCTCAGGTATAGCACATTTTCTTTGCTTATGTCTTGTGTCTTGGGTTACCAAAAAGCAAAATTTTGTGGCCTTATCTACTGCTGAAGCTGAGTATGTTGTTGTTGCCTCATGTTGTGCTTAATTGTTATGGATCAAACAGATATTAATGGACTTCAGAATTAATGTAGGTTGTATCCCCCATTTTTTATGGTAACATCAGTGCAATTAGTATGACTAGGAACCCGGTTCATCACAAAAGAACTAAGCACATAGATGTTAGGCATCACTTTTTGAGGGACAACTAAGAAAAGGGTTTAATCACTATGGAATTTTGTGCTACTGACAAGCAAATAGCTGACATCTTCACAAAAGCTCTAAGTAGAAATCACTTTGAAAGGAACATATTAAAATTAGGGATGATTAAGATCACCTAAAAAGAACCAGTTCTAACTCAAAATTGGTTAGAAAATCTATAAATTTTGTACATAATTAGATTAGATTTTGCTCAGTCTCATACTTTCTCTAGTATACTCTTGTGCCACGTGCTAAAATGTCTCATTAATCTCTAATGATATTATCTTTACTTTTTTGGAAAATTTAGACTTACACAAGAGATTTCTCAGTGAAGAAACTGGTTCATCAAGATTACATGGTACGTACTCTCCACTCTACATTTTAAAATAATTATATTTGGATTATGATAAAAAAAGAGTCCCATTTAATCCTAACCTCATTGAGCTTATCCATTATGAAATGAACCGGTTTCATCCAAACAGAGTCCCAAAACGCACTAAGTGCCTAGATTCTAGGGAGAGTTCTCAACATCTCTTCAAACTGATTCCTAGTTTGATTAGACTCTTGAGCTTCTGAAAAATCTACCGTTACCCAATCATATTATCCCTCTTTAAATTGATTTGGCCTTAGTCGTTTCTTTACTTCTAATTTCCAACTGCTAAACAATTATCTCTATCTTCTCTCATCTTCTAAACACACATAATCATCTTCTCCATCCTCTAACCATTAATGGATAACACCTATGAAAATCCCCCATCACCACCTAAAGAGTCCACACCCACTCCTTCAACCACACCCTCAACCACACCTATCTTTAAGAAAGGAAAAATTAAGATGCTTTCTCTCAAAATAGTCGTTGGATGAGAAAAATTCAAGAAAATCAATGAGCAACTAAAGGCAAGTCAGGTAGATGAACCCCAACAATCTAAAGAATCTTTCAAGTCTACAACTGAGGATAAAGAAACTGTTTCATCTAAAATAGAGCAGGTAACATCTGGTCTAAAAATTACATCTGAGACTATCTCTAAAGTTGCTGAAAATCTGGAAAATAGGTTTGTTTTTGTAGGAACTATGGCTGGGTTGAAACAACTGAGTCTAGGAAATTGGGTGGTAAAAATAAACAGGAAAAAGAAAAAGATAGTGAGGGTGCTCAAAGCAAGGTAAGGGGAATGGGAAAAGGAGTGGATGAATCTTCACCCACTCCTGTTGGTTTGACTGAAGAAACAGAAGCTATGGTAGTGTGGAGTGAGGAATCTACTGGAGAAGAAGAAAGTTTGAGAGAAAAAGGGGGAAGTGGGCCTGGAGAAGCTGCTGAGGGGTTGGTTAGATTGGGAAATGTTCAAGAACATTTTCCATCTGTGCAGGAACCCCTCGAAGACCTATTGAAAAGAGTGTTTGACAGTTACAATCCAAAAAGGAAGAAGAGTTCATGAGTTAAAATTCCTAGTACTGCTAGGGCAAACAAGAAGAGAAAGGCTGACTCTTCTATCATTGTAGAGACTTCTCCTATAAGAGGGAGAGATACAAGGAGTAATAAGAAGCAAAGTGAGGATGAACTAGAAAAAGCCCTAGATGAATGTAAAAGAAAAGCTGCTGCAAAGGGAAAAAAGAAAGTGGTTGAGGCCGTTGAGGCAATAGAAATTGAGGAGATAGACCTGGTGTCGTCATGATTAATAGGTGGCTGAAGAGGTGGAGGTTGTGACTCCAAAATAAAAGAAAATCAAGACTTCCAAAAAGAAGTCTCCTTCGAAAACAAAGTCTGCAGAACCTTCTACCTTGGCAAAAAGAACCAGGTCCGCCATGAAGTCTAGAAAAGTGAAAGTAGTGGAGGAAGAAAAGAGTGAAGACAGAGAAGAATCTGATGAAGAGAAGTTCAAGACAGTTAAATTTTGGAAAATAATCATATTGAGAGGTAGACTCCTTAGGGACTTGGAGGAGGAAGGGATGATAATTCTGTTGGAAAAACTACAACTGCAGGGTTAGAAGGACATAGTCCTTCAGATGGATGGAAAGCTTGCAAGAACTCAGATTATGGAGTTCATGGCAAATTGTGTGATAAAAAATGGCGGAGTCACCAATGTGGTAAAGGGGGTGACTGTGAGCTTTGATAACAAAGATTTGGGAGAAATTATGGGAGTACCTGCTGAAGGGTACAATGACTACAAACAGTTAAAATGGCTAAGCCTAGAAAATCTCCCCACATCACTTGCCATTACTAGGAAGTTTGGTGACAATGAAGAAGAGCTTCAGCCCAAGGCTATATACAAAAGTGATATGAAGTCACCCCACAAAGTGTTGTTTGAAGTTGTTAACAAGGTTGTGCTGCCCAGGAAGGAAAGAAGGCACATTGCCACATTCATGAACCTGATCCTTATGGAATGTATGGAAAGTGGAAGGCAAATTAATTGGCCTGGGTTTATCATCCAGCTTCTTGATAGGGTTCTGACTCGCACGAAAACTCATCTCATACCCTATGGTTTTATTCTCATGGCTATACTTGCTCACTTCAAGGTACCTATCAAAAAATAAGAAAGTTGGTACTAGCAAGGATCACTTTGGGGCAAACACTTTAACTGCATGTGACTATGAAATCCACACCACTCCCAAAGAATTGGTTCATCCAAGAAGGTATCTGTGAACAGCAAAGAGCGAGATTTGGTACAAGAGAGTGGGGCTAAGGATGCTGAGATTGAGAGGATGAAAAAAAGGCTGGCTGAAGTAAAAACTGAGATGGATGCTCTCAGGGCTGAGCTTACAAAGGAGAAGGAGAAGAATGATGGCATTCTTTATAATAATGTGAAGCTACTTCAGGCCAGAAACCAAGAACGTGGTGCTTCCCAGCCTTGAAACTATTATAGCCGAGTTAGACAAACCAGTGACCCAGATGGGATTTCTTTTTGTTCTTTTTTCTCATGATCCAATATCTTTATTTTTTTTTTATAATTTGTGGATGACTAGTGTCAATGATAATCAATTGTTTTTGTGCTCTAACTACTTGTTGATGCTTCTTAGATGGCTAATATCATTAGATTGATAAATGATGCTTGACACCATAATTTCATTTGAAGTAGCCCTAGTGGCCATGAGTAATATCTAGTAAAATCTGGTTATCTAACATAATTATGTAACTTTTCGATGATGCCAAAAGGGAGAAGATAGGTTGTGCTTTTACTTTGGACTGTGATGTTTATAACCTAATGAACCTAGTCCTTGATGACTAGTTACTTTAAAATGGAAAGTGTTCTAACATTGTGTTGATATTGAGCTGGGTTGATACAGGGTTGATGCTTATGAAAAGCACATAGTTTGTCATCATCAAAAAGAGGAAATTTGTTGGCCCAAGTGAAGTTTGTTTTGATGATTGACAAAAGAACTCAAGCATGAACTAGGTCCATATATAATGTACATAGACATGGGCAGATTCAAGAACAAGGCATGCACGTGAAAGAGACAAGCTTAAGTGGTTATATCTGATATCTCCTGATCGAAAAGGTTGCATAAATAATAAAGAGAAGGACTCCTTACTCGAGAGAACTCTATCCTAAATAAGGGAGGAGTTAGAAGTTGAAGATAACTAGAACTCTTCCAGTATGGGAGAGTATAGCATTAGAACTCTAGTTATTTCCTATTCTACTAACTCTATAAATGGCAGGATATTCTCATTTTACACGTACGCACAAATGCTGAAGTTACACGTGAGTTGAGAGCAAAATAGCAAGGCATTTTGCAAGCAATTCTTGTGTGATTCAAGTGTGCGAACCTAAAACTACATGAACCAGTTCTAAGTGTCTGTCTTTTGCTCTAGTTTCATGTAGTAGGTGCTTCAAATTGTACCTTCCAGCTTTATCTAGAAGCAATTGCACTAGGTGCTCTGAGTGTTGTAGTCAAGTTAGAGTAACTTGAAGTTGTCGCAACAGCTAGAGGTTGGTTGCCACAAAAGGATTAGAGGTAATCCTTAGGTTTACAAAGAGTTTTGTAAATACTGTTTTGGCTCAGTGATTTAGTGAAGTATTGGGAAAATCCTACTGAGTAGTAGATCGTGGCTTTTTCACCTGTTGAGCCAGATATTTTTTAACCAATGGATAACTGTTGGGTTTAACTTTACATGTGTAAAACCTCAAATTGGGGGTTCCTCAAGTTTGGGAGAATACACATTCTCCCAAAAGTGATCATATTCAAGAAGTCATGGATAATATGGTTACTTATATTATTCGCCAGTTAACCCTTTTTTATCTATTAAATATTAGTCGGATCGGATAATTTATCCGTTTTTTTCATTACCCATGTTCGACCCTTCTCATATTTGACCCGAACCGTCAATTTGTCAGTCACCACTATTGAGTAATATAACCAAAATAAAACAATAAGTTCTGCCAATAATTCTTAGTGATTATGAGTTTCAAAACAACTAACTCAACACATCAAAATTTGTTGTTGTTGTTTGTGTGTGTGAGAGAGAGACCAATGGCTATAAGAATTACAAACACCAAAGGAGAAAAAGAGTAGGAAGCCTCCCATAGCCATTGGTGAGTATGAAGAGATTGTATTATGCTTGTTAGCTTGTACAAGACTTTGAGACTTCTTTTAAGCTTATATATAGTGTTGATAGTATTCGATTTGAGGTCATTTTTGTCTCTGCTTGATCAAATTAAATATGGAAGAACTTAAAGTCAAAAGATGCAATTGCCGATAATATTGGATTTTTGTCATCATAATCGCTTATGAATGTACATAATTGATTTGTCATAAGAGATAAAACCAATTGCCTAATTAAGACACTGTAAGAATTCAGTGCAACTCAATATATAGTCTTATGACAATAGTAATATTTTTGATTTCCGAAAAAGAGAACCAAAAAGGAAAATATTAGTTGCAGACTTGCAGCTACGTACATACTCATGTTTTTCTACTCTCGATGTAAATGAGAAGGATTGTATAACCATAGCAATATATTTTTCAATAACTAGAAGTACTACTAGGCTGATGGAACTATTTAAGGCAATTGAAAACAAATCATTGTTGTCAAATACTAACATAAATTTCACCATGGTCATTAAAATTAAGCCTTGTAACATAAAAGTTACTTTTTTTTTTTGTAACATAAAAATCATATTTCTAAAGCCTAATTAACAGAAATATAAAAGCAGCTAGAAGATGCCATTTTTTGCCGAAAAAGTGACATGGCTATCTTTATTTACTTAATAAAAAGGGTTAATTTCAGAAACCTTCCTTAAGGTTTCTCCGCGTAACACTGACTTCCCTTATGGTTTTAGTTTTTTTTTGTAACAATTGTTTTAACCTATTAATAAAAGATATAAAAAAATTATAATTTGACTAATTTTCTCTCACTAATATACTCTTTGTTTAATTAATTTTATTAATATATTTTAATTCCTTTAAAATAAAGACAACTAAAAAGTGAATAGAAAAAAAAAATATCAAGAACTGAACTTGAAGAAGAAGCGGGTAGAAAACAAGATGAAAATTTAGAAGAAAAGGACGAAGCGAAATAGCAAAAAATAAGTGAAAAAGAAAAACATTTAATATTTGAAGTATATGAGTTAAAATTGAATGTGCCAAAAAATTTCAGATGTGAAGCCAGTCAAACAAAGCAAAGAGCCCTTAGGAGATTTTAGGATTCACCGAATTATCATGCCTTAAATGATGATCAGGATTTGTATCCTTCTTCCAGTGACTACTTAATCACATTATTGCTTCAATTCCAAACTTAAAATTTGTGGAGAGGAATTCATAAATGAGATAGTAAGTTTAGAAGTTAATTTTGATACCGTTGAGAAATTGGATAAAGACATTTCCAAAAATACCTCGCTACGTTGATCGAGAAAAATTATTGTGGAATATGAGTATGAAGTAATTCCTTTAATAAAAATATGTTTATAAAATTATTAAGCAAAAGTACATATTAGTTGTGAGGACGTGATTTTTGCCTCATATAATTACTCCAAAAGAATTCTCAAAATTAGGTTTTTTCTTTAATTATGTGTTATTCTAGGAATTGCTGTGCAATTTTCTTGATTGTTTGCATATTTAATTTTAATAATGCAATAAAGAAATACCAAAAATATAGCATCTGCACTTAGGATTTGATTTTATATTTTTGATTAATTTAGTAAACTGTTATTTTTACAAAAATGAAAAATTCACAAAAAATAACGTACTTTACATTTTTAAGTATTTAATGTCAATTGTGTGACTCTCTTTTAATTTAATTATTTGAGTTAGTTAGTTTTTAGGATAATTTGGTCAAGGTTTCTTTTTATTAGAAGGAAAATTGAAAAGAAAAATAAAAATAAGAAAGGAAAACAAGAAATTAGGAATGTGAGACCATTTTTAATTAAATCCATAAGCCCAATTCCATTTGCCCGGTTAAATCCAATTAACCCAGCCCAACACAAACCCCATACCCGGTACAAACGTCCACTCTCTGAGACCATCGAAACGACGTAGTATAGGGACAGAACTACGTCGTTTAGATCTCAACGGATCTCAACCGTCCGTTCATCTATATCGAACGATCCAAAGCTTTCCTCACAACCCGACTCATTCCCACACCCGGACCGCCCCAGTTGAAACCAAAACAACCTCATTTCCATTAATGATCTAATTAGAGCCGTTGGATTCCAATCATCCAACGGCCCTAATTAAATCAAACATTTTCAATATATCAACCCCCCAAACCCGGCCATTCCCATCTCATTCCCCCCATCTCTTCAGAGACTTAACAGAATGCCACCATGAACTGCCGCCTAACAGCCCCAAATTAACACTGTTAATTCTTCTTCGCCTCATCATCTCAAATCCCCAAACTGTTCCTTTCGAATCACAGCCAAAATCGTCGAATCTTCGATCGAAATTTGACCCCCGAACCCTAGTTAACCCAATCTCCTCCATCATTACACCATAGAATCTCCTCACTCCCCTCTTTCCGAATCCATGAACCTTATCCCTCGAATATCCTGGGAATCCCTCGAATCTGGATTTAAAGAAACGAACCCTAAATCCCAAAATCCAAATTATTATGTGTTTAAAGGTTTGAGGTCAAAATCGACCTTAGTTGTGTGTTCTCAGTCGAGAACACTCGATTAAGGTCTATTCCGGCCACAAATTCGAAGATCATTGAAGGTCTAGTTTGAGACGGTGTCCAATCAATCTTGGTAGGTATTCCTGGTTTTAATTTTTTTTTCTATTTTTTCTTTTATTATTATCTTCTTCTACTCCTTTCTGTTGTTAGAATGTTATTTGGTCAGTTGTTCTATGATTTTGTTTTTAGTTTAATTCTTTTCGAATTAATAGGTTGTTTGTTGATTTCATTTGGTTTTTGTTTTGTTGCTCAGTAGTTTAAACTCGTATAACAGTAGTTCTTGAATTGATTCCTGATAATTTTTGTTGAAAGGCTGAAATTGTTTCGTTTTTCTGTATTAAGAGCTTAAGCAGTCTGCTGGTAGATTTTGTTTGTATTAAATGATATGAATTGGGTTCAGCTTGGTCCATGAATTTCAAGTTTTTTAAAAAAAAAAGGAACTTTAAGATAACAGTGGGAATTATTTAATTGTCACTTAACTGGAGAAGCTTCTAAATGGGTGGTAGGGTAGAAATCGCATTACTGAATTAATTAAGAAAGCACTAAGCTAGTGGATAGTTAAGAAATGAAAAGTAGAATTAAAAGTGGGGAATGCACTGAGTTGAATGCCTATATATAGATACTAAGTTCATACAGAAAAGGGAGTGGACTCTGAAGATACTGAAAAACACAGTGAGAGAATACAGAGAGGAATAAACAAAGAGATTGAAGAGAAACAATCTGAAATTAAAAGGGCTATACAGTTTTACTGTTTCATCGATCACTTTGCATTTTTGATATTTCTAATCTCTGAAAGTACATTTAACTCGTCGGGGAGTAAAAATAGATAAAGATGAGTTTTTGAAAGTTTGGTTTTGACGTATGAAAGTTTACTGTTCGATCAAACTTTTTCTGGGCCTGCTGCACATAACTTTCTGCTCAACTTGGCTCTACTGGTCGTTGAGTTTCTGTTTCTATACTCCTCGGCTACTGATTTTCATTTGTTTTCCCACGTTTCATATTTCAGGTACATGTCCCTGGACTTATCTCGCTCAAGTTTTGATATTGCAATGAAATAAAATCCGGAGTTCCAAATATGTTTTCTGCACATTCAAATCGATTAGTTTAGTTTCAGTTTTGTTTTTTTAGTTAATTGACATGTCATATGCTCAACGGGAGCTATTAGTCAACTTGCCTCTGTTGAAGTTAGTATAGCTCAATAGTAATTTTGCTTGCTTCTGAAGTTCATTGGTTATAGCTGGTTTTGAACTGCTGAGATGGGGAACTTGGCAGAATATTGACCATTAGCTAAGTTTTGTGTTTAAACCATGTTAGCTAAGTGTATGGTAGTATGGAACTATCAAGGAACTAAAATAATATACTTCGTCAAACATCGGAGCTTTGTTTTAATTCTGTGTGAGATAAGTGCTCTTGTTCGTATGTAGTCTTGTATGATAACAGCTATTGGGATAACCATGAGTTAGAGGAGAATTGATATAGTCCATTATGTTCAAAGTATTGGAGTATTCTGAGAGGTTCAGTTGTGTGTTCGTGGTATATGTAGTGTGAATTTGCCTGTCAAATCAATTTGTAAACTAGTTTTCTCTCTTGATAATAAATTTCCTATCTTAGTTTATGAGTGCAATTAACCCGTTTCTTATAACAAAGTGATGTTGACATTATTACAATTATATATTTGTTAATTGTAAATAGTTTTCACAAGTTTGGACAATAATTGGCTTGATTTTGTTCGTCTAACCCAATCGTCACAAGCGAATTAACAGAATGGTTAGGATTTGAACTAGAAATGAACGTGTAGAAGTTATATGGAAGGCGGTTTTGGTTCATGTGATGAGTTTGTCTAGATTGAAGTGATGATTGCTTAATTGTGTAAACATTTTGGTGCATTATATATGATAAAAATTGTGATGTTAATAAATAGGCAAATGCCAAATGTGTACTTAGTACGAACAGATTTTATGAGTACTGACTTCGGCATTTTAAAAGAGGATATACAAAGTTGAGTTTGCATTGGGTGGAGTGATGGTTATTTCATAAAACAAATGGTATTCCTATTTCCCTAATTTTGCACGTAAACCGTTTTGCAAGTTTAAAAACATACAATTGGTCTCAAGCATAGGAAGAGAACAAACAACTTATGAATATGGTGATCAAGCTTTAGGCACATAATTAAATCAAGGGCATTGTTTTCGTGGTGCGGTTATGATAGTTATTTTCAAGTTAGTTTTTTTTTTATTACGTATCTCCCTAGTTCTTTTAGTTGAATAGTTTTGAGGCGTATCATTCACATACTTGGATTATATATAACCTATGGCCACCACTGGATGAATCTTAATTCTTTGAAAATCGAGGCGCGTCATTTAGCGAATTTCCCATGGCCCTCGCAAACTTGAAATTGCGTGGTTGTTTTAGGCACTGTTTAAATTAATTTCCTTAAACTCGGGTGTGCATTTCATGTGACCCAAATCCAAATCTCAACAATGTTAGAATATGTCAAAGACTTCGGGTGCATTTATATGACGTGGTTCAAGACGTGTTCTAGCAGCGTTGCAATACTCCTAAAAATGACTAAAAGCGGTTAAAAAGTTAAAATTTGCACATAGGTTCATGATTGTTTAAAATCAGATAGTTGAGCCAAAAAATAATAGTTGAGTGACCGTGCTAAAACCATGGAACTCGGGAATGCCTAACACCTTCTCCCGAGTTAACAGAATTCCTTACTCGGATTTCTGGTTCGCGGACTGTTAAACAAAGTCAATATTTTCCTCGATTCGGGATTCAACCGGTGACTTAGGACACCATAAATCTCCCAAGTGGCAACTCAGAATCTTTATAATAAATCCCATTTCGATTGTCCTTTAATTGGAAAAACTAACTTATACACCCCTACGAGGGTGTAGGTAAAAAAGGAGGTGTAACAGCTCTGGCGACTCTGCTGGGGACAAGAACCCAGAATCTCTGGTTCAGGGTTCAAAATTTGAGCTTAGATGAATTGTTATATTTGCCTTTATCTATTATCTTATTTTATTACATGTTTGGGCCTAATGTGCTAAATGATGCCTTTACCGTTTTGATATTATTTGAACTGTATATAAATTGTTACGAAACCCCTCTCTTCTCTCTCCCGAGGAGTGCACGCTGGTCGAGACTTCTTTCTGTTAGAGTCCTATTCCAAATAGAACGAGGTTCAGACAAGTTGCAAATCTGGATGATCTTTTGGTTACCGGTACGCAGCCCCCCTCGGCTTGAGTTGTCCACTCGGGTAAGCCAGGTCTAGGACAAATAAACCCAGGTTTTTAACCTAGTATAACAAGACCTCATACCGAATCTCTAGTAGGAATGTTTGTCTGCATCACGTGCATTTTGACTTTGGAGACTCAACACAGGGGTTGAGTCTATCTAGGACAGGTGTACAAAAAATGAAAAGATCATCCTGATGCATCTTACTTGCTACTTGTGCATTTATTTGCTTCGGATTTGCATGTTGACCGGTTTTTGAATAAAAGGAAAGAGTTTGTAAAAGAAATAGCAGTGTGAGGGCTAAGGGAGGTAATTACCTGTTTTGAAAACCTATATATGCCAAAACTCTGTCGAAATTTTGAAGAAAAAAAGAGAATTTTTTTGTTTTCAAAAAAAAAAGTTGGTTTTTGTGTTATCAAAATTGCCCGAACTACGCCAGTTTGATTCTCACAGGGTGTGAGATACGTAGGCAACTCTCATCGGGTCCAACTTCCTTTTCGCAAAAATAGCCAAAAGAACAAATTTTACTTTTATTTGAAAAATAGTTAGGGTGATGCCATTCTTGTCAATATCCTTAAAAAGGGCGTCGGAAGGCCGTTTTTGCAAGAACAACCACCTGTGGTCATTGTTTTCAAGGTTTTCACCGGTGAGACAACACAGCCTTAAAATCTTCGTTCTCGAAGTACTGAAAGGCCGTATTTGCGAAATCGGGTTTTTATTTTATTTTTGAAAAAATGCGTGTTAATTTTATTTTGAGTCAAATAAGTCTTAAATTTTAAACACCCCAATAAACATGCAGAATGAGCACGAGTCAAAATTTTCCGGTAACACTTATGAACAAAATCCCTTTGGAGTTGCGTATGTGGTGGGAAGATCTGGGCAAGTCAGAGCAAGATAAGGTCAATCTACATTTGGGGGGTCTCACCGGGTTATTAAAGATCAGACTTAGAGGAGACATCATAAAGGCTTTGGTTACGTTCTGGGACCCGGCCCATAACGTATTTCACTTTTCGGATTTTGAACTCACCCCGACCTTATAAGAGATAGCAGTTTATATGAAAAGTACTGCAGGTTTGAGGAATAAGTATTTGATCGCTCCAAGGGCCGTTAACTCTCACAAATTCATGGATTTGCTAAAGATACACAAGGGAATCCCATATTCCGAGTTGGAAGGGGGTTTTTCCACTCTATGTTTTATATACCAGAAGTACAGGCATGTAGGATGGTTCAATGATCCGGAAAGAGGGGTTTGCAGTAAAGGGAACCGAACAAAATAGGACGAGCATAGGCGTTTCGCTTTCATGGTAGCATTCTTAGGCCTTGTGGTGTTTCCCCGAAAAGATGGGAATATCGATTTGCGGGTGGCTGGAGTCGTCAAGGTCCTAGTTACCAACACCAAGAGCACTCTCGCCCCTATGATAGTGTCTGAGATATACCGAGCTCTCACAGCTTGTAAAGTTGGGGCATACATCTTCGAGGGATGCAATTTGCTACTACAAATGTGGATGATCGGGCACTTATGCCACCACCCTCAGTATATGAGTTATGGATCCGCATAGAAAAGCTGCATTAAAGAATTCAACACAAGGGTTTCAGGGTTCAAGTTATCGGAGGGGTTTGGAAAATGGATAGCCTGCCTTCGCGTCATCACTACGGGACAAATAGAATGGACACTAGGTTGGCTTCCTGTTGAAGAAATTGTGTATATACCCGCCACAGGTCCTTACTTCCTCCTAATGGGTCTTCGAGGTATTCAGCCTTACCGAGTGATATGACAATTAGGAAGATGTCAGGTGATGCATCCAGATGAAGATCTCAGTATCCACGCGGTTGAGATTAGTTCCGACGGCCAATTTCACGAAGAAATAGTTTGTCCTACTTGGAACGAGTGCCAGTATTTGATGGAAAGAACCCGAGTACGAAACCTATCTAAAGGCGAGGTCTCACCCGCCTACCTTGCCTGGTATAGGAAGAAGAACGCTGCAAGGGCAAATTAGAATGACCGGCCAAAAAACCACACATTCAGGAATTCGTCGAGGCATCATAAGAACCGTGGGCTTGGTTGGCCAAAGAAAACGAGTACAGGGCCACATTAGGAAAGCTAGAAAAGCAAGTCAAAGACCTTCAATTCAAGAATGGCTTATAAGCAGCGGCGGATGAGGGTGAAAAGAAAAAGTTAGCCAAAGAAAATGAGGCCCTTCAAGCTCAAATTCAGAAACTAAAAGTAGCGGCAGAAAATTCCAGTACGAAGTAACAGAGATGAAAAACTCGTAGCTAACCTAAGGTAGAAAGTGAGTAACTATAGTTTCTATTTGAACAAAGTAGAAAGTGAACTATCCACGGCTCAAAAACAATTGGCTAAAAATGCAGATGAACGGGTATGCCTGGTTAAGCAGTTGATAGAAAGGTACGATGATGAGGTCGCGGTGTTGAAGAAAAGGGTTATCGCCACGAGAAACAAAATGATCAAGCAGGCAAAAGACTTCAAGGTTGAAAGGGAACACTGTTACACGACATTGGCGCAGTTAGAAATAGACTTGCAACAACTTCAGGAACAAAACTATACAGCCAAGCAAACTTTGGAGGCCAGGGCCCAGCGGATTGGGCATTTGTTACAAGAAAAGGGCGTCATAAGAGAGAAAATTAGAAACATCGCTGACTACATCGTTATGAAGTGCCACATTTGTGAGAATATGACTCGCACTACATTCTTTGCAGCGGTGATGACCTTTGTTAAACAAATAATGAACAGCTTGGACCGACTTCAAAGGGATCTTGCACATAGGCCCGTGGCGAGACCGAATGATGTCCCACGGACACTAGGAGCATTGATGTACTCATGATTTTCAGTTTGAGTCTGTATTTCCTTTTCTGTCAGAGTCTGTAAGGCATGTTGGGTTTATATTTTCTCTCTGTTTTTGAGTCTGTATTTCTTTAAAGTATGATAGCTTAATTTCAGAGTCTGTACTTTGTCTTTGCATCAGAGTCTGTTAGTCTTTTGAAATTTGTTAGTATTGAGTCTTTGTGATCAAAGCATCTTTTTTTATAAAAGCTGAAAATCCCAAAAATATTTTATTTACTTTCACACTTATCTGACAGAACTACGCACGGTTTGATTCATGCAAGGACATGATACGTAGGCAATCTCTATAGGATTCGACCACCACTAAAAAGAAAAAGGGGAAATAAATAAGGATAGAATCAAATAAGCTTAAAAGAAGGGGCACAATTATGAGAGGCCGAAATGACACACGCAACCAAAGCAAATGCATGATAGAAAATGGTTAATTACATAGGTGCATTGCATCCCAACGTGTAATTGCATATGTGTTAAACTCTAAGAACTAACAAGTTTGTTGTTTTTTTCAGAGAATTCAAGCAGTTAGTTTATTTAGAGGATACTAGCACATTATCATTACCAAACCAGATCAAAGGGACCAATACCAAAAATCATGTCTATCCCGGATGTCGACACTAATGTTGAGGTAGAGGAGTTGGACGTCAATAAAATGAAAGAGGAGATGCTCAAGCTTAAGCAACAGATGGTCGAAATGTACCAGGCCTGGTCCAAAGGGCAATCACCGTCGTCTTACCTAGCCAACCCGGCTTTTACCCCACCATTAGCTCAGTCTCAGGATCATCCCGCCACCGGTCCAGGTTTTCCCATTTATCAACACTACCATGGCACTACTTCTCATATGCCGCAAGCTCCACCACTAAAATCAATTCCATACCCTCCTCCGCCAGTCACCCCTGTCTTTGTGGCATCTCCACCAGCTGCACTCCATAGATCCTCGAGTGAACCTATGTTCCAAGCTCAGGACAACCAGTATTATCCCCCGGAGCCTACCTTCAAAGCTCCCGAAACCTACCCCTACGATCCACGTTCTGATCTCCCGAGAGAAGCTGAGAGACCAGCCAAAAATCCCGAACATGAGGAGATGTTCAGAAAAATGAAAAGCATAGAACAATCCTTCAGGGATATGAGAGGGCTAGGAGGTCAGGTAAGCGTGACTTACAAAGACCTGTGTTTATTCCCAAATGTACAACTACCGGCAGGGTTCAAAATGCCCAAATTCGACTTGTACAACGGACACGGTGATACGGTGGCTCATTTGAGAGGTTTTTGCAGTAAGATGAGGGGAGCCAGAGGAAAGGATGAATTGCTAATGGCTTACTTCAGTCAGAGTTTGAGCGGAGCAGCATTGGAGTGGTACACCCGCCAAGATCACGGAAGATGGTACACATGGGATGATCTGGCACAAGCATTCGCTTGTCACTTTCAGTATAATCTTGAGATCATTTCAGACCAACTATCTTTGACTAAATTAGAGAAGAAGCACAATGAAAGCTTTAGAGAATATGGTTTCCGGTGGAGGGAGCAAGCAACAAGGGTAGATCCCCCAATTAAAGAGAGCGAGATGGTTGATTACTTTTTGCAGGCTTTGGAGCCAAATTACTTTGGTCATTTGGTGTCCGCAATTGGCAAGTCTTTTAATGAGGTTGTAAAAATGGGAGGCATGGTCGAGTAGGGGCTTAAGTCCAACAAAATCTTGAGTTATTCAGCAATCAAGGCAACCATTCAGGCCATTCAAAGTGGCACTGGGGTGTACTTGGGAAGAAAAAGAAAGAAGATGTCACGATTGTTGAGTCCGGAGCCTGGTTCGGATCTAGAGGCCCATCACCCTACTATATCCAACCACGACCCTACCACAAAAATTACCCCCACACGCCATATAGCCCTCCACAATATTACTACCCACCGCCAGATCCCTATTTTTCCATCCATCATGCACAAACCTATACCCAAACTCCGGCACACGCATAATGGCATGCACCGGCTCCATAAAATCCATACCCAGCTCCACAAAATACATATCCACCCCCAAGAGCCTACAGAAATCCCCCTGGAACGGGTTTCCAACCAAACCAAGCCTTCAAGAAGGAGAGGTTACAGAAGCAAAAGACTTTCACTCCACTGGGGGAATCATATACCAGTCTTTTACACAGGTTGAGGCAGTTGGGCATGCTGAATCCAATTGAGCCTAAAATGCCAAATCCTCCTCCTAGAAATCTTGACCACTCGGTGAGTTGTGAGTAATGTTCAGGAGCCCCGGGGCATGATACAAAGAAGTGTTGGAAACTGAAAACAGTTGTGCAAGAGCTTATTGATACTTATCGGATCGAGGTTTAGACCCCAGAAGCACCAAATATCAATCAAAATCCACTGCCAGCTCACCATGAGACCCATATGATTGAGTTTATACACAAAGGAGGGGATCCCAAGAAGCCCTCGCAGATGGTAATGATGATCCGTTCCAGTGAAACCAGCTCAAAGGAAAAGGTAACTAGTGGGAAATTAATGGTCCAGTTGAAAGAGGTAGACAATAAGCCAGCTGTGGTAGCCGAGAAAGGGTCGTCAAGCATTGTTGCAGTGAAACCCGAGAAAGCTAAAGTGGTAGTACCAGGGGTTGCAAGTAAACCTGTTGTGGTCGTGAAGGGGGCTCGCACAGAGCCTGTTATTATAAAACTAGTAACTCAGCTTCTAGTGATCAACAGCAAAGCTGTTCCTTGGAATTATGAATGGGTGACCGTGATTTACAAAGGGAAAGAAATCAAAGAAGAAGTTTGTGAAGAACAAGGTTTGACTCGCTCAGGAAGGTGTTTTACTCCAGAGGAGTTAAGAAGTGTTAAAGATGATCCAACACCGGTGAAAAAAACTGTAACTAAAGAAGAGGCAGAGGAATTTTTGAGGAAAATGAAAGTGCATGACTATTCTGTTGTAGAGCAGTTGAGGAAAACGCCAGCTCAGATCTCATTGCTCTCATTGCTAATCCATTCAGATGAGCACCGCCGATCATTGATGAAAATCCTAAATGAGGCCCATGTTCCCGACAAGATCTCGGTGAACCATCTGGAAAAGATAGCCAGCAAGATTTTTGAAGTAAACAGAGTCACTTTTTCCGATAATGAATTACCCGTAGAAGGTACTGAGCATAACAAAGCCCTTTACCTTACAGTGAAATGCGAGGATTCCGTGGTTACCCGGGTATTGGTTGACAATGGTTCAAGTGCGAACATCTGTCCTCTCTCCACTCTAAGCAAGCTGAAAGTAGAAGAGAAGAGGATCCATAAGAACAGTATCTGTGTGCGGGAATTTGACGGCGGAGGCAAAGACTCAGTTGGGGACATAATGTTGGAACTGACCATAGGTCCAGTAGAATTCACAATGGAATTCCAAGTACTGGATATAGCTGTTTCCTACAATTTGCTATTAGGGCAACCATGGATTCACGCCGCTAAAGCAATACCATCAACACTCCATCAGATGGTCAAATTTGAATGGGATAGACAGGAAATAGTTGTGCACGGCGAAGATAATTTGTGCGCTCACAGCAACACCATTTTGCCATTTATTGAAGTGGAAGATGACAAGGGACCATGGGTCTACCAAGGTTTTGACGCAATGTCAGTCGAGAAAGTTCCAGAAGGGAAGTGTATCCCAAATCCGAAGATAACCGCCGCATCAGTCATGGTAGCGTATGAAATGCTGAAGAATGGTTTTGTACCAGGAAAGGGTTTGGGGTCAGATCTGCAAGGCATCATACAGCCCGTGTCTCTTCCTGAAAACTTGGGAACATTTGGTCTGGAATTCAAGCCCACAGCCACAGACATAAAAAGAGCCAGGAAATTGAAACAGAGGACATGGGTCCTTCCAAATCCGGTCCCACGTCTTTCCAGATCATTTGTCAAGTCCGGTACAAGGAGTCGCCTAGTGACAGCAATTCCCAGTTCTATGATTAATCCTAAAAAGGAGTTGATTGAAAGATTTGAGAAGTTGTTCGACAGTGTGAACATGGTGGAGATTGGAGAAGGTTCTAGCAACGCGGAAGTGCAATTTGTCGGACCAATGACAAAGCTTAATACTTGGAAGGATACTCCTCTCCCTACTCAGAAAGAGTCTTGGTAGTTTGCTATGATTTTCCTTTAAGTTTGTACGGATTATTCCAGGGTTGCAATCCAGATTTCATTTTTTCAGTCTGTTTAAGTGTGAAAACCTTGTTATCTTTTGTCATTCAATGAAATACAATTTCCCTCTCTTCATCTTTCCTGATGGTTTTCCTTTTTGTTTTTGTCTTCTTTTTTGCACAGTTCTTTTTACGCTGGTTCTAATGACATGGCATGCATAAGGAATCCTCAGCCCAGTCTTAAAAATTAATCTGATTTCGAAATATTAGTACAAGAAGTAGATTGTTATTACGAATTAGAATATGAGGATGAGGATGAAGCCTTCGAAGAGATTAGTAAGGAGTTAGTTCACTTCGTAGAAAAATCCAAACCCAACCTGAATGACACAGAAGACGTCAATTTAGGGGACACAGACAATGTCCGAGAGACTAAAATAAGTGTCCACCTCGAGCCAAAAATCTGGGAGGAGTTAATCCAAGCACTCATCGAATACAAAGATGTTTTTGCGTGGTCATATGACGACATGCTGGGTTTAAGCACTAATTTAGTTGTCCACAAATTGCCCACTGATCCAGCGTTCCCTCCCATCAAACAAAAGTTGAGGAAATTCAAAATTGATATGACTGTGAAGATCAAAGAAGAAGTTACCAAGCAATTGGATGCAAAGGTTATCCGGGTCACTCTATATCCTGTTTGGTTGGCTAAAGTTGTTCCTGTACCGAAGAAGAATGGCAAGATAAGAGTATGTGTCGATTACCGCAATCTCAACAAAGCAAGTCCGAGGATAACTTCCCACTACCCAATATCCACATTCTGATTGACAATTGTGCCAAGCGCGAGATTGGATCTTTTGTGGATTGCTATGCCAGGTATCATCAGATTCTAATGGACGAAGAAGATGTAGAAAATACACCCTTCATCACGCCATGGGGAACTTATTGCTACCGGGTAATGCCATTTAGGTTGAAGAATGCTGGGGCAAATTATATGAGAGCAATGACTACTATGTTTCATGATATTATACACAAGGAGATTGAGGTATACGTAGATGATGTGATCATAAAATCAAAGCATCAGGCCGACCACATCGGGGATTTGAAGAAATTCTTCTAGAGGCTTCGCAGGTATAACCTCAAGCTTAACCTTGCCAAGTGTGCATTTGGTGTTCCATCGGGAAAACTGTTGGGATTCATAGTCAGCCGGCGTGGCATCGAGTTGGACCCATCAAAGATCAAAGCCATATAAGAATTGCCACCTCCGAGGAACAAGACTGAAGTGATGAGTCTGTTAGGAAGGTTGAACTATATCAGCAGATTTATTGCTCAGCTCACGACAACCTGTGAGCCTATTTTCAAGTTGCTGAAGAAGGACGTTGCGATCAAGTGGACTGATGAGTGTCAAGAACCATTCAATGAGATAAAGGAATACTTGTCTAACCCGTCTGTGCTGGTACCACCAGAATCAGGGAGACCTTTGATTCTTTACTTGACTGTCCTAGAAAATTCATTTTGGCTATGTATTGGGGCAGCATGATGTCACCGGCAGGAAAGAACAGGCCATCTACTATCTTAGCAAGAAGTTTACGACTTGCGAGGTTAAGTACACTCACCTGGAAAGGACATGTTGCGCCCTAACTTGGGTGGCACAGAAATTGAAACATTATTTGTCATCCTACACTACTTACCTCATTTCATGCTTGGATCCATTGAAGTATATCTTTCAAAAGCCAATGCCGACAGGAAGACTTGCGAAGTGGCAGATTTTGCTCACAGAGTTTGACATAATCTATGTGAGTCGGACTGCGATGAAAGCCCAAGCATTGGCCGATCATTTGGCCGAGAATCCGATTGATGATGAGTACGAGCTATTGAAAACTTACTTTCCCGATGAAGAGGTGATGAATATCGATGAACTGGAGCAAATTGAAAAACCAGGCTGGAAACTTTTCTTTGATGGGGCAGCTAACATAAAAGGAGTCGAAATAGGAGCTGTGCTTATTTCTGAAACAGGGCATCACTATCCTGTCACGGCTCAACTTCGTTTTTATTGTACCAACAATATGGTTGAGTATGAGGCATGCATTTTGGGTTTGAGGCTAGCTGCAGACATGGATGTCTAGGAAGTTTTGGTCTTGGGAGACTCGGATCTTCTGGTACATCAAATTCAAGGAGAATGGGAAACACGATATTTGAAGCTCATACCATACCGACAATGTTTGCATGAACTTTGTCAACGGTTTCGATCAGTGGAGTTTAGGCATATTCCTAGGGTCCATAATAAGGTCGCCGATGCTTTAGCTACCCTAGCGTCAATGTTGCACCATCCGGACAAAGCCTATGTCGATCCTTTGCACATTCAAGTACGAGATCAGCATGCTTACTGCAACATGATTTAAGAAGAACTTGATGGCGAACCGTGGTTTCATGATATCAAAGAGTACATAAGAATGGGGATATATCCAGTACACGCCACGGGGGATCAGAAAAGAACAATTTGACGGTTGGCAAGTGGATTCTTCTTGAGTGGGGGAGTTTTGTATAAAAGAACACCAGACCTTGGATTGTTAAGATGCATAGATGCTAGACAAGCTATGGCTGTCATGTCTGAAGTACATTCAGGAGTCTGCGGACCACATATGAGCGGATATGTACTGGCAAAGAAAATTCTCCGAGCAAGTTATTATTGGCTCACCATGGAATGAGATTGTATCAGTTTTGTGCGCAAATTTCATCAGTGCCAGATACACGGAGATTTTATTCATTCTCCACCATCGGATTTGCACACGATGTTGGCACCATGGCCCTTCGTTGCTTGGGGCATGGATATCATTGGACCAATTGAGCCAGCAACGTCCAATGGGCATAGATTCATTCTGGTAGCCATTGATTATTTCACCAAGTGGGTTGAAGCCAAAACTTTCAAATCGGTGACCAAGAAAGCAGTGGTCAATTTTGTTCACTCAAATATCATCTGCCGATTCGGAATCCCAAATATGATCATCACGGATAATGGTGCTAATCTTAACAGTAATTTGATGGAAGAGGTATGCCAATAGTTTAAGATTACACATCGTAATTCTACTCCATATCGTCCCAAGGCGAATAGAGCAGTTGAGGCAACCAACAAAAATATAAAGAAGATACTTCGGAAGATGGTAGAAAGTTCCAGGCAATGGCATGAAAATATACCGTTTGCGTTGCTGGGTTATCGCACTACTGTCCTTACTTCAGTAGGTGAAACTCCTTATATGTTGGTATATGGAACTGAAGCAGTGATACCTGCAGAAGTTGAAATCCTGTCCCTTCGGATTGTCGCTGAGGCTGAAATTGATGATAATGAGTGGGTCAAAACCCGTCTAGAGTAGTTGAACTTGATTGATGAAGAAAGATTGGCGGCAGTGTGTCATGGCCAGTTATATCAAAAGAGAATGGCAAGAGCATACAATAAAAAGGTACGTCCCCGGAAGTTTGAAGTGGGCCAGGGTGCTGAAACGTATTCTTCCACACCAGGTTGAAGCGAAAGGCAAGTTCGCCCCAAATTGGCAAGGGCCATTCATTGTGACAAGAGTGTTGTCCAATAGTGCATTATGTTTAACAGATATCGAAGGAAAATACATAGACATGGCTATTAATTCTGATGCAGTAACGAGATATTACGTATGATTTCTTTGGTATAATTCTTGATTGTTTGTATTTGGCATTATTTCGAAGATTGAAATGACGAAGACAATTTGTTCTGCTATCTAAACATTGTACCCTTTGTTTCCCCTTTTGAGCCTTATTTATTTCTTTCATACCCCTCTTTGGAATCAATAACGAAAAAGAGAGAAAAAGAAAGAAAAGAAAAGAGAAAAGAAAAGAAGTGATAACAACAAGGAAATTCTTGTGTGAACTACGTTTGACCTGATTCTTGTTAAGGATACGTAGGCAGCTTCACGGCTCGGTCAAAGTGAAATAAAATATCCAAAGATCCCCAAGCAAGGAACTGGGGACGAGGTTATATTTGTAATAAGAAATGTGATTCCAAAAGTTGTAATTTTAAACCCAGGTCAAAATTATTTTGAGCCTTTGATACCCTTTCTTTCTAACCCCATCCAAAAGCCCACATTACGGTCCAAAGAAAGACCTTCCGATCAGTTTTCGAGAGATGCCAAATCGAGCAAATAGAGGTGATTCATATCAGAGTAATACTCTGGTCCAAGCAGGGAAAGTAATGAACATGAGAGAGTCTTATTGGTGAAAACCCTCATGGGCACCATGAGGCGACGAAAGCTGAGAGAAAATAAAAATGAGAGAGTCTTATTGGTAAAAACCTTCACGGGCACCATCAGGCGACAAGTAATTGAGGAATCAATAAATGAGAGATGTTTGTCGGTGAAAACCCTTTAGGGCACCGCAAGTCGAACAAGGTCCGTAAAGTTAGCGGAAAGTAAATTTGGGTTATGGAAGATCTTGGAGCACAAAGCAAAACAATTGGAAAAAGGGTTGATTAAATAGACTGGGCTGATTAATCCAAATTCATACCATGAGGTTTTTTTTTCCTATCTCCAACAATTATCCAACTTTGGATTTTCTTCTTTATTCTTAATTCCCAAAATCATTGCATTTCATTACTGTTAATTTTTCCAAGTTTAGCCTTGTTTCAACAAATAAGAAGGAATTTCAAAGTTTATTACCAGTTTCGAAATTGCACAAAGCAAAAATGCGGCCAGGGCATGCCAGAGATAATATGATGAAAAGTGGGACATGGGGTGTAAGCAAAAGTTAAAACGGTGGAATGGTTCAGTAATGTCGTGGGAGATATACGAGTTCAGACGGAAAGGTCAGAAGTGGAAAACAACAGTTGGGGATCCTGCAGTCACGGATCGGTCAGAAGGTCAAAACAGTCTTTTCGACTAGTTCAAGGCAGTTGGACGAAGCAAATAATGGCAAAAAGAACCACCTCCACCAAGAATGCCACAACTAACCACCACGTTTTAAACTGACAAAATTTTCTTTGATTTGAAACAGGGGCAAAGATGGCATCTCGTTTCAGGAAATCATCCGTAAGGAGAGCAAGTACCAGGCAGGTTTGATCGCAGAATTCTCAGGACCCTCCTGGAAAATGAGACTTTGTTTAAAATTCAAAATAATCATGAGTAGCGCAATTTGGCATAAATGCACCATAGAGGATCATAAGTGAAACTCCGAAGTTTGTATGTTTACACTTTGGACATTACCCCATGAGAACAAAGATTCTGACTTCTCTTCTTTCCCCGACTGGTAGTCATGATTTTCTGCTTCCTCAACCTTTCCCCCAAGAATAAACACCATTTTTCCACCTTTTCCCCAATTTAGTCGGAAATTCTCAGGACCCTCATGGAAAATGGGACCTAGTTTAAAGATCGAAACAATCGGGAAAAGCAAGATCTAGCATAAGTGTACCCCAGAGGAATATAAGTTGATTTCAAAGTTTATATGTTTTAGATAGGATTCAATTAGGAATTTTCAGGACCCTCCTGAATAATGGGACTTAGCTTTGAGTCTTTCCATCTGATAACAAGATTTAGCGGAAGTCATACCTTTAAAAGATATAGTTTAAATTTAAAATTTGTTGTTTAGTTAAAGAGTTGTCAGGATCCCCCTGGATAATGGGACCTAGCTTTCAAATTCTTAGTAGTATTTGGTAATATAATTCAGTTTGACACTCAAAGATGCGCCCAGTTACCAAAGTAGGGTACAAAATTTTGTTTTTGTTCTGTCTATTTTGTTGAAGTCAGGTGCCCATCTGAAGAATAGGGAGAACAACACGAATATTAAAGATAAGAGCGTGACCAAGTACTAGCAATCAGGCGTCCACCTGGAGAACAAGGAACAACAGTTGAAGTACTGGCAATCAAGCGTCCACCTGGAGAACAGGGAACAACAATTCGTGTTTCAGCAATCAGGAGCCCACCTGGAGAACAAGGGAAAACAAATCAGGTTTCAAGGAAGATTGGCACAAGTATTGGTAATCAGGCACCCACCTGGAGGAACGAAGGAGAACAAGTCAAAGAAAAGCAGTTTCAAGAAGAAGATGGACCAAGTTTCAGAAATCAGGCATCCACCTGGAGAACAAGGAAAGACGGTTGAAATTTCAGCAGTTAGGAGCCCACCTGGAGAACAAGGGAATACATTCGAGTTTTAGCAGTCAGGAGCCCACCTGGAGAGCAACGGAATACAATTCAAATTTCAGGAAGTTAGGAGTCCACCTAGAGAACGAAGGGAAGAAGCAGTTCAAGTTTCAGTAATCAGGAGCCCACCTGGAGAACAGATAAAAGGCAACAATAATCAAAGGACGACATTTAAAAGGTTTAGCAATCAGGTACCCGCCTGGAGAAGAAGGGAAAACATTTCAAAAAAATACCGTTCAAGTCAGCCACAAAGGAACTCCTAAGGAAAATACAAGTCAACAAGGCAACAACAGTCACAAGGCCAAGTTTGAAAATAACTCTTTGTAAAGCATAGATTATAGCTTAGTCTAGCTTCTTCATTTTTGTCATGATGTAATAAGGAGGTCAGTGAGCAGTATCAGCAGCAGCAGTAACAGTGAAACCACAGCTTCATGGTAGTCCCAGCTACAGAAACTTCCTGAACTACATTGACTTGATTTCTTTATAGCTAAGGATATGTAGGAAACCTTTGAAGCAGAGGTTTGGTCAAATCTTTCAAAAATGCTTCCCACGGAGCATTCGAACAAGCAAAAATCGCTCATATCTGCTCACTTTATCTTTTCACGAAAACTCTTCATGTTTCCAGGCAAAGAGGGGCAGCTGTGAGCACGTGATTTTTGCCTCACATGAATTACTCCAAAATAATTCTCAAAATTAGGCCTTTTCTTTAATTATGTGTTATTCTAGGAATTACTGTGCAATTTTCTTGATTGTTTGCATATTTAATTTTAATAATGCATTAAAAAATACCAAAAATATAGCATCTGCACTTAGGATTTGATTTTACATTTTTGTTTAATTTAGTAAAATTTTATTTTTACAAAAATGAAAAATTCACAAAAAATAGCGTACTTTACATTTTTAAGTATTTAATGTCAATTGTGTGACTCTCTTTTAATTTAATTATTTGAGTTAGTTAGTTTTTAGGATAATTTGTTCAAGGTTTCTTTTTATTCGAAGGGAAATTGAAAAGAAAAATAAAAATAAGAAAGGAAAACAAGAAATTAGGAATGTGAGGCCATTTTAATTAAATCCATAAGCCCAATTCCATTTGCCCGGTTAAATCCAATTAACCCAGCCCAACACAAACCCCATACCCGGTCCAAACGTCCACTCTCTAAGACCATCGAAACGACGTAGTATAGGGACAGAACTACGTCGTTTAGATCTCAACGGATCTCAACCGTCCGTTCATCTATATTGAACGATCCAAAGCTTTCCTCACAACCCGACCCATTCCCACACCCGGACCGCCCCAGTTGAAACCAAAACGACCCCATTTCCATTAATGATCTAATTAGAGCCGTTGGATTCCAATCATCCAACGGCCCTAATTAAATCAAACATTTTCAATATATCAACCCCCCAAACCCCGGCCATTCCCATCTCATTCCCCCCATCTCTTCAGAGACCTAACAGAACGCCACCATGAACTGCCGCCTCCCGCCCACCGGAAATCGCCTCACGGCGGTTCCGGTGGCCCAAACAGCCCTAAATTAACACTGTTGATTCTCTTTTGCCTCATCATCTCAAATCCCTAAACTGTTCCTTTCGAATCACGACCAAAATCGTCGAATCTTCGATCGAAATTTGACCCCCGAACCCTAGTTAACCCAATCTCCTCCATCTTTACACCATAGAATCTCCTCACTCCCCTCTTTCCGAATCCATGAACCTTATCCCTCGAATATCCCGGGAATCCCTCGAATCTGGATTTAAAGAAACGAACCCTAAATCCCAAAATCCAAATTATTATGTGTTTAAAGGTTTGAGGTCAAAATCGACCTTAGTTGTGTGTTCTCGGTCGAGAACACTCGATTAAGGTCTATTTCGGCCAAAAATTCGAAGATCATTGAAGGTCTAGTTTGAGACGGTGTTCAATCAATCTTGGTAGGTATTCCTGGTTTTAATTTTTTTTTCTATTTTTTCTTTTATTATTATCTTCTTCTACTCCTTTCTGTTGTTAGAATGTTATTTGGTCAGTTGTTCTATGATTTTGTTTTTAGTTTAATTCTTTTCGAATTAATAGGTTGTTTGTTGATTTCATTTGGTTTTTGTTTTGTTGCTCAGTAGTTTAAACTCGTATAACAGTAGTTCTTGAATTGATTCCTGATAATTTTCGTTGAAAGGCTGAAATTGTTTTGTTTTTCTGTATTAAGAGCTTAAGCAGTCTGCTGGTAGATTTTGTTTGTAATAAATGATGTGAATTGGGTTCAACTTGGTCCATGAATTTCAAGTTTTTTTTTTAAAAAAAAAGGAACTTTAAGATAATAGTGGGAATTATTTAATTGTCACTTAACTGGAGAAGCTTCTAAATGGGTGGTAGGGTAGAAATTGCATTACTGAATTAATTAAGAAAACACTAAGCTAGTGGATAGTTAAGAAATGAAAAGTAGAATTGAAAGTGGGGAATGCACTGAGTTGAATGCCTATATATAGATACTAAGTTCATACAGAAAAGGGACTGGACTCTGAAGATACTGAAAAACACAGTGAGAGAATACGGAGAGGAATAAACAGAGAGATTGAAGAGAAACAATCTAAAATTAAAAGGGCTATACTGTTTTACTCTTTCATCGATCACTTTGCATTTTTGATATTTCTAATCTCTGAAAGAACATTTAACTCGTCGGGGAGTAAAAATAGATAAAGATGAGTTTTTGAAAGTTTGGTTTTGACGTATGAAAGTTAACTGTTCGATCAAACTTTTTCTGGGCCTGCTGCACATAACTTTCTGCTCAACTTGGCTCTACTGGTCGTTGAGTTTCTGCTGCTATACTGCTCGGCTACTGATTTTCATTTGTTTTCCCACGTTTCATATTTCAGGTACATGTCCCTGGACTTATCTCGCTCAAGTTTTGATATTGCAATGAAATGAAATCCGGAGTTCCAAATATGTTTTCTGCACATTCAAATCGACTAGTTTAGTTTCAGTTTTGTTTTTTTAGTTAATTGACATGTCATATGCTCAACGGGAGCTATTAGTCAACTTGCCTCTGTTGAAGTTAGTATAGCTCAATAGTAATTTTGCTTGCTTCTGAAGTTCATTGGTTATAGCTGGTTTTGAACTGCTGAGATGGGGAACTTGGTAGAATATTGACCATTAGCTAAGTTTTGTGTTTAAACCATGTTATCTAAGTGTATGGTAGTATGGAACTATCAAGGAACTAAAATAATATATTTCGTCAAACATCGGAGCTTTGTTTTAATTCTGTGTGAGATAAGTGCTCTTGTTCGTATGTAATCTTGTATGATAACAGCTAGTGGGATAGCCATGAGTTAGAGGAGAATTGATATAGTCCATTATGTTCAAAGTATTGGAGTATTCTGAGAGGTTCAGTTGTGTGTTCGTGGTACATGTAGTGTGAATTTGCCTGTCAAATCAATTTGTAAACTAGTTTTCTCTCTTGATAATAAATTGCCTATCTTAGTTTAGGAGTGCAATTAACCCGTTTCTTATAACAAAGTGATGTTGACATTATTACAACTATATATTTGTTAATTGTAAATAGTTTTCACAAGTTTGGACAATAATTGGCTTGATTTTGTTCGTCTAAACCCAATCGTCACAAGCGAATTAACAGAATGGTTAGGATTTGGACTAGAAATGAACGTGTAGAAGTTATCTGGAAGGCGGTTTTGGTTCATGTGATGAGTTTGTCTAGATTGAAGTGATGATTGCTTAATTGTGTAAACATTTCGGTGCATTATATATGATAAAAATTGTGATGTTAATAAATAGGCAAATGCCAAATGTGTACTTAGTACGAACAGATTTTATGAGTACTGACTTCGGCATTTTAAAAGAGGATATACAAAGTTGAGTTTGCATTGGGTGGAGTGATGGTTATTTCATAAAACAAATGGTATTCCTATTTCCCTAATTTTGCACGTAAACCGTTTTGCAAGTTTAAACACATACAATTGGTCTCAAGCATAGGAAGAGAACAAACAACTTATGAATATGTTGATCAAGCTTTAGGCACATAATTAAATCAAGGGCATTATTTTCGTGGTGCGGTTATGATAGTTATTTTCAAATTAGTTTTTTTTATTACGTATCTCCCTAGTTCTTTTAGTTGAATAGTTTTGAGGCGTGTTATTCACACATTTGGATTATATATAACCTATGGCCACCACTGGATGAATCTTAATTCTTTGGAAATCGAGGCGCGTCATTTAGCGAATTCCCATGGCCCTCGCAAACTTGAAAGTGTGTGGTTGTTTTAGACACTGTTTAAATTAATTTCCTTAAACTCGGGTGTGCATTTCATGTGACCCAAATCCAAATCTCAACAATGTTAGAATATGTCAAAGACTGCGGGTGCATTTATGTGACGTGGTTCAAGACGTGTTCTAGCAGCGTTGCAATACTCCTAAAAATGACTAAAAGCGGTTAAAAAGTTAAAATTTGCACATAGGATCATGATTGTTTAAAATCAGATAGTTGAGCCAAAAAATAATAGTTGAGCGACCGTGCTAAAACCACGGAACTCGGGAATGCCTAACACCTTCTCCCGAGTTAACAGAATTCGTTACTCGGATTTCTGGTTCGCGGACTGTTAAATAGAGTCAATATTTTCCTCGATTCGGGATTCAACCGGTGACTTGGGACACCATAAATCTCTCAAGTGGTGACTCTGAATCTTTATAATAAATTCCGTTTCGATTGTCCTTTAATTGAAAAAACTTTCTTATACACCCTTACGGGGGTGTAGGTAAAAAAGGAGGTGAGACATTAGTAACCGTAGATTAGTCAAGTTAGTAATTTTTTCATACTTTTTATAAATAGGTTAAGAAATTATTGAGAAGAAATAAAAAAAATAGGGGAGGTAAGTGTGATATTATAAATCACAAGTGAGCTCAGTATTATAATGCAAAAACCTGGAGGGAAGTATGTGAAACTAACCCTTTTTATTAAACATATTAAAATAGTCATGTCACTTTTTCGGCTGAAGTGACATCTATTTCTGTAAGATGATTTTTATATACAAAGAAAAAAAAGTAACTTTTATATTACAAAGCTAAACTTGAATAGTCACTGGTGAAATTTACCCTGAAACACTGGATCTCATATTACCATAACACTAGAGGCTTTTCCATAAAGCAGATAAAACAACGATTTTATGCTACATATTTGTGGGGGTCGATTTTTTGGTACACTTAATAAACTATGTATAAGTTAAAAAAAGAGTTATGTAAAGCAAACAAGTTTAATTTCTTTCTTTAACAAATATAAAGAAAAAGAATTTGCAACTGCTATGATTTCTACCAACGAAATTGCACTTGAAATGAATATCGAACTCGAATTTTGTAAGAAATGTGTAATATATAAGAAGTAACAATTTGATGAGAATATTGATAATAAAATCTCAAAATCTTTCGAAGAGTCCTTTAAAGTTGATTACTTTTATATATAATAGACAAGGCTATTTTTTCACTTCAAAATAAATTTGAGCAATTCGAAGCATAGAAAGTATTTTTGTTTTCTATTTGGCAGTAAAAACTAAGATCACTAGATATTGAAAATTTAACAAAACTATTACCTTAATCTTGAATGTTCCTTAAAGTATAATAATTAATTCGATGTTCATAGTTTAGATTTATTTTCTAAATTAAAAATATTAAAGAAAATAGTATAATTACAAGATAACAATTTAATTGATACACTTAATCAAATAAAAAGATTTAATTCTTTTCCAAATACCTAAATTACTTATGAAATAATGTTAATAACTCATGTTACCATTGCTTCAACGGAAACAAATTTTTAAAATTAAAATTAATGAAATCTTACCTAAAAACAATAATGTCACAAAAAATGTTAAATGGATTAGCCATATTGTCAATTGAGAAATACTTACTAGGAGCTATTGATTATAAGAAAATTATTAATAACTTTGTGTCACACCTCCTTTTTCACCTACACCCCGCAGAGGGGCGAAAAGAGAGTTTTTCCAATCAAATGACAATCGAAACGGGATTTGTTATTTAATTCAGAGTCGCCACTTAGGAGATTTATGGTGTCCCAAGTCACCGGTTGAATCCCGAATCGAGGAAAAGATTGACTCTGTTTAACAGTCCGCGAACCAGAAATCCGAGTAAGGAATTTTGTTAACCCGGGAGAGGGTGCTAGGCATTCCCGAGTTCCGTGGTTCTAGACTGTCATATTCGGCTTATTTATCTGATTTTAATACATGTTGAACCTATGTGCAAATTTTAACTTTTTACCGCTTTTACTTTTATTTTATTTTTTAGAATTGCAACGTCATGAAACACATCTCGAACCACATCACATCAATGCACCCGTGGTTATTGAAATGTTCCGACTCCGTTGAGATTTGGATTTGGGTCACATAAATGTGCACCCGAGTTTAAGAAAGTACTTTATTTAAAGTGCGCCGGAAGTGACTTGCGCGTTATTATCTTTTGAGGAAGGCCGTGAAATTCGCTAGACGGCCAATCCCTAAATCTAAGTATTTTAAAACAAATATTTATTGAGGGCCCCGCAATTTTTTTTTTTATTTCGGCAAGGCTCATCTCATTTTTTATTCAAGGATATCCTAAAGCGACTATGATTTTCTATTTATTTGTCTCTAAGAATAAAGAAAATCATAATCAATTAGCATTAAAAGTTCGGGCTTCAAGTTTAAGTCCGGGTCCAAACAAAAGGAAACACCTTCTAGTTTGAAACCGCTACCTAACTTAAGATCCGCCGCCTGCCGTTGTAAATATTGACAATCCAACTACCATCTCGATTCAATTCAACTTTAGCTTTATTATATGAATTGGACTATTGGAATTAACTACGTGGAATACAAAGCCATTTTTTTGAGCTCTTTTTACGATTTGCTGAAAAATGCATCAATGCTTAAAAACTGTCATCAAGCTAACATTAATCACTAACATTTGAGAACTAACATTATTTACGTTGCTATTTAAATGATGTTATTTACTCAAGTGAACTCGCAATTTCAGAATTAGACCTATTAAACCAGCATGCTGATTTCCATAAACTATTTGAACCTGTTTTGCGACATAAACTATTTGAAAGTATTTTGCGACTACTGAAAAAAAAAGAATTAAATACAATATATTTCATAACTAGTAATCACCAACTAAGATTAATTACAATTGATATTCCATGTTTGTAGAAATAGATTCAATCAGTCCATTTTATGCATTCCAAAGTCATTCCAATACATACTATGAACTATCAAGTGAACTACTACTTATACATCAAATTAAACACAAAGAAACAGGGGAAGTTCATAAATCCATTCCAACAACTCTTTACTTCCTTTCCTTTAAATTTAGAGCTTTAGAACGTGTACCTGGATAACGGAAATACAAGAAGATGAAGGAGCAGTCAGCAGCAGGTAGTCAACTGGTATTCAACAATCAACAAGCAGCAGTAACGGGCAGAAATCAACAACAGCCCAGAGCTTAACTCGACCAAACCAGGAATAGTATGAACCCAGTAGAAACAAAAAAAAAAGAACACCCAAACACAACCTTGACCAAATCAACTGGTATTGAATTTTGATTCAAACAAACAGATCCAAACCTATAAACGACTCCAAGTATAGAGCAGAAGTAAAAGGAAGAAAGGTTCTAGCTATTTCAGATCCTAAGCGAGGCAATGAAACAGTAGCTATTCTTTTTCAACTCCCAAAACTCTCCAAAATGAATTTTGTCTCTGTATATCCAGTGTATATCGAGTGTATACTGCTCTCTCCGCCCCCTTCTTTTTTTCTTCTCCTCTATTTGTTTTCCTCTTTTTTGAATCCCCTTCTTCCTAAATTTTCTCTCCTATTTATAGCAAAATTTTCGAAATTTTTCAGATTTATTTTTTTATTATTAGTTTATTTTTTAATTAAAAGAAATCCAACTTACAAATTGCTTTTATTTTTTTAGAAAATAAAATCCCACCTTTATTTAATTTTATTTTTAAAATTCCAACTTTAATTACTTTTATCTTATTTAAAATCCCACTTTTTATTTTTTAAAAAAAGAATCTCACTTTATTTAACTTTTCTTTAAAAAAACAAACCACTTTCTTTTCCTTTTTCTTTTAAAAATGCTACTTTCATTTACTTTAATTTTTTTAAAAATTTTCAGATACCTTTATATTTATTTTTTAATTCCAACCTTCTTTTACTTTTAAATTTTTTAAAATTTCCACAAATCTTTTTTTTTAATTTTCTATATTCTTTTACTTTTTTTTAAAAGAAAATTCCACCTATTTTTACTTTTATATTTTTTTTATTCAATACTTCCCTTTTTCTTGTTTTTTAAATCATTCCCGAATTATTTTTTTTAAAAAAATTAATATTTTCGGATTTTTTATTTTTTATATAAAAAATAAAAAATAATAAAAAAATATTAATAGTGATAATTCACCTTTTAATTTTTTTTTTTTGTATTTTTATCCTATAATAAAAAGTGTAATAAAGCTAAAATAATAGTAGGTTAAAACCCCCTAAAATATTTACATAAAAGAAGTGATAAAAAATTAAATGTTGTCAAAAATTAGGTGTTCACACTTTGTATCTAGGAAAAGCTAAAAAACAATAGACTTCAAATAAATAATAAAAAAATTTAAATAGTTAAGCCCCTCATAAAGTTTGGCTTTAGGAAACTAAATTCGTCGGGCCGCCCTTGAACCGTACAACAAATAAATTTTAATCTCAGCTAGTGAAAATTGAATGCACGGTCATCATTTTTGGAGTTCATTACTCAGATGGTAACTTAATTATTCAAAATTATCTACTAAAGTCATCTTTCTTTCGTTTGTAATAACAAAGTCACTTAACTATGCGAATAGCACTCAGAAGGTCACTCAACTAGATTTTTCAAATTTTTGATCGCCAAATACCTATTTTACCCTCTAAAATATTAACTTTTATCTTCTTTTTATTTTTTTTAGCTTTTTAATATAATAATTTTTTTCTCTTTTTAATTTATGTTATGGACTTACTTTAGAATAAATAAATTTTATTTATAATTAAAATAATTAAATAGTATTTAAGCATATATAGTGTTCGAATAATAAAATATTGAGCATAGTAGAAAGTTAATTAGAACAATTTGTTTGTAATAATAATTTTGATATTAACAAAAAAACTCAAAAATTTATTTACATAATGGAGAATCAAAGAAAATGATGTTTTAATATATATATTCCATGTACGTACTATAAAAAATAATTATTCAAAATAAAAGTATTTTTTTAATATACATTACATATTCTTGAATATTATGCTTAATCATATTATTGTTTCGACATTATAATGCTAGAAAAATATTTTTTTATTTTTTATTTTTAAATAAAATATTTTTGTTCTATAGGTAAGTCTATAATGTTGATTAAAACTAGAGCAGATCATAATATTAAAAAAGAAAAAAAAACAGAAGATAAAAGTTGATAATTTAGAGGGTAAAATAGGTATTTAGCGATTAAAAGTATGATAAATCTGGTTGAGTGACCTTCTAAGTGTTATAGGCATAGTTAAGTGACTTTGCTGTTACAAACGAAAGAAAGATAACTTTGATAGATAATTCGGAAAGTTGAGTAATCATCTGGGTAATGGACTCAATATTTTGCTTCCATTTGGTAGCTACATTCTTAAATATACACAAAAAAGGACTTCTTGAAATAAGAGATCCTTGAGGAAATCAATTGGTATCTGTCTCCCCACTTAGTTTACTCATAAGGCATAAGTTATCCTTCAATTTATGTTTTTGAAGTTATTACATCCAGAAACCATAAATTAATAAACATGATTCAAGAAGTTAATTCGTACTGCATAAAATAGAAAAGAAAAAAGAAGAAAAAAGTGACTTGTATGTAGGAATAAAAGGTCAAAATAAACAATTTGTTATAAAATATAACCCAAAATAATAATATAGAACAAGCAAAACAAACTAAAAGATATAGATAGAAAGAGAGGAAGAGAGATTCTTATTTCTTCTTCAATTGTGTGTATTTTCCTATCTATTACAAGGCCTTTATATAGGCATAAAAAGTGAAGAAAATATGTCATTGAATATGTTATTAAGCATTTGAGATGAAGATCATGGAAGAAGAGTAGACATCCACCATAATGTGATATTTATCATAACACTCCCTCTTGGATGTCCAAAGATAATGTGCCTCGTTAAAACCTTATTAGGAAAAAAAACTCTATGAAAAAAAATCCTAGTGAAGGAAAAAGAGTACACATGTTTAGAAATACGCCTTTTGGTTGCCTCGTTAAAAAACTTGCAAGGAAAACCCAGTGGGACAAAACCTTGTAAGGGAAAAAGGGTACAACGCGTATTAACTCCCCCTGATGAGAGCATCAACTAACATCCTTGAGTTTTCGCATCCCAATTTTGTACACCAGTTTCTTGAAGGTTGATGTTGGTAGAGATTTGGTGAATAAATCAGCCATATTATCACTTGAATGAACTTTGGTGAAATATGCTTTGTCCTATCTCCTTTTATGAATCCTCCCTTCAATTGGGCTATGCATGCTGCATTGTCTTCATACAAAATTGTGGGTAGTTTTTCACACTTCAAACCACATTTGTCTCGGATAAGATGTATTATAGACCTCAACCAAATACATTCTCGACTTGCTTCATGAATAGCAATTATCTCAGCATGATTAGAAGAAGTAGCCACGATTGATTGCTTAGTCGATCGCCAAGATATGGTAGTGCCGCCACATGTAAACACATAATCTGTTTGAGATCGAGCCTTATGCGGGTCAGATAAATACCCAGCATCGGCATAACCAACAAGATCGGTATAGCAATCATTGCCATAAAATAAGCCCATATCGGTTGTGAGCACGTGATTTTTGTTTACACGACAATTACTCCAAGAGAAATCAAAATAACAATAAATTGTCTTCGTGTATAATTTTTGTAAATTTGCCGGTCATTTTGTAGTTTTTATCTATGATTGTTTAGTTCTATCAATTGAAAATACAAAAAAATATATATGTCGCACATAAAGATGAGATTTTGTTCTACTATTAGGAATTGATCAAAACCATAATTTGGTTTTAAAAGGAAAATCACAAAATATGCATCTTTTATTCTATTTTTCGTCATTAAGTGATTTTATCTTAATTGGATGTTTAATGTGAGTGATAATTGTTGTTTGAGTATTAATTAATATTTGTGTGATTTTATTTTTGATTTTGCAATTAATAGGAATTTTATTTTTAATCAAAATTAAAAGAAGGAAAAAGAAAATAAGTCAAAACGGAATTGGGCCAGTGAATTGGACCAAAAAATAGGCCCAAACTCACTAACCCAGTCCGGCCACAGACACAAAGGAAACGACGCTGTTTTTGGCACCCCCCATCTGAACCGTTGGTCAAACAGATCCAACGGTCCAGTTCGGGCCTGTCATTAATCCAAACGGTGTCGTCTCTTTAAGTCAAGAGATCACGGCCGTTGATCACCAATGATCCAATGGCCAGAGATCCAATCCCCCGTCCCGTATATAAACCCTCCCCCTTCACCTCGCGCCCTAAGCCAAACCCCCCCAGCCCTTAGGTCGTCTTCACCAGACCCAAACCCCACGAAACCCTAGCGCCGCCCCCTTTCCCCTCACCGTAAACCCGGCAGCAAGGACGCCGGTGACCACCATCTTAACACCCTAGGACCACCTCGACCCCCTGAACACAGATCCACCAGCCGTGGGTCTCGAATCTTCCCCCACCATCTCGAATCTTCATTTAAAGATTTGAGCCGAACCTCGATCTACACCGACCTTCCTCAAATTCATACCAGGTATCCCCTTGACCTTTCTCGTGACCAAACCAAGCTTGGTTTGGTCCGAATCTACCCACAAATCCCAAAACCCCAAATCTGAAGGTTCAAACCCTAGAATACAAGAATTTTTAGGGTCTGTTTAGATTTAAATGGAAAGGTGGGGTCTAATAGACCCTAATCGAAGTATTCTCGGTCGAGAACACCTTGATTAAGATCTGTTCAACCCCAAAATGGGAAAATACGGTCAAAGCTGGGAGTCGACTGTTGTTAAGCTTTCAGAGTGAGTTCCTTTGTTCTTTTCCATTGTTGTTTTAAACATTTGTTTTAGTTTATCGGCATGTTTATTTAGTTTGTTTGTTTATTTTGGGATTTCTGTTGTCAGTTATTCTTCATCTCCATAAGACCTTTTATTTGGTCGATTGTTTATTCTGTTATGGTTAATCCATATAGTAGTATACATATTTCAATGTGATTAACATCATCGAATCAATAATGCCTGGGTTTCCCCTGTATCGTGCAAAATTGTCAAGAACAGTTTATGCCTTATTATGTGTTTTGTTTGTTTGGTCGACTGCTTGTCCTATGTTATAATTAGTATAGTCGAGTCGATTTATGTCGTCAATTAGTTTCATTTGGAATGATAGCAATTCGACTCATGCTATTTTGATTTACTGAAGCATTGTGAATCAGCTTAGTTTGTTTATTGTCACTGTTAGCTAAATCAAAAAACATTTAAGGATTGATTTATAGCTGCAGTCTAGGATAGGTCTCAGATTTTAGTTTAATTGATGGCATTGTTTACTCATTTTTCAAACTTGGGCAGCATGTGCATTGCAGTGTAATGGTCAGCATGTGCTGTCAAGACATACTCCTGCTGCCCATACCTGTTTAAAATAATAAGAGATAAGTCCTTATAATAATGAGAAAGAGGTTGTCAGGGGAATATCACGGGAGGGGGCTTTTTATTTTATCTGGGAGTGGAAAAACAGCAGGAGAACATGGGAGGGATTTGATTTTTGTTTAAACAGGGTGTTCGAATGGGCTGAGGGGGGGCTATAAAAGGAGAAGGGTCTCGATTAGTTAGAGGAGGTTTTTTTGAGATATAAAACAGTCCTAAAAAGAGAACAAATTCAGTTTTTGGTTGGCAACATAATTCTATCAGGCTTTGGTTTAGTGTGAAGTCTCAGTAATTGATACTGTTTCTTTTTTTGGTTTGACTCCAATTTGTTGAAACTTCCTATGCAATCTACTGGTCCAACCTTTGTTTGAGTTCGAGTCCATTTTGAGTTTTGCATGCTGTTTGTTGCTACCTGGTTATCACAAATCTTTTCGGGTTTCGTTTGAGTTGTTCCTGGTGCACTTTGTTATTGTCACTGCTGCTGTATTTGTTGTTGTTGCTGCCATTCTTGTTGCTGTTGCTGCTGACTTCTCTGTATTCTTTTCTTCTGTTGTATTCAATATCCAAGTACACACTTTGAATCTCACACTGATGTAACAGTAACAATGAGTACGAATTGAAAGATGCAAAGGAGTTCAATCATTTGCTGCTGTAATTACAGCTTTATAAACGTTGTTAGATTTGTGTAATTTTAGTTTGTAGTTCAATAGCAAACTCATGAGGTAGCTTGTACTTAATTGGAACCTTAGTTTGTTTACGCTGTTTATTTAGTTGTTTTAGTTGACCGCATGACGTAGAGTGCACATGTGTTTAGTAAATTGATAGGTGAATCTCATCTCTATTCTTATTCTAAACACGTAAGGCATGCTGCTTCTAATTTGGCAAGAGACGCAATTTAGTTCTAAGTCATTTAAACTAACTCTATCAAATTGGATTTCGTTAGGCAGTCTATAGAACCATGTTCGAATCCCATTAGTAGCAGTTTTTAGTAGTTAATTCCCTTAATCTAGTTTAAATAAGTTAGTTAAATTCAACTCGAGAAACGTTTGGAGTAAGCTTAGCATTTCATCAAATCTTGTATGCAATTTCTCTTATCAAATTAGAAGCATGTTTACCCATGGAATAAGGCACGAAACAATTCTCGCCTTATAAACAATTAATCAGATAATCAACAAGAATCCGGAGTTGGCCAAGCATGTAATTCAATTAGCATGTATTTTCTTTCTTCCATTTTTTAGAGACAAACATAATAGAAATATAGTCGCTGTAGGTTTATCCTTTCAAATAATGAGACGAGCCTCGCCAAATAAAACGCAAATCGCGGGGCCCTCAATAATCGATCATAATAAATACTTAGAATTTGGGAATGACTGTTTAGTGTAATTTCACTGTCTTTCCCAAAGATAATAATGCGTCAGACTCTTTAGGCGCGATTTAATCAAATTATATTCTTCAATTCGGGTGCGCATTTATGTGACCTAAATTCAAATCTCAACAGAGTTGAAATGTGTTAACAACTACAGGTGCATTGATTGTGACGTGGTTCGAGATACATTTTCACGACGTTGCAATTCTATAAAAAGTAAATGATAATAATAAAAGCGGTTTAAACTTAATAAAAGTACATAAGTCACAACATGTATGTAAATCTGATATTTAGCCATTATAACAATTTAAGCGACCGTGCTAGAACCACGAGATTCGAGGGTGCCTAACACCTTCCCTCAGGTCAACAGAATTCCTTACTTAGAATTTCTGGTTCGCAGATTTCATTTGGAAAAGTCGAATATTTTTCCTCGATTTGGGATTCAAGATAAACCGGTGACTTGGGACACCAAAAGCCAAACCTTTCCCAAGTGGCGACTCTGAATTAAATAAATAATTCCATTTCGAATATTGTCACTTAAATTGGAAAAACTCCCTCGCGCATCTATCCCTCGGGGTAGGCGCGCAAAAAGGAGGTGTGACAGCTCTGGCGACTCTGCTGGGGACTTGACCCAGAACCTCTGGTTCAGGGTTCAAGAATTCGAGCTTAGAATAATTGTTATATTTGGATTTATTATCTGATCTTTATTACATGTTTTGGCATAACGTGCTAAATGTTGTCTTTTACCGCTTTGATATTATCTGAACTGTATATAAACTGTGCCGAAACCCTTCTCTTCTTACCTCCGGGGAGAAGCTCGCTGGTCGAGACTCCCCATTCTGTTAGTGTCAATACCTGAAATAAGAAAGAGGCCGGACAAGTTACAAAGCCGGACGATCTCGCGGGTCTCCGGTACGTAGCCCCCTCCTCGACTCGAGTTGTCCGCTCGGGTACACAGTCTAGAACATATACCCAGGTTATAAACCTAGTATAACGAAACATCATGCCGGATCCCTAGTAGGAACGCTTATTTGCATCATGTTGCATTTGACGTAGGGGACTCAACACAGGGGTTGGGTCCGTCTAGGACAGGCAACCTGAAATGAAAAGACCATCCTACTGCATCCCGTTTGTTGTCGCATTTATTTGCTTCAGATCTGCGTGCTGACCGATTTCTAAAAAAAAAAAAATTCAAAAAGGGAAAGAAAAATAGCAGCGTAGGGAGATAATTACTTATTTTTGGAAAAATAAAACCAATGTCCAAGTAGTATCAAAACCTCGCCGGAATTTTCTAAAGAAAAAATGAAAATTTGTCTTTTAGTTTGATTTATAAAAAAGAGAACATATAAAAAAAAAAATTCCTTCAAAATCCAAAAAAAAAGTATTTATTTAAAAGTAAAAAAAAGGGGAAAATTCAAAATTCAAAAAATGTTGTTTCATTTGTAGTATCTCTTTAAAATATTTTCGAAATTTCAAAAAAAAAAAAAATGAAAAGAAGTTTAAAATTCTTAAATATTTCCGTAGTTTCTGATCTGACCCGAACTACGCGGGTTTGATTCTCACAGGGTGCGAGATACGTAGGCAACCCTCATCGGGTCCAACCTCCCTTTTTCAAAATAGCCAGAATGTTAGAATTTTAATTTCGTCATGAATGAGTCGGGTGATGCCGTTTTGTCAAGGATAGCCGAATGTTCCCCAAAGGGACGCCGGAAGGTTGACTTGCACGAACGGCCATTATTGGTCATGTTTATTTTCTGACCAAATTGCCCAACGGCCTTAGAATCCTCGTCCCCGAGGCTCTGTGAGGCCATGCTCCCCATGTTGTTTTCATTACTACTAGAAGAGTCATAAATAAATCAAGTGATTGTTTTTGTCAAAAATAGCCAAATGTTCCCGCAAGGGACGGCGAAAGGCTGATTTTGCATAAACAGCCACTATCGGTCGTCTTTTAGAATTTTTTGTCGGTTGACCCCCACAGCTTTAAAATCTTCATCCCCGAAGTGCTGAAAGGTCGTGTTCGAAAATCTGACCTTCTTTTTTAGAAAAAATAGTCAAAATATTTTTTTTGAGTCAAATCATTTTTGCTTAAAGCCGCCTTAATAAATGTGCAAGATAAGCACAATGCAAAATGAACACTTTTCGATAATGACTAAAATCCCTGTCAAGTTACGGCTATGGTGGAATGATCTAGGTGCTGAAGGGCAAGATGAGGTCAAGAAATATCTGAAAGGTCTCACGGGTTTACTGGAAATCTAGCCTCGGGGAGATATCATAAGAGCTTTGGTCACCTACTGGGATCCAGCGCACAATGTTTTCCACTTCTCCGATTTTGAACTCACCCCGACTCTGGAGGAGATGGCTGGGTACATCGGAAATGCTGAACTTCCATTAAGGCAAAGATACCTGGTCGCCCCAAGAGCTGTCACGGTGCATCGATTTCTGCAATCCACCCAGGACGGTCCACAACCCAGATTTGGCCGCCGGTTTTTGCAATCCATTATTCATATAGGACAGGTATGGTCATGTAGGAGGATTCAACAATCCGATTAACAAGCTATGTAGCAAAGGTAGTCGTCAGAAGTGGGATAAGCACAAACGGGTGGCTTTCATGATAACATTTTTGGGCCTTCTGGTATTTCCGAGAAGAGATGGAAATATTGATCTGAAGATATCCAGGGTAGTCAGTACTTTACTCACTCAAAATGACAGTACTCTCGCGCCTATGGTGGTATCCGATATCTTTCGAGCTCTCACAGCCTGCAAAGCCGGGGGGAATTTCTTCGAAGGTTGTAACTTGCTGCTACAAATATGGATGACTGAACATCTCTGTCATCGTTCCGAACTTTTGAGCCATGGCTCCTCGGAGAAAACTTGCATAGAAGAGTTTTACACGAGGACCAAAGAGATCAGTCTGCCCAAAGGAGTTATGGCATGGACTTCATTCTTTCAAGCTCTTACTGCCAGCCAAATACAGTGGACACTCGGATGGTTGCCTGTTGATGAGGTCATGTATATGCCAGCAACTAGAACTCATTTCCTACTGATGGGACTTAAGAGCATTCAACCCTACGCGACCTGCCGAGTCTTGAGACAACTCGGAAGATACCAGATAGTACCACACGAGGAAGATCTTAGTGCTCAAACAATTGAGATAAGCCCTGACGGACAATTTCCTGAAGCAAAAATCCGCCAGATCTGGAATGAATGTCAATATTTGAAAGCAGATACTTGTGTGCAGGATCGGGCCAAAAGTGAAATGGCACCAGGTTACCTTGCATGGTATAGAAGAGAAATCAAACACGAAAGGCCGGCTAAAAGACCCCACATCCTGAATTTTGCCGAGTCATCGCAAAAGCAGTGGGATTGGTTGGCAAAAGAAAGAGGCTATCGTACCGAAATCAGCAGGTTGAAGCAACAAGTGGAAGGTCTGAAATATGAGCACAACGTGCAAGTTGCTACCGATCGAGGCAAAAAGAATAGATTGGCCCAAGAAAATGAAGAACTTGGGACCCAAATCTAGAAGTTGAGATTGGATCTTGATGAACAACCAAGGAGTCGATCAGACGAGCAGTTGATAAAAGGGCTGAAAAGTGAAGTCAGGGAATGGCGAAATGGTTTAGAAGAGTCTGAAAACGTCATGGCAGAGCTCAAGGTGCAGTGGGATACAAGAGCAGATAAGCATCGCCGATACTTGAAACAATTGAAACGCGACCACGAGAAAACTGTTGCCGAAATGAAGAGAGAAATGGCTACACTTGAGGTTAAAGAAGTTAATCAGGGCGAGGATTTCCAAATTGAGAGCAGATACTGTTACGACTTGTTGGCCCGGATGAAGGTAGAAGTACGGCAACTGAAGAATCAGCATATGCAGGATTCTCAGGTTTTAAAGACGTGCAGTGATCAGATAAAATGCCTGCTCATCGAGAAAAAGCAAACTAGAGATAAGATCAGGACCATTGCCCATGCCATCATCAGACGGTGTCTACGGTGTGAGAACATGACCAGCATTACCGTTCTCTCGGCAGTGATGGGTTATGTCAACCAGAACCATGCATGAGCTAGAACAACTTGAAAGGGATCTCACACCTAGGACCGCGGCGAGGCCGAACGATGCCCCGCGGGCACCAATTTTCGAAACCTTAATGTATTCATAGGTCGAGTCTGTATCTTAGCATCTTCTGTCCGTCTTTTCGCATCAGGGTGCATTAGTCTGTTTGAGTCTATGTTTATGTTCAAGGTTTGTTTTTCCTTTTTCAAAAATGTTGGTTGTAATAAATCGTTTCAGTAATAAAATGTGTGCTTCTTTTACACTCATCTGTTTCGAACTACGTAATGATCTGATTCACGCAGCATTGTGATACGTAGGCAGTCCTCATCGGATCCGGTCATATTTTTAACTGCAACTATTGAAAACAGTAATAAAAAAAAAAGGGAACAAAGAGAAAGAAACAAAAATGAAAAAAATAATAATAAAATAAAGGGGAAGCCTAAAAGGAAGCCGGAATGACGCATGCTTTCGTTGCAAACATGTAGGAATTCACTTAACTGTATAGGTGCATCATGCCCCAACGTGAGATTACCTATCTGTTATTTGTTTCGAACTAACCGTTCGTTTGTCGTTGAGTCCTTCCAGGTTTTAGAAAAGGCGGTTGGTTTGGTGAAAGTCTGGCCTCACATTCATACTTCACGAGGTCGAAAGGGAGTGTTCAATTACCTGTTGTTAAGTCAAGAGGGGGTACTCACACTTACTTCACAAGATCAAAGGGAAGCATAGAAATGTCTTCAGAAATTCCGTTGCCGACAGTTCCTGTTTCCGAGGAGAGTTCGATCTCGGCCGTCCTCACGCCCGAATCCGCAACTGCGGAGGAAAATAGAATCCTGCGGCTCCGCATGTTGGAAATGTTGGATGACTGGAGTAACAGAAAAGAGCCGCCAAGTGTTATCCCTGGGTTCCATGAGTTGTTCTCCAGGACAAGTGGGACTTCCAACGTCCCCATAAGCTATCCGGCTACCCCATTCGGGTACCCAGCCATTTCGGCCTTCTCTGCTGGATCACCCTCTGATTCGCATCCCCGGTTGTTAACAACAGACGTAGCTACGAACATATTCACTGCTCCTCCCTGTCCGATCGTGGCGCAACCCGCTACACACAAGCCAAATTTTGACTCATCCTCATTCACATTCCAAGCACCATCTTTCTCACTGAAACCAACTCGGTTCACCACCAGCACCCATCCTCCACAGCCTCAATGCGAGTTTGCACCTGGGCAGGATCAAAACCCTAAAACTGCTGAACAAGATGAGATGGCAAAAAGAATGAGGAGCCTTGAGCAGAGTTTGAAAAACATGCAAGGTTTAAGCGGACAGAAGAGTGTCTCCTATATCGATCTGTGCATGTTCCCTCACGTGCACCTACCCGTGGGTTTCAAAACCCCAAAATTTTAGAAGTACGACGGGCACGGTGACCGCATTTCTCATCTCAAGAAATATTGCAACCAATTGCGGGGAGCCGGCGGCAAAGAAGAATTGCTAATGTCATATTTCGGGGAAAGTCTGGTAGGAATAGCCTCAGAATGGTATATGGACCAAGACATATCTCGATGGCATATATGGGATGATCTCCCCAGAGATTTTGTGAGACAATTCCAGTATAACATCGACATTGCACCAGACAGAAATTCTCTGTCAAACTTGAAGAAGAAACCTTCAGAAAGCTTCAGAGAATATGCTATTAAATGGCGCGAGCAGGCATCGAGTGTAAAATCTCCCATGGACGAGATAGAAATGGTCACTACTTTTCTCCAGGCTCAAGAATCAGACTATCTCCAGAATATGATGTCAGCCATGGGAAAGCCTTTCGTGGAAGCAATCAAGATCGGGGAGATGGTGGAGAATGGTTTGAAAACGGGTAGAATCTTAAGTCAGGCAGCCATAAGGGCAACCTCCCAAGCCATCCAAAGCGGGTTCGGAGGAATGGCAAGAGGAAAGAAAAAGGAAGAAACGTCCATGGTAGCATTAGAAGCAAGGGAATATCGTAATCCCAGGCCCCGTTTTCCAGAAAGAACCCCACAACACTACTACCCCCACCAAAATGTGACATATGCTCCCCAACCCTACATGGTCATGAATACCCAGCCCTATGTCCATCCTCCACAACAAGCCAATCGAGGCCAAGCTCCACCTACCAGAAATCAGCCTCCCTACCGCAACCACTATAATCCACAACCTCCTCAAAATAACTTCCGCCCTTAGGAACCACCTAGAAGACGGACTTTCACACCCATCGGTGAACCATATTCTACTTTGTTCCCAAAGCTAGTCCAGTTGGGTTTCCTGCAGCCAGTCCCTCAGACAAGGCACAATCCGGCATCACCTACTTAAAAAGCCGGTGTTAGGTGCACCTATCACTCAGGAGCGGAAGGGCACGATACAAATGACTGCTGGGCTTTGAGAAGGGTAGTCGAGAATTTAATAGAGCAGGGGAAAATAGTACTAAGGGACGATAAGGTCTCAAATGTGACTAACAATCCGTTGCCTACTCACAATAACGGGCCGCTAATTGGAATGATCTGCGAGGACAAAGAATTTGATCCTGCTTTAAAAGCTATTATCGCCATCGTCAATATAAGGAAAAGGCCTAAAACCACCCCGAAGCCAGAAAAAGGGGAAAAGAAGGTGAGCACTGTCAAGGGCGAGCCCGAAGAGAAGGTGGAGAAAAAGACAGTAACGATGGTGCCAGTAAGGAATGAAGTTCTTTACGTTCCACGAGGTCGAGCAGAGAAACCGCAGAGTTTCGAAGTCAAAAGGGCAAAACCAATGTACGTACCAAAAGGGGCCTATGTGGTCCGGGGGACGATTCAACCACCTCAGCTGAATAAGCCAGTGGTTATCGGACGCGTGCCACAAAAGCCGATGACAAACCCGTCAACAGTACCGTGGAAGTATTAAAGAACGTTGGTTACGTACAAAGGTAGAAAAGTCACGGGAGAACTTCCGGAAAATACTTTCATTGGAAGGTATTCGAACACTCAAGAGTTAAACAACACCACACGGAGACGCTTCCCACCAAAGAAGCCTGTAAGCGTTGAAGAAGCGGAAGTTTTCTTCCAAAAGATGAAAATGCCAGACTACGAAGTGGTAGATCAACTGCGCAAGTGCCCCGAGCAAGTGTCCATGCTATCTCTGCTGATGAGGTCGGCCAAACACCAAAAGATCTTGCTCAAGACCCTGAACGAAGCATACGTACCAGTTGAAACCTCAGTCGAACAACTGGAACGAATGACGGAGAGGTTCTTCGCAGTTAACCAGGTTTCTTTAAGCAAGAAGGACTTACCTCCAGAGGGAGCAGCTCACAACAAAGCCTTACATCTGACAGTTAAATGCGAAGACTACTACGTCAAGCGGGTAATGTTGGATGGAGGTTCAGGTGTTGACATTTGTCCACTCTCCACACTGCAGAGAATAGAGATTGGGACCGGAAGAATCTGCCCCAATAATGTCTGCGTAAGGGCTTTTGATGGTGTCAAGAGGGACACCCTCGGGGAAATAGACTTGGTGTTGACTATAGGACCAGTGGAGTTTGAAATAACTTTCCAGGTGCTTGACATGGATACGTCCTACAATTTTCTCCTCGGCAGACCTTGGATTCATGCGGTAGGGGTTGTACCTTCCACTCTTCACCAAATGGTGAAGTTTGAGTATGAAGACCGGGAAATTATGGTCCACGGAGAAGACGAACAGTCTATTTATCGGGACCCATCCATCCCATATCTTGAACCAAGGGAAGGGAGCGAGCACACGGTTTATCAGGCTTTCGAAGTTGTGCTAGCAGAGCAGTATGAAGAGGGAAGACCTTGCCCCCAACCTTTCTTGTCTAACGCCTCAATCATGGTGGCTAAAAAGAAATGATCCGACATGGATTCAGGCCAGGGAAAGGGCTCGGACGAACATTGCAAGGAATAACGGAACCCATCACCTTGCCTTCCACCAAGAAACTTTTTGGGATAGGTTTTCAACCCACTCCAAAAGATGAAGAGTGGGCAAAGAAGAGGAAAAATGAGGGTTGGAAACTGCCTCGTCCATTGCCGGATTTACATGAAACTTTTGTCGTACCAAAATACACCGAAGAAGAAGATGATGAGGTTTTCACGACCGAAGAGATCGAGGAGATATGTGGGGCAATGAGAGAAATGCTCTACGAAGCTCACATGGTTCAACCAGGAGAAGGCACAAGCACCGCTGAGATGCTATATGTGGGACCAAACGCCAAGCTTCGAAACTGGGAGGCCACGCCATTCCCTACTAGACAGGAGTCTGGGTAGACCTGTCCTGCCACCCTTCCTGCATCACGAGTTATCCCCAGGATATAACTTGGATGTTTTTCCCTTCAATTGTTGTTTTGAATTCCTGAGTTATAAACATTGTTATCTTCCAAATTCCAAGAAAATAAAAATCATTGTTTTTTCATTTTTCCTTTGTTCTGATTTTTGTTATTTTTCCTTTATCTTTTCTTTCAGTTATAATAATGCGGCTTTAAATAATATGACATGCTTGCGGACTTCACGCCCAGATCACAACGAGCTATTTAATTGTGAAATAATGAACCAAGAACCAGAATATGACGAAGAAGAGGATTTTAGGGAAATAAACCGAGAATTGGAACACTTTGAGAATAAACCTAAGCCGAATCTGAATGACACTGAACCGGTTAATTTGGGAACTCCTGAAGAAATCCGAGAGACCAAAATAAGCATTCACATGGATGAGAAAATGCGAGACGCGATAATTTAACTCCTTTTTGAATTTAAAGATGTGTTTGCTTGGTCATACGATGACATGCCAGGACTAGGTGTTGATCTGGTGGTGCATAAATTTCCAATTCACCCTGATTGTCCTCCAGTTCAACAAAAGCAACGAAAGTTCAAAACTGATGTCAGTGACAAAATTAAAGAAGAGATCACCAAACAGCTGAAAACGGGAGTAATTCGGGTAGTCCAGTACACCACGTGGTTGGCGAATGTAGTTCCAGTGCCGAAAAAAGATGGGAAGACTCGGGTATGTGTGGATTATCGAGACTTGAATAGGGCGAGTCCCAAAGACAATTTCCCATTGCCCAACATCCACATCCTTGTTGATAATTGCGCCAAACATGAGATACAGTCTTTCGTAGATTGTTACGCTGGGTATCATCAGGTGTTGATGGATGAAGAAGACGCCGAGAAGACTGCTTTCACTACACCTTGGGGCACTTACTGTTATCGGGTTATGCCGTTTGGTCTGAAGAATGTTGGGGCAACTTACATGAGGGCCATGACTGCCATTTTTCATGACATGATACATCAAGAAATAGAGGTGTATGTGGACGACGTGATAGTCAAGTCCAGGACACAGGACAATCACATCCAAGATTTGAGGAAATTCTTCGAGAGACTGAGGAAGTACGACTTAAAGCTGAACCCAGCCAAATGCGCTTTCGGAGTCCCATCAGGCAAGCTTTTGGGTTTCATAGTAAGCAGGAGAGGTATCGAATTAGATCCAACAAAGATAAAATCTATCAGAGATCTACCTCCCCCAAGAACGAAGAAAGACGTGATGAGTTTGTTGGGCAGGTTAAACTATATCAGTCGATTCATTGCCCAGCTGACTAGCACGTGTGAGCCCATATTTAAGCTATTGAGGAAAGATGCAGCGATGAATGGACGGTTGAGTGTCAAGAAGATTTTAACAAAATCAAAGAATATCTTTCGAATCCCCCAGTTTTGGTCCCGCCAGAGCCAGAGAGGCCATTATTCTTGTATCTGACGGTCTTGGAAAATTCTTTCGGTTGCGTCCTTGGGCAACATGACATAACCGGAAAGAAGGAACAAGCGATCTACTACTTGAGCAAGAAATTCACCGGCTATGAGGCCAAGTACACTCTGCTAGAAAGAACGTGTTGTGCTTTGACGTGGGTTGCTCAAAAGTTGAGACATTATCTCCAAGATCACACTACTTACCTCATAAGCAGGCTGGATCCTTTGAAGTATATATTTCAGAAACCAATGCCTAATGGAAGACTGGCCAAGTGGCAAATCTTGCTTACTGAATTTGACATAGTCTATGTCACCCGCACGGCAATGAAAGCCCAGGCGTTAGCCGATCATTTGGCCGAAAACCCGGTTGATGAAGAATACCAACCGCTGAGTACTTATTTTCCGGATGAAGAAATAAACACCGTAGAAGTAGTCTCGGAAAACGCTCATGTTTGGAAGATGTTCTTTGATGGGGCCGTAAACGCCAAAGGTATAGGAATCGGGGCAATTTTGATCTCGCCCTCTGGTCAGCATTATTCTGCTACAGCTAGACTGCGTTTCTTTTGCACGAACAATACAGCTGAGTATGAAGCCTGCATCATGGGCATTCATATGGCGATCGATCAGGATGTTGAAGATTTATTGATTATGGGAGATTCTGACCTGATTATCCCGCAAGCCCAAGGTGAATGGGAAACTCGGGATGTCAAGCTTATTCCTTACCGACAGCACGTGGAGGACCTCGGCAAGCGTTTCAAGTCAATAGAGTTCAGGTACATCCCGCGGTGTCACAACGAACTAGCGGATGCACTTGCTACCTTAGCTTCAATGTTACCCTACCCAGGCAACGCCCACGTCGATCCCTTGGAAATCCAAATCAGGGAAAGACACGGTTACTGTAACGTAATCGAGGCAGGATCGAGTACACAGCCATGGTACCATGATATCAAGAGGTTCTTAAAGACACGAGAATACCCCGAACATGCTACCGGAGATCAGAAGAGGACTATCAGGCGGCATGCAGGAGGTTTCTTTTTGAGCGGCAAGGTATTGTATAAAAGGACCCCGGACCTCAATCTGCTAAGATGTGTTGACGCCGAGGAGGCGGGAAGGATCATGCATGATGTACACGCAGGAGTGTGCGGGCCCCACATGAACGGGTATGTTTTGGCAAAGAAAATCCTTCGAGCAGGTTATTACTGGATGACCATGGAAAAGGACTGTTTTAGCTTCGTTCGAAAGTGTCATTAGTGTCAGGTGCACGGTGATTTGATTCATGCGCCCCCCACAGAACTACATCCCATGTCTGCACCTTGACCATTCGTTGCTTGGGGTATGGACGTCATTGGTCCGATCGAACCGAAGGCCTCAAATGGACACAGATTTATATTGGTTGCTATCGAATACTTCACAAAATGGGTGGAAGCTGTCACTCTCAAGTCGGTCACTAAAAAGGCTGTAGTGGATTTTGTGCATTCAAATCTTATTTGTTGTTTTGGTATTCCTGCAACTATCATCACAGATAACGCGACAAACCTGAATAGTCACTTGATGGGGGATGTATGCGAATAGTTCAAAATAACGCATAGGAATTCCACTCCTTACCGGCCTAAGGCCAATGGCATTGTGGAAGTAGCAAACAAGAACATCAAGAAGATTTTGAGGAAGACGATCCAAAGTTCCCGACAGTGGCATGAACAGTTACCCTTTGCATTGTTGGGATATCGCACTACGGTACGCACGTCAGTAGGAGCAACCCCTTATCTTTTGGTTTATGGGACCGAGGCTGTGATACCAGCAGAGGTAGAAATTCCTTTGCTCCGAACCATTGTCAAAGCAGAAGTTGAAGATAGCGAGTGGGTTAAGACTCGATTGGAGCAGTTGACTTTGATCGACAAGAAACGAATGGCTGTGGTTTGTCACGGGCAATTGTACCAACGAAGAATTGCCCGTGCTTACAACAAGAAAGTCCGACCCAGGAATTTTGAAGTGGGTCAACTGGTATTGAGGCGCATTCTGCCACATCACCAGGAAGCAAAAGGAAAATTTGCTCCAAATTGGAAAGGCCCATACATCATCAAGAAGATATTGCCGAGAGGAGCGTTGTATCTGGGTGATATCGAAGGAAACGATCCTGAAACAGCAGTGAATGCGGATGCAGTCAAAAGGTACTATGTCTGAGTCATACTCCAGCGGTCCTGACACATTTGAGATAATGAAGGTTTTATTCCCACTACCCCAAACACTATCGACTCTCTCTACAAGCCCTTTGAGCCGGTTACATTTCTTTGGCTACCTATCAAAAAAAGAAAAAGAAAAAAAAAGAAAAAAAACATTGACAAAGGCCTGAACTACGTCTGACTTGATTCCGAAAGGATACGTAGGCAGCCTCACTCTGGGGTTCAGTCACACCAAAAATAAAATCCCATTTACCCTGAAATTGAAATCGGCGCACACCAAACGGCTTAGAAGTCGTAGTTTCATCTACCATTTTTTATTAAGCACAAGTCCTTCGGATCAATTACCAAAGGTAGGGGAGCCAAGAGATATCACGATTGGAGGCCGGTACCTTCAGAATTGAGAGAAATAAAACGAGAGAGTCTTGTCGGTGAAAACCTTCGGGCACCGCGAGGCGACGGGAGTATAGAAACCAAAATGAGAGAGCTTTTTTAGTAAAAACTCGCAAAGAGTGCTATCAAGAGACAACAAGAAGAGAAATGAGAGAGGTCAACTAGCGAAAACCCGTAAAGGGCGCTGTCGGCCGAAAGGATGACTCCACCTCAGGAAGTCTCGGCAAAGTTCCACCGGTTTGGAAACATAGATCCATTTTGGTTCATGAGGAAATGCAAGTTCATTGAAGGTCAGGCGTCAAGTCCAAAAAGCATGTCATGTCAATTTAAAGTCAGCATGTTTCCATCAGATAAGTCCTTCTTGTCCCGAAAGGGACACTTCTCTTCTAAAATTTGCTTTCTCCGTTCTTCATTTTACTTTTCTTTGAATCCCTTCCATTTTTAACTCCAAGTCCCAGATATACCGGAAAGAATAGGTGGCAGGACCGGTTTTACGGAATTCCGTTTCATAAAAAGTAAATACCCCGTTCAGTGGTACGTTTGTCCAAACCCGATGGATCACGATGTTGGCTACATTCGAAGTAGAGCCACACACATATAAAAAAAAATCCCCTTTGTACAAATCCCCATAGGGTCTGCTTTGTAAAAATCCCCACAGAGCCTCCCTTTATAAAAATTCCCCAAAGAGTCGGCCCCAGCAAAATCCCCAGCGAGCCTGCTTTGTAAAAATCCCCACAGAGTTCCCTTTAGACAAATACCCACAGAGCCTCCCCTTGTACAAATCCCCACAGAGTCTCCCCAATAAAAATCCCCACTGAAATCCCCAAACAGAACGGGATGGAAAAACCAAAGCCTTACAAGGCAAATCATCACAAAATCTGGAAACGCGAGTCTGAGTAGTCCAAGAGGTTTCACCTGTGAATCCAATCAATGGCAGAGTTTCTCAACAGAAATAAGGACGCGACAAAGCAACTGGAACAATCAAGGTCACCGAATCAACCGCCATTGCCGAACTGACAATTGTTCTTTATTGGGAAATTAAAATAGGTATGACCCAGAGCAACCATACAAGAAGCAGGTTGCCACCCAAAATGAAAAGAAATACATGAGTGCAAGAAACGGCTCGGCAATAAGGAATCCACTTAAAAGGGAAGTTTCCCTAACATTCTCTTTACATTTTACTAAAAGAAGAAAACTCAAAAAAAAGAGGGTCAGTTAGAATCATGAGCATTTTCCAGTTAGCCAGCATTAGGGCTCCAACCCTGAACTGAGCATTTTACATTTAGCCAGCATTAGGGCTCCAACCCTGAACTGAGGATTTTACATTTAGCCAGTATTAGGGCTCCAACCCTGAACTGAGCATTTTTCTGTTAGCCAGCATTAGGGCTACAACCCTGAACTGAGCATTTTGCATTTAGCCAGCATTAGGGCTCCAACTCTGAACTGAGCACTTTTCTGTTAGCCAGCATTAGGGCTCCAACCCTGAACTGAGCATTTTACATTTAGCCAGCATTAGGGCTCCAACCCTGAATTGAGCATTTTTCCAGTTAGCCAGCATTAGGGCTCTAACCCTGAACTGAGCATTTTCCATTTAGCCAGCATTAGGACTCCAACCCTGAACTGAGCATTGTTTTGTTAGCCAGCATTAGGGCTCCAACCCTGAACTAAGCATTTTTCTGTTAGCCAGCATTAGGGATCCAACCCTGAACTGAGCATTTTGCATTTAGCCAGCATTAGGGCTCCAACCCTGAACTGAGCACTTTTCTGTTAGCCAGCATTAGGGCTCCAACCCTGAACTAAGCATCTTCCATTTAGCTAGCATTAGGGCTCCAACCCTGAACTGAGCATTTTTTCTGTTAGCTAGTATTAGGGCTCCAACCCTGAACTGAGCACTTTTCTGTTAGCCAGCATTAGGGCTCCAAACCTGAACTGAGCATCTTCTATTTAGCCAGCATTAGGGCTCCAACCCTGAACTGAGCATTTTTTCTGTTAGCCAGCATTAGGGCTCCAACCCTGAACTAAGCATTTTTTCAGTTAGCCAGCATTAGGGCTCCAACCCTGAACTGAGCATTTTTCATTTAGCCAGCATTAGGGCTCCAACCCTGAACTGAGCATTTTTTCTTTTAGCCAGCATTAGGGCTCCAACCCTGAAATGAGCACTTTTCTGTTAGCCAGCATTAGGGCTCCAACCCTGAACTGAGGATTTTACATTTATCCAGTATTAGGGCTCCAACCCTGAACTGAGCATTTTTCTGTTAGCCAGCATTAGGGCTACAACCCTGAACTGAGCATTTTGCATTTAGCCAGCATTAGGGCTCCAACTCTGAACTGAGCACTTTTCTGTTAGCCAGCATTAGGGCTCCAACCCTGAACTGAGCATTTTACATTTAGCCAGTATTAGGGCTCCAACCCTGAATTGAGCATTTATTTTGTTAGCCAGCATTAGGGCTCCAACCCTGAACTGAGCATTTTCCATTTAGCCAGCATTAGGGCTCCAACCCTGAACTGAGCATTGTTTTGTTAGTCAGCATTAGGGCTCCAACCCTGAACTGAGCATTTTTCTGTTAGCCAACATTATGGCTCCAACCCTGAACTGAGCATTTTGCATTTAGCCAGCATTATGGCTCCAACCCTGAACTGAGCACTTTTCTGTTAGCCAGCATTAGGGCTCCAACCCTGAACTGAGCACTTTTCTGTTAGCCAGCATTAGGGCTCCAACCATGAACTAAGCATCTTCCATTTAGCTAGCATTAGGGCTCCAACCCTGAACTGAGCATTTTTTCTGTTAGCTAGCATTAGGGCTCCAACCCTGAACTGAGCACTTTTCTGTTAGCCAGCATTAGGGCTCCAACCCTGAACTGAGCATCTTCCATTTAGCCCGCATTAAGGCTCCAACCCTGAACTGAGCATTTTTTCTGTTAGCCAGCATTAGGGCTCCAACCCTGAACTGAGCATTTTTTCTGTTAGCCAGCATTAGGGCTCCAACCCTGAACTGAGCATTTTTCATTTAGCCAGCATTAGGGCTCCAACCCTGAACTGAGCACTTTTCTGTTAGCCAGCATTAGGGCTCCAACCCTGAACTGAGCATCTTCTATTTAGCCAGCATTAGGGCTCCAACCCTGAACTGAGCATTTTTCTCTTAGCCAGCATTAGGGCTCCAACCCTGAACTGAAGCACTTTTCTGTTAGCCAGCATTAGGGCTCCAACCCTGAACTGAGCATCTTCTATTTAGCCAGCATTAGGGCTCCAACCCTGAACTGAGCTAGGGCTCCAACCCTGAACTGAGCACTTTTCTGTTAGCCAGCATTAAGGCTCCAACCCTGAACTGAGCATTTTTTCTGTTAGCCAGCATTAGGGCTCCAACCCTGAACTGAGCACTTTTCTATTAGCCTGCATTAGGGATCCAACCCTGAACTGAGCATTTTCCACTTAGCCAGCATTAGGGCTCCAACCCTGTACTGAGCATTTTGCATTTAGCCAGCGTTAGGGCTCCAACCCTGAACTGAGCACTTTTATGTTAGACAGCATTAGGGCTCCAACCCTGAACTGAGCATTTTACATTTAGCCAGCATTAGGGCTCAAACCCTGAACTGAGCATTTTATATTTAGCCAGCATTAGGGCTCCAATCCTGAACTGAGCATTTTTCTGTTAGCCAGCATTAGGGCTCCAACCCTGAACTGAGCATTTTCCATTTAGCCAGAATTAGGGCTCCAACCCTGAACTGAGCATTTTTCTATTTAGCCAGCATTAGGGCTCCAACTCTGAACTGAGCATTTTTACCTTATGGCAATATTAGGACTCCAATCCTCGAGTTGCGTTCCGTAGACTAGAGTTTTCCAATCCCCATCATATTCTGAAAGTTGTTATGGCGATTAATTCATGAAATTTTCCTAGTGAAACTGGGGCAGAAAAATTTCGTTCGTTTGTTTTGTTTGTCTCAGCAGGTCTGACCTCGAGGCGCATGGATCGAAACGACCTACGGGATTAGTCTCAATCCAGAATAAAGAAAAGAAGAAAAGGATAAAAAGAAGATGTTCCGAGATATTGGAACAAACAAAGGGCTGATCGCTCCAAATTTGATCAAATTCCCGAGCTCCGCCAATCTCGCAGAAATAAACAAGCACCTACAACTTGCAAGCATCAAGATTGGATCGAAGTCTACAAGCAGTATCAGCTAAGATCCAAGATAAAGTGGCAAAAGAATTATAGATAGGAATCTTGTAACTAGCGGTTGACAGGAATAAATAGTTAGTTCAGTTTCAATTTCCTTTGGTTGTAATAAGGCGGTCGGTAAGCAGTAGTGGCAACAACAACAGCAGTAACAACAAGCATTGCAATCCCACGGTAGTCCCAGCTACCAAGTTTTCCCGAACTATAGTGACCTGATTCCTGTTTAGCCCAGGATATGTAGGAAATCTTTGAAGCAAAGATTCGGTCAAATCTTTCAAAATGTGCTTCACACGGAGTAGTCAAACAGACAAAATCGCTCATACCCTCTCACTTTATCTTTGCACGAAAACTCTTCGTGTTTTTCGAACAAAGAGGGGCAGCTGTGAGCACGTGATTTTTGTTTACACGACAATTACTCCAAGAGAAATCAAAATAACAATTTTTGTAAATTTGCCGGTCATTTTGTAGTTTTTATCTATGATTGTTTAGTTCTATCAATTGAAAATACAAAAAAATATATATGTCGCACATAAAGATGGGATTTTGTTCTACTATTAGGAATTGATTAAAACCATAATTTGGTTTTAAAAGGAAAATCACAAAATATGCATCTTTTATTCTATTTTTCGTCATTAAGTGATTTTATCTTAATTGGATGTTTAATGTGAGTGATAATTGTTGTTTGAGTATTAATTAATATTTGTGTGATTTTATTTTTGATTTTGCAATTAATAGGAATTTTATTTTTAATCAAAATTAAAATAAGGAAAAAGAAAATAAGTCAAAACGGAATTGGGCCAGTGAATTGGACCAAAAAGTAGGCCCAAACTCACAAACCCAGTCCGGCCCCAGACACAAAGGAAACGACGCCGTTTTTGGCACCCCCCATCTGAACCGTTGGTCAAACAGATCGAACGGTCCAGTTCGGGCCTGTCATTAATCCAAATGGTGTCGTCTCTTTAAGTCAAGAGATCACGGCCGTTGATCACCAATGATCCAATGGCCAGAGATCCAATCCCCCGTCCCGTATATAAACCCTCCCCTTTTACCCCGCGCCCTAAGCCAAACCCCCCTTAGCCCTTAGGTCGTCTTTACCAGACCCAAACCCCACGAAACCCTAGCGTCGCCACCCTTTCCCCTCACCGTAAACCCGGCGGAAAGAACGCCGGTGACCACCATCTTAACACCCTAGGACCAGCTCGACCCCCTGAACACAGATCCACCAGCCGTGGGTCTCGAATCTTCCCCCACCATCTCGAATCTTCATTTGAAGATTTGAGCCGGACCTCGATCTACACCGACCTACCCCAAATTCATACCAGCTATCCCCTTGACCTTCCTCGTGACCAAACCAAGCTTGGTTTGGTCCGAATCTACCCACAAATCCCAAAACCCCAAATCTGAAGGTTCAAACCCTAGAATACAAGAATTTTTGGGATCTGTTTAGATTTAAATGGAAAGGTGGGGTCTAATAGACCCTAATCGAAGTGTTCTCGGTCGAGAACACCTTGATTAAGATCTGTTCAACCCCAAAATGGGCAAATCCGGTCAAAGCTGGGAGTCGACTGTTGTTAAGCTTTCAAAGTGAGTTCCTTTGTTCTTTTCCATTGTTGTTTTAAACGTTTGTTTTAGTTTATTGGCATGTTTATTTAGTTTGTTTGTTTATTTTGGGATTTCTATTGTCAGTTGTTCTTCATCTCCAAATGACCTTTTATTTGGTTGATTGTTTATTCTGTTATGTTGAATCCGTATAGTAGTATACATATTTCAATGTGATTAACATCATCGAATCAATAATGCCTAGGTTTCCCCTGTATCGTGCAAAATTGTCAAGAACAGTTTATGCATTATTTTGTGTTATTTGTTTGGTCGACTGCTTGTCCTGTGTTATAATTAGTATAGTCGAGTCGATATATGTCGTCAATTAGTTTCAGTTGGAATGATAGCAATTCGACTCATGCTATTTTGATTTACTGAAGCATTGTGAATCAGCTTAGTTTGTTTATTGTCACTGTTAGCTAAATCAAAAAACATTTAAGGATTGATTTATAGCTGCAGTCTAGGATAGGTCTCAGATTTTAGTTTAATTGATGGCATTGTTTACTCATTTTTCAAACTTGGGCAGCATGTGCATTGCAGTGTAATGGACAGCATGGGCTGTCAAGACATACTCCTGCTGCCCATACCTGTTTAAAATAATAAGAGATAAGTCCTTATAATAATGAGAAAGAGGTTGTCAGGGGAATATCATAGGAGGGGGCTTTTTATTTTATCTGGGAGTGGAAAAACAGCAGGAGAACATGGGAGGGATTTGATTTTTGTTTAAACATGCTGTTCGAATGGGCTGAGGGGGGGCTATAAAAGGAGAAGGGTATCGATTAGTTAGAGGAGGTTTTTTTGAGATATAAAACAGTCCTAAAAAGAGAACAAATTCAGTTTTTGGTTGGCAACATAATTCCATCAGGCTTTGGTTTAGTGTGAAGTCTCAGTAGTTGATACTGTTTCTTTTTTTTGGTTTGACTCCAATTCGTTGAAACTTCCTATGCAATCTACTGGTCCAACTTTTGTTTGAGTTCGAGTCCATTTTGAGTTTTGCATGCTGTTTGTTGCTACCTGGTTATCACAAATCTTTTCAGGTTTCGTTTGAGTTGTTCCTGGTGCACTTTGTTACTGTCACCTGCTGTTGTATTTGTTGTTGTTGTTGCTGCCATTCTTGTTGCTGCTGCTGCTGACTTCTCTGTATTCTTTTCTTCTATTGTATTCAACATCCAGGTACACACTTTGAATCTCACACTGATGTAACAGTAACAATGAGTACGAATTGAAAGATGCAAAGGAGTTCAATCATTTGCTGCTGTAATTACAACTTTATAAACGTTGTTAGATTTGTGTAATTTTAGTTTGTAGTTCAATAGCAAACTCATGAGGTAGCTTGTACTTAATTGAAACCTTAGTTTGTTTACGCTGTTTATTTAGTTGTTTTAGTTGACCGCATGACGTAGAGTGCACATGTGTTTAGTAAATTGATAGGTGAATCTCATCTCTATTCTTATTCTAAACACGTAAGGCATGCTGCTTCTAATTTGGCAAGAGACGCAATTTAGTTCTAAGTCATTTAAACTAACTCTATCAAATTGGATTTCGTTAGGCAGTCTATAGAACCATGTTCGAATCCCATTAGTAGCAGTTTTTAGTAGTTAATTCCCTTAATCTAGTTTAAATAAGTTAGTTAAATTCAACTCGAGAAATGTTTGGAGTAAGCTTAGCATTTCATCAAATCTTGTATGCAATTTCTCTTATCAAATTAGAAGCATGTTCACCCATGGAATAAGGCACGAAACAATTCTCGCCTCATAAACAATTAATCAGATAATAAACAAGAATCCGGAGTTGGCCAAGCATGTAATTCAATTAGCATGTATTTTCTTTCTTCCATTTTTTAGAGACAAACATAATAGAAATATAGTCACTGTAGGTTTATCCTTTCAAATAATGAGACGAGCCTCGCCAAATAAAACGCAAATCGCGGGGCCCTCAATAATTGATCATAATAAATACTTAGAATTTGGGAATGACTATTTAGTGTAATTTCACTGTCTTCCCCAAAGATAATAACGCGTCAGACTCTTTAGGCACGATTTAATCAAATTATATTCTTCAATTCGGGTGCGCATTTATGTGACCCAAATTCAAATCTCAACGGAGTTGAAATGTGTTAACAACTGCGGGTGCATTGATTGTGACGTGGTTCGAGATGCATTTTCACGACGTTGCAATTCTATAAAAAGTAAATGATAATAATAAAAGCGGTTTAAACTTAATAAAAGCACATAAGTCACAACATGTATTTAAATCAGATATTTAGCCATTATAACAATTTAAGTGACCGTGCTAGAACCACGGGATTCGAGGGTGCCTAACACCTTCCCTCGGGTCAATAGAATTCCTTACTTAGAATTTCTGGTTCGCAGACTTCATTTGGAAAAGTCGAATATTTTTCCTCGATTTGGGATTCAAGATAAACCGGTGACTTGGGACACCAAAAGCCAAACCTTTCCCAAGTGGCGACTCTGAATTAAATAAATAATCCCATTTCGAATATTGTCACTTAAATTGGAAAAACTCCCTCGCGCATCTATCCCTCGGGGTAGGCGCGCAAAAAGGAGGTGTGACATCGGTAGTCCCTTTAAAATATCGCAATATGTGATTGATCCCATTCTAGTGTCTCCTTGTAGGAGCAGAGCTATATCTTGCTAAGACATTAACCAAAAAAGTTATGTCAGGCCTTGTAGTGTTAGCAAGATACATTAGTGCACCAATTGCACTAAGATATGGTACTTCCAGACCAAGAAGCTCTTCATTCTTTTCTTGAGGTCGAAACGGGTCCTTATTCACATCAAGTGATCGAACAATCATCGGAGTACTTAATGGATGTGCTCCATCCATGTAAAACCGTTTCAATACCTTTTTAATGTAGGCAGATTGATGAACAAAAATCCCATTTGTCAAATGTTCAATTTGCAAACTGAGACATAATTTTGTCTTTCCAAGATCTTTCATCTCGAATTCCTTCTTTAAATAATCAGTTGCCTTTTGGAGTTCTGTAGGAGTTCCAATAAGGTTTATGTCATCAACATATACGGCAAGTACAAAAAATCCTGAATATATTTTCTTTATAAAAACACATCGACAAATGGCATTATTTATATAACCATCCTTTAATAAATACTCACTAAGACGGTTATACCACATTCTTCCTGATTGCTTTAGACCATACAAATATCTTTGCAATTTGATTGAAAATGTTTCCCGAGAATTTGAATTCTATGCGTTAGGCATTTTAAATCCCTCGGGAATTTTCATGTATATCTCATTATCAAGTGAGCCGTAAAGGTAGGCTATAACTACATCCATTAAATGCATGTCAAGATTTTCATGGACAGCAAAACTAATGAGATAATTGAATGTTATAGCATCCATAACAGGAGAATATGTCTCTTCATAATCGACACCAGGCCTTTGTGAAAATCCTTGTGTAACAAGGCGTGCCTTATATCTTTGTACTTCATTTTTCTCATTCCTTTTGCGTACAAAGACCCATTTGTAGCCAAAAGGCTTAACACCATTAGGTGTTTGGACTACAGGCCCAAAAACTTCACGCTTTGCAAATGAACTTAACTCTAATTGGATTGCTTCTTGCCATTTTGGCCAATCAAGTCTTTGTCGACATTCTCCAACAGATTGAGGTTCAAGATCCTCACTTTCTTGCATAATGCTAGATGCAACATTATATGCAAATATGTAATCTGCCACTATATCCATTCGATTCAAATTTGTCTCAATATCGATTGGAATTATTGATAGTTCCTTATTTTCTTGAGTCTCAGGCTCATTGATTTCCTCATGAATCTCAAGATTAGTTAAATCGTGAATTTCTTTATGAGACTCTTTCGTAGTGTCATCTCGATCATTTGTTTTTCTTTTTCTAGGATTTTGATCCTTAGAACCTAATGGTCTGCCACGTTTTAGGCGTGCTTTTGACTCATTAGCTATGACACTAGAAGATTGTCCAATAAGGACATCAATACGGATTGGAACATTCTCTGCAGGGATATGTGATTTTGTTATCCTTTTCAAATCCGTAAATGCATCTGGCATTTGATTTGCTATTTTCTGCAAATGGATAATCTTTTGCATCTCTGTGTCACAAACAGATGCGCGTGGATCAAGATGAGACAATGATGTATTTTTCCACAAAATTTCACGTTTTGTTTCACTAATTTCTCCCCCTAATTTTGGGAAAAATACCTCATCGAATCGATAATCTGCAAAACGAGCAGTGAACAAATCTCCCGTTAATGTTTCAAGGTAACAAATAATGGAGGGTGATTCAAACCCAACATATATTCCTAACCTTCTTTGGGGACCCATCTTGGTGCGATATGGGGGTGCTACATGCACATATATAGCGCATCCAAAAATTCTTCGAAGAGATATATTAGGTTCATGACCCAAAACTAATTGCAACGGGGAATATTTGTGATAATTTGTCGGTCTGAGACGAATTAGCATTGCTGCATGTAAAATGGCGTGACCCCAAACAGAAGTGGGCAACTTCGTTTTCATGAGTAATGGTCTTGCTATCAATTGCACACGTTTAATTAAAGACTCTGCACGACTATTTTGAGTGTGAACATGAGCTACAGGATGTTCCACTTTTATCCCAATTGATAAGCAATAATCATTGAATGCTTGGGATGAAAACTCAGCAGCATTATCAAGTCTAATAGACTTAATTGGATTATCGGGAAATTATGCCCGTAATCGGATTATTTGTGCCATTAATTTTGCAAATGCGAGGTTGCGAGATGACAATAGGCATACATGAGACCATCTAGAGGAATGCATCTATTAAGACCATAAAATATCTAAACGACCCACTAGGTGGGTGAATAGGTCCACAAATGTCCCCTTGTATACGTTCTAAAAACGCAGGGGACTCAATCCCAACCTTTGTTGGTGATGGTCTTATAATTAACTTGCCTTGATAACAAGAAGTGAAAAAAAATTTATTATTTAAAAGAATTTTCAAATTCTTTAATGGATGCCCATTTGAGTTTTCTATGATTCGTCTCATCATAATTGATCCAGGATGACCCAATCAATCATGCCAAAGTTCAAAAGTATTGTAAGTAGTAACCTTTTGGTTTAAGGTAGAATGTGCCTCAATTGCACTAATTTTTGTCCAATACAGGCCACAAGATAAAGATGGGCACTTCTCAATAATTCTTTTCTGGCCAGAGACATTCTTGGTAACGATGAGATATTCCATATTATTCTCATCTATTGTCTCAATATGAAATCCATTTTTGCGGATATCTTTAAACCTCAACAAGTTCCTCTTGGACTTGGAGGAGAACATTGCATTCTCAATGATAATTATTGTTCCCATAGGCAAAGTTATAGTAGCTCTTCCAGAGCATTCAGTTAGATTACTACTACCAGAAATTGTAGTAATATCTGTCTTACACATACTTAAATGAGAGAAATATTTCTTCTCTTTGAATATTGTATGTGTCGTACATGAATCAATTAAGCAAATATTTTTATAATTGAACTTTGATCCAAGTTTTCTTTGAAAGATATTTATATTTGCTTCCCATAGTTTGACATAAAAAAGAAGTATATCAATAAATATTAGTATTTTTAGAGAGAAAATGGAAAAGAAATAAAGTTAAACCAATAATTCAATAGTAGCCTTTAATGCATTTTCTGGCAAATTCTAATTATTATACAAATAATTACGTAAAAAATAATATAAGTACACATGTGACTAATACAACTACAACAAATTTATTTACAAGTATAAATTATTTGCATTTTCCTGCACATTGTATGAAACATAATTGATCCGTGTAAGAAAAGAACATACTCATAAAAAAAATTGAGGGTGAAGTAACAAAAGTTGTTCCAGGGTGCTTGTAAACCTTTTCTTAAAGAGAATTAAAACAATGTATAGGAAAGTTAAAATTGTTAAAAGATCACTGAGACTAGAATACTAATTAATAGGATATTACTCATTGTTTGTGAAATTTATAAAATTTCGGAAATAAAAATATTCTTAAGAACTACATAAGAAGAATTATAGAGTGCAATAAAAATTATGAGATGCTTATTCATTACATACTACGAATAGAAAAGCATAAAAATTAAATTGCTCAATCATCTCTAACCACAGATCCATCACCGATCAAGTGGTTTATTTTTTCATCAGGGTGCTCAAAAAAATCTGCCACATCCAAGTGGGTGATGTCAAATTCATTATCATAGACAAGATTGGCTTCAAAGTCTTTATTCTTCAAAGATGCTTGATAAAGCTCAACCAAATATTTTGGTATGCGGCAAATTTTTTGCCCAATCATATTGTGCTTGTGGAAGAGTGACCAACTTTAAGTTGTCATATCTTTCCTTTAAACCATTCCACAAAACAAATGGATCTTTCACTGTGAGATATTCAATTTTCAACCCTTTATCAAGGTGATGGCGCAAGAAAATCAAGGCCTTAGCACAGTCTTGTGTAAATACTTTATCTTTATCTTTAATGGCGTCTCCAATACTCATTGCATCTAAATGGATTTCAACATCCAATACCCATGTCATATAGTTCTTGCCCGAAATTTTAAGGGCAACGAACTTTCTTTTCATAATATCAGACATTTAAAAAAAAAATACAAATTTGAGAAAAATTATACCTTAATTTTCGCAAAGATCTTCTTGAGATGGTAGAGCCTCGTGCTAATAACGTGTTATAAAATATAACCCAAAATAACAATATAGAACAAGCAAAACAAACTAAGAGATATAGATAGAAAGAGAGGAAGAGAGATTCTTATTTTTTCTTCAATTGTGTGTATTTACCTATCTATTACAAGGCCTTTATATAGACATAAAAAGTGAAGAAAATATGTCATTGAATATGTCATTAACCATTTATGATGAAGATCATGGAAGAAGAGTAGACATCCACCATAATGTGATATTTATCGTAACACAATTGCTATTTGATCATTATTTCCTTCCGAAATCAAACGTAAATATGGGTAAAACACATATAATCTTATGCATAATCATAAACTCCTAATTAAGATTTTGTCAGCGATTCAGTTGGAGAATTTCTAATAGCTTTCCCACGCGGTGGCACGGTGCCACCGCCGCAATCGCAATGTCCCCACAGACAATATGTTGTAGCTCCTTGACAATAACTCCCGCAATCCTTCCATTAGTTGCATGCTGGGCTGGTTGCAGCTTCAACTTCCACACTCTGCAACCCTATAAACAAATAGGATCTTTACATAATAATGTGAAAATATACATTATTAATTATAGTTAAGTGAGAAACGTTTATATGTAAACACATGTTATGCATCTACTAATTTGGTGTAAAACATTTGGTGCACATAAGTTTTTATTTATTTATAAATCTCTAACCAGAACAAGAAGATTTTTTGCGATAGATCGGGCTTAATGTAATAGTAATAACAACAAAAACAACAACTAAAGTATATATTTTAACTAGTTACTCGCTTTCATTTGATAGCTCGTACCCTTAAATATTACACAAAATATGGTTTCAATAAGCTTTAGGTGTAAAGGGATTCTTGGAATACGTAGTCCTTTGTTCAAAAGTTTCCCAAGCATGTATTTATGTTTCATAACTTCAAACGGAAAGTTAATTTGAGTAAATATTAATTTATTTCAACTTAACATAGCTAGGTATGTATAGTCTCATGTACTTGATTGGGATTTCTGTTTCGAAATGAGAGAGGGACAGAGGAGAGAGATACCAGTTGCGATGAGAATCAGACAAACCAAAGTGAAGGACGCCTTCCTCATTGCCATGGCTGTAAAGTGTGTGATATAAAATTGTTAATTATGTAAACAAATCTTAACAAGTTGTATTTTTGTGCAATGACCTATTCCCTTTGTTGAGCTATATATAGTTTCAGGGATCATCCTTAAATTTTAATTAAAGATTAATCTAGTTTGAAAATATTGGCAAGTGAGTTATTCTGAGATTGTTTGAGAAAAGAAAATCAGTTTGTTTTCATTCTCATATAGAATCACTTTCCTAGTGGTGAAGTAACATGATTTAATTGCAGATTTATTTGTAATCAACAAAATATTAACTCACCAAAATGAGGAAGGAAAGAAAGAAAAGAACTGAAATGTATAAAAATATTTATGCGTTGTCTTTTTTGGTAGAAGCATAAATGTGGGATGAGACGAATTACATGATTATGATTGGGAGAATGACACAGTTACCCATAAAAACAAAACTATTTATCCTTGCATACCTATTTGTTTTTCTACCCATCAAACTAATTACATTTCGTACTCATACTAGTTTTTGTGGGGGAATTTTCTCTTTTTTTTTCTCCAATTCTTTTTTATTTCTATGATACTTTTCTTTTTTTCCTTTTTTTCTTTCTTTTGTCCTTTTATTTTTTCTCATTTTCTTCTTATTTTTTCCTTTTTTCCTTTTCTAATTTCATTTAACTTCTTTTTTTTATATTCTTTTTCTATTTATAATCTAATTTTATTTATTGTTTTCACTATTTTCTTATTATTCTTTTTTTATACAATAAGAAAAAACTAATTGATATGGTAAATATTTGTTCACCTTTTTTTTAAATATAACTAGTATAATATACCTTTTGTCTTTTTTCTCATTTTGTAAATTCAATTATTAAACAGAAATAATATCAGTTGTCACTTAATCTAATTCACTGAATATCACCCTGATTGTTGTTGAGCACCATAAATTACATAATCATATTTTAAGAATCAACACGTGATTGCCATGCAAACCTTGATCTCCTTTTCTACAAATATCAGTACACACTCTACCATTAGCAGTAACACATCCAATTATGGAGCAAAAAAACATAATATAGAGCCACCAAATCTCCATATATACTAGTTAGAATAGAAATAATAATAAAATATTAAAAAATACAATAAAAGTATAAGCAGCAAAAAAGGCTCCTAGTACCATATGATACCAATATGGTATACATGTATACTAACAGAGTATATGATTGCTCTAGAATATTGCTACAACTATCTACGACTATACCATTGTACCAAAACATTAAAGGATGCAATAAAAGTATGAGAAAATTACATGCTCACATTGCAAGCTATATATTCGCAAAGCAACTTGCTCATTTTGTATACTAACAGGGTATATAGTTATATGAGGTCGTTCCAACAATTGCCTATAACTATAAAAACTATTTAACTATTATATAATACACATAATCTATGTCCATCGGCACAAAAAATTTTTAGCACTGCAAATTATGTTCATATAAATAATTTCAGAATAATAATCACTTAAAAATATAGCTAAAACAACCAAAAAATGTGCAAACTACCATATGATACCAATATGGTATATAACTATACCAATATGGTATACAACTTTACTGGTTAATTTCCGACAATTATATGACTATACTACTATTACATAACACATATGCATAAAGAGAACAATAAAAAAAAGTGTACCACATATTAATAAAATAAAGTATTTCAAGATATTGTTCTATATTACTATTATTAAAAGAATATCAAACAGTGTACCAATTAAATGCAGCTAATACAACTAAAAAATGATTCAACGAGCATATGATATCAATATAGTATATAGATATACTAATAGGGTATATAGTTTTACGGAATCGTTCCAACAACTGCACATAACTATAAAAACTATTACATAATACATAAAATCTATATCCATAGGTACAAGAAAATCCAACACAGCAAAACATAATCATATAAATCATTTTAGAATAGAATTCACTTAAAAATGCAGCTAAAATAACCAAAATTATTCCAACTACCATATGATACAAATATGACATAATTATACCAATAGGGTATACAATTCTACTAATTAATTCAGACAACTATATATGACTATAGTAGTGGTGGGATTTTACTGGGTTGTTGTTGTTGTTGATATATGACTATAGTACTATTACATAATACACATGCATAAAGAGAAAAATAAAAAAATAGTGTACCATATATTAATATAAGAATGTATTTCAAGATATTGTACTATAATACTATTATATAAAACAAGCGCATAAAGAAAAAATCAAAATGATTACATAATACACATGCATAAAGGAAAATTAAAAAAATTCAAGATAGTATACTATTCTACTGTTACTAAAGAAAAATCAAATAGTGTACCAATTAAATGTAGTTAATACAACTAAAAATTATTTCAACTAACATATGATACCGGTATAGTATATAGTTATACCAACAAAGTATATAATTGTACGCAACAAGTTTACTTTTTTTTTTTTAATTCAATTATTAAAATGAAATAATATCAATTGTCACATAATCTAATTAACTCAACGAGAGCTTATGCAATGAATAATACCTCCATGGAATTCCATTAAATAGTTCATTTTAAAAAGTATTTGAAAAATAAATGAGAGCTTCGTCTAAATTTCAATATGAACTTCCCAAAAGGTACTATAAATAATATTTTATAATACCCAATTCAAATCAAACAACAAAACTTCAAAAAGGATTTTTAAATTCAAAAGTTTCAAGCTCAACAATGGTTTGTCTTCAAATACACACAAAATTCCAGTTCTGGAGTTTGAAAAAGAGTTTAACAAGAAAATTTCTGGAAAACAACTTTGAACACAACATCCAATTAAGTAATCGGTGTTTTTTGATGATTAGTACGAGGATCGCGCGTGACGTTGAATAAAAATCTCATATAGAGAAAGCCAAAATCTGTCGAATGCAGTGAGATTGAGAATTTTGAGAAGAGTATATAAAAAACCTAATTTTTTTTATAGATTTACTTTCTAGCTTTGTTTTTCTGGAATACATGAAAAAGAGAAGATAGAAAAAGTGGATTGATCAGAGATTACAGGGAGGGATATAATCCAATTAGAGAAAGTGAAGAAAGAGAAGGAGAAGAAAAATATAGGGAAAAAGTACAAGGCAACTGTTAACTGCATAGTTACAGTAGAAGAATAAATAAGAAAAATGGGTATACGGGTAAATAGTTTTGGTCGGCTAGGTGTATAGTGTAACTATTTTGAGAGTAGGTAAAAGCGGATAATTAGTTTGTCTTTAGTAGGTATATAGCACAAATTGCTCATTATGATTTGGGCCAGAGTTTGCAAGTCGCGTGTGTATGGCGATGATTTAGTGGGCTTACCGCTGTGGATCCATATATTTCAAGCCGGAGTATTATCACTCTTTGCCATAAAAGATTATTTATATTTAGAAGCTAAAAAAATATATAAAATTTATATAATTTTTTCATGCCCATTAAGTACATTTAGCACAGTTAGTAAAGTTGAAAATAATTTATTTAAGTCTATACTCCCATTGAATATATAATATAACATTGATAACTTTAGAATTCTCAAATTCCAACTTTTTCATTTTTTGGGATGATTAAAGACTATTTGCTTATCACCAAAGTTCACTACCAAAAAATATTTTGGAATAAATATTGAAAACAAGGGAAAGGGAGTGAAAACAACAACAACAACAACAATAACAATCTTAGCGTAATTCCGCAAAAATAAGATTTGGAGATGGTAGTGTGTACGCAGATCTAACCTCCACCTTGTAAAGGTAAAACGGTTGTTTTCGAAATAGCCTCGACTCAAAGAAATCATAGTCACAATATACTTGAAAAGAATACATCAAGGGAGAAGCCATGTAACACGAAATTAATGCTTACTAGCCAAAGATAGTATAGTTATGATTATTGTATCCACATGGATTGAATTTAAACAATGTTCAAGTAATTTCTAGCTTAACGCTATTCAGGATGATTAACACGTTGGTTGGGGTGATTAATAATTAAAATTAACGATGAAACTAAAATAATAATTGATCACTTGTCACGAACCAAAAACCAATCCATCGTGATGTCGCCTATCATAGTACTAGGCAAGTTGACTACTCAGACATTTCCAACACTTTAAATCTTTGAAAGTTACGAAAGCAGTTTAATTAAAGGGAAATCTTTTAAAAGCAGGATAGGAGGTCATAACTCAATACATATTCTCTCTCAAAATCGGGGTGTCACCGAGTACATGAACATCTACATATAAATATAGTTTGGTACACTGTCTAGACAACAAACCTAAATAGTAAAAATGAAAGATAAGGGAGTAGAGTCAAGGTCTACGAACGCCAAGCAGCTCGATGATCTCCGAAGGTCTGGACTCCGCAAGCAACTGCCGTGACCGGAAGCACCTGGATTTGCACACGAGGTACAGGATGTAGCGCGAGTACAACCAACTCAATAAGTTACAAATCTAACCTTTCAACTGAAAGTAGTGACGAACTCAGCAGGTACAATTCAATATAGAAATGACAGTACATAAATGTAGGCATGTTTTCAAGTTCATCAGATAAAAACTTCAATACCAGTAAAATGGATCAACTTTGAATGATACGAGGGATATTGATACCCAATTTTTTCCTCATACATTTTTAATGCATATATACTTTCGAAATAGGGCATGAACATCAATCAATATTTTTCATAATTTTCTGTAATTTGTAAAGGGATTTTAATTAATTTATTCCAACATTTTATTATCTAAATTATTACTAATTGCATCACAAATGATTTTATAATGATTTATTACTTAATTTTTATCATTTATCTTTATATTAAGCTCTAATCATTTTATGCATAAATATATTTATATCTTTAGGCTATAATTGCAATAACTTTGCAATAATAGCCCTCATATGCATAGTTACATTATTTACACGAAAAATGACTTTTTATATTTTATAATATTAATTAATTATTTTGAATCAAATTTATGCATAAATATCATTTTTATCATTTATTAGCTATTTTATAAATCATTTTATCAAATTAATTGGGTATTTAACAAATAGCCTCTTTTAATTTGATTTCTTTCGGACCTGGCCCAAATTACCACCCAACCCAATTAAATTAACCCATTAACCCACAACCCAATACCCATAACCCAATTTTTATTAATCGCCCAACCCACAAATTCGATCCTACCCGTTGATCTCAAGAGATCAATGGTCCAGGATATTCTTACCATTTTTAATTAACCAACAACCCCCAAACCCTAATCATTTTACCAATTCTCCGCCCCTGAAACCCCTCTCCTCCTCTTTTCTCTCTCACCCTCCTCCTAACCTTAGCCCGCCGTTACCAGAATCCCTTCGATCCATGGGTTTTTTCTTCGATTCTAGGCCTTATCCGGCCTAGACTTGTTTCAAATCCCTTATTTTCTCGATGAATCTATATGTGTTCATTCCTATATTTGTGAGATATCTTCGTGTTTATGGCTTCAAATCTCTGGTCCAAATCAGATTTTTCTCACCTTTGTTTATTTTTTATATAACCTAACTATTTCTGGCTAAATCGTTTAGATCTCCTTAGATCTGAAGAGGTTTGAGTTTGTTTGTTACTTTTCCTTTAAGATTTTGCTATTTTTCTTATTATTGTTGACCGATTTTCGTTTTTCCCTAAAGCTAGGGTTTCATCTTTTTAAGTTTTTGCAAAATGTTTTAAAATGTTTAAGTGTTTAACTCCGGTTTTCTTCCTTTACGTTTCGACTGATTTTCATCCCTATGTCTTTATGCCCTAGGGTTTTTAATTATTCTACTGCTTGTTATAATTTTTGCCCGTTTATTTTGGCTCTGTCAAATAAACAGATTAACTGGTTTACTTGCTTAATTAGGGTTTGAAATTGTACTCCTTTTAAAAACTAATATCTCTTCGAAAGATTCTTACTTATTCTTTCCTTATATGTGATTCATAATTGGTACTACTTTCCTTAATTATATTACTAGCCTGATTTCTGGGCTTTGATTATTGTGACCGACCTATAAATAGTCTCCGGACTTATTGCTTACCTTATTAAACCTCAATTCTGTCTGCTAATTGATTTCTTATGAGATTCTCCTTAATTTAAGTGACATTTTCCGGATTCTGTCCTCTTAATTGATTGTGTTTAGCCTTAATTAACTGGTTAATTGATTTTGTATACCTTATTTATGTGCCCTTAATTTTCCTACCTTACTTGTTTACTTTACTGTATGCTGTATAATCCTTTCACCATTCTGATTTTAAAAGACACACCTACACTTACGAGCACACACTGAGATACACAAGCTTACACCTACACTTACACACTTACACTCACACAACTTGAGTTCTTTCTATCACTCCGATTTGTTGTATTGTCTAGCCGGCTGAAAGCCAATGCTAGACTCTTGGATTCCTCCTGCCTTCACCTTCTTATTTACTTCAGCCGGCTAGACTCTTGAATTCCACCTGCCTTCACCTTCCTGTTTACTTTCTTCCCTAACTGGTATGCCTTAATTCCTGATTATCTTGTTCTATTCTATATGTTTATGTAGTCAGTCTATTATAGACATCAACATGCTTCTGTTTCCTGTTTATTTCTCTCTTAACTAGCATGCCTTAATTCCTGTTAACCTATCCGTTCTATGTGCTGGTATGGTTAGATTACCTTAGCATGTTACTGTCTGATACATGATTTCTGCGTATTTCCCTCTAGACTAGTATGCTTAAATTCCTACCATCCTGCTCTATGTGTTTGTTTAGTTAGTTATTTTAATCATGTTTTCTGTTCAATACATGTCTATACGATTCCACCAACTGATAATTAATAAATCAAGTAAACTTCAGTCATGTGAAACCTTGTTTGATTCAGTTGTAAGCCTTTATTCATAACATATTTAGGTACTGCAAATATGTGTGGTCAGTTCTGTTTATAATTCAAGTGCCCCTGTTCTTTTGTGATTGCTTTAATTGACACAGTATTTATACAAATCTGTCTGGATTCTGCTTGTCTAGGTGAAATTATGTTTCTGTTTTCTCCTGAAAAATTGTTTTTCTAAAACTATCCCCTACCCCTTATATATACTATATTCAAAACTTCTACTCTTTGTTACCTAGGTTCCTACCACCCCCAGTGTGAGCACTTCCTAGGGTTCTTGAGACTCCTCCGAACTTTGACACATTGGGGCTGGTCTTCCAATCTCTTACAAACTGTTTCTTTGAGAAAGGTTCTGGTGTGAGCATTGGCCGGGGTCCCTAAGGCCCTTGGGAACTTTGACGCACCAGAAGCCCAGTTTTGTGTATCGTGGATGGACTGCCTGTATGCTTCAGACTTGCTTTGCTTGAAGGCCTGGTTTCCAGGTTGATATTGGGCCTGCTAAGACTCCCTATAGTGTAATAGATAGTATTATGTAATTCATTCATATTAGTCTGTAATAATGTAACAATCCTTATAAAAACAGATATAGAGTTATTAGTAAAAGTTGGGGAGGGATTTTTTATATATCCTTGTCAGGTTTGGGTAGAAACCATGTCTGTAGGTTGTTGTGATTCTTTATGTGCATACCATTAGAAATTATGTCTACAGGATCTTGTCCCACTATTTGAAATCTGGAGTTTCATACTTGACATCCTAGAAATCCTGCCTATAGTTTGTTTGTCAATTCTGCATCAAGAATCCATGTTTTATGCATATTCTCAATCTCAATGTGCATTAGAGATCATGTATATAAGATCTTCTTTGTGTAAATTACTGAACTTTCCTTAGGAGTTTAAATCAAGTCAACACTTAGAAATCATGCCTTATGAGATATATATAAAAAATCAATTTATGCAATTTAGATATCATGCCTATAGGGAATTTAAAATCAGTTTCTGCAATTTAGATATCGTGTCTGTAGGATATAAAATCTGTTTATGCAATTTAGATATCATGTCTATAGGAAATGAATAAATCAGTCCCAACACCTAGAAATCATGTTTATAGGAGCTAATTGATTCTGTAAATTAGAAAGCATGTCTATAGGATCTAAAGAGATAAAAACCTGTTTGTTAAAATCAATAACTAGTTTATAAACTGTAGTCGTTAATTAACAGTTTTAGATACCATGCCTATAGGATTCTGCTCTGGTCCTCACTTAGGCAAGCCTATAGGGTAATTAAGAATTCTGGGTCTAAAAACTGTAATTTTTTGCTACTTGGAACATGCCTAGATTCAGAATATTAACAAAAAATTAGTAGGCAAACTAATAGGTACTGTTGCTCTCTTTAATAAAGTTGTTATGTTATATTTTGTTTATGCTCATCTAGATATCCTGCCTATAGTGTCTTAAATTGATAAAATTTTCTGTTCGAACTGCTTGCATTTGCTGTTTACTTGTGAAAGTTAACATGAGCCTTTATTTGCTTCTTACATGACAGTCCTATTTGAATTTTTGTTTGTTGCTTAGCTTTCTCATTTTTAAGCAACATAAGTGAGTCTAGAACTATCCAAAGTAGAGTTCTTAAACACCTCCAGGACCATAGGTAAGGGACGGGTATTGCATGCATAAGGTACGCACTAGAAGTTATTAGAACACTTACGTAATAACTGAAAGATAATAATTGGATAGTAAAGGAGATGATGACCTGTGCGCTAATGCTATGCGTGACACCCTAATTTGGGAAAAGTTACCAAGTATTGTATGGAAATGATCCTTTAGGCTAAAAAATGTAGGACCCCTTTAATTCTTGTTTTGAAGTAATTATCTATTTCTTTTAAATTGTTTAACTTGCCTGTAAAGTTTGATTCGCTTAATTGAGTTTGGCTGGGACCCACCGTTGTGGACATCAAGGGGTGCCTAACATCTTTCCCTCAAGGTAATTACGAGCCCTTACCCAATCTCTGGTGATGTAAACTGGTTTCATGAGTTATTTGCTTAGGTGCCCTAATGCACCTCAATCCGTTAGGTGGCGAATCTTCAAATCTCTTACCCAATCCCAAAAGGAAAGGAGTTGTCCCAAAATGTCGAAACCCGATTTTGCGAGAAAAAGGGGGCACGACAGGGGATATGACATTTCTATATCTATGTGCCACTGTGCATGCTGTATGTGATGCATTATAATGGACGCCTCGCGTACTCTCACTCTCAGAGTACTCAATCACTCAGTACTGTATATGCCAATCTAGCCCAGGGAAAATCCAACCCCAAATATAAATAATTCGGACAAGATCCATGCCCAGGGAAGATCCATCCTTCAATATAAATCAACTGCGCTCATTGTGGGTGTGCAGACTCTGGAGGGGCTCCTTTAGTCCAAGCGATATAATAAAGCAGATCCATGCATAAATAAATAAAAACATGCTACAACGTGCAACCCGATCTCATAAATATCACTCATAATCAGGTCATCGGCCTCGCTCAGTCATCAATCTCTCCAGTGTCTCGGGCTCACAACGCTCAAACTAAGCAGCCCCAATTAATGATACGAGATGTGACAATGTGCAATAATAGAGACGGGGATATGATATGAATGACACATACGACTAAGTACTTGACTGGAATTAAACAATTAACTCAACGACAAGGAACAACCGTTGTTGGTCCCAACAGTACCAGCATATAGCCTAAACATGATTTCTAGCATGATTGACAGCTCAATTACTTTATCACATGATGAAAATACGAATAACGACAAGATAAATCAACTATACAATTCTATGGAATCGACCAAGTCACAGTTTTTAAGGTGCATGCCCACACGCCAGTCACCTAGCATGCGCGTCACCTCAACACCAGTCACATAACACAAAATTCGGGGTTTCGCACCCTCAGACCAAAGTTTAGAAGTGTCACTCCGCAAAAATCTCTACTCCAACATGCCCTTGCCTCGCTAAACGACCTTCGAATGCCTCGAATCTAGCCACAAACAATTCGATATAATCAATATGGGCTAAAGGAATTAATTCCACAAGAAAATACTAAGCTCTTAATCAAATGTCAAAAAGTCAACTCAAAAATTGGCCTTGGGGACCACGTCTCGAAATTGGGTAAAGGTTATAAAATCTGAACACCCATTCGACCACGAGTCCACTCATACCAAAATTACTCAAATCTGATACTAAAATCTCGATCAAAACCTCAAAATTCGGCCTAAGAACTTTATATTTTCCCCCAATTTTTCACCCCAAATCACTAATTTAATGATGAAATAAAAAACATAAACATGAAAATTAACCAAAACTAGGTAAGAATCACTTACCCCAATCACCCACTTGAAAATCTCTGCAAGAATCGCCTCCCACCGAGCTTCAAAAATACAATTTGTTTATGAACTCAAACCCTCGTTTTGAAATGTTTAAATCTGCCTAGATAACCTTTCTTCGTGATCGTGGGAAAATCTTCGCGATCGCGAAGCACAACCTTCACTACCCCCAGAAAATCCTCTACACAACTGCACAAGAACACACACAAATGTGAAACACAGGCTTCCCAGGCCTACGCGATCACAGACATCCCACATGTTCGCATAGAACAACGCGCGTGAACCCCAGCTGCCTCACCTCCTCTTCGCGAATGCGGCTATGCCCACGCGTCCGCGATGCACTTCCTGGCCCAACCTACGGGAATGCATACCCCATCTCGCACATGCGTAGAGTAAAATCACCACTTCCCAAATAAGCCTAGGTGATCACGGTCCAGACCACGCGATCATGTATAAGGAAACCAAATACAGACACCAAAAAATCTTCAGCCATAACACCAAGTCCAAAATTGATTCGTTGACCATCTGAAATTCAGTCGGGACCTCAACCAAATATACCATTAAGTCCCAAAATATCGTACAAACTTAGTCGAGCCTTCAAATCACATCAAACAATGCTAAAACCACGATCGCATATCGATTAAAGCCTAATAAACTTTTGAACTTCTAACTTCTACATTCGATGCCGAAACTATCAAATCACGTCCGATTAACCCCACATTTTGCACACAAGTCACAAATAATACCACGAACCTACTCCAACTTGCAGAACTCCAATCTGAGCCTGTTAACCACAAGGTCCACTCTTGGTCAAACTTCTAAATTTCCAACTTTCGCCATTTCAAGTCTTTTTCAATTACGGACCTCCAAATCACAATTCGGATACACTCTTAAGTCCAAAATCACCCAATAGAGCTAATAGAACCATCTGATAAGTGGGGATTTTAACTGCTTATTAGCGCCTTTTAGCTTTTGTTTTATTCTAAAAGCATTGAATTGTATTCCCGAAACTAATGAAACTATACTAAATTGCAGGAATGCTGGAAGTTGGTCTTCCTTGATGAAATTCAACTCAAAAAGGAGTATCTGAAGCATAATGCAATAAAGGACGCAGAAGCACAAATGTGCGGTCTATAGATGGAATTCTGAGGCCGCAGAATTCCATCTGCGACCGCAAACAAAAAAGGAAAAATTTAATTGACATTTGTGTAAAGTGCGGACTGCACATGAATTGTGCGGCCGCAAAGCTGGGCTAAGAGTCGAAAATCAGAGAGTATGAAAAAGACCAAGTCCAAGAGCTTCTGTGAATTGCGGACCACACAAGATTTTTGTGCGGCTGCAGAAGAGTGCCTTGCAGCCACAGTGCTAATAGTGCGGATCGTAGAAGTGTTGCCTTGCAGCTGCAGTCCAGAAATGTGCGGCCACAAAAGAATGACTCGCAGCCGCGGTTCAGAAATGTGCAGCTGCAGAACTATAGTTCCTGCCAGATGATGAAATATGTGGACTGCACATGGAATTGTGTGGCCGCAGAACCTCCCGAGGGGCATTTTTGTCCAAGATTTTCAGCCTTGTATAAATAGACGAGTTTCACAAAATTAGGTCAAGTTTTGAATATCTGAAGCTACTGTAGACGTTTTTTCTTTACTACTTTAGGATGTTTTACATTATTTTGGTATTTTAACATTGGATTTCTTTATTTTAATCTCCCATGATGAGTTTAATTAGCTTTTCTTCTCTATTTCTGTAATTTCTATCATGAGTAGCTAGACTTCTACTAGGATTATGACCCAACCCTAGTGTGTATACCTTATAGGTGATTAATTTAGTGTTTTTTTAAGATTGGGTGTTGATTATTTACCTTATTTTTCTTCAATAATAGAATTAATGATTGCAAACATTGATTCATGCCTATTTGACTTAGTCTCTACTTGAGAAAGAGAGACCTAGTCTAGGATAACTTAGCTAACAAGGAATTGGGTCAATTGAGAGATTGATCATCCCAATTAAAGTGTTCAACCAAGAGATAGTCATAACCCGACTAGAGCTCTTATCAACTATTTTTGGGTGATACCCATTTGGTCTTGAGAAAGCCAAATTGGGCAAAACCACTCTTTGACCGAGAGGTATTGAGTGGGTAGTTTAGAGTTGAGAGCTATAATACACCCCAATCAACATAACAAGCATTAAAGTCTTTATCTCATTAGGCAAAAACTTAGGTCATGGTCACAGCCCTAGGCTTTTTATCCATTTGGAAAAACATTAAAAACAAATATCTTTAGTTTTCTTTCTTTATTTTGCAATCATTAGAGTAACATTAGAAAGAGTAAACAATTCCTTGTTGTGGAAGTGCAATATAGATAATCCAATTACTCAATTGAAATATATCCCCCTAACTCCCATCTTAGCTCCTTGTGGATTCAACCCCGACTCTTAGTTGGGTTTCTATTATTATATACAATCATTTCATATATCTTTTGAGGTGTGCTTTGGACGTGATAAATTTTTGGCGTCGTTGCCGAAGAGTTAAAAAATAGTGTTAGCTATATATTTCGGTGTATTTTTAGAGTATCTTATTTTCTTTCCATGTTACTAACTTGTTTGAGAACTTGTAGGTACAACCATGGAAAACAATGAGCTCGAAAATATTGCTTTGGGGGATGTGGATGTAGAGGATGACCAAGTTGATAAGGTTCCTCTTGAACCTCAAGCCAATAGAAGAGGCAGAGTGCCTCATGCCAATGTCCTTGTTCCACCCCCAACTCCCCCACGAGCGGCTCTACACCGGATGTTATCCAAGAAAGGATATTCTATTGCAATTGTCCCTTCCCATATTAGGGCGGGCAACTTTCAAATCACCAATGTGATGCTCACTTTTCTAGAGCAACAAGGTTTCTTCACAGGCGCTCCAAGTTAAAATGTAGAAAAACATTTGAAGGGGTTTGTGGACAATTGTTGGGGGACAAAACAGATAAATGTCTTCGAGGATGCATTGAGGCTAAGGCTTTTTCCCTTCTCTCTATGGAGGAAAGCTTTAGATTGGTTGGAACGCTTACCAAACCATTCCATTCACACTTGGGATGAGTTGGCAGAAAGGTTTATTTCTAATTTCTTCTCTCTGGGGCACATGGCTACACTTCAGGATGAGATTTTGGCACTCGACCAAGAGCCAAATGAAACACTACATGAGATATGGGAACGGTATAGAACAATCGTTAAGGAATGTCCCAACATAGATATGCCGGAGAATATGTTCAACAAACTTTCTATCGTGGGATTAACACAACCAACCAATGTGTAGTGAATCAACTTGTTGGTGGGAATTTCATGACTACACCTTATGCGAAGGCATGTGAGATCTTGGATGAAATGGCAGAAACATCATCAATATGGCAATCCCGAGCTAATGTTCCACAAGGTGATCCAAACGTGATCCACCTTCACAAAGAGTTACATGACCATGGACAAGCCATTGCCGAATTGACTACCACCATGAATTAATTAGCAAAGGCTCAACTTCAACAAGTGCAAAATCCTAAGCAAGTCAATGCTATGGAGGGAGTGAACATGATGGTGAACAAAAGAAGGACCAAGGGTCCACAAGTGCAACATCGAATGGAGAATTATGTGCAAGATGATAGTGGTTTTGATCAAGATGATTCTTACAATGAACAAGAAGAGGAGGTGAAATATGTGAACAACTTTCAAGGGAAACGAAACAACTTCCAAGGCCTAAACCAACAACAATGGTGATATCAAAACAAGCAAGGCAATTGGAATTCTAACAACCAAGGAAATTGGAGTGGTGTCAATGATCAACGGAATTTGCATAACAACAACAATCAAAGAATTTGGAGTGGTAATAATCAAGTAAATTTGGGGTGGGGGGAGGTAACAATCAAGGCGGATGGAACAATAATCAAGGCAATCGGGGGTCGGCTTTTTAAATGCTGCCGATGTATCAACAATTGGACAACACTCCTCCTTATCCTTCCCATGGTCCAAGTTCTTCAAATAATGAGATGGGGAATATTGAGAACATGTTCAAGTAAATGATGGAAAAGAATGCCGATTGGGATGACAACTTGCCTCACATAACACATCAATCCGCAACATAGAAGTTCAAAGGGGCAAATATCTCAATCTCTAAATTCTCGTCCTAAGGGGGCACTACCAAGTGACAGGATAGTAAACCCAAAGGGTGGAAACAACACGGGGCATGTCATGACTATTAATACAAGAAGTGGAAGAGGTTGGAATGTACCCACTTCAAGTCAAAAGCAACTTGTGGATGATGAGAAAGTGATACAAGAAGAAGATGTCCCGAACAATGTGGTGCAATCAAATGATGAAGTTCAGATTGATATTGATGATAGTGTGGAAGAGACTCAAGAGGAGGTAAACCATCCAGGAATCACATTATTAATATACTGAAGCCGGTAGTGCAAAAGGCTAAGGCACTATTGCCTAAACCTCTACCTCCATACCCTCAAAGACTTGCCAAACAAAATGGCAAGACTCAATTCAAGAAGTTCATTCAAATGATGAAGAGTCTCTCAATCAATGTGCCTTTAGTTGACGCTTTGGAATAAATACCTGGTTCTGCAAAGTTTATGAAGGATATCGTGACAAAGAAGCAGTCAATAAATTTTGAAATTATCAAAGTCACTCATCAAGTGACTGCAATTGTGCATTCAATGGCTCCTAAGTTATAGGATCCCGATGCTTTCATGATTCCTTGTACAATTGGAAGTACCGAGTTTGCTAAAGCTCTTTGTGATCTTGGGGCAAGTATCAATTTGATTCCCTATTAGGTTTTCAAGACTTTGGGATTTGGGCAGCCAAGGCCCACCTCTACGAGATTGCAAATGGCTGATCTCACTATGAAGAGACCATTGGGAGTGATTAAAGATGTATTGGTTCGTATTGATAAATTCATTCTTCCAGCGGATTTTGTCATTCTAGATTGTGAAGTTGATTATAAGGTACTGATTATTCTTGGAAGACCTTTCCTCGCTATGGGGAAGTCTCTTTGTAATGTAGAAGCTGGAGAACTTACCTCCCAAGTTGGTGATGAAAAGGTGGTTTTCCATAGTGGTGTGCATTCGATTTTGACCCTTATCGATTATCAATTTGTACATTTGCTTATCATTATGATTTCAATAAGGTTTCAATTTTTTCGATTTTGATTTATCAATTTTTGGGGCTTATCGATTCGGTTATCGATTACACCAATAAGAAAATTTGTGGGATTTCACGGAAAGTATATCGCTATAAACACGCCTAACTAGTATGGATAAAAAGAAGCTAAAATAAGACAAACACTGTTTATAACATAAAAATTATGTCAACAAGCACATGCAACGAAACTAAAGTAAGGGATCAAATGTATGCCAACAACACTCCAACGATATAAAAAAAATACACCATCACAGCTAATTCTGTTTTTCATTAATTTGAACTTCATTCCCTTGAGCTTTAAATATGATCATTCCTTAAATGTGGTAAAGAAAATAATAGGGTTAGGGACTTAGGGTAAAGAGAAGAGTATTATAGAATAAGGGTAATTTTTTTTTTTGTCTTTTTAGTATATCTTATCAGTTTATCGATAAACCGATAACCGAAGAGGACAAAATCGAAATCAAAATCGATAACTCGATAAGGAAAATTTCGAAATCGATAAATCGATAAACCGATAACAAATAATCGATAAACCGATTTGAATGCACACCTCGAGTTTTCCATGTGTGTAAGTCCATGTGGTAACCAAATAGCAATGATGTATGCTCTTTTGTGGACTTGGTGACCAATGTTATTGTTGATGGTACGTGTGCTATGATCAATGTTGGTGATATGTTGGAGGCCGTCTAACTCAACTTTGATGATGATAAGATGGATGGCTTCATAGAATGTGTGAACTCTTATCAAGGAATGGGGTCATACAATTATGCACCCCGGAAATTATCTTTGGATCTTGAAAATAGGATAACTCCTCCGTCAAATCCCTCTATTGAATATCCTTCTACCTTGGAGCCATTGCCTCCACATCTTCGGTATAAATTTCTTGGCCCTTGTTATACTTTACTGGTTATTCTTTCCTCTTCTTTAACTAACGTGCATGTAGATTCTACATTGGCAATGCTACAAAAAAGGAAGAAGGCTATTTGGTGGACATTGGCGGATTATTGGGGGATAAACCCCGCATTTTGCATGCATAAAATCAACTTGGAGGAAGGCGCCAAACCATATATTGAAATCAAAGGAGACCCAATGAGGATATGCAAGAAGTTGTCAAAAAGGAGATTATGAAGTGGTTGGATGCCGGGGTTGTCTACCCCATCTCCGATAGTGCATGTACTTCTCCGGTTCAATGTGTCCCGAAGAAGGGGAGGCATGAAGGTGGTTACCAATGAAAAGAATGAGTTTATTCCTACAAGAACGGTGACTGGTTGGAGAGTGTGTATGGACTATCATAAGCTCAACAAAGTCACAAGGAAGGATCATTTTCCACTTCCCTTATTAGATCAAATGCTTGATAGATTGGCCGACCATGCTTTCTATTGCTTTCTTGATGGGTATTCAGGCTACAACCAAATTTTTTTGCTCCGGAGGATCAAAAGAAAATAGCCTTTACATGTCCCTATGGTACTTTTTCTTTCAAGCAGATTCCATTTGGTTTGTGTAATACACCGCCGACTTTTCAAAGGTGTATGATGGCTATCTTCACGGACATGGTGGAGGACTACCTTGATGTTTTTTTTGGATGACTTTTTGGTGGTTGGAGATTCTTTTGATGATTGTCTTTCAAATTTAGATAAGGTGTTGGAAAAATGTGAAGAAACAAATTTGGTGCTCAATTGGGAGAAGTTTCATTTCATGGTCGAGGAAGACATGGTCCTTGGCCACAAAGTCTCAAAGAATGGAATTTAAGTTGACAAGGCAATGATTGAGGTGATATCTAAACTTCCACCTCTAACTTCGGTGAAGGGTGTGCGGAGTTTCTTAGGCCACACGGGGTTTTACCGGTGTTTCATCAAAGATTTCTCTAAGGTGGTGAACCCGTTATGCAAGCTTCTTGAGAAAAATGCTAAGTTTAACTTCAATGATGATTGCATGAGAGCTTTTAAATTGTCAAAGTTCAAGTTGACAACTACTCCCATTATCACTGCTCCAAATTGGAGTGTCCCTTTTGAACTCATGTGTGATGCAAGTGACGTAGCGGTTGGGGCTGTTTTGGGGCAACATATCAACAATATTTTTCAACTGATCTACTATGCTAGTAAGACCATGAATAGTGTCCAAGTCAACTACACCGTTATGGAGAAAGATCTCCTTCCCATTGTTTTTGCAATAGACAAGCTTTGCCCGTACTTGATAGGTGCAAAGGTCATTGTCCACACGGATCACGCGACACTTTGTTATCGTATGAGCAAGAAAGATTCCAAATCTCGGTTGATGAGATGGGTTCTTTTGTTGCAAGAGTTTGATATTGACATCAAAGATAGAAAAGGGAGTGAAAATCAAGTGGCGGACCACTTGTCTTGTTTGGAGGAGGAGGAGGGGAGTCTGCATGGTTGCCTTGAAATCAATGACTCCTTACTCGATGAAAAAATCTTGGATATTTTAATGAAAGAGGTGCCATGGTTCATAGATCTAGCAAATTTCCTTGTTTGTGAAATCATCCCGGATGAGTTTTCTTCAAACCAAAAGAAGAAGCTGAAACAGGATTGTCAAGATTATTATTGGGATGAACCATACCTTTTTCTGATTTGTATGGATGGGATGATTAGAATATGTGTACAAGAAGAAGATCAAGGTGTAATTCTTACTGAATGTCATTATTGCAAGGACGATAGCCAAAGTGCTAAGTTGCAGTTTCTATTGGCCTACTCTTTACAAGGATGCTAGTGAGCTAGTGAAAAGATGTGATGAATGTCAGCGGGCCAGTGGAATCTCAAATAAAAATGAAATGCCTCTCACTACCATTTTGGAGATTGATATCTTTGATGTGTGGGTATTGACTTCATGGTCCTTTTGTGAGTTATTTTTGAACACCTACATCTTGATCGCGGTTGATTATGTGTCCAAATAAATTGAGGCCGTTGCTTTACCCAACAATGAGGCGAGAAGTGTGGTGGCGTTCTTGAAAAAGAATATTTTTACAAGGTTTGGTACCCGCGGGCTATTATAAGCGATGGGGGGTCACATTTTTGCAACAAGGCTTTCGACACTTTATTTGGCAAGTATTGTATTACTCATAAAGTCACGGCTCCCTATCATCCACAAGCTAGCAGTCAATTGAAAGTCTCCAACCGTGAGATAAAGAATATTTTGTTCAAAATAGTGAATGCTAACCGGATGAATTGGTCCAAGTGTGATGACCCAAAGGGTCATCTTTTGTTTTAGAATCTGATTCTGTGTTCTGAGGCCTTGAAAACCTCATTTTCTTTCTCCTTGATTTGTGTACGCAGTCCGAGCGTGCTTCCGGAAAGCCTTAAATGAAAATTTGAGAAAAATATTTAGTTTTATCTTTAAAATTAATTTAAGTTGATTTCAGCCAATATTTTAAGTAAACGGATCCGGACCCATGATTGGACGGTCCCGGAGGGTCCGTAGTAAAATATGAAACTTGGGCGTATTCCCGGAATTGAATTTCGAGGTCTCTAGCCCGAGAAATGAATTTTCGAAGAAACTTGTTTAACTGGAAATATAATAGTTTATGGAAATTGAATAATGTGCGAATTTATTGGTATCAGGACCATATTTTGGTTTCGGAGCCCGGTACAAGTCCTCTATTATATTTTTACCTTATCTGTGAAATTTGGTGGAAAACGGAAGTGATTTGACGTGATTCAGACCTTTAGTTGAGAAAATAGGAAGTTTGAAACTATCTTGAAAATTTCAAGTGTTTTGGTGTTAATTTCATAGTTTTAGATGTTATTTTGGCTATTTGATCGCACGAGCAAGTATGATGTGTTAAGAATTGTGTACATGGTTGGTTTGAAGCTCCGAGAGCTCAGGTGAGTTTTGGATGGGCTACAGAATGATTTTGGACTTGGAAAAATAGTTGGTATGCTTCAGCTGTGTTGCAGGCCTCAGACCTCACAAATGCGAGGTTAGGGTTCACATTTGTGATCACTGTGAAGGCCGCATTTGCGAGTCTTCCATCGCAAATGCGAAGGAGGCTAGGCCAGTTCATGTTCGCAATTGCGAACAAGCCTTCGCAAATGGGAAGTAGTCAGGGGGAGGGGGATCATCGCAAATGTGACCAAGGGTTCACATTTGCGACAATAGCAGAGATACAACAGGTTCGCATTTCGACGCTTGTCTCGCATTTGCAAGTTTCGCAATTACGATGCTCCTGTCACAAATGCGACATCTACAACTGTGCAAAAAGGGACTTAGACGAGATTTTCAATTCATTTCTCAAATTTTCAAACCCTAAGCTTCAAAAGGCGATTTTCTAAAGAGTAGTTCTTCCCCAAATCATATGTAAACAATTTCTAACTCATTTCTTTCAATCTATTTCATCTTTTTACAAGATTTCATCACAAAATCTTGGGATTTTCATGGGAAATTGGGTGTTTTTGTATGAAATTAGGGAATTTCGAAATTTAGGGATTTAGATCTCAAATTGAGGTTAGAATCCAAAACCAATTGCATATCCAGGCTCGGGGGTGAAAGGGTAATCGGGTTTTAGTCCGAACTTCGAGTTTCGACCAAGCAGGCCCATGGTCAATTTTTTACTTTTTGGGGAAAATGTTGGAAAACCTATAATTAAGCATTGGAATTGAGTTTTTTAGCATTTATTAATGTTATTAAGTTAATTATGACTAGATACAAGCAGATTGGAGGTGGAACCGAGAGGTAAAGCGGTAATTGAGACTTGATTTTGACCGTGGAATCGAGGTAAGTGTTGTGGCTAACTTTAGCTTGAGGGATTAGGTGTTGTTTCCCTATTTGCTACGTGTTTAGTTTATTGAGTAAAATGTATAGGCGAGGTGACGAGTATCTATGCGTTGTTATTGGGTAATAGCATGCAAGTGAGTCCTATACTTGTGATCGTTGTGTCTCTTATTACATACTGTTCATGCTTAAACTGGTTATCCTTCATGATTGAACAAGTCTTATTATGTTTTCCTGGTATTATGACGTTAACTATTGAAATGATATTGGTTATTTTTGATTCCCTTGTCAAGATGTTATTATTTCTATTGTCTGGGTGAGGAAGAGCGTAAAGCACAAAGGGTGATGTCGTGCACGATATTGTGAGTAAGTGTTAATGCACGAAGGGTGATGTCGTGCCATATTCTGTAAGTGTTAATGCTTGAAGGGTGATGTTGTGCCATGATTATGAGAGAATTAATGCATTAAGGGTGATACCGTGCCGTTTCTGTTATTTCTTATGGTGAGGACGAGAGTAAAAGCACGAAGGGTGATGCCGTGCACGTGTTACTATGTTATTATTTCTGTTGATTCAAAGCATGATATTTACCTTGCTTCTTTACTGTATAACTGTCAGAATTTGATATTCCCCTTAACATGTTTCCCCTTCCAGTTATGTAATGTTAAATTTCTATTGTTATTATTTTCTCGTATATGATTTAACTTCACAGGTTTATATATTTTTGTCGTTTTCTAGCCTTATCACTACTTTATCGAGGTTAGGCTCGACACTTACCAGTACATGAGGTCAGTTGTACTGATACTGCACTGTGCACTTTATGTGTGGATTTCGATGCCGAACCTCGAGAGTAGAGTTTGGGTTGCTGCCTTCAGTCCACAGGAGACCCAAGGTAGATCTTTCGGCGTTCGCAGACCCTGGAGTCCCCTTCCTTATATTTTAGTTCCTGTTTTCTTTCATTCCGAAAAATAGATGCACTTTCCTTTAAACCAGTATTTGTAGAAATTCTTAGACGTTCGTGGATTGTGACACCATATCATTGGGGTAGTAGTGTTTTAGAGTTTTGAGTTATTATAAAAATTTTCGCACTATATCTGTTTACCTTTAATTATTATTTATTGCTATTTTGGGTTACTGATGAATATGTTAGAACTGTAACTATTGGCTTCCCTAGAATTCAAGAGTGGTGCCATCACGACCCCAACGGTGGGAAATTCGGGTCGTGACAAGTGGGTATCAAAGCACTAGGTTGCCTAGGTCTCACAATTCACGAACAAGCAAGGTAGAGTCTGAGGGATCGACAGTAAGTCGTATGTGCTTATCCCCCAGAGGCTACAGAGTTTAGGAATAACTTCACATCTATTCTTCTCTGTCGTACGATTTGACTTCTTAATGCTAATTGAACTTCTACTCTATTCTTTCACAGATGGCGAGAACACGTACCCCTTCATCATCTGATCAGCAGCCGAGCCCCCAATGGCAGCTCCTAGGCAGGGCAGAGGATGAGGCCATGCTAGAGGCCGAGGCAGGGGATAGGCTCAACCTAGAGCTCGAGAAGCAGCACTAGTAGCGGAGCCTCAGGCGGAGTTCGATGATGAGGTTCTGGCTTAGACCGTTCCAGCAGGGCCCGCTCAGGTTCCCGAGGGATTCATCGCTACCTCGGTACTTCAGCCAGTTGTTATGACTCAGGATGCAAGTGGATCATCTATGTCTTGTGAGGCTTTGTTGAGGTTGGATGAGTTCACCAAGATTTTCCCGGTTCATTACATTAGGGTAGCATCTGAGGACTCCCAAGATTATCTTGACCGCTGCCGTAAGGTGTTGCGGAACATGGGGATAGTAGAGACCAATGTGGTCGACTTTGCTGTATTCCAGATGATAGGGTACGCCAAGGGATGGTGGAATGATTTTGTGTTGACTAGACCGACTGGGTCACTTGCCTTGACTTGGGACCGTTCTCTCAGCTATTTCTCGAGAAGTTTATTCTTATCACTCAGAGAGAGGACTACCATAGGCGGTTCGAGCATCTTTAGTAGGATTTTATGATTGTCACTCAACACGAGACTAGGTTTGTTGATTTGGCTCGTCATGCTCTTCTTATACTCTCTACCGAGAGAGAGGGAGTGAGGAGGTTTATTGAGGGACTCGCTCAGCCTATCAAATTGTAGATGGATAAGGAGACAGGTAGCGAGATTTCTTTTTAGAATGCGACCAATGTGGCACGGCGAGTTGAGGTAGTTCTAACTTAGGGGAGTGGTCAGGGGTCTGGCAACAGGCCTCGTCATTCTGGTAGGTTCAGTGGTGCCTCGTTTGGAGGCAGGGATTCTTTTGGTAGAGGCCATCCTCCTAGGCTGTTTCATTAAGAACTTCAGGCTTCTCACGGTGTTTTAGGTGGTTGTGGTTCTCATATGCAGTATTCTGATAAGCTACCCTATAGTGCATCACCAACTCTTATCAGTACACCGCTGCTCCAGAGTATTCAAGGTGGTTACTCAGGCAATCAAGGTCAGTTTTAGGGTCAGCAGGCCCAGCAGATGAGGACTTGTTATACTTGTGGCGATCCGAGGTACATTGCTAGATTTTGCCCTCGAGCATCGAGCAGTTCTCAGCATCAGGGTTCCATGCCGTGGTTTCGGCACCAGTTGTTCCACCGCCTGCTCATCCAGCTAGAGGTAGGGTCAGGCAACTAGAGGTGGAGGTCAGGCCGCTCGCGGTGGAGGCCAGCCAGTAGGAGGCCATCCCAGAGATGTAGTTCAGAGTGGTGGGGCCCACCCCCGATGTTATGTTTTCCCAGCCAGTCCTGAGTTTGAGGCATCCAATATCGTTCTTACAGATACAGTTTCAGTTTGCAGTAAAGATACTTCAGTTCTATTTGATCTAGGGTCTACATACTCCTATGCGTCATCTTATTTTGCTACGTATTTGGTTGTGCCTTGTGATTCCTTGAGTGCCCCTGTGAGCACGTGATTTTTTCCCTATATATGAATAATTCCCAAAAATTCCAACAAAATAATTTTTCTTTATTTTTACCATTTTTTGTGCATTTTGGTATCATTTTCTGATAATGGTTGCATTTGATTTGTGCATGTTAATTCATATAAAATACAAAAAATATACATTTGCATTTAGGATATAATTTTATATGTTTAGGATCAATTAGGGGTTAGTTTATTTTAGAATCAAACACGAAAAATTACAAAATAGCTCACTTTCGCATTTTAGTTGTTTTAATCGTAAATTTGGCGTAAAATAGGTTTTAAATAATTTTAGAATTTAATTAGTTTAGTTTTGAAATATATTAGGACTTTATTTTAATTGTTGCAATTTTATAAAATCAGTAAAATAAATACAAAATTACAAAGTGGATTACAAAATACAAAAATAGATAAAAGAAATAAAAGAGAAAAAAAAAACAAACAAGAACAAAATTGGGCTCATCTCAATTTAACCCAAATCTCAGCCCAAATCAGTGTTCCGACCCAAGCCCAGAACCCTCTCCCCATCCGGTCCAATACGCTAAGATCAAAACGACGCCGTTTGGCGTCGATCAATCCAAACCGTTGAGGTTAGCAAGATCAACGGCTCAGAGGCGGGGTAGGCATACTATAAAAGTGTCCGAAGGTCCCCCCCCCACCCCATTCCCCATCGTCTTCCTCACTCCCCCACAAACCCTAGCCGCGCCGTTCTAAAACCCTAGATTGCCGGTGGTGGCGCCAATGCTAATCGCCCCCAAATTTACACCCCTCGTCCTCCCCACTCTCCTCTTTCCATTCCTACCATTGGTTTCCCTCGAATATTGCCGGAGCTCGTCGAATCTCCGATTGAAGTTTTCTGGCCAAGTCGCAAATTCATCCGAACTGGACCAAAATCACACCACACCATCCCCAGACTTCCCTCAACCCAAATCCATGACCATTTCCCTTCGAATCTCGATGAAGCGGCTCAAATTTTAGATCTAAGAATTTCTGGCCAAAACCCTAACCCAAAATCCCCGTGATTTCGGACCGTAATATCCTTAACCATGTGTTCTCTTGTAAAAACACATGGTTAGGGATGTTACGTGTCAAAAATCTGGAAAGGTTCGGACGATAGCAGCTGGCCAGAGTTCCTCGTGCTTCAGTGAGCTTTCTTGTTTCTTTTTACTTGCATAGTTGAAGTTTTAGTTATAGTTTTAATTTCATTAAAGTGTTCTATTAATTTTACGATTTATTTTTGTGTATTAGTATAGTTTAAATCTTCTTTGTTCCTTGTTCCTTGTTCCATCTGTTTTAATCAGTAAAGCATCTTCGCATTTTTATTTTAGTTTGATGCATGTGTCATTTGTTAGTTAATCATAATCGTCATAATTGATTAGTTTAGATTCAATACCATTTTGTCCATTAATGTTAGCTAGATGTTTAGGTGGACTTCAATTGCTTTTTAGTTCTGAATCTAATGTTCGAATGGTCAATTGTGAGCTTATTGGTTAAAAGTTAGTTGAATTTCATTTAATGTTGACTGATCCTGTTCTCCTGGTTTTTCTAAGTTGTTTGGGTTTGGGTGATTGAATAATTGGGATTGGTTAGTTCAATTGGGTAATTTCTGAGTTCTAATTAATCAGTCTTAGTTAGTTTTGAATTAATTTAGGGGATTGGTTATAGCTGTTGAGAATATAGGTAGAATCAGTAACTTTTGAGAAGCTTTCAGGGGTAGTTTAGGCATGGAAAAGGGTAATTCTGATAAGAATAGTAATTTTAAAGTAGGGGCAAGGGTAGTATAGGTATTGTGGGGGTAAAGAGCATCCTAGGGCCTTCTAGAAGGGTACTTTAGTGTAGGTGTTAGCACAATAGAGGGATTTACTTGTTGAGCAAGTCAAAAATAAAGGAACTAAACTGAAAATAAGAAAGGGACTAAAAAGAAAACCCAAAATCTGATTAACCCTCTTGTATCACCTATAAAAGGGCATCAAGTGCCTTGAGGAAGGGGATTGAATTTTCAGCCCAAAAATCCCCACCAAAAGCTTTCTTCCTTGCTTTCAATTTCAGCTAGCATTTCAATTCCAATACTTAAGAAGAAACATCAAAAGATGGAAAAATCAAAAACAGTTTTACTAGTTCATCACTAGTGTTAGTGATTCTCAGTCCTTCCTTGGGCATTCTTTATTCCAGCTCGAGGTTCTATTCCTAAAAAGTGTTTGGGAGTGACTAACGACTGATTCAAGTGAGTTTAGGGCCTATTAGTTTGGACTTCAGTGTAGATTTGGGTCCAGCAGGATTTGAGAGGCATCTAGGCTCAGCTGTGAGGGCTAGGAGTGCATTTCAAGTGTGTGTTGGACTGATCTGTTGAGTCTGCTTATATTTTTGATTTTTCAAAAGGAATTCCTGGCCCGTTCTGTGATGATATATTGCTGAGTTTTGTTGCTGTTGCTGTTCAAAGTAGCTGACTTCTTTCCTTCTCATATTTTCCCTTATCCAGGTACACAATTGTACCCCTGATGACTATGAGCTAAAGTGTGCAGAAATGAATTATGTGAAGAATGAATTTACTTGCAGAATTGAGTTCTGATTTAGCTAATTTCCAGATCTACGTATTCAGTGTTTAATTCATGGATATTGTTTAAGTTTTGATTGCTTTTGTGCTAAATGGACTATATAAACTGTTATGTTTTGGATTCATGTGATTACTATGAAGTGAGCACTAGTGTTAGTTGATTACATGATAGGTTGATAGTAATGTTGGCGTGAATTAATTCAGAAGTAGTTAGTCTGCTTTATGCTGTTGAGATCGTGTTTATAGCTTGGTTTTCACCTTAATGATGTCTAAGAACTCACTGGAATATCAGTGGATAAATTAGTCTGTGCATAAAACTGGAATTCAATTGACTAATATCCTTCTAATTCGAGTTGATGCGTATTGTTTCCCCTTTGCTATAATTATTGCACACTTAAAATAATTTAGAGGTAATTTCAGGGGGTGTTTGGTTGAACTAAATCAAGGCCTCGCTGGGCTCAGCGATAAGCCATCTCAGGCTGTCACACGGACTGCCTTCATGAGTTTAGGCTTCCTAGGGGATTCGATCCCAGGTGCTGTTATCTGTCACCTGGGCTTCCCTTTCTCCTGCCTGACCGAATATTTGGGCCGTTTCTGAAGCCCATCAGTGGTCCAACTCATTGTTGAGGTTGGACTACTGAATTTTATTCAGTTTTCATGTAATTAAGTTTTTTTCTTCTTTTAGGGACATTTGATCAATAGAAAATTGTAATCACTCTCAAATGGGCCTTTTAATAAATGTTGAGACGAATCTCGCCAAACAAAATCTCAAATACATGGCCCTCATTTAATTAACATGTGAATCCTTAGAATTCGAGGCATGCCACTTGGTTGAATTTCCATGGCCCTCGCAAATTAAAAACGCGTAGTTGCTTTAGGCGCGCTATTTAATAATCTACTTTCTTAAACTCGGGTGCGCATTGATGCGACCCAAATCCAAATCTCAACGGAGTCGAAATGTGTCAACGGCCATGGGTGCATTGATTGTGACGTAGTTCGAGATCCGTTTTCACGACGTTGCAATTCTCATAATAATAATAAAAGCGGTTCGAAATTAAAAAAACCCATAAGCAAAAACATGTTCTGAAATCAGATAAAATCAAATACAACAGTTGAGCAAACGTGCTAGAACCACGGAACCCGAGAATGCCTAACGCCTTCTCCCGGGTTAACAGAATTCCTTACTCAGATTTCTGGTTCGCGGACTGTTAACAGAGACATACGTTTCCTCGGTTCGGGATGCAACCGGTGACTTGAGACACCATTAATCTCTCAAGTGGCGACTCTGAATAATAATATTAAATCCCGTTCCGATTGTCCTTTAATTGGAAAAACTCCTTCATGCCCTTCATGGGGTGTGTAAAAAAAGAAGGTGTGACAGCTCTGGCGACTCTGCTGGGGATCGAACCTAGAATCTCTGGTTCAGGGTTTAGAATTCGAGCTTAGATATATTGTTGTATTTAATTGTATCTGATTTTCCTACATGTCTTGTGCTAAATGTGCTAAATGTTACCGCTTTGATATTATCTGAACTGTATATAAACTGTGCCGACACCCTTCTCTCTTCACCTCTGGGTATGTGCTTACTGGTTGAGACTCCCTATTCTGTTAGTGTCATACCTTGCAATAAGAAAGAGGCCGGACAAGTTACGAAGCCGGATGGCCTTTTGGTTCCCGGTAAGTTGCCCCCTCCTCGACTTGAGTTGTCTGCTCGGGTACACAGTCTAGAACACCGACCCAGGTTTTGAACATAGAATAACGTGACTTCATGCCGGATCCCTAGTAGGAACGCTTATTTGCATCACGTTGCATTTGACTTAGGGGACTCAACATAGGGGTTGGGTCCGTCTAGGACTAGCAACCTGAAATGAAAAGACCATCCTGATGCATTCTCTTGTGCTGTGCATTTATTTGTTCCGAACCTGCATGTTGACCGGTTTCTGAATCTCGGGAATGCTAGAAAATTGAAAAAAAAAATAGAAAAGAGAAAGAAAAAGAAATATCAGTTAGGGAGTTAATTGATTATTTTAGAAAAAAATCAATGACCAATTACTGGCAAAACTCTGCCGATATTTTGAGAAAATAAAAGAAAGGGGAAAATGTTTTATTTTGTTTTACTAAAAAAAAAGCAAAGAAAAATAGGAAAAGAGTCTTTTATTTTTGGAAAGTTGGTTATTGAATAGGAAAAGGATAAAAAGAGTCTTTGTTTTAGTTTGAAAAACATAAGTTGTTTCATTATTTGTCGAAAATGAAAAAGAAAAAAAGAGTTGTTATTTTGTCTTGTTTTCAAAACAGAAAAGGAAAAATAGTTTGTCGTGCTATGGAAAATGAAAAACAAAAGTCTTGTTTTCAAAAAAAATATTTCGGTTAATTTGCCCGAACTACGCCTGTTTGATTCTCACAGAGTGTGGGATACGTAGGCAACCCTCATCGGGTCCAACCTTTCTTTTGCAAAAATAGCCAAAAAAAATGTCAAAATTTTTATTTTTCATCGTAAATAAGTCAAGTAGGGCCGTCTTGTCATAAATAGCCGAATGTCTCCAAAAGGGACACTGGAAGGCTGACTTTGCAAAACAGCCCACTTGGTCCATTTTTTATTTTTGACTGGTTGACTTTCGCAGCCTTAAAATCTTTTGTTCCCGAAGTGCTGAAAGGCCGCGTTTGAGAATCGAGTTCTTCTTGTTAAATTTTTTTTAGGTGATTCTGAGTCAAAAATATAGATAGTTCTTTTTTGAGTCGAATATAAGCTTTTCTTTTGCTTAATTGCCTTAATAAATGTGCAGGATGAGCACGATGCTAAATGAGCCCTTTTCATTAATGACCAAAATCCCTTTTGAGTTGCGATTATGGTGGAATGATTTAGGCAAGGAAGGGCAAGACGAAGTGAAAAAGTATTTGAAAGATCTGCCGGATTTATTAGACTTTCAGCCTCGGGGTGATATTATCAGGGCATTGGTCGCTTATTGGGATTCGGCACATAATGTATTTCATTTCTCGGACTTTGAGCTCACCCCGACATTGGAGGAAATAGTGGGGTACATCGTAAGTGATCAAGCTCCGTTGAGGTTCAAATACTTAATTGCTCCCAGGGCCATTACCGTACACCGATTTTTGGATTCCTTGAAATACCCCGAACAGTTCATCATCCAGATTTTGCAAAGGGTTTATGCAGTTTTCGCTTCATATATGATAGATATGGCCACGTGGGTGGATTCAATAATCCAGACTTTAAGCTATGCAGTAGAAGTAACCGACAAAAATGGGAGGAACACACACGGGTGGCTTTTATGATAGCCTTTTTGGGCCTCATAATATTCCCAAGGAAAGATGGTAATATTGATTTGAAAGTAGCGGGGGTCATCAGTACCTTGCAAACCATGGGGAAAAGCACTTTGGCACCTATGATCGTGGCTGACATCCTCCGGGCTCTCACGGCTTGTAAAGCTGGGGGCAAATATTTTGAGGGATGTAACTTGTTGTTACAAATGTGGATGACTGAGCATTTGTGCCCCCGCTCTCAGCTCTTGAGTTATGGTTCATTTGAGAAAACATGTATAGGAGAATTTTACACAAGAATCAAAGGGGCTAGTCTACCTGAAGGAGTCACGGCTTGGACATCATTATTTCGGACCCTCACTGCCAGCCAGATACAGTGGGTGCTTGGATGGTTGCCTGTCGAAGAAGTCATATATATGCCAGCAACCATGCCGCATTTTCTGTTGATGGGACTCAAAAGCATCCAGCCCTATGCACCGTATCGGGTTTTGAGGTAACTCGGGAGGTATCAAATAGTACCGAGAGATGAAGATCTGAGTACCCAAGTGGTCGAAATTAGTCCTGACGGTCGGTTCCCCGAAGAAGAGGTTCGCCAAATCTGGAGTGAGTGTCAACATTTGATGGCGAACACTTGTGTGTCAGATAGAGCTAAAGGGGAAGTCGCTCTGGGGTATCATGATTGGTTCAGAGATGACATGGCGTGCGGGAGACCGGCTAAAAGACCTCATCTCGAAGATTTCGCCGAGTCATCCCAAGAGCAGTGGGACTGGTTAGCAAAGGAAGAAGGCAATCGAGTTGAGATTGGTAAACTGAAGCAGCAAGTTGAGAGTCTGAAATTCGAGAACAATATACAGGTTGCCGCGGATCAAGATGAGAAGAATAGACTGGCTCGAGAAAACGAAGCGCTTAGGGCCCAAATCCGGCAATTGAGGATAACCGTCGATTAGCAACCAAGGAGCCGATCAGATGAGCATTTGATAAAAAGGCTGGAAAATGAAGTCAGGGAATGGCAGGATGAATTAGAAAAATCTGAGAATATCATGGCAAAGCTTAAAGCGCAGTGGGCTACAAGAATAGAGGAGCGTCGCCAGTACTTGAATCAGTTGAAAAGGGACCATGAGAAAATTGTTGCCGATTTAAAGAGAAAAGTATTTGCCCTTGAGGGTAAAATGGTTAGACATGCTAGAGATTTTGCAATTGAAAGTGGACATTTTTACGACCTGTTGGCCCAAATGGAGGTAGAAGTGCAGCAGCTGCAAGATCAACACCTGCAGGATTCTCGAGCTTTAAAGACATGTAGCGATCAGATAAGATGCTTTCTTATAGAAAAGAAGCAAACAAAAGACAGGATTAGAGCCATTGCTCATGCCATTCTCAGGAGATGCCGGGTTTGTGAAGACATGACCCATACTACTTTTGTCTCCGCAGTAATGATCTATGTGAAACGAACCATGAATGAATTAGAGCAGCTTGAAAGGGATTTGGATCCTAGGCCCGCGGCGAGGCCGAACGACGCCCCGCGGACACCTAAGTTTGAAGCACTAGAGTATGCATAGGCTATGTCTGTAGTTTTCTACCTTTTGAGTATGTCTTTCGTCTGTCCGTTATCTTTTCAGGTCAAGTATGTTTGCAGTCTTAGAGTTTGTGTTTTCTTTTAATTTGCGTCTGTTAGTTTCATTCTGAAAAATGTTTAGTTTGTAATAGTTTGTTTTAGTAATGGAAATTGAAAATTTCAAAATTTCCTCCCTTTATTTTGCTTTATTTTTCACGAACTATGCTTGGTCTGATTCGTGCGGGGTCACAATACGTAGGCAATATCCATAGGATTCGACCGTAATCATAACAACAAAATGTAAGAAAGATAAAGAGATAAAAAGAAGGGAGCGAAAAAAAGAAAGAAAGAAGAGAGCGGAAAAACAAAAGAGAAAGAGAAAGCAAGAAATGAGCGGAAACACAAAAGAGGAAGAAATAGAAAAAGAAAAGAGCACAAGAGACGGATAAGGTGAGAAATGTGAAAGAAAGGTAAAAAGAAACAAGGAACGAAGTGCCGGGATGACACATGCAATCGAGCAAACGCATAATAGAAATGATTAACTGTATAGGTGCATTCATACCAACGTGCGGTTGTCAAATATGTTAAGACTTAATCGCTAACAAAGTGGTTGTCTAAATATGTGAGTCCAGGCAGGTGGTTAGTTGATTGGCAATTCTGTCAACTCACCCGTACAATACCCGGTCGAAAGATAAAGTAAACATGACAGGACAGGACTCGGAAACCAGCATCATAGACCCTTCAAATGAAGTTAAGGTAACAGATGTGGGTGCTATGAAAGAAGAAATGAGGAAACTAAAAGCACAAATGGCCGAAATGTATCGGGAATGGTCTCAGGGACATCCGGCACCATTGTACCCCGCTAATCCATCTTACATCCCACCCCTGGATCAGGCTCTGGAGCCCTCCACTCCCCACGTATCTTCAGCCTTCCCCTATCACACCCATGGCTATGGTAGTACTTCATACGCTCCTCCAGCTCCACCACCCAAACAGAACCCTCCCCCACCCATGGTTCTAGTCTTTGTGACACCTCCCCCAGCCCCATTACATAGATCATCCAGTGAGCCACTATTCCAAGCTCACGATACCCAATATTACCCTCCCGAACCCACTTTCAAAGCGCCCGAGCCATATACCTATTCTCCCCATTTTGAAATCCCGAGAGAAGTTGAGAAACCGGTTAAGAATGCAGAACAGGAGGAAGTGATTCGTAAAGTCAAAATCCTGGAGAAATCCTTTAGGAACATGCATGGTTTAGGCAACCAAGTCAGCGTTGCATACAAAGATTTGTGCCATTTCCCCGAAGTTTGACTTGTATGAGGGGCACGATGACCCAGTAGCCCATCTGCATGGCTTTTGTAGCAAAATGAGAGGTGTTGGGGGGGGGGAAGGACGAATTGTTGATAGCCTATTTCGGTCAAAGCCTGAGCGGATCCGCACTAGAATGGTACACGAGACAGGACCCCAGCCGATGGTATACATGGGATGATTTGGCACAAGCATTCATTGGCCATTTTCAGTATAACCTTGAGATAGTCCCTGACCGTCTGTCATTGTTGAAGCTGGAAAAGAAGCCTGGGAAAAGTTTTAGAGAGTTTGGTTTCTGCTGGAGGGAACAAGCAGCAAGGGTTGATCCTCCAATGAGGGAGAGTGAGATGGTAGATTACTTCTTGCAAACATTGGAGCCTACCTATTTTGGTCATCTAGTGACATCTGTCGGAAAGTCGTTTAATGAAGTGGTAAAAATGGGAGCCATGATCGAAGAGGGATTGAAATATAACAAAATCTTGAGCTACTCGGCATTGAAAGCAACCACCCAGGCCATCCAAAGCGGTACTGGTGGTGTGCTTGGAAAGAAGAAGAAGGAAGAAGTTGCTACGATTGAAACTAGTGCTTGGTCCAGGCCCAATAACCCTCCACCCTACTACAACCAACCCAGACCCCACCACCCAAACTACCAATATACCCCATATGGCCCACCGCAACACTACTATCCACCACCAGAACCACACTTTTCTATCCACCATGCCCAGACATACACTCAGCCTCCGGTGCACTCGCAATGGCGCGCACCGACTCCCCAAAACACACATCCACCCCCACAAAACACCTATCCACTCCCCAAGCCAAAAAGACCAGGAACTGGCTTCGGCCCAAACCAAGCTTTTAGAAGTGAGAAGGCCCCAAACAGAAAAACATTTACGCCGCTGGGAGAATCTTACACCACTTTCTTCCATAGATTGAAACAGTTGGGAATGTTGACCCTAATTGAGTCCAAAGCACCAAACCACCTTCCCAAAAACCTGGACCATTCTGTTAGTTGCGAGTATTGCTCAGGGATGCCGGGGCACGATACTGAAAAATGTTGGAAGTTGAAAAACGCGGTACAAGAACTCATTGATAATCGCTGTATTGAAGTACAGGCCCCAAACATCAATCAAAACTCGTTACCAGCGCATTATGAAGCCAATATGATCAAACTGATACATAAGGGGACATAGCCTAAAAAAACCTCGCAGACGGTCATGGTGATCTGTTCTACGGAAGCCAAGGTCAAAGGAAAGGCAGTTAGCGCAAGGCCAGGGGTTCAGCTAAAAGCGATAAAAGATAAGCAAGTGTTGGTAATGGGAAAAGTACCATTTGTTGCTGCAAAAAAGCCAGATCCAGTCAAGTTAGTGGTACCGGGGTCATCATCTGCACCCGTGGTTGTTGTGAAAGGGGCCTACATAGAACCAGTTGTCATAAAGCAGGTAGTCCAATTACCCGTGGTTGATAGCAAAGCCGTACCGTGGAAATATGACAAGGTAGTGGTTACATACAAAGGAAAGGAAATTGAGGAAGAGAGTTGTGAAGCACAAGGACTAACTCGGTCGGGACGTTGTTTTGCTCCCGAGGAGTTGAGAAAGGCTAGGGGCGCTAAAGACAATCCAGTACTAGTCAAAAAGGCTGTGATGGAAGAAGAGGCAGAAGAATTTCTGAAAAAGATGAAAGTGCAAGATTATTCCATTGTTGAACAATTGAGAAAAATACCGGCCCAGATCTCGTTGTTGTCATTATTGATCCATTCTGACGAGCATTGCCTAGCTTTGATGAAGATATTGAATGAAGCTCATGTGCCCGACAAAATTTCAGTGAACCATCTGGAGACAATTGCCAACAAGATCTTTGAGGTAAACATGATAGCATTTTCTGATGATGAATTGCCTGTGGAAGGTACAGAATACAATAAAGCTCTCTACTTGACGGTCAAGTGTGAAAATTCAATGGTTACTCGGGTGTTGATCGATAACGGGTCAAGTGCTAATATTTGCACGTTGTCCACATTGAACAAGTTGAAGATTGATGATGATAGAATTCACAAAAATAGTATTTGTGTTCGAGGGTTCAACGGAGGGGGAACAAACACAGTGGGGGATATTGTCCTCGAATTGACTATTGGCACAGTCGAGTTCACTATGGAATTTCAGGTATTGGATGCTGCAGTGTCCTACAATCTTTTGTTGGGTCGACCGTGGATCCATGCGGCCAAAACAGTGCCTTCCACACTGCACCAAATGGTCAAGTTCGAGTGGGACAGACAAGAAATTGTGTTATATAGGGAAGATCCCACATGCGCCATGAATGATGCCATTGTGCCCTTTATAGAAACTGAAGATGATAAGGGACCATGGGTTTATCAGGTCTTCGACACGGTCCCGGTGAGCAGAGTGCCCGAGGGTAAAAGCATGTCCATGTCCCAGGGTGGTAGCTGCGACCGTCATGGTAGTATCAGAAATGCTGAGTAATGGGTTCGTGCTAGGAAAATGTCTGGGGGCTGAGCTTCAGGGCATTGTGCAACCTGTTTCTCTGCCCAAAAATTTGGACACCTTCGGACTAGGTTTCAAACCAACAACGACAGATGTTAGAAGGGCTTGTAAATTGAAAAAGAAAGCTTGGGTTCTTCCCAAACCAATTCCACGCTTGTCCAGGTCCTTCGTCAGGCCGGGTAGCAAGAAGCAGTCATTGGCAAAGGTGTCGGGTCCACTGATTGGTGCAAAAGAGAACTTGGATAGGGTGTTCGAGAGGGTATTTGCTGAAGTGAACATGGTTGAGGCCGGGGAAGGGTCAAGCAGAGCAGATATACAGTACATCGGACCGGATGCTAACATCAACAATTGGGAAGCTACTCCTCTTCCAATTCGGAGGGAGTCGTGGTAGTGGGTTTTGTTTTCTTTTGTCAGCTGGATTATTCCAGGGTTTGTAATTCAGTTGCTATGTTCCGTCCGTTTGGATGAGTTAAAACCATATTATCTTTACATTCAATGAAATGCAATTTTCTTCATTCCTAATTTTGTTTCTATTTTTTTTTTCTTTTCTTTTGTACAGTTCTTTTTATGCTTATATCAATGACATGACATGCATGAGGAATTTTCGGCCCAGTTTTAAAAGCCAATCTAGCTCAGAAATAATAATACAAGAAATCGAGTGTGATGATGGGGTGGATTGTAACGACGATGAGGCTTATGAGGAAATTAGTAAAGAATTAAGTCACTTCTAAGAAAAACCCAAACCTAACCTAAATGACACAGAAACAGTTAATCTAGGGGACCAAGAAAATGTGCGGGAAACTAAAGTAAGTGTTCATCTGGAGCCACAACTAAAGGAGGAGATAATTAAAGTATTGCATGAGTACAAAGATGTCTTTGCATGGTCGTATGATGATATTCCAGGACTAAGCACCGATTTAGTGGTTCATAAATTACCCACTGATCCGGCACTCCCTCCTGTCAGACAGAAGTTGAGAAAGTTCAAAACAGACATAAGTGTGAAGATCAAAGAAGAAATTACCAAGCAATTTGATGTAAAGGTCATTCAGGTTACACGATATCCCACTTGGTTAGCTAATGTTGTGCCTGTGCCGAAGAAGGATGGCAAGACCAGGGTGTGTGTCGATTATCGGGATCTTAACAAGGCAAGTCCAAAAGACAATTTCCCACTGCCCAACATCCATATACTGATTGACAATTGTGCCAAACATGATATTGGTTCTTTTGTGGATTGTTACGCGGGTTATCATCAAATTCTAATGGACGAGGAAGATGCAGAAAAGACGGCATTCATCACGCCATGGGGAACGTATTGTTATCGGTCATGCCATTCGGTTTGAAAAATGCTGGGGCAACTTATATGAGGGCCATGACAACAATATTCCATGATATGATACACAAGTAAATCGAGGTGTACGTGGATGATGTGATCGTGAAGTCTAGATAGCAATCCGACCAAGTCAGAGATTTGAGAAAGTTCATTCAAAGGCTTCGCAGGTACAATCTTAAGCTCAATCCGGCAAAGTATGCTTTCGGGGTGCCATCGGGGAAGTTGTTGGGATTTATAGTCAACCGGCGGGGTATTGAATTAGACCCGTCAAAGATCAAAGCTATTCAGGAATTGCCACCTCCAAGAAACAAAACTGAGGTGATGAGTTTGTTAGGAAGATTGAATTATATCAGTAGGTTCATTGCTCAGGTTACGACAACTTGTGAGCCGATTTTCAAATTGTTGAAGAAAGACGCTGCGGTCAAATGGACTTATGAATGTCAGGAGGCTTTTGATAAGATAAATCGGTATTTGTCAAACCCACCCGTGTTGGTCCCGCCAGAACCAGGGAGGCCTTTGATTCTATATCTGACGGTTTTGGATAATTCATTCGGCTGTGTACTGGGGCAGCACGATGTTACGGGTAGAAAGGAGCAGGCTATCTACTATCTCAGCAAGAAGTTCACATCTTACGAGGTTAAGTATACTCATCTGGAGAGGACATGTTGCGCCCTAACTTGGGTGGCACAGAAGTTGAAACATTATTTGTCATCCTACACTACTTACCTCATATCTCGCTTGGACCCGTTGAAGTATATTTTTCAGAAGTCCATGCCTACAGGGAGGCTTGCAAAGTGGCAGATCCTGCTTACAGAGTTCGACATTATCTATGTGACACGGACTGCGATGAAAGCATAGGCACTAGCCGATCATTTGGCTGAGAACCCCGTCGATGAAGATTATGAACCTTTGAAAACTTATTTCCCTGATGAAGAGGTGATGCACATTGATGAATTGGAACAAGCTGAGAAGCCAGGATGGAAACTTTTCTTTGATGGGTCTACAAATATGAAAGGCATGGGAATAGGAGCGGTACTTATTTCTGAAAAAGGTCAGCATTACCCTGTTACAGCTCGGCTTCGTTTCTACTGTATGAACAACATGGCAGAATATGAGGCGTGTATATTGGGATTGAGATTAGCTGTAGATATGGGTGTACGGGAAGTCTTGGTCATGGGTGACTCGGACCTACTGGTACACCAAATTCAAGGAGAATGGGAAACACTGGATTTAAAGCTTATACTGTACCGACAATGTCTACATGAGCTTTGTCAGCGGTTTCAGGCTATAGAATTCAGGCACATTCCAAGGTTTCATAATGAGGTTACCGACGCTTTGGCTACTTTGGCGTCAATGTTGCATCATCCAAGCAAGGCTTATGTTGATCCGTTGCAGATTTAGGTCCGTGATCAGCATGCTTATTATAATATGATAGAAAAGGAAATCGATGGCGAGCCGTGGTTCCATGATATCAAAGAGTACATCAGGACGGGAGTATATCCAGTACAGGCCACCGGTGATCAGAAAAGAATGATTCGGCGATTGGCAAGCGGGTTTTTCTTTAGTGGATGAGTGTTGTACAAAAGTACTCCAGATCTCGGGTTGTTGAGATGCATGGACGCGAGACAGGATACATCTATCATGACTGAGGTACATTCCGGAGTTTGTGGACTGCATATGAGTGGGTACGTTCTAGCAAAAAAGATTCTCCGAGCAGGTTATTATTGGGTCACTATGGAGCGGGATTGTATCAGTTTTGTGCGCAAATGTCATCTGTGCCAAGTGAATGGAGATTTGATTCACTCTCCACCATCAGAACTATATACTATGTCCACGCCATGGCCTTTTGTCGTATGGGGCATGGATGTTATTGGGCCAATTGATCCAGCAGCGTCAAATGGGCACAGGTTTATTCTGGTAGCTATAGACTATTTTACCAAATAGGTGGAAGCTAAGACGTTCAAGTCTGTGACTAAGAAAGTTGTGGTCGACTTCGTGCACTCAACTATCATCTGTCGGTTTGGGATTTCGAAGGTAATCATCACGGATAATGGGGCTAATCTTAATATCCATTTTATGAAAGAGACATATGAGCAGTTTAATATTACCCATAGGCATTCTACTCCATACCGTCGAAAGGCAAATGGTGCGGTTGAAGCAGCCAATAAGAATATAAAGAAAATACTCCGGAAGATGGTTGAAGGGTCTAGATAGTGGCATGAGAAATTACCTTTTGCATTGTTAGGATACTGCACCACCGTTCGTACCTCGGTAGGGGCGAATCCTTATTCATTGGTGTATGGCATCGAGGCAGTAATACCTGCAGATGTAGAAATCACGTCTCTGCGAATCGTTGCAGAGGCTGAGATCGATGATGATGAATGGATGAAAAGCCGCCTTGAGCAGTTGAGTCTGATTGACGAGAAGAGATTGTCATCAGTGTGTCATGGTCAATTGTACCAACGAAGAATGGCAATAGCATATAACAAGAAAGTGCGTCCGAGAAAATTCGAAGTCGGATAGTTAGTACTGAGGCGGATTTTGCCTCATTGGGCTGAAGCAAAAGGAAAATTTTCCCCAAACAGGCAGGGACCATTTGTAGTAACCAGAGTGTTGTCTAACGGGGCATTGTATTTGACAGATGTAGAAGGAAAATGTATAGAAATGGCCATTAATTCCGATGCAGCCAAGTGATATTATCTATGATTTCTTTATTTCTGAATGTATCTGCTTGTATTTGGCAAATCTTAAAGATTGAAATGACGAAGGCGTTTTGTCCTGCTATCCAAACACTTTTATCCCTTGTCATCCCCTTTGAGCCTTACGTATTTTTCATACCTCTCTTTCGGAATCAATGACACTATCAAGGAACACAGGTGCCAAACATAAAAGAAAGAAAAGAAAAGCAAAGGAAAAAGAAAAGAAAAGAAAAAAAGGAGAAAAAAAGAAGAAAGAAAAAGAAGAAGAAAAAAGAAGAAGAAAAAATGAAAAGAGAAGGAAAAGAGAAAGAGAAGGAAAATAAGAAGAAAAGAAAGAAAAGGAAATAAAAAAAACACAACAACAAAGGTAACTATGATACAGTGAACTACGTTTGACTTGATCCCGTAAAGGTATGTAGGAAGCCTTACTCCGAGGTTCAGTCATACCAAAATAAAATCCAAAAATCCCCAAGCAAGAAACTGGGGCAGAAGTCGTGATTGTTATGAACAGTTGGATTCCGAAAGTTGAAATTTGAACCCATTTAAATTGTGTTGAGCCTTTTATACCTTTCTTTCTTACACAATCCAAAAGCCTACATTACGGTCCAACGAAAGACCTTCTGATCAGTTTTGAGAAATGCCAAGTTGAACAGGTAGGAATAACTCACGATAGGGGCAACACTCTGGTTCAAGAAAGAAAAACAAAGTAATAATGAGAGAGTCTTATCGGTAAAAACCTTCACAGGCACCCTAAGGCGACGGGAGTTGAGAGAAAAATAAATGAGATAGTCTTATTGGTGAAAACCCTCGCGGGCACCTTAAGGCGAAAGTGAGTTGAAAATGGTTATTTGGCAAGAGGGCTGTGGGTGGAAAACTGTTTTGAGACACCGCAGGATGAACAAGGTTAAGGTCTGGGTAATTCAAACAATTAATGGAAGTCCTGGGCAATGAGGTATAGCAATTGAGAGTTGTTTAGTTGGATCGGTTGGGCCGATTAGTCCGAAATGCATGTTATGACCATTGGTGCCAGCTGTTCCGGTCAGATAAGTTTCTTTTCTTCACTTCATTTTTAGTAGTCATCCGGTTTTGGATTCTTTCTTATCCCTAACCCGTAAAACCATTGCATTTCATTCTCTTTTGGGTTTTTTTTTGTTTGTCTAAATGTTCTAATGTCAGTTATGTTTAAAAGCAAGTGGGAAAGGATTTCAACGCTCACTACCGGCTTCCGAAATTGTAAAGCACAACGTGGTCATAGCATGTCAAAAAACTACATGATGTCAAGTGGAATACAGAGAATTAACGGAAATTTCATCGGTGGAATGATTGGGAAATGTCGTGGGAAATGCAAAGGTTCAAACAAAAGGGTCAGAAAAGTGAAATAACAGCACGAGTGTAAGACATTTAGGTCGCCAGAGGTTGGAGAATTTAAAAGCTGGTCTGAAAATCAAACGGTTCGGGGTCAGTGCGTGGAAGTCAGTCAACACAAAGCAATGCAGGGGAAGGATTTTTCAGCAAGAATGCCATCAACTAACCACCATCTTAAACTAACGGAATTTTCTTTGATTGGAACAGAGGCAGAAAGTTGGTGGTTCAGGAGGAATTCTCCATAAAAGGGAAAGCAAGCAATAATCAGGTTTGACCGCAAAGTGCGGTTTGATTAAATACAAGATAATCATGAATAGCGTAGGGGAATATAATTTGGTTGCAAAGTTTGCATGTTTAGGATAAAATGCAAGTTGTCAGGACCTTCCTGGATAATAGGACATAATGCAAATACCCGGATAAGATAACATGGTATAGTAAGAAGTAACACCTTAGGTTCATAATTGTTTGGAGTTGACAGGATCTTCCTGGATAAAGGGATGTAGTTTAAACCCTTGTAGATAACATGATGTAGTTGTCAGAACCTCCCTGGATAATAGGATTTAGCTTTCAATTGTTAGTAATATGTGATAATATGATTCAGTTTAACACTCACCCATACACCCAGCTTCCAAACTGGGGCAGAAAAATTTCCGTTGGTTGATTATTTTGTTGAAGTCAGGAGTCCGCCTGGAGAACAGAGACATACTTTTTAAGTTTGGTGTCAGGAGTCCGCCTGAAGAACGGAGACATACAGTTTAAATTTTAAAAGTCAGGAGTCCGCCTGGAGAACAGAGACACGCATTTCGAATTTCGGCAATCAGGAGTCCGCCTGGAGAATAGAGACATACAATTCAATTTTAGCAATCAGGAACCCGCCAGAAGAACAGAGGTGATACAATTTGAATTTTAGTTATCAATCAACTTCTTGTCTAAATTGATGTCAGGAGTCCGCCTGTAGAATAGAGACATTCAATTTCAAATTCAGAAGTCAGGAGTCCGCCAGGAGAACAAAGACATACAATTTCAAAATTTAGAAGTCAGGAACCCGCCTGGAGAATGGAGGTATTAAATTTTTAAGTAGTCGAAGTCAGGAGCCCGCCTGGAGAATGGAGGAGTTAAAATTTTTAGCGGTCGAAGTCAGGAGCCCGCCTGGAGAATGGAGGAGTTAAAATTTTAAGCGGCCGAAATCAGGAGCCCGCCTGGAGAATGTAGGTATTAAATTTTAAGTAGTCGAAATCAGGAGCCCGCCTGGAGAATGGAGGTATTAAATTTTAAGTAGTCGAAATCACGATCCCACCTGGAGAATGGAGGTATTAAAATTTTTAAGTAGTTGAAGTCAGGAGCCCGCCTAAAGAATTGAGGTTGTTATATTGTAAGTTGTAATTGAAGTCAGGAGTCCGCCTGGAGAATAGAGGTATTACAATTCAGGTTTAGTTTTAAAATCTCATCCAGTAACATGTACCCAGTTTTCAAACTTGGGCAGAAAGTTTTCGTTGTTGTGTTTGTGTTGTGAAGTCAGGAGCCCGCCTGGATAACAGAGGAATACATACAGTTCAAGTTCAGCAGTAAGGAGTCCGCCTGTATAACAGAGAGGAATACATTTAGGTTCAAGTTTATTCAAGTCCCGTAAGTTGAAGAAAAGGAACAACATCTTAGTTAGCAATCTGGAGTAGCAACGATGGATTTCATCAGAGGAACGCAAAACGATAAGGAAGTACAAGAACAAGTTTGAAGATTTTAGACAGGATCTTGTAATTCATAATTCATAGCTTAGTCTAACTTCTTTTATTTTTACAGGGTGTAATAAGGGAAGTCAGCAAGCAGCAGCAACAACAATCACAGTGAAATCACAGCTCCTGGTAGTCCCAGCTATCAGACATTCCTGAACTATACTGACCTGATTCCTGTTTAGTCCAGGATATGTAGGCAACCTCTGAAGCAGGGTGCGGTCAAGCTTTTCAAAAATACTTCACACGGAATTTCCAAACGGGCAAAAATCGCTCGTATTTGCTCACTTATCTTTGCCCGAAAACATTTCATGTTTCCAAGCAAAGAGGGGCAGCTGTGAGCACGTGATTTTTGCCCTATATATGAATAATTCCCAAAAATTCCAACAAAATAATTTTTCTTTATTTTTACAATTTTTTGTGCATTTTGGTATCATTTTCTAATAATGGTTGCATATTATTTGTGCATGTTAATTCATATAAATTACAAAAAATATACATTTACATTTGGGATATAATTTTATATGTTTAGGATCAATTAGTGGTTAGTTTGTTTTAGAACCAAACACGAAAAATTACAAAATAGCTCACTTTCGCATTTTAGTTGTTTTAATCGTAAATTTGGCGTAAAATAGGTTTTAAATAATTTTAGAATTTAATTAGTTTAGTTTTGAAATATATTAGGACTTTATTTTAATTGTTGCAATTTTATAAAATCAGAAAAATAAATACAAAATTACAAAGTGGATTACAAAATACAAAAATAGATAAAAGAAATAAAAGAGAAAAAAACAAACAAGAACAAAATTGGGCTCATCTCAATTTAACCCAAATCTCAGCCCAAATCAGTGTTCCGACCCAAGCCCAGAACCCTCTCCCCATCTGGTCCAATACGGTAAGATCAAAACGACGCTGTTTGGCGTCGATCAATCCAAACCGTCGAGGTTAGCAAGATCAACGGCTCAGAGGCGGGGTAGGCGTACTATAAAAGTATCCGAAGGTCCCCCCCCACCCCATTCCCCATCGTCTTCCTCACTCCCCCACAAACACTAGCCGCGCCGCCTTGAAACCCTTAGATCACCGGTGGCAGCGCCAATGCTAATCGCCCCCAAATTTACACCGCTCGTCCTCCTCACTCTCCTCTATCCATTCCTACCATTGGTTTCCCTCGAATATTGCCGGAGCTCGTCGAATCTCCGATTGAAGTTTTCCGGCCAAGTCGCAAATTCATCCAAAATGGACCAAAATCACACCACACCATCCCCAGACTTCCCTCAACCCAAATCCATGACCATTTCCCTTTGAATCTCGGTGAAGCGGCTCGAATTTCAGATCTAAGAATTTCTAACCAAAACCCTAACCCAAAATCTCTATGATTTTGGACCGTAATATCCTTAACCATGTGTTCTCTTGTAAAAACACATGGTTAGGGATGTTACGTGTCAAAAATCTGGAAAGGTTCGGACGATAGCAGCTGGCCAGAGTTCCTCGTGCTTCAGTGAGCTTTCTTGTTTCTTTTTACTTGCATAGTTGAAGTTTTAGTTATAGTTTTGATTTCATTAAAGTGTTATGTTAATTTTACGATTTATTTTTGTGTATTAGTATAGTTTAAATCTTCTTTGTTCCTTGTTCCTTGTTCCATCTGTTTTAATCAATAAAGCATCTTTGCATTTTTATTTTAGTTTGATGCATGTGTCATTTGATAGTTAATCATAATCAGCATAATTGATTAGTTTGGATTCAATGCCATTTTGTCCATTAATGTTATCTAGATGTTTAGGTTGACTTCAATTGCTTTTTAGTTCTGAATTTAATGTTCGAATGGTCAATTGTGAGCTTATTGGTTAAAAGTTAGTTGAATTTCATTTAATGTTGACTGATCCTGTTCTCCTTGTTTTTCTAAGTTGTTTGGGTTTGGGTGATTGAATAATTGGGATTGGTTAGTTCAATTGAGTAATTTCTGAGTTCTAATTAATCAGTCTTAGTTAGTTTTGAATTAATTTAGGGGATTGGTTATAGTTGTTGAGAATGTAGGTAGAATCAGTAATTTTGAGAAGCTTTCAGGTGTAGTTTAGGCATGGAAAAGTGTAATTCTGATAAGAATAGTAATTTTAAAGTAGGGGCAAGGGTAGTATAGGTATTGTGGGGGTAGAAGAGCATCCTAGGGCCTTCTAGAAGGGTACTTTATTGTAGGTGTTAGCACAACAGAGGAATTTGCTTGTTGAGCAAGTCAAAAATAAAGGGACTAAACTGAAAATAAGAAAGGGACTAAAAAGAAAACCCAAAATCTGATTAACCCTCTTGTATCACCTATAAAAGGGCATCAAGTGCCTTGATGAAGGGGATTGAATTTTCAGCCCAAAAATCCCCACCAAAAGCTTTCCTCCTTGCTTTCAATTTCATCTAGCATTTCAATTCCAATACTTAAGAAGAAAAATCAAAAGATGGAAAAATCAAAAACAGTTTTACTAGTTCATCACTAGTGTTAGTGATTCTCAGTCCTTCCTTGGGCATTCTTCATTCCAGCTCGAGGTTCTATTCCTAAAAAGTGTTTGGGAGTGACTAACGACTGATTCAAGTGAGTTTGGGGCCTATTAGTTTGGACTTCAGTGGAGATTTTGGTCCAGCAAGATTTGAGAGGCATCTAGGCTCAGCTGTGAGGGCTAGGAGTGCATTTCAAGTGTGTGTTGGACTGCTCTGTTGAGTCTGCTTATATTTCTGATTTTTCAAAATCAATTCCTGGTCTGTTCTGTGATGATATATTGCTGAGTTTTGTTGGTGTTGCTGTTCAAAGTAGCTGACTTCTTTCCTTCTCATATTTTCCCTTATCCAGGTACACAATTGTACCCTTGATGACTGTGAGCTAAAGTGTGCAGAAATGAATTATGTGAAGAATGAATTTACTTGCAGAATTGAGTTCTGATTTAGCTAATTTCCAGATCTACGTATTCAGTGTTTAATTCATGGATATTGTTTAAGTTTTGCTTGCTTTTGTGCTAAATGGACTATATAAACTGTTATGTTTCGGATTCATGTGATTACTATGAAGTGAGCACTAGTGTTAGTTGATTACATGATAGGTTGATAGTAATGTTGGCGTGAATTAATTCAGAAGTAGTTAGTCTGCTTTATGCTGTTGAGATTGTGTTTACAACTTGGTTTTCACCTTAGTGATGTCTAAGAACTCACCGGAATATCAGTGGATAAATTAGTCTGTGCATAAAACTAGAATTCAATTGACTAATATCCTTCTAATTCGAGTAGATGCGTATTGTTTCCCCTTTTCTATAATTATTGAACACTTAAAATAATTTAGAGGTAATTTTGGGGGCGTTTGGTTGAAATAAATCAAGGCCTCGCTGGGCTCAGCGATAAGCCATCTCAGACTGTCACACAGACTGCCTTCATGAGTTTGGGCTTCCTAGGGGATTCGATCCCGGGTGCTGTTATCTGTCACCTAGGCTTCCCTTTCTCCTGCCTGGCCGAATTTTTGGGCCATTTCTGAAGCCCATCAGTGGTCCAGCTCATTGTTGAGGTTGGACTACTGAATTTTATTCATTTTTCATGTAATTAAGTTTTCTTTCTTCTTTTAGGGACATTTGATCAATAGAAAATTATAGTCACTCTCAAATGGGCCTTTTAATAAATGTTGAGACGAATCTCGCCAAATAAAATCTCAAATACATGGCCCTCATTTAATTAACATGTGAATCCTTAGAATTCGAGGCGTGCCATTTGGTTGAGTTTCCATGGCCCTCGCAAATTTAAAAACGCATAGTTGCTTTAGGCGCGCTATTTAATAATCTACTTTCTTAAACTCGGGTGCACATTGATGCGACCCAAATCCAAATCTCAACGGAGTCGAAATGTGTCAACGACCACGGGTGCATTGATTGTGACGTGGTTTGAGACCCATTTTCACGACGTTGCAATTCTCATAATAATAATAAGAGCGGTTCGAAATTAAAAAAACCCATAAGCAAAAACATGTTCTGAAATCAAATAAAATCAAATACAACAGTTGAGCGACCGTGCTAGAACCACGGAACCCGAGAATGCCTAACACTTTCTCCCGGGTTAACAGAATTCCTTACTCAGATTTCTGGTTCGCGGACTGTTAACAGAGTCATACGTTTCCTCGGTTCGGGATGCAACCGGTGACTTGAGGCACCATTAATCTCTCAAGTGGCGACTCTGAATAATAATATTAAATCCTATTCCGATTGTCCTTTAATTGAAAAAACTCCTTCATGCCCTTCGCAGGGTGTGTAAAAAAAAGGAGGTGTGACAGCCCCTATCTATGTATCCACACCGGTGGGTGATTATATTGTTGTAGATCGTGTATATCGCTCGTGTGTTGTTATTATTGGGGGTCTTGATACCCATGTAAATCTCCTATTTCTTGATATGGTCGATTTTGATGTCATCTTGGGGATGGATTAACTGTCACTTTATCATGCCATATTGGACTGTCACACCAAGAGCGTGACCTTAACCTTGCCGGGGTTTCCTCGATTGGAGTGGAGAGGGACTCCTGGTCCCAGTAGGGTCATTTCTTATATGAAGGCTCGGCATATGGTTGAGAAGGGGTGTTTGGCTTATTTGGCTTATGTTCGCGATTTTTCCAGTATAGAGGTTCCTTCCAATGGATTTCGTACCAGTTGTTTTTGATCTTCTAGTGGTATTTCCTGTAGACCTACCGGGAATGCCACCCGACAGGGATATTGACTTTTGCATCGATTTGGCTCTGGGTTTTCAGCCCATTTCTATTCTGCCATACCATATGACCCCGCCAGAGTTGAAAGCATTGAAGGAACAGTTGCAAGATTTGCTTGATAAGGGCTTTATTAGACCCAGTGTCTCGCCATGGGGTACACCGATGTTGTTTGTTAAGAAGAAGGATGGATCGATGAGGATGTGCATAGACTATCGGCAGTTGAACAAAGTCACCATCAAGAACAACTATCCATTGTCGAGGATTGATGATTTATTTGATCAACTTCAGGGTGCCAAGGTGTTTTCAAAGATTGATTTTGAGGTCAGGCTACCATCAGTTGAGGATTAGAGCATCCGATATCCCTAAGATAGCTTTTTGCACTCGGTACAAGCATTATGAGTTTCTAGCGATGTCATTCGGGTTGACAAATGCCCCAGAAGCATTCATGGATTTGATGAACCAAGTGTTCAATCCCTATCTGGATTCCTTTGTGATTGTTTTCATTAATGATAACTTGATCTACTCCCGCAACTGATAGGAGCATGAGAAGTATCTTCGAGTCGGTCTTCAGACTTTGAGATATATCCAGTTATATGCTAAGTTTTCGAAGTGTGAATTTTGGTTGAGTTCAGTTGCATTCTTGGGTCACGTTGTATCAACAAAGGGTATTTAGGAGGATCCAAACAAGATTGAGGCAGTCAAGGGCTGGCCTATACCCATATCAGCTACAGAGATCCGGAGTTCTTGGGTTTGGCGGGCTACTACCGTCGGTTTGTAGAGGGGTTTTCATCCATATAATCCCTGATGACCAGATTGACCTAGAATGGTGCCCCGTTCAGCTAGTCGGATGAGTGTGAGGCGAGCTTTCAGAAGCTCAAGACAGCTTTGACCACAGCACCGGTGTTGGTATTACCTACAGGTTTAGGGCCATATACAGTATATTGTGATGCATCTCGTATTGGACTTGGTGCGGTGTTGATGCAGAATTGAAAGGTTATTGCATATGCTTCATGAGAGTTGAAGATTCACGAGAAGAATTATCCAGTTCATGATTTCGACCTACCAGCCATTGTACACACGTTGAAGATTCGGAGGAATTATTTATATGGCGTGTAATATGAGGTGTTCACGTATCATAAGAGTTTGCAGTATTTGTTCAAGCAGAAGGAGCTCAATTTCAGGCAGATGAGGTGGTTGGAGCTACTGAAGGGCTATGATATTACCTCTTGTATCATCCTAGGAAGGCCAATGTAGTGGCTGATGCTTTGAGTAGGAAGTTAGCTAGTATGGGCAGCCTTGCGTATATTCTAGTCGGTGAGAGACCATTTGCTTTGGCTGTTCAGTCCTTGGCCAATCAGTTCGTGAGGTTGGATGTTTCTGAGCCTAGTCGTGTTCTAGCTTGTACGGTCGCTCAGTCTTCATTATTTGAGCGTATCAGAGATCAGCAATATGATGACCCTCATTTGCATGTCCTTAGGGACATAGTGCGGCACGGTGGTGCCAGGCAGGTTATATTAGGAGATGATAGAATTTTGAGGATGCAGGGTCGAGTTTGTGTGCCTAATGTGGATGGACTTTGAGAGTTGATTTTAGATGAGGCCCATAGTTCCTGGTATTCTATTCATCCGAGAACCTCCAAGATGTATCAGGACTTGCGGAAACATTATTGGTGGAGGAGGATGAAGAAGGATATTGTTGCATATATAGCTCAGTGTTTGAATTGTTAGTAGTTAAAGTACAAGCATCAGAGATCTGGTGGTTTGCTTCAGCAAATTGAGTTTCCTGAGTGGAAATGGGAGCGTATTACTATGAACTTCGTTGTTAGACTCCCATGGACTCATAGGAAGTTTGACGCTTATTATGGATAGGCTGACCAAGTCAGCGCATTTCAACCCTGTGGTAGTTTCCTATACTTCTGAGCAGTTGGAAGAGACTTATATCCGTGAGATTATTCATCTCCATGGTGTGCCCGTGTCTATCATTTCTGACCGAGGTATGCAGTTTACCTCGCATTTTTGAAGGGCAGTACAACATGAGTTGGGTATGCGGGTTAAGTTGAGCATAACATTTCATCCTTAGACAGACGGAAAATCTGAGCGTATTATTCAGATTTTGGAGGATATGGTCCGCGCATGTGTTATTGACTTTGGAGGTTCTTGGGATCAGTTCTTACCATTAGCGGAGTTTGCCTACAACAATAGTTATCAGCCAAACAACCAGATGGCTCCCTATGAGGCATTATATGGTAGACGGTGTCGGTCACCGGTTGGATGGTTTGAGCGGGGAGAGGCTCGGTTGTTGGGTACAGATTTAGTTGGATGCCTTTGATAAGGTTAAGATCATTTAGGATAGACTCCGTACAACTTAGTCTAGGCAAAAGCATTATGTCGACCGTAAGGTTCGTGATGTGGCATTCATGGTCGGAGAGTGAGTGTTGCTTCGAGTATCTCCGATGAAGGGTGTGATGAGATTTGGGAAAAGGGAAAGTTAAGCCCTAGGTTCATCAAACCTTTTGAGATCCTCGATCGTGCTGTGGAGGTGGCTTACAGAGTTGCGTTGCCGCTATGTTTATCAGTTGTGCATCCAGTGTTTCATGTGTCCATGCTTCAGAAGTATCACGACGATCCATCCCACGTATTAGATTTCAGCACTATCCAGTTGTACAAGGATTTGACCTACGAGAAGGAGCCGGTGGCCATTCTAGATCAGCACCTTCATTAGTTGAGATTGAAGGGTTACCTTTCGATTGGTGTGTAGTGGAGATGTCAGCCTATTGAGGCAGCTACCTAGGAGTCCGAGTTCGATATAAGGAGCAGATATCCCCATCTTTTCACAGACTCAGGTACTTTTTTATGTCTGTTTGAGGACGAACGATTGTTTTAGAGGTCTTGAAAACATCATTTTCTTTTTCCTCGATTTGCGTGTCCCAGTCTAGGTGTGCTCCCGGAAATCCTTAATTGAAACTTTGAAAAAAATATTGAGTTTTGCCTTTAAAATTAATTTAGGTTGACTTTAGTCAATATTTTGAGTAAACGGATCATGATTCATGATTGGACGGTCCTGGAGGGTCCGTAGTAAAATGTGGAACTTGGGCGTATGCCCGAAATTGAATACCGATGTCCCTAGCCGGAGATATGAATTTTTGAAGAAAATTATTTAACTGAAAATATAATAGTTTATGAAAATTGAATAATGTGCGAACTTATTGGTATCGGGCCCGTATTTTGGTTTCGAAGCCAGATACAGGTCATCTATAATATTTAAACCTTATCTGTGAAATTTGGTGGAAAAAAGTGATTTGACGTGATTCGAACCTTTGGTTGAGAAAATAGGAAGTTTGAAAATTTCATGTGTTTTGGTGTTGAATTCATAGTTCTAGATGTTATTTTAGTTATTTGATCGCACGAGCAACTTCGTATGATATGTTAAGACTTGTGTGCATGGTTGGTTTGGAGTACCGAGGGCTCGGGTGAGTTTTTGATAGGCTACAGAATGATTTTGGACTTGGAAATAAATAGCTGGTATGATTCAGCTGTGTTGCAGGCCTCAGACCTCGCAAGTGCGAGGTCAAGGTTCGCAACTGCGATCACTGCCAAGGTCGCATTTGCGAGGCTTCCATCGCAATGCAAAGGAAGTTGGGCCAATTCATGTTCGCAATTGCAAACAAGCTTTCGCAATTGCGAAGTAGTCAGAGGGAGGGGAATCATCGCCAATGCGACAGAGGGTTCGCATTTGCGACAGTAGCAGAGATGCGGCAGGTTCACATTTGCGACACCTGCCTTACATTTGCGAGCTTCGCAATTGCGAAGCTCCTGTCGCAAATGCGACATCTGCAACTGTGCAAAAAGTGACTTAGACGGGATTTTCAATTCATTTCTCAAATTTTCAAACCCTAAGCTTCAAGAGGCGATTTTCTAAAGAGTAGTTCCTCCCCAAGTTATAGGTAAACAATTTCTAACTCATTTCTTTCAATCTATTTCATTTTTTTCAAATTTTCATCACAAAATCTAGGGATTTTGGTGTTTTTGGTTGAAATTTGGGAATTTCAAATTTGATGATTTAGACCTCAAATTGAGGTCATAATCAAATTGTATATCCGGGCTCGGGGGTGAATGGGTAATCGAGCTTTCGTCCGAACTTCGAATTTCGACCAAGGGGCCCGTGGTCGATTTTTGACTTTTTGGGGAAAATGTTGGGAAACCTATAATTAAGCATTGGAATTGAGTTCTTTAGCATTTATTGATGTTATTAAGTTAATTATGACTAGATACAAGTGGATTAGAGGTGTAATGGAGAGGTAAAGCGGTAATTTAGGCCTAATTTTGGTCGTGGAATCGAGGTAAGTGTTGTGGCTAAACTTAGCTTAAGGGATTAGGTGTTGTTGCCCTATTTGCTACGTGTTTAGCTGATTGAGTACGACATATAAGTGAGGTGATGAGTATCTATGTGTTGTTGCTGGGTCATATCATGCAAGTGAGTCCTATACTTGTGATTGTTGTGTCTCTTATTACGTACTGTTCATGCTTAAACTGGTTATCCTTCATGATTGAACAAGTCTTGTCATGTTTTCCTGGTAGTGGATAATTGTTGAGTATTGGCTCAAGTGGAGATATATATTGTGGAGTTAACTGCTGAAACAAGTTTGGTTATTGTTGATTCCCTTGTCGGGATGTTATTGTTTCTATTGATTGGGTGAGGAAGAGCGTAAAACATGAAGGGTGAAGTCGTGCATGATATTGTGAGTGAGTGTTAATGCACGAAGGGTGATGTCGTGCCATATTCTGTGAGGGTTAATGCATAAAGGGTGATGTCATGCCATATTCTGTGAGTGTTAATGCACAAAGCATGATGTCGTGCCATGATTATGAGAGAGTTAATGCACGAGGGGTGATGTCGTGCCGTTTTTGTTATTTCTTATGGTTAGGATGAGAGTAAAAGCACGAAGGGTGATGCCGTGCACGTGTTACTGTGTTATTATTTATGTTGGTTCAAAGCATGATATTTACCTTGCTTCTTTACTGTATTACTGTCAGAATTTTATATTCCCATCAGCATGTTCCCTTTCCCGTTATGTTGTGTTAAATTTCTGTTGTTATTATTTTCTTGTATATGATTTAACTGTACAAGTTTATATATTGTTGTTGTGTCCTTGCCTCGTCACTACTTCGCTGAGGTTAGGCTTGACACTTACCAGTACATGGGGTCGGTTGTACTGATACTGCACTCCGCACTTTTTGTGCAGATTTTGGTGCCGGACCTCGAGAGTAGAGTTTGGGTTGCTGTATTTAGTCCACAGGAGACCCAAGGTAGATCTGCCGGCATTCGCAGAGCTTGGAGTCCCCTTCCCTCTATTTTAGTTCTTGTTTTCTTTCATTCCGAAAAACTGATGTACTTTCCTTTAAACCAATATTTGTAGAAATTGTTAGACGTTCGTGGATTGTGACACCAGATCATTGGGGTAGTACTCTTTTAGAGTTTTGAGCTGTTATAAAATTTCCACTCTTATATCTGTTTAGATTTAATTATTATTTATTGTTGTTTTGTGTTAATGATTAATGTGTTAGAACCGTAACTGTTGGCTTGCATTATGACACAAGACTTAGGCATCATCACCACCTCAACGGTGGGAAATCCGGGTCGTGACACCAAGAAACTTGATGATGCATTATGGGCTTATCGGATGGCTTACAAAACACCTATCAGAACGTTGCCATACTGGTTGGTGTTCAGCAAAGCTTGTCATCTTCCGGTGGAACTTGAGCACAAGGCCATGTGGGCTCTAAAAAGTTGAATCTTGATTGGGATGTAGCCGGTAACTTGAGGGTTGCTCACTTGAATGAATTGGATGAGTTCCGGTACCATGCTTATGCAAGTTCGTCCTTGTACAAAGAAAAGATAAAATATCAACATCACAAATACATTTGGAACAAAGAGTTCAAGGTGGTCAATCTTGTATTGTTTTTTAACTCAAGGTTGAGGATGTTTCCCGAGAAGTTAAAGTCTAAATGGAGTGGTCCTCTTGAAATTGTGGGTGTGACACCTTTCGGTGGGTTGGACTTGAAAAACAAAAATAATGAAGTATTTTGAGTCAATGGTCACCGGGTGAAGCACTATTTGGGAAAAGTTGGAGATAGCCACGTCGTGGCGGTCATTCATTTCAATTGATGGTATTCTGTGTCGTGCCGAGACGTTAAATCAAGTGCTTCTTGGGAGGTAATGTTTTCCTTTCGTCTATTTTCTTTGGTAGTTAGGTGTTATTTTTTTTTTGCTAACTTGATTTGAAGTGTGCTGCAGGGCTGAGTGTGACTTACAGGATCTGTGGACAATAATGAGGCTAAGTATTGAAAGAAGTGCGGACCACAATTGATTTGTGCGGACAACAAAATTTGGAGTGCTATAGCAAAAGAGGACTGCGGGCCGCATAATTACCTTGCAGACCGCACAATGAAAGATTCAAAATGCAAACTCTCTGAAGTTATTCTGTGAGAGAAAAGGTCAATGTGCGACCGTAAGAGGAAATCTGCAGCTTCACGTAGAATTTTGCAGACCGCAGATAGAGAACCACAATTGAAGCCTCGTGTAACAGAGTGCGGATCACACATGAAATTGTGCGGCCTCACTTGCCTCTCTTTCCCTTAAAACAAACCAAGTAGCATAAATAGAAGGCTAAGGGCTCCTGTTACGTTTTTTCCCTCTCTGAGCACAATCACAGTAATATTTTGAAATTTCTTGGTGAATCTATCTCTGCACTCATCCAACATCTTTGATCAATCACTCATCACACTCATTCATCTTGTATGCTTAAATTTCTTGTTAATCGTTTTCTTTTAATTTGTATATTTTTAGTAAACTTTAGGCCATTTGTCAAAAGAATTCAATTGTGCATTCATGTAGGGGTAAATTTGTAGTGGGTTAACTAGTGCATGCTCATTAGTGAGTGGGTCAATATATTTTCATGCCTTTATGTTGTTACCATGTCAAATATTTCCCAAAAATTGCAAAACCTAGATAGGAATGCTGGACTGTTCATGTCTTTTTGATATCTGCGGCCGCAAGAAAATTGTGCGGTCCACAGAAGCTGATTCTAGGGCAACATTGTAAGCACGTGATTTTTTCCCTATGAAAGAATTACTCCCAAAAAATTCAAAATAAAACGATTTTCCTTTATGTGCAATTTTTGAGAATTTTTGTGACATTTTTGGATAATTATTTGTATTTGTCTGTGCATGTTTATTTGTTAAAATGATAAAAATATAAAAATATGTCGCATTTGCATTTAATATTTAATTCTACAGTTAGGAGTAATTAAGTTTGTTTTACCAGAATGAAAATTACAAAAATATGCATCGTTTGCATTTTTAGCGTTTAACGTCCAATTGTGCAATTTTATGCTTAATTATTACTTAATTGTGTGTTAATTGTTATTGGGAGTTAATTTGCGCTTTTATAAATTAATTTAGTTCTATATGATAATTTAAGGATTTTAGAATTTAGTTTCAGTTTAAGAAAAATAAAAGAAGAAAAGAGAGCAAAAATATAAAGAAAATCGGAATTGGGCTCTTTTTCAAATTCAAACCACAGGCCCAAAAAATACCCAACCTTCCCCATGACCCGTTCCATCTCAACATGGGTCGACCCGGTCCGCCCCATAACCCCAAATGACCTAACCCCTCTTCATTTTTCATTTTTTCCCAAAAACAAAACAAAAACAAAAAAAACCCAAACCCTAAAAACAAACCATCCGCCCCCTCTCTCTTTCCCTCTTCTTCTCCATCACCTTCCCCAAGCAAGCAGCCATGGCTGCTGTCCTTCTCCCTCACATGACCTCCCCCTCCCCATCGACAACACACACATACACACAGAGCAACACACAGCAACACACACACACTCACGCAACATACAACACATACACACACGCAACAACCCGTCCATGGCTGCTGCTCCTTCTTCTTCTTCGCCACGTCCAAACGAGCTACTGCTTCACCACTGTTGCTTCTGCTACATCCAAACAGACCCCGCTGCCACTGCTTCGTCTTCTTCGTCGTCGAGCTTGAGCTCGACACCCATGGCTGCTGCTGCGTCTTCTTCTCCACCCCGTCACCTACTATTTCTTTTGCACCGTCTTCAACCAAATAACCCTACTGTCCCGTCGCTGCTGCTACTTCATCCAGCTTGATCCCGTCAATGGTGAACCTTTCGCTTTCTTCTTCTTAGCTACGTCCAAACAGACCCCGTCGTTGCTGCTCCAAAACCAAGCTGTTGTTGCTACTCCTGCTGCATCCAGCCTCGTCGAGCATCTGGTTCGAAACCAAACCCCATCACTGCTGCTTCACATTTGTGTTCGTCGTTTTCAATCCAGTCCAAAAACGAGACTTCACCATCTCGTTTGTTCGAGCTTTGGTCGGGTTTGTCGAAGAAGTCCATACACAGTCGAGGACGTCGAGATGCAGTGCGTCGAGGTTGTCATTCGAACCCAATCCCTTTTAATATGGTAGGATTCCGACCTATTTTTGTGTTGTTGTTAGCTTTTGTTCATCTTCTGTTCAATTCTCGTTCCAGGTAAAATTAAACGTTTGGTTTATTCTGATTTTTCTCCTTCTTTGTATCGTTGCATATTTCAAGTTAGGAAGTTCAAATGTTTGGTTTAAACTGTGGCTATTCCCATGAGTGTTTATTATTGTATTAGTTCAAATGGTTTTGTTTTGTGTATTGTTTGGTTTCCTGCTTTTTGTTGTTCATCATATGATTTCAGTTTGCATTTTCGTTTCCGTTAATTGTGATTCATGTTGTTTCAGTTTACTTTTGTTGTTAATATTGTTGTCTCTTTGCTCGTTCATTTGTGTCTAAGTTAACCAGGATTGGTTCCCAATATGGTTAACTTATTCCCATTAATTTGATGTTGTTCAATCTGTGTTCATGGGATTTGTTGTTTGAATTTGTTTAGAAATTGGTTATATTTGCTGTATTTTTGTTGGGATTGATTAGGTGAATTGGTTATAGCTGACGGGGGTAGATTGATAAATTGCAGTACGTTTAGGGGTAAAATGGTAATTTCAGTAAGGTCGGAGGGGTATTTTTGGAATTGAACAGTTGAACAATTATTTAATCTAAGTGCTCTGTCCACTAGGCATTAACAATATTAAAATAGTACATTGTGGGGACAAGACATAAATTAGTGGGGAGATGATATAATTGTTTAATATAGTAGGTGACAATACATAATGTAGTGAGGGGGGGGATAATGTAATTATTTAAGTTAAGCATGGGGGACGAGATATAATGGGTTGAGAATAATTCTTTGGTTTAATGTAGTGGGGGACAAAACATGTAGGCATGGGGAACAAATGAATTAAATAAGAAAAACATTAAGTAGTGGGGGGCAAGGCATGCAATTAAAAGAATATTTCGGGTTAGTGGTTCAACACAAGAGTCTTGCTATAAATAAGAGTCACTTGGACGTAGAGAAAGTGACGATTTGGAGAGAACATTTTTAGGGGGACTTAGAGAGAAAAAAGGAAGAGACTTCTAGAAGAAGAAAAAGGTTGAGAGAGTTGACTGAATTTTGAGAAACCAGAATTTGAGAGCAAAAGAGAAAGACAATTTGAACTTTTACTTGAATAATTTCCGTTTGCCTTTCCTTGAGTGTTATTCAAAAATCAGTAAACTACTGCATCTTGTATCCGTCTCTCTTCTGCTTTGACTACGATTGCATTTTGGTATTGCTGATTTTTCAATCTGTTACTGGGTTATTCTACTGGTCGTCACTGGTTTTGTTGTGTTGCTGAACCTACTGTTGCTGTGTCTTTACAGTACAGCTTCTTCTACTGATCTTCATCTTCTTTCCTTGCTTTCCAAATACCAGGTACACAAACTGATACACTGGTTCATCTTGTAATCTACTCGAAGCATGAATGCAAAAATGAGAAAGATTTGAAGTTGTAGTTTAATGTAGTCTTTTCTTTCTTTTACTGTCTGTATGTAGAACATTCTATGCGCTGCCCATGTAAACTCTTTAAACGACTCACTTTCGAAACTTAACTATAATAACTCGAAAGTATGTAAATAAAGTAGGACCTTTTCTTTAGTTATTTTAGAGAAAACAAAAAATAGAAAATGTAGTCATTCTAAGATTATCTTTTTTTAAAAAAAAAAAATAATGAGACGAGCCTCGCCAAATAAAAATGCAAATTGCGGGGCCTACAATAGTTGGTCATAATAAATACTTAGAATTTGGGATGGACCGTTTAGTGAATTTCACTGCCCTCCCCAAAGATAATAACGCTTTAGATTCTTTAGGCGCGATTTAACTAAATTACTTTCTTAAACTCGGGTGCACATTTATGTGACCCAAATCCAAATCTTAACGGAGTCGAAATGTGTCTCTAATCACGGGTACATTGATTGTGACTTGGTCCGAGATGCATGTCCATGACGTTGCAAATTCCTTCAAAAATAAGAATGAGATGAGCCTCGCCGAATAAAAATACAAAATTGCGGGGCCCTCGGTAAATATTTGCTTTAAAATTGCTTAGACTTGGGGATGGACCGTTTAGCAAAATTTCACGGCCCTACCCAAAGTAAATGATACGCTAGTCACTTTAGGCGCGCCTTTTAATAATTTAATTTTCTTAAAACTCGGGTGCACATTTATGTGACCCAAATCCAAATCTCAACAGAGTTGAAATGTGCCAACAACCACGGGTGCATTGATGTGACGTGGTTGGAGATGTATTTCCATGATGTTGCAATTCTTGAAAAAAAAATATAATAATAATGACGAAAGCGGTTAAAAGTTAAAACTTGCACATGAGCTCATAATTGTATAAAATCAGATAAACAAGCCGAATATGACAGTTGAGCGACCGTACTAGAACCACGGAACTCGGGAATGCCTAACACCTTCTCCCGGGTTAACAGAATTCCTTATCTGGATTTCTGGTTCGCGGACTGTAATACAGAGTCATTCTTTTCCTCGATTCGGGATTAAACCGGTGACTTGGGACACCCTAAAGCTCCCAAGTGGCGATTCTGAAATAAATAAACAAATTCCGTTTCGATTGTCCTTTAATTGGAAAAACTCCTTCACCCCTCGCGGGGGCGGAAAAAGGAGGTGTGACAGCTCTGGCGACTTTGCTGGGGTGTGACCCAAAACCACCGGTTCAGGGTTAGAAATTCGAGCTTAGAATAATTGTTATTTTGGCTTTGTTTATTATCTGATATTATCATGAGATAGGTGTTTCATATGCCGATGATATGTGTTACCGCTTTGATATTATTTGACTGTATATATAAACTGTGCCAAACCCTTCTCTTCTCACCTTCGGGGATGTTGCTCACTGGTTTGAGACTCCCTATTCTGTTAGTGTCATACCCAAGTAGAAAGAGGCTCGGATAAGTTACAAAGCCGGACGATCCCGCGGGTCCCCGGTACGTAGCCCCCTCCTCGGCTCGAGTTGTCCGCTCGGGTAAGCCAGGTCTAGAACAAACACCTAGGTTTTAAAACTTAGTATAACAAAGCCTCATGCCGGATCCCTAGTAGGAACGCTTATTTGCATCATGTGCATTTGACTTAGGGGACTCAACACAGGGGTTGAGTCCGTCTAGGACAAGCAACCTGAAAATAATAGACCATCTTGATGCATCCTATATGCTACATGCTGCATTTATTGAAGGGTAAAAGGGTCATTTGGCGGACCAATGATAGTTAAGGGCAAATGGCACGCCTGGTCATGCCGATCACGTTAAATAAGAGGGCTGCACGGTTTTTTAGCTTCATTTGTGGTGTTATTTTAATCAAAAGCATGGGGAACAATTGTGGAATCCAAGAAGTCTTGGAATTCCCCATGTCCCCCATGCTACATTTTGGGACAAGTACACATGGGGAACAATTGTGGAATCCATGAAGTCTTGGAATTCCATATGTCCCCCATGCTACATTTTGGGATAAGTACACATGGGGAGCAATTGTAGAATCCAAGAAGTCTTGGAATTGCCTATGTCCCCCATGCTCCATTTTATGGACAAGTACACACGGGGGACAATTGAGGAATCCAAGAAGTCTTGGAATTATCATATGTCACCCATGCTACATTTTCAAAAATAAAAAAAAAAGGAAAAGGGAAATTCAATTTTTTTTTGTATGTTTCATTATTTTCAAGAAAAAACAAAAAAAAAATATATTTCTCTAAATTAGTTGTTTTTTAATTCTCGCCCGTATCCCAATCGGGCGAACTACGCCGGTTTGATTCTCACCGGATGTGAGATACGTAGGCAACCCTCATCGGGTCCAACCTCCCCTTTTTGCTAAAAAAAAGAAAAATAAAACATGTCCAAATTTTAATTTTGTCATAAATAAGTCGGGTGATGTCCAACCTCCTCTTTTGCTAAAATAGCCAAAAATATGTCAAATTTTAATTTCATCATAAAGAAGTCGGGTGACGCTGTTTTTGTCAAAACATAGCCGAATGTTCCCGAAAGGGACGCCGGAAGGCTGACTTTGCATAAACAGCCACCTTTAGGTCATTTTTTAGATTTGGTCCAGTTGACCCACACAACCTTAAAAATCTTCGTCCCCGAGGCGCCGAAAGGTCGTGTTTGCAATACCGGGTCCTTAATTCTAAACAGCCGGAAGGCTGATTTTGCATAAACAGCCACATTTGGTTATGTTTTGATTTTTGACCCTCACAGCCTTAAAATCTTTGTCCCTGAGGCGCTGAAAGGCCGTGTTTGCAATACTGGGTCTTTTATTCTAATTTGGAGAAAAAACAAGGAAAGAGTCATAAATAAGTTGGGTCACGCCGTTTTGTCAAAATAGCCGAATGTTCTCGAAAGGGACGCCGGAAGGCTGACTTTGCATAAACGACCATCTTTGGTCATTCTTTTTGGTTGTGACCAGTTATCCCTCACAACCTTAAAATCTTCGTCTCCGAAGTGCTAAAAGGTCGTGTTTGCAAAACCAGGTCTTTTATTATTTGAAAAATAAGAAAATAGTCAGTGGTCAAGTGAATACCGTCTGGTTTTTAGTTAAAATAAGCCGGCCCGACTTCGGTAATGTCTTAAACCGTTCTTGCCGAGATAGCCTTAGAGTATCTTTCAATTGTCGAAGGGCTATTTTTGTAAAAGAACGAACAAGTTTGCGAAAGGTCGTAAAATAATCCTTCCCGACCTTAAAATTCATGTGAAATTGAGAAGGGGCCACGTCTGAAAAACAACCATTTGGTTAAAATTGGCATATAGGGGAAGAAATCTGGCTGTTCGTTTTGAGTTTGTAATTTTTTTAGAGTATGCGAGTTATTTGATTTTCGAGACCGTTTGTTGTGTTTTGTCAAAATCTGTTAGTATTGTTAGTTTTTAAACTTTTGTAATCAAGTTTGTTTTATTATGAAAATTGAAAATTAAAAAAATATTTTATTATTATTTATCTTTTATTAATCCGAACTACGCAAGGTCTGATTCATGCGGGGTCATGATACGTAGGCAATCTCCATAAGATTCGACCACAACGAAAAAAAAAGAGAAAAAAAAATCAAAAAAATCAAAAAAATCAAAAAAAAATGAAAAAAAAGAAGGGAAAAAGATGTTGTTAATATTAAGGACCGACTAAGTCCATTCTAACCTGTTTTGTTTTGAATCACAAAGAAAGTTAAAGTGGTTGGTTTGTGGTAAGCCGGAAATACAAGATCCAGAAGCACACTTTGCGGGGATCAGACCTGATGATAGAAGCACTCGAGTCCTATTGGGAACTTGTTGACTGAGGTTGATGATATTGAAGTTGGTAATGGTCTTGGCAATACTGATGTGATGCTCAGTGGCTAAGATGCCAGTTTTGATAAAGTGGGAGGACGCTCCGTTCCTTGGTTAGCAAGAGAGAAGCTTTTGGTGGCTTATTTTGTTGTCATTTCTGTTGTCCGGATTATTCTTAGGATTGTAATACGGATGTTGTCTTGTGTCAAACCTTCTTATCTTTCCATTTTTTGTCATAGCGGTTTGTGTAGTTTTGTCCAGGTTGTTTCCGGATTTTATTCTGGTTTGTTTTTGTTTGTTTTGCTATTCAAACCATTTCCCCGTTAGTTTAATGCAAATCCGGTCTTTTATTATTTCCAGTCATCTTTTTGTTTAGTTCTTTTATCATTTTGTTCAGCGCCAATTCTAGTGACATGACATGCGCACACAGTTTGGGCCTAATCTTAAAAGTTGATCATAAAACCACTGAGAGCTGATTGGAACATTTAAAAGAAATCAGGACTGTTTGAGATTATTTGGAGCTCGAGTCATGCGGAACTAGGGCAAGTAAAACATAAAGAAAACCGTTAAAAGTAAGATTCGCCAAATTGGCATGAGGGTCGTTCATGATAATGAGAGCGAGAGTGTTGCCCAAAGGTGCTTTAGAGATGACGAATGAAAAAGCAAATGTGTGAATATAATTGTCAAGTCCAGCACCATCAGAAGAGGGTATAAATCTTTGTTTAATTGTGTTGTTTGCACTCGGCATGTTTTGAAGACTGGAATGACGAAGGCATTTTGTTCTGCTACCTAAACACTTTATCCTTTGTTACCCCCTTTGAGCCTTATTTATTTTCTTTCATACCCCTCGTTCGGAATCAGTAGCCAAGGTTATAAACACAAACGTGGAAGAAAAAAGAAAAGAAAAAAAGAGGAAAAGAAAGCAACAAAAACGAAAAAAAAAACAAAAGAAAAGAAAAGAAAAGAAAAGAAAAGAAAAATGATAACAAAAACAAAAGAAAGTCAGAAGAAAATGGAGGAATTGTGAACTACGTTCGACCTGATTCCCCAAAGAGGATACGTAGGCGCCTCACGGCTCGGTCATAGTGTAACAGAAATTTAAAAAAAAAATCCCCAAGCAAGAAACTGGGGCAAGGGTTGCGCTTGTTGTAAACAAATATGGTTCCGAAGGTTGTAATTTTGAACCCCAAATTGATTTGTTTTTGAGACTATAATACCCTTTCTGTCTAGCCTATCCAAAAACCCACATTACGGTCCAAAGAAAGACCTTCTGATCAGTCTTCAAAAGATGCCAAGGCAGACAAATGAGAGTCTTACCGGTGAACATAACACTCTGTTCCACAGCAGAAAGGACTCTAATCCCCAGCAGAGAGAATCATACCGGCAATACTCCAAATCCCCAGCTAGAAAGTGATACAAATGAGAGAGTCTTATCGGTGAAAATCTTTACGGACACCATAAGGCGATGAAAGCTGAGAGAAAAACCAAAATGAGAGAGACTTGATAGTGAAAACCCTTCGGGCACTACAAGTCGAATAAGATTGAGAATCAGATGGGGAGTCGCCAAGTGAAGATCTTGAAAGACGATTGATGGTAGAGGATAGGCCACATGTGCATGTCATGACCATTAGAGTCGCTATCTGCGTTTGATAAGTTTTTATTTATAGTTTCTTTTGTTAAAGAGTCTCTTTTTCCTGTGTCTTTTATTCTGTTCCTTTTTATCTTTCTCATTTCATAAAAAAAAATTCCCCAGTAGAGTCTGTTTGGTCAGACCAAGTGAGAAATGACTTCAAAATATGCCATCAGCTGTCCAATTATGCAAGATGAGATCTGACTAGTACATCCAAGTGGTATAGTCAGCAAGGAACAAGCGCGATGCCAGTGTCAAGAAAGATATCCCCAGCAAAAGGGAATTGACAAAAGGATTGACGAGTGTCAAGAGGGATATCCTTGCCGAAATCAAAGGTTATAAGCCTCAAGGCCAAGACCCGTGGACAAATCAAGGAGAGCAATGAGCATGATTTGGGAAATTCATACAAGACTAAAACTCGGGGAAATGCCAGTTTTCGAGCTATACCACAAAAGAAGAGGGATATCCCCAGTAGAAAGGGATCATCCCTAGCAAATAATATCATCCCTAGCAAGATTTTTGTAACGCAGAGCAGGGAAGGAGAAAGGGAAAAGCCATCCCAGTAGGAGTATCACAACCAACCACCGCGTTTTGAACTAACAAATTTTGTTTGATTTGAAACAGGTAAAGGAAGTGGCATTGATGACGGAAATGCATGCCACAAGGGAGATTATCAAACTGGGGTAGAAAATTTTCCTTTCATTTAGAAAATTTTCTGGAAGTCAGGTACCCATTTGGGAAAGAATAAAGATAGCACCAGTCTCAAGGGACGTGGTCTTTGAACCAGTGTTACCCCCAGCATAATAAGTTTTAATGAAGGAAGTTGTTCCCCGGCGAACAGAACAAAAGGATGAAACTTGTCCTAGGAAAAAGCAAAAGGCCAGTGTCATTCCTAGCAGCCTTCCAAAGAGTGAAGCACTAGTTTTGAAGGAATCAAAATCCCCCAGCAGTGTTATCCTCGACAACGTTATCCCAGCTAATAACATTTTATCCCCCAACAGGTAAGTAAATAATTCCCCAGCAGTGTTATCCCCATCAGTTTCGAGGGAAGACAACACAAGTTTTAAGGAAAGTAAGAAGGTAATTCAGGAAGAAGGAAATGGTTCATGCATAGGAGACGCACTTCCTAAATTAAGATTTCATGCATAGGAGACGCACTTCCTAGTTTAAAATCATTAAAGTTTTACCCATAGGAGACGCACTTCCTAAGTTATTTTTACCCCTAGGAGACGCACTTCCTAAGTTTAATTTCATGCATAGGAGACGCACTTCCTAAATTAAGATTTCATGCATAGGAGACGCACTTCCTAAATTAAGATTTCATTAATAGTCATGCATAGGAGACGTACTTCCTAAATTAAGATTTCATTAATAGGAGACGCACTTCCTAGTTTAAAATCATCAAAGTTTATCCATAGGAGACGCACTTCCTAAGTTTATTTTTACCCGTAGGAGACACACTTCCTAAGTTTATTTTTACCCATAGGAGACGCACTTCCTAAGTTTATTTTACCCATAGGAGATGCACTTCCTATGTTTATTTTCATGCATAGGAGACGCACTTCCTAAGTTATTTTCATTCATAGGAGACGCACTTCCTAGTTTAAAATCATTAAAGTTTTACCCATAGGAGACGCACTTCCTAAGTTTATTTTTACCCCTAGGAGACGCACTTCCTAAGTTTAATTTCATGCATAGGAGACGCACTTCCTAAATTAAGATTTCATGCATAGGAGACGCACTTCCTAAATTAAGTTTTCATTAATAGGAGACGCACTTCCTAGTTTAAAATCATTAAAGTTTTACCCATAGGAGACGCACTTCCTAAGTTTATTTTTACCCCTAGGAGACGCACTTCCTAAGTTTAATTTCATGCATAGGAGACGCACTTCCTAAATTAAGTTTTCATTAATAGGAGACGCACTTCCTAGTTTAAAATCATTAAAGTTTTACCCATAGGAGACGCACTTCCTAAGTTTATTTTTACCCCTAGGAGACGCACTTCCTAAGTTTAATTTCATGCATAGGAGACGCACTTCCTAAATTAAGTTTTCATTAATAGGAGACGCACTTCCTAGTTTAAAATCATTAAAGTTTTACCCATAGGAGACACACTTCCTAAAGTTTATTTTTACCCCTAGGAGACGCACTTCCTAAGTTTAATTTCATGCATAGGAGACGCACTTCCTAAATTAAGATTTCATGCATAGGAGACGCACTTCCTAAATTAAGTTTTCATTAATAGGAGACGCACTTCCTAGTTTAAAATCATTAAAGTTTTACCCATAGGAGACGCACTTCCTAAGTTTATTTTTACCCCTAGGAGACGCACTTCCTAAGTTTAATTTCATGCATAGGAGACGCACTTCCTAAATTAAGATTTCATGCACAGGAGACGCACTTCCTAAATTAAGATTTCATGCATAGGAGACGCACTTCCTAAATTAAGTTTTCATTAATAGGAGACGCACTTCCTAGTTTTAAATCATTAAAGTTTTACCCCTAGGAGACGCACTTCCTAAGTTATTTTTACCCCTAGGAGACGCACTTCCTAAGTTTAATTTCATGCATAGGATACGCACTTCCTAAATTAAGATTTCGTGCATAGGAGACGCACTTCCTAAATTAAGTTTTCATTAATAGGGGACACACTTCCTAGTTTAAAATCATTAAAGTTTTACCCATAGGAGACGCACTTCCTAAGTTTATTTTTACCCCTAGGAGACGCACTTCCTAAGTTTAATTTCATGCATAGGAGACGCACTTCCTAAATTAAGATTTCATGCATAGGAGACGCACTTCCTAAATTAAGTTTTCATTAATAGGAGACGCACTTCCTAGTTTAAAATCATTAAAGTTTTACCCATAGGAGACGCACTTCCTAAAGTTTATTTTTACCCAGGAGACGCACTTCCTAAGTTTAATTTCATGCATAGGAGACACACTTCCTAAATTAAGTTTTCATTAATAGGAGACGCACTTCCTAGTTTAAAATCATTAAAGTTTTACCCATAGGAGACGCACTTCCCAAGTTTATTTTACCCCTAGGAGACGCACTTCCTAAGTTTAATTTCATGCATAGGAGACGCACTTCCTAAATTAAGTTTTCATTAATAGGAAACGCACTTCCTAGTTTAAAATCATTAAAGTTTTACCCCTAGGAGACGCACTTCTTAAGTTTATTTTTACCCCTAGGAGACGCACTTCCTAAGTTTAATTTCATGCATAGGAGACGCACTTCCTAGTCTGGTTTATTTAAGTTCATTCGTAGGAGACACACTTCCTAGGTTAAATCATTGAAGTTTCACCCCTAGGAGACGCACTTCCTAGTCTGGGTCTTTCGGGTTATATTTTTGCTTTAGGAGACGCACTTCCTAAAAATGAGAGTTTACTACTAGGAGACACACTTCCTGATTTTGGTTCACACAAGTTTTACTCGTAGGAGACGCACTTCCTAGTTTGGTTCATTCAGGTTTTATTTTTAGCAAACGCATTTGCTCGACAGAGTTTCGGGTTTTACTCATAGGAAACGCACATCCTGGCCTAGTCGTTAGTTTACTCTCACCATTGCATATAGTATAAGTGGTTTATAATATTGTTAACAATTCACAAATCTTCCTAGTGCAAACTGGGGCAGAAAATTTCCTTTGTTTTGTCTATTTTGTAGAGGTCAGGAGCCCGCCTGAAGAGCGGAATGGCGAATTTATTTTCAAAGTTGTTGTTGAGGTCTGGAGCCCGCCTGAAGAGAGGAATGACAATTTATTTTCAAAAAAGTTGTTGAGGTCAGGAGCCCGCCTGAAGAGAGGAATGGCGAATTTATTTTCAAAGTTGTTGGTTGAAGTTGGGAGCCCGCCCATATAACAGAGGAATACATTGCAAGTTAGTAAAGCAGAAGAATCTAACAGGAATCCCCAGCGGGAAACAACAAAAATCCCCTAGCACCGGAAAGCAGAAGGTAGCAACAAGAGGTCCCAGCACAAATTCAAGCGCATGAGCCAAAAGGAAGATAAGACAAATCTCGAGAGAAGCGGCCTTTGAACATCAAATTATTCCCAGCATAACAAAAGCTTAATGAAGGAAGCCATATCCCCAGCGGACAGAACCAGACAGTGAGAATTGGTATTCAGAGAAGCAAATGGCTGGTATCATCCCCATCAGTTCTCGGAAGAAAGAAGCGCCGGAATAGACACAAGCCGACAAGAAAGCAAGGCATCAAGAACAAATGGAAGATAGATGGGATCTTGTAATCCGTAGTCTAGCCTAGCTTCTTGATTTTTCTTTTAAGCACGGTGTAACAAGGAGATCGGTAAGCAGTAATAACAGCATGCAACAACAGTAACATTGCAGCCCCCTGGTAGTCCCAACTACCAAATCTTCCCGAACTACATTAACCTGATTCCCTTCTAGCCAGGGATATGTAGGAAACCTTTGAATCAAAGGTTCGGTTAAATCTTTTTCAAAAAATGCTTCACACGGAGTACTCGGATGGGCAAAAATCGCTCACTTTATCTTTGCACGAAAACTTTTCGTGTTTTCAAACAAAGAGGGGCAGCTGTAAGCACGTGATTTTTGCCCTATGAAAGAATTACTCCCAAAAAATTCAAAATAAAACGATTTTCCTTTATGTGCAATTTTTGAGAATTTTTGTGATATTTTTGGATAATTATTTGTTTTGTCTGTGCATGTTTATTTGTTAAAATGATAAAAATATAAAAATATGTCGCATTTGCATTTAATATTTAATTCTACAAGTAGGAGTAATTAAGTTTGTTTTACCAGAATGAAAATTACAAAAATATGCATCGTTTGCATTTTTAGCATTTAACGTCCAATTGTGCAATTTTATGCTTAATTATTACTTAATTGTGTGTTAATTGTTATTGGGAGTTAATTTGTGCTTTTATAAATTAATTTAGTTCTATATGATAATTTAAGGATTTTAGAATTTAGTTTCAGTTTAAGAAAAATAAAAGAAGAAAAGAGAGCAAAAATATAAAGAAAATCGGAATTGGGCTCTTCTTCAAATTCAAACCACTGGCCCAAAAAATACCCAACCTTCCCCATGACCCGGTCCATCTCAACACAGGTCGACCCGGTCCGCCCTATAACCCCAAATGACCTAACCCCACTTCATTTTTCATTTTTTCCCAAAAACAAAACAAAAACAAAAAAAACCCAAACCCTAAAAACAAACCATCCGCCCCCTCTCTCTTTCCCTCTTCTTCTCCATCACCTTCCCCAAGCAAGCAACCATGGCTGCTGCCCTTCTCCCTCACATGACCTCCCACTCCCCATCGACAACACACACGTACACACAGAGCAACACAGAGCAACACACACACACTCACGCAACACACAACACACACACACACACGCAGTAGCCCGTCCATGGCTGTTGCTCCTTCTTCTTCTTCGCCACATCCAAACGAGCTATTGCTTCACCATTGTTGCTTCTGCTACATCCAAACAGACCCCGCTGCCACTACTTCGTCTTCTTCATCGTCGAGCTTGAGCTCGACACCCATGGCTGCTGTTGCGTCTTCTTCTCCACCCCGTCACCTACTGTTTCTTTTGCACTGTCTTCAACCAAATAACCCTACTGTCCCATCGCTGTTGCTGCTTCATCCAGCTCGAGCTCGTCAATGGCGAACCTTTCGCTTTCTTCTTCTTCTTCGCTACGTCCAAACAGACCCCGTCGCTGCTGCTCCAAAACCAAGCTACTGTTGCTACTCCTGCTGCATCCAGCCTCGTCGAGCATCTGGTTCGAAACCAAACCCCATCGCTGCTGCTTCACATTTGTGTTCGTCGCTTTCAATCCAGTCCAAAAATGAGACTCCACCATCTCGTTTGTTCGAGCTTTGGTCAGGTTTGTCGAAGCAGTCCATACACAGTCGAGGACGTCGAGTTGCAGTGCATCGAGGTTGTCATTCGAACCCAATCCCTTTTAATATGGTAGGATTCCGACCTATTTTTGTGTTGTTGTTAGCTTTCGTTCATCTTCTGTTCAATTCTCGTTCCAGGTAAAAATAAACGTTTGGTTTATTCTGATTTTTCTCCTTCTTTGTATCGTTGCATATTTCAAGTTAGGAAGTTCAAATGTTTGGTTTAAACTGTGGCTATTCCCATGAGTGTTTATTATTGTATTGGTTCAAATGGTTTTGTTTTGTGTATTGTTTGGTTTCCTGCTTTTTGTTGTTCATCATATGATTTCAGTTTGCATTTTCGTTTCCGTTAATTGTGATTCATGTTGTTTCAGTTTACTTTTGTTGTTAATATTGTTGCTCCTTGCTCGTTCATTTGTGTCTAAGTTAACTAGGATTGGTTCCCAATATGGTTAACTTATTCCCATTAATTTAATGTTGTTCAATCTGTGTTCATTGGATTTGTTGTTTGAATTTGTTTAGAAATTGGTTATATTTGCTGTATTTTTGTTGGGATTGATTAGGTGAATTGGTTATAGCTGACGGGGGTAGATTGATAAATTGCAGTACGTTTAGGGGTAAAATGGTAATTTTAGTAAGGTCGGAGGGGTATTTTTGGAATTGAACAGTTGAACAATTATTTAATCTAAGTGCTCTGTCCACTAGGCATTAACAATATTAAAATAGTATATTGTGGGGGACAAGACATAAATTAGTGGGGAGATGATATAATTGTTTAATATAGTGGGGGACAAGACATAATGTAGTGGGGGGGGGGGGGTAATGTAATTACTTAAGTTAAGCATGGGAGACAAGACATAATGGGTTGGGAATAATTCTTTAGTTTAATATAGTGGGGGACAAAACATGTAGGCATGGGAAACAAATGAATTAAATAAGAAAAACACTAAGTAGTGGGGGGCAAGACATGCAATTAAAAGAATATTTCGGGTTAGTGGTTCAACACAAGAGTCTTGCTATAAATAAGAGTCACTTGGACCTAGAGAAAGGGACGATTTGGAGAGAACATTTTTAGGGGGACTTAGAGAGAAAAAAGGAAGAGACTTTTAGAAGAAGAAAAAGGTTGAGAGAGTTGACTGAATTTTGAGAAACAGGAATTTGAGAGCAAAAGAGAAAGACAATTTGAACGTTTACTTGAATAATTTCCGTTTGCCTTTCCTTGAGTGTTATTCAAAAATCAGTAAACTACTGCATCTTGTATCCGTCTCTCTTCTGCTTTGACTGCGATTGCATTTTGGTATTGCTGATTTTTCAATCTGTTACTGGGTTATTCTACTGGTCGTCACTGGTTTTGCTGTGTTGCTGAACCTACTATTGCTGTGTATTTACACTACTACTGCTTCTACTGATCTTCATCTTCTTTCCTTGCTTTCCAAATACCAGGTACACAAACTGATACACTGGTTCATCTTGTAATCTACTCAGAAGCATGAATACAAAAATGAGAAAGATTTGAAGTTGTAGTTTAATGTAGTCTTTTCTTTCTTTTACTGTCTGTATGTAGAACATTCTATGCGCTGCCCATGTAAACTCTTTAAACGACTCACTTTCGAAACTTAACTATAATAACTCGAAAGTATGTAAATAAAGTAGGACCTTTTCTTCAGTTATTTTAGAGAAAACAAAAAATAGAAAATGTAGTCATTCTAAGATTATCTTTTTTTAAAAAAAAAAAATAATGAGACGAGCCTCGCCAAATAAAAATGCAAATTGCGGGGCCCTCAATAATTGGTCATAATAAATACTTAGAATTTGGGATGGACCATTTAGTGAATTTCACTGCCCTCCCCAAAGATAATAAGACTTTAGATTCTTTAGACGCGATTTAACTAAATTACTTTCTTAAACTCGGGTGCACATTTATGTGACACAAATCCAAATGTGTCTCTAATCAAGGGTACATTGATTGTGACTTGGTCCAAGATGCATGTCCATGACGTTGCAAATTCCCTCAAAAATAAGAATGAGATGAGCCTTGCCGAATAAAAATACAAAATTGCGGGGCCCTCGGTAAATATTTTCTTTAAAATTGCTTAGACTTCGGGATGGACCGTTTAGCAAAATTTCACGGCCCTACCCAAAGTAAATGATACGCTAGTCGCTTTAGGCGTGCCTTTTAATAATTTAATTTTCTTAAAACTCGGGTGCACATTTATGTGACCCAAATCCAAATCTTAACAGAGTTGAAATGTGCCAACAACCACGGGTGAATTTATGTGACGTGGTTGGAGATGTATTTCCATGATGTTGCAATTCTTGAAAAAAAATATATAATAATAATGACGAAAGCGGTTAAAAGTTAAAATTTGCACATGAGCTCATAATTGTATAAAATCAGATAAACAAGCCGAATATGACAGTTGAGCGACCGTGCTAGAACCACGGAACTCGGGAATGCCTAACACCTTCTCCCGGGTTAACATAATTCCTTATCCGGATTTCTGGTTCGCGGACTGTAATACAGAGTCATTCTTTTCCTCGATTTGGGATTAGACCGGTGAATTGGGACACCCTAAAGCTCCCAAGTGGCGACTCTGAAATAAATAAACAAATCCCGTTTCGATTGTCCTTTAATTTGAAAAACTCCTTCACCCCTCGCGGGGGCGGAAAAAGGAGGTGTGACAAACATTAGTAAGGAAGGAATCTACGACCGCAAGAAAATTGTGTGGATCGCAGAACAACCCTTGTACTATCATCAGAGAGTCTACAAAATTGTGACTCAAATGTGCAGCTGCAGGACAAATTGTGCGGACCGCAGAAAACATGTTGTGGCCACACATCAGCCAATTCTCCGTCATCAAAGAGTTGGAATATTTTGAGTTTCTGAGTTGCGACTGCAAGTGAAATTGTGTGGACCACACTATACTTCTTGCGGCCGCAAGACAAAATTCTGTGGTCCGTAAGTCCTTATCTATGGCCAAAAGAAAATTGTGCGGACCACAGATCCTCATCCTACAAACAATGATTAATCTGTGACCCTCACTGTGTTTCTTGGTGTATACTTGCATATCTCCCTTATTTATTGAACATTGAATTGCAACTAACAACTGTTTCTGCTTGATACAGATAATGGTTCGATCTAGAGGCAGAGGTGATACTTCTAAAGGGAGGGGTGAACCTTCTAGGGGTCGAGTCAAGATTTCCTTACCCCTCGACCAATAAAGAACAATTACAAAGAAAACTACAATTGGCAGAGGGAGAGGTGTAGATCTCTTCGAGATGGGCTCTTATGTACCGTCTAAGGAAGCATCAGAGGGCAACTCAACCTCTATTCAAGAGCAGCCAGCTGTCCAATCAAGGCTGCCAGGGAGATATCAACTCAGGGATGAGTCCTCCTAGTCAGGCTTCTGAGCCATCCATTACACTTGTCCCTAAGGCACCAGATACATTACTTTAGAACATCCCCGATGATGATAGGGAGAGATGCTACAACTGCCGGCCTTGAAAGGTTGAAGAAGAAAGAATTCTAGCAGGACCGTTTTGTCAGCTTGGATGGCTTCACTAGCTTTCGTACTTGGTGGCCAGTGAAGTCGCTTACTCTTGAGCGACAATTTCAGTTGAAGGATTTGGAGAAGTATAATCGGGCAGTGTTAAGACAGTTCAAGGAATGCTAGGGATGGATGTGGCTCACCCAAAGTGGTTGATGCCAAAGAGTACCTTATCCGAGAATTCTATGCCAATGTGGCACATATCAAAAAGGGGACGAAGATAACCAAAGTGCATAACCTCAAAGTAAGATTTGATCTACACTCTGCATACTTGGGTTTGGAAGATGTATAGCCAAAGGAATATTTGGAGAAGTTTGAAATGGGAGATGCAGCCCGGCCTTGGTTAGAGGAGATTCTAGCAGCACCAGGGCCACCACTACCCTGGATTGCTGCTGGGGTTCCTATCCACAGGAGCACTATGAGTTTTCAAATGAATGGGTGGCAAACCTTTGTGACAGGGCCCATGCCGGAATTAGACTTATCTTCCAATTCCTCGTGCAATCTTAGTTGCTTCTGTCCTGGCCGGTTACCCTATCAATGGGGGAGTCGTGATGTCGGCCAACATCTCAGTGATTGCGTGGCAAGATGACTAATCCTATCCATACCCCAACGCTATCACAAAATACCTCACAGATGCTAAGGTATAGCCAAGGAATTATGACACAAAGGTGAAGCCGAAGAAGCCTTTTACTTGGTATTCACTGATGGATGCAAAGAATCCGAAAAAGAAAGTTCAGCCTCCTACCACGGTGGGCTAGTTTGATAAGCCTGCTATGGTAACTGCCGAGGTAGTTGATATTACATCCTCTTCGGACGATCCTTTTTCCAGTGCCACAGCCATGCCTCCGCCATCATCCACAACCCTTTTTGAAGCTCCTGCCATATCTTCCACTTCCGATTTGAAGCCGGTGCCCATGCCTACTGCCCCATGTTCTGTGCTACGAGTCTCCCAGACATTAGTGAGCCTTAACAACTTGATGCAGACAGTAACTGCAAAGCTGTCTAACTTATCCAGTACTGTTGTAGCATAGTCTACTACTCAGGCACCTCAGGTTCCCCCGACAGTTGAAGAGACATTGAAGAAGCTTCTGGATAACTAGAACACTATTATGGCTATATTGGTACAACACGGGTCAGTGATCGAAGAGCTGGGTAAAGAAGTATAGAAGATGAGAAAGTCATAGGCTAGCAAGAAGTCAGTGGACAAGCTCTGGAGACAGGTGACCAAGATTGCTATAGCCGGAGATATCCCCTTTGACATATTGATTGACCCACACCATTCAGGCCCAGATCCTGCAGCACCATTAGCACCGGTGGCACCAACTGGCCAATCTAAAGAGCCAAACTTTCCTGCTGACACTGCCAAGGCAGTGTGTTAGATGTTCACCAACCCAGTCACACCTAGAGTTGAGGATGATAAGATTCAATTAGAGGAGACTGAGGGCGGTGACATTGCTGGGACACCGAGATGTCCAAGGAACCATATGGAGTTTTCTTCACTTTTTCCTCTTTTTTACTATTATTTTGTGAAGCATTGGGGACAATGCTTATCTTTATTTGGGAGATGGAGTTTATAGATCATATTTCGTACATTCTGAGACATTTGGTCTGTAATAACTTGATATTATTTTCTTTCTCTTCCTTATTCTGTATAATTCTCTCTTTTTCTCTCATTTTGTGTATTCAATAGTTTTGGCTTATCAGCTTTTTTATTTATGTTCCTTTGTGAGTTTGTAGTTTGAGTTAGGAGCTTCTTTGTTTGATTTAGTAGCTTCTTTTTATGTTTTAGTAGATAATAGTCTTTTGATTTTCTTAATGCCATAGTTCTTTCCAAAGGTAGTTGTTGTGTGAACCGGGTGGCTCATCCCAACGATGGATGGCGTGACAACCTTTTTAAGGGAATATGTCCGTTTTTGGTGTTTAGGTAATAATAGTAGTAGTAATGAATAAAAAGACCTAATTAAGTCATACTTGAAGAGTTAAAAATGCTTCAATTGGTACCAACATACTTAACTACATGCTTATGGTTAGAAACAAGGTTTTTTTTTAAATGAAATAGCTCTAGTTAGTGACTTTGTGACTCTTGTGTTGACTTTGGCAACTATCGAGTGGTTTAACTGGACCATGATGATTTTTAAAACTTGAATGTGGTCGTTGTGAGCCCTCAACTCTGTCCTCTTTAACAATCAGGTTTCTTGAGAGGTGAGATGAATTGTTTCCAGTCCAAGTATTCGTGCGAAGGATCTATAACTTGCCCCGAATGTGTTTCAAGGCAAAATCATAAGTTTTCCTTGGTTTGAAAAGTGATTGTAGGCCCTCCTTAGCCCTTTGAGTTTTCTATTTCCAACCAATATCATTATCCCTAGTCAACCCCTTTGAGCCTCGAGACTTTCTCATTTTATGACCATGTTACAAGCCTTTACCCATTTTGTCGTGACCATCTCTTGGCATCCGAACTTTCCTTAACATTCTCGTGAAACAAATGACTAAAAAGTAAGTTTGGCGGAGAGACAAGGAACTTGAAAAATGTATCAAGGCACAAAAAGAGAAAAGAAATGATTAGAAGGAAAGGCAAGAAAAAGAAAAAGAACAAAAAGAAAAATACAAAAAATGAATAAGTGGGAGAGTTGAAGGGATTCAAAGAGAGGTAATGATCCTAAACATAAAGAAATCAAAGAGGGAGAAAATGATTGTAATGATCAAGAAAGAGTAATATTAAGTCTCTGTAGTCCCCCAAGGGAAAAAAGTGCCTCACAGAATTGACAAAGTGTGAGACGAGAAATGAAAAAAAATGGAGTGCTTAAGGAAAGGTGTAACCACTCACCCATACTGTATCTAACCCTAAACCAAAAGCCTTCATTAATCCTGAAAGAAGTCCTACTTGATATCAAGCCGAGTGAGCTCACATAAGTAGCGATCTACATGAGGGGCAAGCATGTGGTACTTAAAGCCGTACTTGCGACATTCTCTTGAGAGATATGAGTGAACCTTTCATAAATCTTTATATTAAGCGCTAAATTTCTTAAATGAGCCAAGAAAATGGAAAGTAGAGAAGGAAGAGTTTGGAGTCCACCATAACCTACCTGATAGAGCAAGATTCTTGATGAGTAAAGTCAACTCTTGAAGCTCATATGTCACATTAGATCTATATGTGCATGAATGTTTAACTTGTCACCTTGTTGATAATACATGAGTAGTGTGGGTAATTTTTGGTCCTAACTAATGTGTGGATGGCTCAGCTTCGACTCGCTAAAATGACCCTTAACTTTTGGAGGTGAGAACTAATTTATTTTCTTGAGGACAAACAAAGACTTAAGTTTGGGGGAGTTTTAAGTGGGGAAGCGCCTTTTAGATTTTGTTTTAGTCTAAAAGCATTGAATTATGTTCTCGAAACTAATGGAATTTTGATAAATTGCAGAACTGCTGGAAGTTGGCCTCCCAAGATGAAATCCGACTCAAAAAGGAGTAGTCCGAAATACAAGGCAATAAAGGGTGCGGAAGCACAAATGTGCAGTTTGCAGAAGGAATTCTGCGGCCGCACACAAAAAGGAAACAATTAGCAAACATTTACGTAAGGTGAGGACCGCACATGAATTGCGCGGCTGCAAATTTGGGCTAAGAGTCAAAGAACAGAGAGTATGCAAAAAAAAACTAAGTCCAGGAGCTTTTGTGAATTGCTTGCGGCCGCAACCTTAATTGTGGGGACCACAGAAGTGTTGCCTTGTGGCCACAGTCCAGAAATGTGTGGCCGCAGTTCAGAAATATGCGGCTGCAGTTTAGAAATGTGCGGCCGTAGAACTATAGTTCCTGCTAGATGAAGAAATCTGCGGGCTGCACATGGAATTGTGTGTCCGCAGAACCTCCTAAGGGGCATTTTTGTCCGAGATTTTCAGCCTTATATAAATAGATGAGTTTCACAAAATTAGGTCAAGTTTTGATCATCTGAAGTTGCTGTAGCCGTTTTTTCTTTACCACTTTACGAAGTTTTACATTATTTTGGTGTTTTAACATTGGATTTATTTATTTTAATCTTCCATGATGAGTTTAATTAGCTTTTCTTCTCTATTTTCTATAATTTCTATCATGGGTAGCTAGACTTCTACTAGGGTTATCACCCGACCCTAGTGTGTAAACCTTTTGGGTGATTAATGTAGTGCTTGTTTATGATTGGGTGTTGATTATTTAGCTTAGTTTATGCTTCAATTGTAGAATTAATGGTTACAAACATTGATTCATGCCTATTTAACTTAGTCTCTACTTGAGAAAGAGGGACCCCGTCTAGGATAACTTATCTAACAAGGAATTGGGTCAATTGAGAGATTGATTAACCCAATTAAAGGGTTAAAACTAGAGATAGTAATAACCCGTCTTGAGCTCTTATCAACTTTTTTGGGTGATATCCATTTGGTCTTAAGAAATCCAAATTGGGCAAAACCACTCTCTGACTGAGAGGCATTGAGTGGGTAATTTAGAGTTGAGAGCTATAATACACCCCAATCAACACAACAAACATTAAAGTCTTTATCCCATTAGGCAAACACCTAGGTCATGGTCATAGCCCTTGGGATTTTATCCATTTGGAAAGTCCTTAAAAACAATTATCTTTAGTTTTTTCTTTATTTTGCAATAATTAGAGTAACATTAGAAATAGCAAACAAATTTTTGTTGCGGAAATGCAAACTAGATAATCCAATTGCTCATTTGAAATATATACCCCTAACTCCCATCTTAGTTCCCTATGGATTCGACCCCGACTCTTAGTTGGGTTTCTATTTTTGCATACAACCGTTTCATATCTCTTTTGAGGTGCGCTTTGGACGTGATCAGCATCGAAACTCCAATCCAAAGCCGTTTACACACATGTCAACATCCGGTCAACCTTTTTAACTCAAGCTTCCAAATTTGAGACTAAGTGTCTCAATTCAATTCAAAACCTCCCCGAACCTTAACCAACTACCACGACAAGTCATGTAACAACTGTAAAGCATAAAATGAGCAGTAAATGGGGAAACGAGGCTACAACTCTCAAAATGACCGACCAAATCATTATATCCTCCCCCTCTTAAACAAGTGTTTGTCCTCGAACGGGTCTAAAAACATACCTAGAGTATCAAATATGCATGGATATGTGCTCTGCATCTCTCGCTCAGTCTTCTAAGTATCCTTTTACCTCAACTTTCAAACCTGCCGACCTAATATGTTCACCGGCTCCATATCATTAGTCAATCACCATCCAACTAAACCATGCTAAAATCCAAGACATGAGACGAATCGTCGACATACTTTCGGAGCATAGAAACATGGAATACTGGATGCACATTGACAAACTAGGTGGCAAGTAAAGCTTATAACCCACCTCTCCAATCCTCTGAAGCACCTCAAATGGTCCAATATACTGAGGGCTCAACTTGCCCTTCTTCACGAACCTCATAACACCAGTAAAACCTTAAGCAATACTTTCTCCTCGACCATGTAAGCAACATCACGGACCTTCCGATCGGCATAACTCTTCTGTCTAGACTACATCATGCGAACACGATCCTGAATCAATTTAACCTTGTCCAAAGCATTCTGAAGTAAGTCAATACCCAATAGCCTAGCCTCACCAGCTCAAACCAACCCACCGGAGATTGACACTATCTCTCATACAAAGCCTCATTCGAAGCCATATGAATGCTTGACAGGAAGCTGTTATTGTAGGCAAACTCCTCGAGCGACAAAAACTGATCCCAAGAACCCCCGAAATCTATGACACAAGCGCGTAGCATGTCCTCCAATATCTGAATAGTGCGGTCGGACTGTCCGTCCATCTGAGGGTGAAATGTTGTACTCAACTCAACCTGGGTGCCCAACTCGTGCTGTATGGCTCTCCAAAACTACGATGTAAATTGCGTTCTCCGATCTGAAATGATGGACACTGGAACACCCGTGAAGGAAAACAATCTTTCGGATGTAAATCTTAGCCAACCGCTCTGAGGAATAAGTAGTCCCAACTGGAATGAAGTGCGCGGACTTGGTCAGCCGATCTATAATCATCTAAATAACATCAAACTTCTTAAGAGTCTGTGGGAGCACAACTACAAAATCCATGGTGATACGCAACCATTTCCACTCCGAAATCTCAAGCCTCTAAAGTAATTCACCTAGTATCTTATGCTCATACTTTACCTACTAACAGTTAAGGCACCGAACTACAAACGACATTATATCCTTCTTCATCTTTATCTACCAATATTGCTGCCTCAAGTCCCGGTACATCTTCGCATCACCCGAATGAATGGAATACCGCGAACTCTTAGCCTCCTCAAGAATCAACTCACGTATCCCATCTATATTAGGCACACAAATCTGAACTTGCATGCTCACACCCCATCATGCCCAATAGTAACATCCCTAGAATCACCGTGCTAAACTATGTCCTTAAGGACAAGCAAATGGGGATCATCATACATGCGATCATATAAGAAAGACCGAGAAACCATACAAGCTAGAACCCGACTGGGCTACGAAACATCTAATCTCACGAACTGGTTGATCAAGGCTTGAACATCAATTGCAAGTGGTCTCTTACCAACATGAATGAATGAAAGTCTATCCATACTCACAACCTTCCTTCTCAAGGCATCGACCACCACATTGGCCTTCCCGGGATGATACAGAATAGTGATATCATAGTCCTTTAGCAACTCCAACCATCCCCACTGCCACAAATTTAACTCCTTTTGTTTGAACAAGTTCTGGAGACTCTGATGATCCATAAATACCTTGCAAGACACACCATAGAGATAATTCCTCCAAATCTTCAATGTATGAATGATGGAAGTCAACTCCAAATCATGGAAATAGTAGTTCTTATCATGGGGCTTCAATCGGCACGTATCATAGGCGATCACTTTACCCTCCTACATCAAGACATACCCAATATCGATCCGAGAAGCATCACAATACACTGTATAAGAGCCTGAAGCTGAAGGCAAAACTAGAACTGGAGCTGTGGTCAAGGTAGTCTTGAGCTTCTGAAATCTCTCCTCACACTCATACGACCACCTGAAAGCAGCACCCTTTTGGGTCAATTTGTTTAGAGGAGATGCAATAGACAACAAACCCTCCACGAAGTGATGATAATAACCGGCCAAGCCGAGGAAGCTCCGAATCTCCATAGTTGAGGACAGTCTAGGCCAACTCTGAACCGCCTCTATCTTCTTTAGATCTACCTAAATCCCCTCAGTAGACACTATGTGCCCTAAGAATTCTACTAAACTTAGCCAAAACTCATACTTGTAGAAGTTGGAATAAAGCTTCTCCTCCCTCAACCGTTTTAACACAATCCTCAAATGTTGGGCTTGCTCCTCCTAGCTACGAGAGTACACCAAAATATCATAAATGAATACTATGACAAACGAGTCGAGATAAGGATGAAATATGTTGTTCATCAGATGCATGAATGTTGTTGGTGTTTTGGTCAGCCCAAATGACATCACAAGGAACTCATAATGACCATAAGGGGTCCTGAATGTTGTCTTTAGAATATCAGAATCCCGAATCTTCAACTGGAGATACCCAAACCTTAAATCAATCTTAGAGAACACCCTCGCTCCCTGAAGCTAGTCGAATGAATCATGAATACACAACAAAGGATACTTGCTCTTGATTGTGACTTTGTTCAACTACCTATAGTCGAGCACATCTACATAGTACCATTCTTCTTCTTCACAAACAAAACCGGTGCACCCCAAGGCAACACACTAGGCCTAATAAACCCTTTATCAAGGAGTTCTAGTGCTGCTATTTCAATTCTGTCTACTCAACCGGTGCCATACAATATGGAGGGATAGAAATGGGTTGAGTGCCGACCACCAAGTCAATATCCCAATCGGGTGGCATGCCTAGCAGGTCTGCAGAAACACATCCGAAAAGTCTTACACCACCAGAACAGAATCTATAGTATGGGTATCAGCACCAACATCCCTCACAAAGGCCAAATCAAATAAACAACCCTTCCCAGCCATCCGTTGAGCCTACAAATATGAAATCACCATGCTGGGAACATAGCCTAGAAAACCTCTCCACTCGATCCTTGGCAAATTCGGCATTGCCAACGTCACAGTCTTAGCTTGACAATATAGCATAGCATGACATGAAGACAATCAATCCATACCCAAGATCACATTAAAATCAACCATACAAAGCAATAAGAGATCAACTCTAGTATCCAATCCCCCAATTGTCACTACACATGACCGATATAGACGATCAACAAAAATAGTATCGCCCACCGGCGTAGATACATGAACAGATGAAACTAAGGACTCATGGGGTATATACAGAAAACTGGCAGAATATGATGATACATAGAATAAGTGGAACCATGATCAAATAATATAGAAGCATCTTTGTGGCATGTTGAGACAACGCTTGTAATCACTGTATCTGAAGCAACGACATCTGGTCTAGCAGGAAGAGCATAGAATCGGGTCAAGCCGCCACTTAATAAGCCTCCCCCTCTATGGTGACCCCTAGCTGCATGAGCCCCACCTCGAGCTGGCTGGGCGGGTGGTGAAGTAACTGGTGCTGAAGTCATAGTCTGACTCCTATGCTGAGTTGGACCTCTCAAAAAGTGGGGGTTATTTCTCTTTATGTGACCCTAATCTCCACACTCAAAACTACCCCTCTCTGAAAATGGTGGCAAGTACTGAAGGTGGACCCCGAGAACCAGAATAACTAGTAGAAGAACCAGGTACAGATGAACCCTGGACTGATAGTGCATCAGATAAACACTGAGCTGAAAGAGCACTGAGAGATGACTGACCCTGGCGAGCATTGTATGAACCATGACTAGATGATGCACCGTAGTGAACTAGATGAGCCATCTGAGCAGGAATATAAGGATGACCCCTATTGTGATAGGGCTGACCCCCAGAAGGAACAACACCGAAACCACCCGAACCTCAAGGCCTCTTGGCCTCCCTCTCCTCACGCTCCTGACTATGGACTAGCCCTATCTGCCGAGCAATATGAACCACCTCATCGAAAGTAGAACCAAATACCCTCTCCTGAGTCATAAGCAACTGTAGCTGATTTGTAAGTGCATCAATTAACCTTCTAATCCTCTCTCTATCAGTGGGAACCAATCAAACTGCATGACGAGCCAACTCTGAAAACCTCATCTCATATTGAGTCATAGACATGCCATCCTGACGTAGCTGCTCGAACTATCTTCGCAGCTCCTGCCTGAAAGACTGCGGCACGAACTTCTCCAAGAAGAGAATGGAGAACTCTTGTCATGTAAGTGATTCTGCACCAACCAGCCTACACCTCTCATAAGCCTCCCACCATCTAAAGGCAACCCCGGTAAATTGAAAAGTAGTGAACGAAACCTTTATGGTCTCCAGAATACCCCTCCCCCACCCCACCCCCCGTGCGAAGAATCTGCTGGCACTTATCCAAGAAGCCCTAGGCATCCTCTGACTCAGCCCCGCTAAATGATGGAGGCTGAAGCCTTCCAAATTCTCTAGTCTCCTATGCTCATCATCATCCATAATGGGACCCACATGAACCCGAGTAGCTAAAATCGGCTGGGTTGGTAGTACCCTATGTATCTGGAGTTCCTGCATCACCTGCTCTGGCGTACGGGGTGGGAAGTTTGAGTACCTCTCCCGACTTGAGAAGTGGCTGCTGTGGCTAGAAAAAAGACTACCTCAGCAAGGCTAGTGCACACAGTCAAAATCTGAGCCTAGGCCTTCTGAAGGCATGGATTCACAGTGGGCACAGCTGGTGCCTGAGCTGGCTCCACTTGCTCAACCACATCTGGAACTTGCTCCTAAGTTGTTGAAACTGGTGGGTCTGTAGGTGCTGCTCTCCCTACTGCACCTTTACCTCTATCGTAGCCCTACCGCGACCTCGGCCTCTCGTGGCCCTAGCTGGTGGCACTGGTGGCTATCCGTGATGTCCGGTAGCACGTGTCCTCACCATATGTGACAGAATAGAATGCAAAAGTTTAGTTACCGGAATCAACAAATCCGCATGACAAGAATACAAGAATGTGAAGTTTCCTAAAGGTTTAGTAGCCTCTCGAAGATAAGTACATATGTCTCTGTACCGATCCGCAAGACTCTACTAAACCTTCTCATGACTCGTAAGACCTATGTAACCTAGGCTGTCACGACCCAAGTACCAACCCGTCGTGATGGCGCCTATCATAGTACTGGGCAAGCCGACTACTTAGACATTTCCAACACTTTAAATCTTTGAAAGATACAAAAACAGTTTAATTATAAGTAAATCTTATAAAAGCAATATAGGAGGTCATACTCAATACATATTCTCTCCCAAAACCGAGGTGTCACCGAGTAAATGAGCATCTACATAAAGATATAGTGTAGTAAATTGCCTAGGCAACAAAACTGAACAATAAAATGAAAGATAAGGAAGGAGAGTCAAGGTCTGCGAGCGCCAAGCGGCTACCTCGATGATCTTCGAAGGTCTAGACTCCGCAACTCAGCAATCACCGTGACCGGAAGCACCTGGATCGGCACACGAGGTGCAGGTTGTAGCGTGAGTGCAACCAACTCAATAAGTAATAAATCTAACCTTTGGACTGAAAGTAGTGACAAACTCAGCAGTTACAGTTTAATATAGAAATAAAAGTATAGAAATGTAGGCATGTTTCCAAGTTCATCAGATAAAAACATCAATACCGGTAAAATAGATCAACTTTTAATGATATGAAAGATTTGACATTTCTATATCTACATGCCACTATGCATGTTGTATGTGATGCACTAAATGAAAGCCTCGTGTACTCACACTCTCAGAGTACTCAATCACCCAGTACTCTATATGGCCAATCCAGCCCAGGGAAAATCACTCCCTAAATATAAATAATTTGGGCAAAATCCATGCCCAGGGTAGATCCATCCCGCAATATAAATCAACTGTGCTCATTGTGGGTATGTAGACTCCGAAGGGTCTCCTTCAGACCAAGCGCTATAATAAGCCAGATCCAGGCATAAATAAATCATAATATGTTGCGGCGTGCACCCCGATTCCATAAATATCACTCACAATCATGCCCTCCGCTCACAATGATCATATAAGCACCCCTAATAAATGATACGAGATGTGACAATGTACAACACCAGAGACGGGGATATGATATGAATGATGCATACAATTGAGTACATGACTGCAATTAAATAATAAATTTAACAGCAAGGAACGTCCACTATGGGTCCCAACAGTACCAGCATATAGCCTAAACATGATTCCTAGCATGATTGGCAACTCAATTACTTTATCACATGATAAAAATACGGATATCAACAAGATAAATCAACTATACAGTTCCATGGAATCGACCAAGTCATAGTTCGTACGGTGCATGCCTACACGCCCGTCACCCAGCATGCGTGTCACCTCAACACCAGTCACATAACATATAATTTGGGGTTTCGCACCGTTAGGACCAAGTTTAGAAGTGTTACTTACCTCAAACCGCACAAATTTGTACTCCAACATGCCCTTGCCTCGCGGAACGGCCTCCAAATGCCTCGAATCTAGCCACAAACAATTCAATACAATCAACACGGGCTAAAGGAATCAATTCCACAAGAAAATACTAAGCTCTTAAACAAAAGTCAAAAAGTCAACTCAAAAATTAGCCCCCGGGTCCACATCTCAGAATCGGGTAAAAGTCAGAAAACCTGAATACCCATTCAACCACAAGTTTACTCATACCAAAAATACTCAAATTCGATACCAAAATCTCAATCAAAACCTCAAAATTTGGCCTAAGGACTTCCTTCCATTTCCCACAATTTCCACCCCAAATCACTAATTTAATGATGAAATGAAAGACATAAATATGGAAATTAACCAAAACTAGGTAAGAATCACTCACTACAATCACCCACTTGAAAATCTCTCCAATAATACCCTCCCATCGAGCTCCAAAAATCCAATTTGTGTTATGAACTCAAACTCTCATTTTGAAATGTTTAAATCGGCCCAGGTATCCTTTCTTCGCTATCGTGGGAAAATCTTCGCGATCACGAAGCACAACTTTCTTTGCCCCCGAAACTCCTCTACGCGACCGCACAAGAATACATGCGAACGCGGAGCACAAGCTTCCTAGGCCTTCACGATCGCAGACAGCCCACACGTTCACATAGAACAACACGCATGAACCCCAACTGCCTCAACTCCTCTTCGAGAATGCGGCTATGCTTAAGCATTCGTGATGCAATGTCTGGACCAACCTACACGATCGCATACCCCATCTTGCAAATACGTTGAGTAAAATCACCACTACCCCAAATAAGCCTATGCAATCGCGGTCCTGACCACACGGTCGCTTATAAGGAAATTAGATACAGACACCAGAAAATTTTCATCCATAACACCAAGTCCAAAATTGATCCGTTGACCAGGTCCTGGGACCTCAACAAACATGCCATCAAGTCCCAATACATCGTACGAACTTAGTGCATCCTTCAATTTACGTCAAACAACACTAAAACTACGAATTGCGCATCAATTCAAGCCTAATAAACTTTTGAACTTCTAGCTTCTACATTCGACACCGAACCTATCAAATCATGTCCGATTGACCCCAAATTTTTCACACAAGTCATAAATGCCATGACGGACCTACTCCAACTCCTGGAAATCTAATCCTATACCGGTAAACACAAGGTCCACTCTCAATCAAACTTCTAAATTTCCAACTTTCGCAATTTCAATCCTAGTTCAACTACGGACCTCCAAGACATAAATCGGACACACTCCAAATTAAGCTAACAGAACCATCAAAAGTCCAATATATAGCCGTTTACATATAAGTCAACATCCGGTCAACCTTTTTAACTTAAGCTTCCAACCATGAGACTAAGTGTCTCAATTCAATCAGAAACCTCTCCGAACCCGAACCAACTACCCCAGCAACTCACATAACAATTGTAAAGCATAAATTAAGCAGTAAATGGCAGAACGTGTCTACAACTATCAAAACGATCGGCCATACTATTACATCACTGGAAGACAAGAGTTGAGCAAAACTAAAATATAAACGGGGGAAATAAGGATCATGACATGATATGTGCAAGATAGCTATTTGGGACCCAAATCTAGTTCAATTTACACTAATGTTCTAATAATTCTCACGAATTCACTCGATGATTAGTTCAAACGTGTCTTCAAGACTCCTCTCTCGATTAAATATTAATCTACGAGGTGAAATAATATAAGCACTGTGAAAATATGCAAGCATGCGATAATGGACTAGTCTTCAGGAAAATGTCTCTCGAATATTCTCCTAACTTGATTTAATCAACAATTCTACAAGCCCTCTTGATTACTTAATAGAATCACTGAATTAAACCAAAAAAATTAATGCAAGATAATCACCACAATATTCCTCTTTCGATTAAATAAACTGGTGAATAATGTTGCAAACAATTCAAAGCTTCATAAATGAATTCAAGCAAATAACTAGAGTTAAAATCCGCAAATATCAATCAAAACACCATATCCGTCAGACCCTATGGGAAACTACTCCATAATAATAGAGGAAGTCATCACCAGTATAATTAAAGAGTAAGAAAATATCAATCTAACGTTACAATCCAAACTGCCGCATAGAATTGATGGAAAGATGATGAAATCTTGTGTCTTGTAGCCTTCAATGCTCTCGAAAAGCTTCCCACGTCAAAAGTCTTTTCAAAAATATTTTTTGGTGTATTTATACCATGTAGGACTGGGTACGGTCGAAACTACCCTTTCTAAGCCGAAACATGAAAATAGTCTGAGAAAATTGTACAGGCGCCCCGCACTGTGCCATGCGGTGTGCTAGTGAGAAAATTCAGAGAGCGAGTCTCTGACAGACAACAAAATTTTGCATTGTCGTGCCGCCCCATGTGTTTTTGCAGATTATTTTGTTTTCTTCAATTTTTAATATTTAGACTCGGTCCTCGATCCCCGAATGCAATCCCGGTTTATTTCATTGGGTTTTACTAAGACTTGAAAGGTCCAACTTGTTCAATTTAGCTCCTGATTATCTTTTTAACTCAGAATCACTTCCTTCAAGGCATAATAAGTGCAATTCACTATCATTTAAGAACAAATGCAAGTAAAATACAGTAATTAGAGTGCAAACTACGACTAAAACACGTGTTTCTAGACTACTATCAACACCCCACACTTAAATCATTACTTGTCCTCGATCAATCAAACTGTGCTTCACATAGAGACGACCTTCTTATCAGACAACTTCCCTAACGTATCATGCCAAGAATATTTACAGCAGATTAAACACCATATTATTACATCCTAACCTCAAGACTCGACTCACACGCGCCACATATTTTAAAAACCTATTCACTTACTCTAATCAGAGGCCAAAGACAGTACCTTTCCTTTGCAAATCATGTGCCCTCATACCAAAGATAGAGAGTAGTTCCACACATAATAAAATTCAAGAACAAATAGAAACTCAAGATAGAAAGAATTCACTCACTCTTAAAATCAAAATTCATGTGCCACAGAAGATACACCATATGCTTGTCCGTAGTGTAATACTCTACTAATTGAGCTTATTCAGTCAAATATCAATTAGGACTTTATTTTGGTTGTAATGTAGGCTGCGGGACCGGTAGGATACATTTGGATATAGTGACTACATCTCCCTAAGCTCTTTAATACATATATATTAATAATTTAAACCCCAAACTTGTGTTGAACCAAACCCCAACCTTCACACATAATATCATCAAGCTCCCAATATCTTTAGGCACAAACAAGATGAGAACTACCACTAGCAAAGAATTAATTTTTTTCTTTTATAAGTTTTGATTTCTTTCCCAAGCAAACTCACTTTTTTATCTTTCAATTCCCCACAAGTGACTCTCACAATTTTTCAAACAATGCACTTTTCTCCTTTTCAATAATTCCACTCAAAATCCCGACCATACCTCAACTTAGATTTTAAGAAGCTCGTAACAAATTCAAGTGCTCAAGAGAGGTAAAAGGTTCAAAAAGATAGTCAATTCAAACAAATTGGATTAGGCTTGCAGTGTGATTGCCAAAGAACTCATATTACAGGCTTAAAGGGCCAAACTAGGATATACAACAATCAGGCGGGTCACAAACATATAATGGCTCAACAAAGAAATTCCTAAATCACTTCCTAAATTGAACAAGATTTCTATTTCGCTTTGCAAACACATAGGGCAAGTTCTAGACATCAAGTGTCATGCACAGACTATTAACAAAATGTCACACATACGTTGGCACATAACTCACTTTGGACCGGATCTATCTCGACTCTCTAGTAAAAGCAGTTTAGCGACATCAAAATCAAACATTTTATGGAACTTATACATGAATCAAGAATTGAGCCTAGGCATCACAACTAAGGCACTCACTACTCTCAAGACACAACAAAATCAAGAAAAGTCATCTCCATTTAATACCATAGCACAAGATTTCAAATTTCCTAACAAAAGAAAAACTAAATACACCCAGTTCAAGCAAAACCCTTGAAAAAGAACCACGGCACAAACAAAATTTAAGGGGAAATTGATACACTACCTAAGAAAAGCAAAATATTTTTGTTCGACTTTTATCCCTCAAGAAGACAGTCGAGGAAATCCATTGTCGGGAAAGGTCAGAAAAAAATTCAACAAAACAAAAAGAAAACAAAACACCAGAAAACAAACACACATGTACATATTTACACCCCCACCCTACACTTTAAATTGTGAAATGGACCCGTAACACACTAATAAAAAGCAAGAGGTAAAGAAAACTCCCCTAATTCATCTAGTTGGGGTCTGTATCGAAGTCGGGATCTCCTTTGCATGCCCGACCAAGTGCACACATTCATGCTGAAAGTTTTATCTCTGACTTCTTTGGGTACACCCAATACTTATCATGCTTACTCTCTCCAACTCGTTATTTTAGGTCCCCCATCGCTCCTTCCATCTTGAAGATCACCATTTCTTTCCCCACTCTAAGCATGAGCAACCTTTCCCGAATATCCAGAATTTCTCTGCCAGTAGCCTAGAAAGGTCATCCTTAAATTAGAGGACCTTCCTATTCTCTTCCATGTTCACCATAATAAAGTCCATAGGTAACACAAATTTATCCACCCGAACTAGCACATCTTTCACTATTCCTTCAGGTATGATTGTGGTTTTATCCGCCAACTGTAAGGACACATGTATCGACCTAATTTCTCTAATATCTCCCTCCAATTTCATGAAAATCGACAAAGACATAAGATTAATAGAAGCACCTGAATACCACAAAGAATTTTCAAAATTAGTACTTCCTAAAGAACAAGGTATAGTAAAACTCCCTGGATCTCTACACTATTAAGGGAGCTTATTTTGCAGAATGGCACTACAGTGCTTTGTGAGATTGATACCCGATGTCTCTTCCATTTTTCACTTGTTTGACAATATATCCTTCAAGAACTTAGCATAAGTTGGCATATGAGAGAGCACCAATGTGAATGGTAGATTAACATGCACCTGCTTGAGTACATCTAGGAAACGCCTAAGTTGTTTGTCCAGCTTCTCTCTTCTCTGCTTCTGAGGGAATGGTAGAGAAGGCATGTATTTTCTTTCCTCGGTCACCTCATTTATTACATCCCCATCTTTCTTCTTCTTATGATCTCTAGCCTTCCCCTTCTTTTTCAGACCATCATCTACCATCCCTTCACCTTCTTGAGTGTTGCTATTTTCTTGCTCCTCCACAATCTCTACATGTCTTTCAAGCGACTAATCTCTTTGCTTTGCCCTAGGATCCTCCAATACGTGCCCATTCCTCAAAGACACTACAATTATTGTCTGTTTTAATTTTTTTTCAGTATCACCAAAGAGAGTTCTTGGAACCCTTTCAGATAATAGATTAGTAAGTCGGCCCACATGTCTTTCCAAGTTTCGAATGACCATACCCTATTCTTGGATAGTTGTGCCATAAGTTTCAAACCTCTCATCTATCTTAATGATAAAGGCATTCATCAGATCTTCCATGTTATATTGACTAGACTGTGGAGGCTGATATTGCCGCCTCTACTGATTTTGAAAACCTGAAGGTCCCTAACCTTGGGGTCTGGAGTTATTCTGTTGCCATGCATTTGCGCTGCCGCTTGGTGAACTCCAAGAAAACCCTAGGTGTCTCTGCCCCATGGAATTAATATTATTGTCACTTTAGTAGTTGCCTCTGTCAAAGCTCCCCATAGTATTTACCACTTCATTTGTAGTCGAGGCCTCACACTCATACGTTGGATGACCCATTCAACATAAATCACAAACTGGCGATAGCTGGCTCTAGACCTTGGCTAAAGTTAACTTCTTATCTCTGTAGCCATGGTGTCTAGTTGGGCTTGCACTATTGTGTTAGAATCCATTTGATGTACACAAACCTTATTTCTTCTCTCGTTATCATCTGTAGGTCATTGATTTACATATTTAGAAATTCATTTAGAATTGCAACAATCTCCTTGGGAGTTTTATTCATAAGAGGACCTCCATCTGTGTTGTTTAGCGTTCTCCTACTAGAGGGTGTCAACCCATCCCAGAAATCTTGGAATTGTATCCACAAGTCTACTCCATGATGCTGACATCTTCTCACAATTTCCTTGAATCTTTCCCATGCTTCAAACACCATTTTTGTATGTTTTTGCTCAAAGTTGTGGATCTCTCTTCGAATTTTTCCTATTTTATCCACTGAAAAATATTTTCCAAGGAACTTCTTTGTCATGTATTCCCAAGTTTGAATTGACCCAGTAAACAAACTCTGCAACCAGTGCTTAGCATCTTCCCTTAGTGAAAAAAAGGAATGTCCTTATAGCATCTTTGGATACCCCGTTGTGCTAGAAGGTATTCATAATCTCATCAAAATCCATTAGATGATTATTTGGATATTCATTGAGTTTTCCTCAGAAGACACAATTATTCTAAATGGTCTGAAGTAGCCCTTTCTTGATCTCAAAATTATTGGTTGCTATTGGACGAGGCCGCACATTAGATACTCCTTGGTTGTAGACTGGCCTGGCGTAGTCTTCTAGTGATCGTCCAGGATTGGGCATAATATTTTCAAATTCATTTTTAACCAGAGGTTGGTTCTGGTTGAATCTTCATCCTCCGTTCCCGTCAACCGTTTCATTAGCTCTGAGAGATTCCTCAGCAACTGCCCGTGCGGCTGCTTCCTGTTGGGCTGCTTCCCGTGCAGCCAAGTCAACTACATGCTCACTATTTTTAGCCATGCTCTCTTGGGTTAAAGATTGCCCCAAGAATTTCTCGGTGAACTCTTTCTCTTTCCTCAACTTTCGCAGATGCTTTTCCACCCCTGGATCATATGGGATCACCTTTTTTGAACAAGATCGAGTCATACACCATAGAAATTAACATGTTGCCTGCATACAGATGAGAAAAACCTTGAAAAATAAAATAAAATTAGTTTCTGAATTAACACCAAAAATTAATTTGAACACTATTTATTGCCAATCCCCGACAACGGTGCCAAAATTTGACGAGCGCAAATACAACACAAAATTAATGCTCGCTAGCCAAAGATAGTATAGTTATGATTATCGTCTCCATAGGGATTGGATTTAAATAATGTTCAAGTAGTTTCTAGCTTAACGCTATTCAGGATGATTAACACGTTGATTTGGATGATTAAAAACTAAATGTAACAATGAAACTAAAACAATTAACAACTGATCATTGGAAGAGAAGAGTTGAGTAATACTAAAATATCAATGGGAAAAATAAGAGTCGTGACAGGTTAGGTTCAAGATAGTCATTTGGGACACAACTCTAGTTCAATTCACTCTAATGTTTTAATGATTCTCACGAATTCACTCTATGATTAGTTCAAATGTATAGTCAAGATTCCTCTGTCGATTAAATCTTAACTCTATGAGGTGAAATAATATAAACCCTGTGAAAATATGCAATCATGCGTTAATGAATTAGTCTTCATGAAAACGTCTCTCGAATATTCTCCTAACTTTATTTAATCAACAATTCAGCAAGCTCTTTCGATTGCTTAAAAGAATCACTGAATTAAAACAAAAATATAATGCAAGATAATCACCATAATATTTCTCTTTTGATTAAATAAACCGGTGAATAAAGTTGCAAAAAATTCAAAGCTCCATAAATAAATTCAAGCAAAGAACTAGAGTTAAAATCCACAAATATCAATTAAAAAACCATATCCGTCAAATCCTAAGGGAAACTATTCCATAATCATGGAGGACGTCGTCACAAATATAATTAAAGAGTAAGAAAAGATCAATCTAACGTTATAATCCAAACTCCCATATTGAATTAATGGAAAGATGATAAAATCTTGTGTCTTATAGCCTCCAATGCCCTCCAAAAGCTTCCCAGGTCAAAAGTCCCTTCAAAAATACATTTTTGGTGTATTTATACTATGTAAAAATTCACTTTTTGGTGTATTTACACACTGTGAAACAGGAAAATAGTCTGAGAAAATTGTACAGGTGCCCCACGTGGTGCCATGCGGTGTGCTAGTGGGAAAATTAAGAGAGCGAGACTCTGACAAACAACAGAATTTTACACTGTCGTGCCGCCCCATGTGCCACCCCACGCTGAGCGGCAGTGTGTTTTGTACAGAGTATTTTGTTTTCTTTAATTTTGAATATATAGACCTGGTCCTCAACCCCCGAATGCTATCCCGGTGTAATTCCTTAGGCTTTTATTCAGACTTCAAAGCTCCAACTTATTCGATTTAGCTCCCGATCATCTTTTTCACTCAGAATCACTTCCTGTAAGTCATAAAACACATGATAAATGCAATGCATTATTACTTAAGCTCAAACACAAGTAAAATGCAATAATTAGAGTGCAAACTATGACTAAAACACAAGTTTCTAGCCTACCATCAATGCTATAGTTGTGAAAAGAGAATATGTTCAATGTCCTACTAAATTTCTATCATAATTTTTAACCTCCACACCCTCCTATCAAGGGTCATATCCTCGATAAGCTATAGATGTGTCATGTTCTGCCTAATCACCTCTCCCTAATATTTCTTCAGCCTACCTCTCCTTAGCTCCCCTCCCCAGCGTGAATGATCAACCTCTCACACCTCATCACTGGGGCATCTGGGCACCTTCTTTTTACATGCCCGACCTATCTCAACCGCATTTTCGCATCTTGTCCACCACGGGACCATTCCTACCTTTTCCCAAATATCTTCATTTCTTATCTTATATATCCTAGTATGCTCACACATCCATCTTAATATCCTCATTTTCACTACTTTTAACTTCTAGACAGGGGAGTTATTGATTAGCCAACACTCCGCCTTGTACTATATAGTCGGTCTAAAAACAGATCTATAAAACTTACTTTTAAACCTTGATTTCACACTCTTATTACACAGGACACAAGAAAGTGAAAAGAATTATTGTTAAAAATATCTATAGGAGTAAGGAAAGTCGACAGGAAGTATAACAGATCATTTTGTTAATCTTACAGTGTCACGGCCCGGATTTTCTACCGTCGGGATCGTGATGGCGCATACTCTTGAAAGCTAGACAAGCCGACAGATACAGTTTAACCACATTAATTATTAACCAAAACAAAAATAAATAATAGCTAAATCCAAACAGAGATAAAGAGCGGAAGTGCTATAATAGTTCAACAACTCTAATACATGACTACCCCAATGATCTGGTATCACAATCCACGAACGTCTAAGAAATTCTACAAATATAGGTTTGAAAGAAATACATATGTTCTTAAAATAGAAAGAGACAGGAAATCTAAAATGGGGAAGAAGGGGACTCCAGGGTCTGCGAATGCCAGCATATCTACCTTGGGTCTCCCGTGGACTGAAGGCAGCAACCCAAACTCTCCTCACGAGGTCCGGTACCGAAATCTACATATAAAGTACAGAGTGCAGTATCAGTACAACCGACCCCAAGTACTGGTAAGTGTCGAGCCTAACCTTGACGAAGTAGTGACGAGGCTAGGACACGACAACAATATAAACCTATGCAGTTAAATCATATATGAGAAACAATAATAACAGAAATTTAACAGATAAAGACGGGAAGGGAAAACATGCTGCGGGGAATAACAGATTCTGACAGTAATTCAATGAAGAAGCAAAGTAAACACCATATTTGAACCAACAGAATTAATGATATAATAACACGTGCACGGCATCACCCTTCGTGCTTTTACTCTTATCCTCACCATAATAAACAGCAGAAACGGTATGGCAACACCCTTCGTGCATTAACTCTCACAATCATGGCATGACATCAGCCTTCGTGCATTAACATTCACATAATATGGCACGACATCACCCTTCGTGCATTAACACTTACATAATATGGCACGACATCACCCTTCGTGCATTAACACTCATATTATATGGCACGACATCACCCTTCGTGCATTAATACTCACTCACAATATCATGCACGACATCACTCTTCGTGCATTAACACTCACTCACAATATTGTGTATGGCATCACCCTTCGTGCTTTACACTCTTCCTCACCCAAACAGTAGAAACAATAATATTCTGGCAAGGGAATCAACAATAACAAATCTCATTTCAATAGTTAACTTCATAAAATAAGTCTCAACTTGAGTAAATACTCGAAAATGATCCAATACCAAGAAAATATCATAAGACTTATTCAACAGGCAGTGTGAGCACGTGATTTTTGCTCCACAGAAACTACTCCAAAAGAAATCGAAAAAAAAAAGTAAAACAAGTGACCTTCGGGTACGATTTTGAGAATTTGCGTGACATTTTGATAATTGTTCTGTCCGTAAAAAATCTCGCCTTGCTATAGTTAAAAATACAAAAATACATATTGCATGCATTTAGGAATAAATGGTACATTTAGGAATTAATGAACCATAATTTGGTTAAAATAAAATCACAAAAATATGCATGTGTATTTCTTGTCATTGTGTGATCTTATTTAATGTCTAATTTGTGTGTTAATTATTATAGGTGTTAAATAATATGTGTGTAATTTTATTTTTGATTCTACAATTTATTTAGGATTTTTGTTCAATTTTGATAATTAAAGAAAGAAGGAAAATGAGTGAAATATCAAAGAAACTCGGATTGGGCCAGGTGAAACCAAAAATTCAGGCCCAAACCAATTACATTGACCCCGTCCAAACTAGGTCTTCCAGAGATGCCCCCCAAACGACGCCGCATAGGGCAATCGATCTCAGCCGTTCAATCACCCAATCCAACGATCCAAGACTCCTTTCAGTAACCCGTCTCCAACCCGACCCATTTGTCTCCGGTTCAAACCGAACCCCAACCAAAATCAAACGACACCGTTCCTTTTTAAGTGAATTGATCTGGGCCATTGATCTCAACAGGTCGAACGGCCCAGGATCAATTCCCTTCCCCGTATAAGAACACCCAATCCATCACCCCATGCCCCAAACCAAACCCCCCTCACCTACTGTTCATCCTCGTCCCCAGAAACCCCCTTCTCAAACCCTAGTCGCCTTAGGATTCCCCCACCGTAAACCCGGCAACCACGACTCCGATGACCACCAAAATAACACCCCTGATGCACCCAACCACCCTGAACACGAATCCGTTAGCCTCTTGCCTCGAATCATTCTCCATCGTCTTGAATCTTCGTTTGAAGGTTCGAGCAAAAACCAGATCTACACCTACCGACCCCAAATTCATACCACAACACCTCCTGACCTCCCTCACATCCTAAACGCCGTTGGTTCCGTTTGAATCTAACCAGAGCCGAACGAATCCCAAATCGGACCACAAAGAACCCTAAAAGACTAAAAGTTGAGGTCTGTCCGAATTAAAAGACGTTGTGGGGTCTAATCGACCTTAGTCGAAGTGTTCTCAGTTGAGAACACTCGATTAAGGTCCATTCGACTCCAAAAATGGTCGAGTCCATGTTCAAACCTGGGTTAGTTTTTGATTTCGAATCCCTGAGGTAATGTTTCCCTTTCTTTTATTCTCCTATGAATTCTATCTGTTTTTTATGTTTAGTTTGGTTTGTTTTTGATTTTTCTGTCCATCTCTGTGAATCCTGAGTTTATGTTTAGTTTTTTTTGGTGTTTTATTGATTGTTTGTTGTATATTATAGCTTGTATAGTCGTTTAAATAAGTGTCGTCAATTAATTTGTTTGAAAATTAGAAGAAAACATGACAGTAGCTCAGTAATGTCCTCCATGTATGTTTGCCAGCACCACATCTGTATGCTAACTTGCAATAAATCTGTTGAATATGTTCAGTTTTGTCTTTGAACTAGACTACTCATTCATTCAGTAACTTCATGATATTCATAGTCTGCTATGGAAGCTTGTTCATTACTGCTTTTAAGCTTAGCCTAATTGGTTGTTGCCTGTTTGCATTTTGGTTCTAAGTTGGTCAGGTTTGGCTCCCAATATGACCAACTCATACCATTTGATTGGCACCCCTGTTTGATTGAGTTTGAATCATTGGTTGAACTTAGGCTGAGAGTTGGGTATAGCTGTAGAAATCTAACAGATCAACCTTAAATCAGTATTGAGTTTAAGCTGATTAGTTAGTAGTCAGTGATTAGTTGAATTTAGAGGGGTTTATATACTGACTATTAAGAGTTAGGGTAATACAGTAATATGCAAGGTTAATGGGTAATTTTGGGAGTTTAGTAGCATGTTAACAGGTTGTAAAGCTGAGGTCTGCCTAGGGGTCATTTGTTAAACTTAGTTTAATTGACAGTGGGGTACATAACATAAGGGCATGGGTTTATTTGAATACTATAACCCCCCATGACTCTTGATTAAAACAAATAGTACAAGCATGGGGAACAATATAGTGGGCATCAAGAAAAGACATTTAGGCATGGGCATTGTTGATTAGTTTAAAGGGGTATGGACAGAGGGGAAGGGCAGCCTGGGGGCTTGCCATTTCTGGCTTATAAATAGGCTGACTTAAAGTTAAGAAGGGGCTGGACAGTTTTAAGTTTGGAGAGAGAAAAGAAAAGCAAAAACAAGGCTGATCTTTCCACCTTTGGTTGGAGATCAGAAATTCAGAGAGATAGGGTGTTAAAGCTGAACTTCTACATTAAAGAGTTTCAGGCTGCTTTTCTTGAGTTTTTTTTTGACAAATCAGAAATTACTACTTTCTTGCACCCCTCTGTTTTGTTGGGATACTGCTGGGTTTCATCTTAGTCTTTCCTGGGTTCTCTACTTGTTGAACACTGTTTCAGTTGAGTGGCTTGGTTTTCTATTGGTTTGAAAGTTCACTGGTCTTCTGCTTGGTTTAAATCTGTCGCTGGTTTCTCCTACTAGTTATTATTGGATTTTTTGCTGGGTTTGCTGTTGGTTTTAAAATCTGTCACTAGGTTGTTGTTGCTGTTGATTGCTGAATTTCCGTTGTTGCTGTTGCTGTGTATGCTACTGCTGCACTGATCATTCCTCCTCTTCTTTTGCTTTCCTATACCAGGTACACAACTGATGCACTGGTCAATGTAGGCTGAAATTTGAAGCATGAATACAAAAATGAAGAGTTGAAGTTATTTTGAATTCACTTTAGAAATACACTGAACATAAGTTGTATGTATGATAGTTCACTTTCTCTACTAGAACCATGTAGTTAGTTGTGATGTAACTGAACCTTTATACATATCATTTAGTTGGAGAACTCTATGTTTTGCTTATAATTAAAAGGGACTGATGTTGTAGTAGCCATGTTCTATTAGTTCATTATTGTTTGTCAAGAAGCATGTTAGGTACCCAATAGTTACTTCTTTAAACAAGTGGCCTGTTTTCAAATTGGTAGGAATATTGCTTGATTAGACAAGCAGTACTTTACATTTCAGCCCCCTTATAAATGTCAAACATATACAAAATAAGTTAACTAGGCCCAATTGGAATAAGGATGGCCCAGGTCGAGTTTCAGGTTATGCATATTGGGACTGGGCCCATAATTGTCAAACGGATTGCCTGTATCACGTCCATCTTTCAACAAATCATGTTCGAAACTTAACTATAATAACTCATAAGTATGTAAATAAAGTAGGACCTTTTCATTTATTTTAGAGACAAGCGAAATAGAAAACATAGCCACTATAGGACGACCTTTTAAATAAAAATGAGACGAGCCTCGCTAAATAAAATGCATAGATTGCGGGGCCTTCACAAAAATATACGTGTTGATTACTTAGAACTCGGGATAGGCCGTTTAGCGAACTCCACGGCTTTACCCAAAATAATAGTACGCTAATCACTTCAGGCGCACATTTTAATAAAGCTTACCTTCTTAAACTCGGGTGCACATTTATGTGACCCAAATCCAAATCTCAACGGAGTCGAAATGTGCCTCTAATCACGGGTACATTGATTGTGACATGGTCCGAGATGCATGTCCATGACGTTGCAAATTCCTTTTTAAAAAAAATAAGAATGAGATGAGCCTCGACGAATAAAAATACAAAATTGCGGGGCCCTTGGTAAATATTTGCTTTAAAATTGCTTAGACTTCGGGATGGACCGTTCAGCAAAATTTCACGGCCCTACCCAAAGTAAATGATATGCTAGTCGCTATAGGCGCGCCTTTAATAATTTAATTTTCTTAAAACTCGGGTGCACATTTATGTGACCCAAATCCAAATCTCAACAGAGTTGAAATGTGCCAACAACCACGGGTGCATTGATGTGACGTGGTTGGAGATATATTTCAATGATGTTGTAATTCTTGATAAAAAAACATATAATAATAATGACAAAAGCGGTTAAAAGTTAAAACTTACACATGAGCTCATAATTGTATAAAATCAGATAAACAAGCCGAATATGACAGTTGAGCGACCGTGCTAGAACCACGGAACTTGTGAATGCCTAATACCTTCTCCCGGGTTAACAGAATTCCTTATCCGGATTTCTGGTTCGCGGACTATAATACAAAGTCATTCTTTTCCTCGATTCGGGATTAAATTGGTGACTTGGGACACCCTAAATCTCCCAAGTGGCGACTCTGAAATAAACAAATAAATCCCGTTTTGATTGTCCTTTAATTGGAAAAACTCTTTCACCCCTTGCGGGCCCCCCGGGGCGGAAAAAGGAGGTGTGACAGCTCTGGCGACTCTGCTGGGGATTGGAGACCCAGAACCATTGGTTCAGGGTTAGAAATTCTAGCTTAGAATAATTGTTTTATTTGGCTTTGTTTATTATCTGATATTGTCATGAGATATGTGCTTCATATGCAAATGATGTGTGTTACCGCTTTGATATTATTTGACTGTATATATAAACTGTGCCGAACCCTTCTCTTCTTACCTCCGGGGATGCTGCTCAGTGGTTTGACACTCCCTATTTTGTTAGTGTCATACCCAAGTAGAAAGAGGCTCGGATAAGTTACAAAGCCGGACGATCCCGCGGGTCCCCGGTACGTAGCCCCCTCCTCGACTCGAGTTGTCCGCTCGGGTAAGCCAGGTCTAGAACAAAACCCAGTTTTGAAACTTAGTAAAACATGACTTCATGCCGGATCCCTAGTAGGAAACATTTATTTGCATCACGTTGCATTTGACTTAGGGGGCTCAACACAGGGGTTAGGCCCATCTAGGAAAAGAAACCTGAAACAAAAAGACCATCCTGCTGCATCTTGTTTGTTGGCGCATTTAATTTGCTTCGAACTTGCATGTTGACCGGTGGGTGAAAACAGGAATTTTGAAAAATTGAGAGCTGCTCATTTAAGAAAAAACCAATGTCCAAATAATGGGAGAACTCTGCCAAAATTTTGATTTTTGAAGAAAGAAAATTGGAATCGTTATTTAATTAATTTTTCTTACCCGAGCTACGTCGGTTTGATTCTCACCGTATGTGAGATACGTAGGCAACCCTTATCGGGTCCAACTTCCCATTTTTGCAAAAACGATCAGGAAAATGACAAAATATTGCTACTTTCATAAAAGAGTCGGGCGATGCCATTTTTGCAAAAATAGCCGAATGTTCCCTAAAGGGACGCCGGAAGGCTGTCTTTGCATAAACAGCCGCCTTTGGCCATTCTTCTTACCTTTTGGCTGGTTAAATCCCCATAGCCTTAAAATCTTCGTCCCTTAAGAGCTGAAAGGCCGTATTTGGAAAATCAGTCTTTTTTTTCTCAAAATTAGGGAAAATGGGAAAATTAGTTTTGAGTCAAATAAAGATTTTGCTTTTGTCTAAATCACCTTAACAAATGTGCAGAATGAGCACGAGTAGGAATTCATCTGGGGCCATTATAAACAGGATCCCTTTGGGCTTACGCATGTGGTGGAACGACTTGGAAGAATCAGGGCGAGATACAGTCAAGATATACTTGGGAAACTTGGTTGGATTACTGGACATTGATTCGCAAGGGGACATTATAAAAGCGTTAATTTCATTTTGGGACCCAGCACACAATGTATTTCATTTCTCAGACTTTGAGCTCACACCGACACTAGAGGAACTGGCAGGGTACATTGGATTTCCTAAAATCCCTATGAGAGAGGAATATCTTATTGCACGAAGGACCGTGACCATACATAGGTTCTTAGACACCGTGAAGATCTGCAGAACTGTACACAACCCAGAGTTATCAGAAGGGTTTTGTAGTTTGGCATTCCTGTACGACAGGTACAGTCATCTTGGAGGGTTCAACAATCCCGTGGGTAAGATCTGCAGCGGGGAAAACTGACTGAAATGGGAAAGACATAGGTGTATTGCTTTTATGGTAGCCTTTCTGGGTTTTCTGGTATTCCCTAGAAAGGATGGGAAAATTAACATACAAGTCGCTGGGGTCATCAGCACTTTGCTCAAACAAGATAACAACACTCTGGCACCGATGATAATAGCAGACATCTTCCGCGCTCTCACTGTTTGCAAAACCGGAGAGGTTTCTTCGAGGGTTGCAACATACTACTGCAAATGTGGATGATAGAACACCTATGTCATCGCCCTCAGTTTCTGAAATATGGTTCATCACAAAAGACTTGCATAGAAGAGTTTTCCACAAGGATCGACGGGTTCAGCCTGCTGGAAGGGGTCGCTGAATGGGTCACTCTACTCCGTTCCGTCTCAGCAAACCAGATAGAATAGGCATTTGGGTGGCTACCCATAGATGAGATCATACACATGTCAGCCGCTGAATCTCATTTGTTATTGATGGGTCTCCAAAGTATCCAGCCCTATGCGCCATACAAAGTATTGAGGCAGTTGGAGCGATGCCAAATAGTCCCAAAGGAAGAAGAACTCAGTAGCCAGGTGGTCAAAATCGAGCCTGGTAGGCAGTTCCCTGAAGCAGTCGTTCGGAGAATCTGGAATGAATGTCAAACCATGAAAGTAGATACCTGTGTACAAGACCGGGCCAAAGGCGAAGTGTCGCCAAAATACCTCACATGTTACAGAAGAGAGCTTGAGCACCAGAGACCAACTAAGAGAGCCCACGTCCAAGACTTTGTAGAATCGTCGCAAGCACAGTGGGGTTGGCTAGCAAAAGAGAAAGAATATCGGGTCGAGATTGGCAAACTAAAAGAGCGAATTGAGGGGCTAAAATACCAAAGCAGCTTGCAAATTGATGCCGATACAGGAGAGAAAAGCAGGTTGACTCAAGAAAACAAGGCCCTGAGAGTTCCCAATATGACCAACTCATACCATTTGATTGGCACCCCTGTTTGATTGAGTTTGAATCATTGGTTGAACTTAGGCTGAGAGTTGGGTATAGCTGTAGAAATCTAACAGATCAACCTTAAATCATTATTGAGTTTAAGCTGATTAGTTAGTAGTCAGTGATTAGTTGAATTTAGAGGGGTTTATATACTGACTATTAAGAGTTAGGGTAATACAGTAATATGCAAGGTTAATGGGTAATTTTGGGAGTTTAGTAGCATGTTAACAGGTTGTAAAGCTGAGGTCTGCCTAGGGGTCATTTGTTAAACTTAGTTTAATTGACAGTGGGGTACATAACATAAGGGCATGGGTTTATTTGAATACTATAACCCCCCATGACTCTTGATTAAAACAAATAGTACAAGCATGGGGAACAATATAGTGGGCATCAAGAAAAGACATTTAGGCATGGGCATTGTTGATTAGTTTAAAGGGGTATGGACAGAGGGGAAGGGCAGCCTGGGGGCTTGCCATTTCTGGCTTATAAATAGGCTGACTTGAAGTTAAGAAGGGGCTGGACAGTTTTAAGTTTGGAGAGAGAAAAGAAAAGCAAAAACAAGGCTGATCTTTCCACCTTTGGTTGGAGATCAGAAATTCAGAGAGATAGGGTGTTAAAGCTGAACTTCTACATTAAAGAGTTTCAGGCTGCTTTTCTTGAGTTTTTTTTTGACAAATCAGAAATTACTACTTTCTTGCACCCCTCTGTTTTGTTGGGATACTGCTGGGTTTCATCTTAGTCTTTCCTGGGTTCTCTACTTGTTGAACACTGTTTCAGTTGAGTGGCTTGGTTTTCTATTGGTTTGAAAGTTCACTGGTCTTCTGCTTGGTTTAAATCTGTCACTGGTTTCTCCTACTGGTTATTATTGGATTTTTTGCTGGGTTTGCAGTTGGTTTTAAAATCTGTCACTAGGTTGTTGTTGCTGTTGATTGCTGAATTTCCGTTGTTGCTGTTGCTGTGTATGCTACTGCTGCACTGATCATTCCTCCTCTTCTTTTGCTTTACTATACCAGGTACACAACTGATGCACTGGTCAATGTAGGCTGAAATTTGAAGCATGAATACAAAAATGAAGAGTTGAAGTTATTTTGAATTCACTTTAGAAATACACTGAACATAAGTTGTATGTATGATAGTTCACTTTCTCTACTAGAACCATGTAGTTAGTTGTGATGTAACTGAACCTTTATACATATCATTTAGTTGGAGAACTCTATGTTTTGCTTATAATTAAAAGGGACTAATGTTGTAGTAGCCATGTTCTATTAGTTCATTATTGTTTGTCAAGAAGCATGTTAGGTACCCAATAGTTACTTCTTTAAACAAGTGGCCTGTTTTCAAATTGGTAGGAATATTGCTTGATTAGACAAGTAGTACTTTACATTTCAGCCCCCTTATAAATGTCAAACATATACAAAATAAGTTAACTAGGCCCAATTGGAATAAGGATGGCCCAGGTCGAGTTTCACGTTATGCACATTGGGACTGGGCCCATAACTGTCAAACGGATTGCTCGTATTACGTCCATCTTTCAACAAATCATGTTCGAAACTTAACTATAATAACTCATAAGTATGTAAAGTAGGACCTTTTCATTTATTTTAGAGACAAGCGAAATAGAAAACATAGCCACTATAGGATGACCTTTTAAATAAAAATGAGACGAGCCGCGCTAAATAAAATGCATAGATTGCGGGGCCTTCACAAAAATATACGTGTTGATTACTTAGAACTCGGGATAGGCCGTTTAGCGAACTCCACGGCTTTACCCAAAATAATAGTACGCTAATCACTTCAGGCGCACATTTTAATAAAGCTTACCATCTTAAACTCGGGTGCATATTTATGTGACCCAAATCCAAATCTCAACGGAGTCGAAATGTGCCTCTAATCACGGGTACATTGATTGTGACATGGTCCGAGATGCATGTCCATGACGTTGCAAATTCCTTTTTAAAAAAATAAGAATGAGATGAGCCTCGCCGAATAAAAATACAAAATTGCGGGGCCCTCGGTAAATATTTGCTTTAAAATTGCTTAGACTTCGGGATGGACCGTTCAGCAAAATTTCACGGCCCTACCCAAAGTAAATGATATGCTAGTCGCTATAGGCGCGCCTTTAATAATTTAATTTTCTTAAAACTCAGGTGCACATTTATGTGACCCAAATCCAAATCTCACAGAGTTGAAATGTGCCAACAACCACGGGTGCATTGATGTGACGTGGTTGGAGATATATTTCAATGATGTTGTAATTCTTGATAAAAAAACATATAATAATAATGACAAAAGCGGTTAAAAGTTAAAACTTACACATGAGCTCATAATTGTATAAAATCAAATAAACAAGCCGAATATGACAGTTGAGCGACCGTGCTAGAACCACGGAACTAGGGAATGCCTAATACCTTCTCCCGGGTTAAAAGAATTCCTTATCCGAATTTTTGGTTCGCGGACTTTAATACAATGTCATTCTTTTCCTTGATTCGGGATTAAATTGGTGACTTGGGACACCCTAAATCTCCCAAGTGGCGACTCTGAAATAAGTAAACAAATCCCGTTTTGATTGTCCTTTAATTGGAAAAACTCATTCGCCCCCCCTTCACCCCTTGCGGGGACGGAAAAAGGAGGTGTGACAGCTCTGGCGACTCTGCTGGGGAATTTTACAACCCAGAACCATTGGTTCAGGGTTAGAAATTCGAGCTTAGAATAATTGTTTTATTTGGCTTTGTTTATTATCTGATATTGTCATGAGATATGTGCTTCATATGCAAATGATGTGTGTTACCGCTTTGATATTATTTGACTGTATATATAAACTGTGCCGAACCCTTCTCTTCTTACCTCCGGGGATGCTGCTCAGTGGTTTGACACTCCCTATTTTGTTAGTGTCATACCCAAGTAGAAAGAGGCTCGGATAAGTTACAAAGCCGGACGATCCCGCGGGTCCCCGGTACGTAGCCCCCTCCTCGACTCGAGTTGTCCGCTCGGGTAAGCCAGGTCTAGAACAAAACCCAGTTTTGAAACTTAGTAAAACATGACTTCATGCCGGATCCCTAGTAGGAAACGTTTATTTGCATCACATTGCATTTGACTTAGGGGGCTCAGCACAGGGGTTAGGCCCGTCTAGGAAAAGAAACCTGAAACAAAAAGACCATCCTGCTGCATCTTGTTTGTTGGCGCATTTAATTTGCTTCGAAATTGCATGTTGACCGGTGGGTGAAAACAGGAATTTTGAAAAATTGAGAGCTGCTCATTTAAGAAAAAACCAATGTCCAAATAATGGGAGAACTCTGCCAAAATTTTGATTTTTGAAGAAAGAAAATTGGAATCGTGATTTAATTAATTTTTCTTACCCGAGCTACGTCGGTTTGATTCTCACCGTATGTGAGATACGTAGGCAACCCTTATCGGGTCCAACTTCCCATTTTTGCAAAAACGATCAGGAAAATGACAAAATATTGCTACTTTCATAAAAGAGTCGGGCGATGCCATTTTTGCAAAAATAGCCGAATGTTCCCTAAAGGGACGCTAGAAGGCTGTCTTTGCATAAACAGCCGCCTTTGCCATTCTTCTTACCTTTTGGCTGGTTAAATCCCCATAGCCTTAAAATCTTCGTCCCTGAAGAGCTGAAAGGCCATATTTGGAAAATCAGTCTTTTTTTTCTCAAAATTAGGGAAAATGGGAAAATTAGTTTTGAGTCAAATAAAGATTTTGCTTTTGTCTAAATCACCTTAACAAATGTGCAGAATGAGCACGAGTAGGAATTCATCTGGGGCCATTATAAACAGGATCCCTTTGGGCTTACGCATGTGGTGGAACGACTTGGAAGAATCAGGGCGAGATACAGTCAAGATATACTTGGGAAACTTGGTTGGATTACTGGACATTGATTCTCAAGGGGACATTATAAAGGCGTTAATTTCATTTTGGGACCCAGCACACAATGTATTTCATTTCTCAGACTTTGAGCTCACACCGACACTAGAGGAACTGCCAGGGTACATTGGATTTCCTAAAATCCCTGTGAAAGAGCAATATCTTATTGCACGAAGGACCGTGACCATACATAGGTTCTTAGACACCGTGAAGATCTGCAGAACTGTACACAACCCAGAGTTATCATAAGGGTTTTGTAGTTTGGCATTCATGTACGACAGGTACAGTCATCTTGGAGGGTTCAACAATCCCGTGGGTAAGATCTGCAGCGGGGAAAACCGGCTGAAATGGGAAAGACATAGGTGTATTGCTTTTATGGTAGCCTTTCTGGGTTTTCTGGTATTCCCTATAAAGGATGGGAAAATTAACATACAAGTCGCTGGGGTCATCAGCACTTTGCTCAAACAAGACAACAACACTCTAGCACCGATGATAATAGCAGACATCTTCCGCGCTCTCACTGTTTGCAAAACCGGAGGAGGTTTCTTCGAGGGTTGCAACATACTACTGCAAATGTGGATGATAGAACACCTATGTCATCGCCCTCAGTTTTTGAAATATGGTTAATCACAAAAGACTTGCATATAAGAGTTTTCCACAAGGATCGACGGGTTCAGCCTGCCGGAAGGGGTCGCTGAATGGGTCACTCTACTCCGTTCCGTCTCAGCAAACCAGATAGAATAGGCATTTGGGTGGCTACCCATAGATGAGATCATACACATGTCAGCCGCCGAATCTCATTTGTTGTTGATGGGTCTCCAAAGTATCCAGCCCTATGCGCCATACAGAGTATTGAGGCATTTGGAGCGATGCCAAATAGTCCCAAAGGAAGAAGATCTCAGTAGCCAGGTGGTCAAAATCGGGCCTGGTAGGCAGTTCCCTGAAGCTGTCGTTCGGAGAATCTGGAATGAATGTCAAACCCTGAAAGTAGATACCTGTGTACAAGACCGGGCCAAAGGCGAAGTGTCGCCAAAATACCTCACATGGTACAGAAGAGAGCTTGAGCACCAGAGACCAACTACGAGAGCCCACGTCCAAGACTTTGTAGAATCGTCGCAAGCACAGTGGGGTTGGCTAGCAAAAGAGAAAGAATATCGGGTCGAGATTGGCAAACTAAAAGAGCGAATTGAGGGGCTAAAATACCAAAGCAGCTTGCAAATTGATGCCGATACAGGAGAGAAAAGCAGGTTGACTCAAGAAAAAAAGGCCCTGAGAGCCCGAATCCGTGACCAACAGAAAAGTCGGTCCAACGAGAGGTTGATAGCAGAGCTGAGGAGTCAGGTCAGCAAAAGCCGAGAGGACTTGGAGAGATCTGAAGCTTGCATAGCGAGAATGCGGGTCAGATGGGCAAAAGGTACAATGGCACGGAGAAAGCAGCTACAACAAGCCGTAAGGGATTATTAAATGGGCATTGGACTATTAAGAGAAACAAACTCCACTCTTCAGGAGTGGGTCTTTAAACAAGCTCGAGATGCCCAAGCGGACAGAAGGCGCTGTTATGATGTGATGACCAGAATGGAAAAACAAATGGAGAGGTTCCAGGATCGACTCGCCGACAACGCTCAAGCATTGGGACTAAAAAATCGGCGAATAGAACAATTATTCAGGGAAAGGGACAACATCTGAGGTAGGATTGACGAGATTGGGCACTACATCTACATGAGATGCTTAGCATGTGAGCAAATTCCTCGTGATACCCTACTTGCCTCCGTAATGGGCTACGTCCACCGGATCATGAATGAGTTCAAAAGCTTACAAAGGGGTCTTACACCAAAGCCCGCGGAAAGGCCGAACGATGCCTCGCGAGCACCTAAGTTGAAATCTTTAATATATTCCTAGTTCGAGTCTTGTTTGTTGACTTTATGAGTCTGTTATCTTCCCATATGTTGTTTTTCTTTTCATCGAGTCAGGTTAAGAATGTTGGAATCTGTATCTTGCTGTTCTTTGTTTAAAACGAGTAGTTTGTAATAGCAAATTTTGGTGATAAATTGAATGATTCCAAAAGAATTTTTGTCTCTTTACTTTATGGCAGAACTACGCCTGGTCTGATTCACGCAGGGACGTGATACGTAGGCAATCCACATAAGATTCGACCACCACTAAAAAGAAAAAAAAGAAAAAAAAGGAGAAAAAAAAGAAAAAAGAGAAGAAAAGAAAAATAATAGAGAGGAAAGCGGAGGGTTCCCAAATTACTTTAAAGGCATGAATAAAGCAAGCCGGGATGACGCATGCGGTTGAAGCAAAAACATGTTAGAAACGGATAACTGCTTAGGAACATTGCATCCCCAATGTGCGATTACCAAATCTGTTAAACTCTAACGCTAACAAGTTTGTTGTTTTCCAAAAATATCAGACAGTTAGTTGTTAAAGCGTTTTGGCATCACATCATTATCAAACCAGATCCAAAGGACCTGTACCAATAATCATGACTACTTCAGAAAACAGTGTTGAGGAAGAAAGGCCAGTAAGCTAGTTGCTGAAAGAGGCAATGGAGAAGATAGAGAGGATCGGATTGGAAATGAACGCGATGCAGTTAGCCTTGGCCAAAGTACAAAAGGGCCCTAAACCACCCATTACTACTACACCAGGGCATATGCCGGAATACCCTCACCCTGGCCCTTCAACAAGCCTCCCGAATCACCACTATTATCAGGGGAGAAATCCTTATGATTCCCAAGCTCCACCACCCCATCAACATTTCCCACCACCAAATGTTCCCACTTTTATGGGACCCACACTAGCCACGCTGCAAAGATCAACTAGTGAGTCGTTGTTTCAGACTCACGAAGCGTAATACTATCCCCCTGAACCCACATTCAATGCACCAGAACCCCATACCTATAATCCACACTTGGAGGTCCCGGTGGAGATTGAAAAGCCGGCTAAGGTTCCAGAGTAGGATGAGGTGATGAGGAAGTTCAAAAGCCTGGAGCAATCCTTCAGGAGCATGCACGGATTGGGTAACCAGGTCAGCGTGGCCTACAAGGATCTATGCCCTTTCCCGGACGTCCAACTCCCGACAGGGTTCAAGATGCCTAAGTTTGACTTATATGAGGGGCACGGTGATCCTATGGCACATTTGTGGGGCTTTTGTAGCAAAATGAGAGGAGCAGGCGGCAAAGATGAGCTACTGATAGCTTATTTTGGTCAAAGCTTAAGTGGATCGGTATTGGAATTGTATACCAGGCAAGATCCCAACAGGTGGTACACTTGGTATGATCTAGCGCAGTCTTTCGCAAGTCACTTCCAAAACAATGTCGAGATAGTCCCTGACCGTCTCACATTACTGAGGACTGGAAAGAAGCCGGGGGAGAGCTTTCATGAGTTCGGTTTCCGCTGGAGAGAACAGGCAGCCAGGGTTGATCCTCTCATGAGAGAGGGGGAAATGGTGGACTACTTCCTGCAAATGCTGGATCCAACTTACTTTGGTCACTTGGTGACAACAGTTGGAAAGTCCTTCAATGAAGTGGTAAAGATAGGGCTTATGATAGAGGAGGGGCTGAGGTCCGATAAAATCTTGAATTACTCAGCGCTCAAGGCAACGACCCAGGCTATCAGAGTGGCACGGGAGGTGCGCTGGGGAGGAAAAAAAAAGAATAAGTCGCCACGGTTGAGGCAGGCGGTTGGTCCAGGTCCGGCAAACCATACTACAACCAATCCAGACCCCACAATCCAATTTATCCATACAGCCCACCACAATACTACTATCCACCTCAAGAACCACACTTCTCCGTGCACCAAGCTCAAACATACACTCAGCCTCAGGTTCGCCCGCAATGGCGCGCGCTGGCTCCCCAAAACGCATATGCGCCTCCACCGAACACATACCATCCACCCCAAAACGCCTATCCTCCACCGAGGGCCTACAGGAACCCTCCAGGGGCAGGCTTTCGAGGAAATCAAGCTTCTAGAAATGACAGGCTACAAAGACAGAGAGCCTTTACTAAGTTGGGAGAGACCTATACCGCCTTGTTCCACAAATTGAGGCAGCTAGGTTTGTTGAGTCCTGTCGAGCCTATGGGGCATCAGGAGCATCATCTGCACCCGTAGTTGTTGTGAAAGGGTCTACAGGGAACCGGTCATCATAAAGCCGGTAGTCCAATTGCCAGTAATTGATAGCAAGGCCGTGCCTTGGAAGTATGAAAAGGCAGTGGTAATGTACAAGGGAAAGCAAGTGGAGGAGGATAGTTGTGAGGCGCAGGGACTGACTCAAACGGGGCGGTGTTTTGCTCCAGTGGAGTTGAGAAGGTCCAACCCAGCAGTAACAAAGAAGCCCATGTCGGAAGAAGAAGCGGAAGAATTCTTGAAAAAGATGAAAGTGCAAGATTACTCCGTTGTCGAACAATTGAAGAAAACCCTGGCCCAGATCTCGTTGTTGTCACTATTGATCAATTCAGATGAGCATCGTCGGGCCCTGATGAAGATACTGAATGAAGCTCATGTGCCCAATGAAATTTCAGTGAATTACCTTGAGACGATTGCCCGCAAAATTTTTGAGGTAAACAGGGTAACGTTCTCTAATGACGATTTGCCAGTAGAGGGCACGGAACATAATAAAGCTCTCTACTTGACTGTCAAATGTGAAGATTCGGCAGTTACTCAGGCGTTGGTAGATAACGGTTCAAGTGCCAATATTTGTCCATTATCCACCCTGAACTAGTTGAAGGTTGACCATGGTAGAATCCACAAGAACAGCATTTGCGTCCGAGGATTTGACGGGAGTGGAACGGACACCGTGGGGGATATTATACTTGAGTTGACCATCGGCCCGATCAAGTTTACTATGGAGTTCCAGGTATTGGATGTCGCGGTATCTTATAACCTTTTGTTGGGACGACCGTGGATCCACGCGGCCAAAGCAGTACCATCCACATTGCATCAAATGGTCAAGTTTGAATGGGACAGACAAGATGTCGTGCTGTATGGGGAAGACACTGCGTGCACCATGGGAGGTGCCATTGTGCCATTCATAGAAACCAACGGTGACAAAGGTCCCTGGGTTTACCAGATTTTTGATGCAGTGTCAGCAAACAAGATACCCGAGGGTGAAAGCATTCCACACCCCCGGGTAGCTTCCGCAACCATCATGATGGTTTCAGATATGCTGGGTAATGGGTTTGTACCAAGAAAAGGCCTGGGGACTGAGCTTCAGGGGATTGTTCAACCCGTCACCTTGCCCAAGAATTTAGAGACCTTTGGATTGGGGTTCACACCTACCGCGGCAGATGTAAAGCGAGCGCGGAAAATGAAGAAAAGAGTTTGGGTTCTTCCCAAACCAATTCCGCGTCTCTCCAGATCCTTTGTTAGAGCAAGTGCAAAGGGGTCACCGGTCCCGAAAATTCTCGGACCATTGATTGGGATGGACGGGGATTTGAATCAGGGCTTCGAAAGGCTGTTTGTTGATGTCAATGTGATAGAAGTTGGAGAGGGTTCCAGCAGAGCAGACATACAGTTTGTGGGGCCTAAGGCTAGTACCAACAATTGGACGGTTACTCCTCTTCCTACCCGGGGGGAGTCCTGGTAGTAGGCTTTGATTTTTCTTTCTTGTTTGTCGGATTATTCCAGGGTGTAATCCAAGTCTCATTTTATTTTGTAAAGTGTGAACCCCGTTATCCCGCATTTTAATAAAATTCTCTCTTCTTGTTTTGTTTTAATTTTGTTTTATTCTTTTCTTTTCTGAACATTTCTCTTTTTACTAGTTCTAATGACATGGCATGCACATCGGATCTTCGACCTAGTCTAATAAATCAATCTGACTCTGACTTAATCATACAAGATATCGGTTATGATGATGAATCTGAGTATGACGAGGATGAAGCCTTCGAAGAAATAAGCAAAGAATTGTGCCAGTACGAACAGAAACCCAAGCCTAATCTGAATGACACCGAAGCTGTCAATATAGGGCATGCAGATACTGTCAGAGAAACCAAAATCAGCATCCACATTGAGCCAAACATCAGGGAGGAACTAATCAAAGCCCTCATTGAGTTCAAAGATGTTTTTACGTGGTCATATGATGATATGCCGAGATTAAGCACCGATCTAGTGGTTCACAAATTGCCCACTGACCCGGCATACCCTCTGGTCAAGCAAAAATTGAGGAAGTTTAAGACGGATATGAGTGTGAATATCAAAGAAGAAGTGACCAAGCAGCTGCAGGCAAAAGTTATTCGGGTCACTCGATATCTCGATTGGTTGGCCAATGTGGTACCAGTGTCGAAGAAGGATGGGAAAATCAGGGTATGTGTCGACTACCGCAATCTCAACAAGGCAAGTCCTAAAGATAATTTTCCATTGCCCAACATCCATATCTTGATTGATAATTGCGCCGGGCGCGAGATCGGATCCTTTGTGGACTGCTATGCAGGATATCATCAGATCTTAATGGACGAGGAAGATGCGGAAAAGACGGCTTTCATTACGCCATGGGGAACTTACTGCTACCGGGTAATGCCATTCGGATTGAAGAATGCTGGGGCCACATACATGAGAGCAATGACTACTGTGTTTCATGATATGATACACAAAGAAATTGAAGTGTACGTAAATGATGTGATCATAAAGTCTTGGCGTCAGGAAGACCATGTAGCAGACCTAAGTAAGTTCTTTCAAAGACTGCGAAGGTATGATATTAAGCTCAACCTGGCCAAATGCGTCTTCGGGGTTCCGTCAGGAAAGCTGTTAGGATTCATCGTCAATCGACGGGGTATTGAGTTGGACCCATCCAAGATCAAATCCATCCAGGATTTTCCACTGCCAAAGAATAAAACGGAGGTAATGAGTCTGTTGGGAAGACTAAATTATATCAGCAGGTTCATCGCTCAACTCACGGCGACTTGTGAACCCATATTTCGGCTACTGAAGAAAGATGCTGCGGTAGACTGGACGACGGAGTGTCAAGAAGCCTTCGACCAGATCAAAGGGTATCTGTCAAATCCACCTGTGTTGGTCCCACCTGAGCCGAGGAGACCATTAATTCTTTATCTGACAGTCCTGGAAAATTCGTTTGGGTACGTGTTGGGGCAGCACCACATTACAGGAAGGAAGGAGCAAGCCATCTATTATCTTAGCAAGAAGTTTACAGTATATGAGGTCAAGTACACCCAACTCGAGAGGACATGTTGCGCCCAAACTTGGGTGGCTCAGAAGTTGAAGCACTATTTGTCCTCGTATACTACTTATCTCATTTCCCGTTTGGATCCATTAAAGTACATTTTCCAGAAACCTATGCCTATAGGGAGGTTAGAAAAATGGCAAATTTTGCTCACAGAGTTTGATATTGTCTATGTGACGAGGACGGCCATGAAAGCCCAAGCGCTGGCCGATCACTTGGCTGAGAATCCTGTTGATGAAGAATACGAGCCATTGAGGACGTATTTTCCGGACGAGGAAATAATGCATATAGGTGAGCTGGAATTATCCGAGGAACCAAGTTGGAAGCTTTTCTTTGATGGAGCCGTAAACACGAAAGTGGTTGGAATAGGAGCGGTACTCATTTCTGAAACAGGATGTCACTATCCTGTTACAGCTCAGCTACGTTTCTATTGTACCAACAACATGGCCGAGTATGAAGCATGCATTTTGGGTCTGCGACTAGCTACAGACATGGATGTCCAGGACGTTTTGGTCTTGGGAGACTCAGACCTCCCGGTGCATCAGATTCAGGGTGAATGGGAAACACGGGATTTGAAACTCATACCATATCGACAATGTTTGCACGATCTGAGCAAGCGATTTCTGTCAGTGGAATTTAGACACATCCCAAGAGTTCATATTTAGGTTGTCGATGCCTTGGCCACCTTGGCATCAATGTTACACCACCCAGACAGAATTCATGTTGAGCCATTGCACATTCAGGTTCGTAATCAGCATGCTTATTGCAACCTGGTAGAGGAGGAAGTGGATGGCGAGCCATGGTTTTATGACATAAAGGAGTACCTCAAGATGGGGATATACCCGTAGCAGGCCACCGGAGACCAAAAAAGAGCCATTCGACGTTTGTCAAATGGTTTCTTCCTCAGTGGAGGAGTGTTTTACAGAAGAACCCCAGATTTGGGATTGCTAAGATGTATAGACGCCGGTCAAGCCACGACAGTTATGGCAGAGGTGCATGCTGGAGTTTGTGGGCCACATATGAGCGGAAATGTATTGGCGAAGAAGATTCTTCGAGCAGGGTACTATTGGCTCATTATGGAGCATGATTGTATCAATTTCGTGCGGAAATGCCATCAATGTCAGATACACGGAGATGTGATTCATTCTCCGCCGACAGAATTGCATACAATGTCAGTGCCATGGCCATTTGTCGCATGGGGCATGGATGTCATTGGGCCTATTGAGCCGGCAGCGACCAACGGCCATAGGTTCATTTTGGTGACAATCGACTACTTCACTAAGTGGGTTGAAGCTAAAACTTTCAAGTCGGTAACCAAGAAGGCAATGGTGGATTTTGTTTACTCCCATATCATCTGTATATTTGGGGTCCGAAAAGTGATCATCACGGATAATGGTGCAAATCTTAACAGCAATTTGATGAGAGAGGTATGTCAACAGTTTAAGATTACACACCGCAATTCCACCCCATATCGCCCCAAGGCGAATGGAGCAGTTGAAGCAGCCAATAAGAACATCAAGAAGATACTGAGAAAGATGATAGAAAGATCTAGACAATGGCACGAGAAATTACCCTTTTCCTTGTTGGGTTATCGCACTACAGTTCGGACTTCAGTAGGCGCAACTCCTTATTTATTAGTATACGGAACTGAAGCAGTGATACCAGCAGAGGCCGAAATTCCGTCCCTCCGGATTGTCGCTGAAGCCGGGATTGACGACGATGAATGGGTCAAAGATCGACTGGAGCAGTTGAACTTAATAGATGAAAAAAGGTTGGCAAAAGTATGTCATGGCCAGTTGTATCAGAAGAGAATGGCAAGAGCATACAATAGGAAGGTACGCCCCAGAAAATTTGAAGTAGGGCAGCAAGTATTGAAACGGATCCTCCCACATCAGATCGAAGCGAAAGGCAAGTTTTCCCCAAATTGGCAAGGGCCTTATATTGTGACCAGGGTATTATCCAACGGCGCTTTATGTCTGACAGATATTGAAGGAAGGTGCGTCGACATGGCTATCAATTCTGATGCAGTCAAAAGATATTATGCGTAATTTCTTTGATTATGATAGTTATTGGTTCATTTGTTTGTACTTGGTACTCATTGGATAATGAAATGACGGAGGCAATTCTTTCTTCTATCCAAACACTTTTAACCTTTGCTTCCCTTTTTGAGCCTTATTTATTCTTTCATACCCCCTCTTTTGGAATCGGTAATGAAAATGAAAGAAAAAGAGAAGAAAAAAACAAATAATAAAGACAAAATAAAAGTCACAAGAAAAAAAACAAAGGAATTGGGAACTACGTTTGACCTGATTCCTCAAAGAAGGATACGTAGGCGCCTCACGGCTCGGTCATAGTGTAAAAACAATAACAATCCCCCAAGCAAAGAAACTGGGGCAGAAGTTATGTTTTAAAGTTTCAAAAGAGGTCTGATTCCAAGAGTTGTAATGTTTCACCCAGAAGTTATTCTTTGAATTTTTTATAGTTCTTTTAATCCCACACAAAACCAATATCGATGTCCAAAAAGACCTCCCGATCAGTATCCGAGAAGTGCCAAGTCATGCAAACGGAAGTCAGGAACAACACTCTAATCCCCAGCAAAAGAAGAGGATCATAAACTGGAAATGAATTGATAGCCGAAAAGAATCCCCAGCAGAGAGAGTCATATCGGCAACACTCCAATCCCCAACTAAAAATAAAATAAAATGAGAGAGTCTTAGCAGTGAAAACCTTCGCAGGCACAATAAGGCAACGAAAAGATGAGAGAAATAAAACGAGAGAGTCTTATCGGTGAAAACCTTCACAGACACCATAAGGCGACGAGAGCTAAGAGAAAGGAGAGAGTCTTATTAGTGAAAACCCCTCAAAAGGCACTATGAGGCGACAAGATGAGGTCGGCGGAAAGAGTCTGCATATGGCAAACGTTAGGCGTCGGGTTATTCCCGGCAAATGAGGCCATCGGGAAGATTGACTGATACAAATAGACTGGGTCGATTAAATCCAGGAATGCACGACATGATCGTTGGGACCAGTCATACCGTCCAGACAAGTTCTTTCCTTTTATTCTCCCCCAGCATTTGTTCAGAGAGATTTTTCTTTTTTTCTATATTTTCATTTTCCTTGTCTAAAAAGACTTTTTCCAAAAATTTGTTTCGAGAAGGATTTTTCAGAGTTTACTACCAGTGGCCAAAATGGTACAAAGCAAAATGCGAAGGGGACAGGCCAAAGACAAGGCAATAAGACAAAAGGCGTTTGTTGCAAGACCAAATGACAAACTGGTCTAGAAAGTTAAGGGGAACATGGAGAAAGGCGGAGAACCACGGTTGAGGGACTTATGGACCAAGTTCCAAGAAGATCCCCAGTAGAACTTCGATAGATCACTGACCAAGGTCCAAGGTGGTCAGACAACACAGAAAGGGGGAAGGAGGAAGAGAGAATTAATCCGCAGCAAAATAACCCCAACAGTCCTATCCTCAATAACGTTATCCCCAGATGATAACATTTTATCCCCTGAGGTACTGAGGGAAAGTAAAACTTTTAAGGGATTAGTTTTGGAGTCGAAGAAGACTCCTCCAGCATGTTTTGAAACAAAAGAGCGGGGAAGGGAGAAATGGAAAAACTATCCCCAGCAGAAATATCATCCCCAGCAAGTAACGTAATCCCCAACCAGTTTTGGGGGCACAGAGCAAGGGAGAGGAAATGAAAAAAACCATCCCCAGCAGGAGCGACACGGTCACTCACCGTATTTAAAACTAACAAGATTTTCTTTGATTTCTACAGAAAAATAAAGGTTGACGATGGCAGAAAGACACTCCACAAGGAAGATCACCGAAACTGGGGCAGAAAATTTTCTACCATTGTCAAATTTTCTCGGAGGAACGAGGTGTTTTTAGATAGATAGGCGCCCACCTGTATAACAAGAGGAATACTTTTCATGTTTTTAGATAGATAGGCGCCCACCTGTATAACGAGAGGAATGCTTTTCATGTCTTAGATAAATAGGCGCCCACCTGTATAACGAGAGGAATATTTTCATGTTTTTAGATAGATAGGCGCCCACCTGTATAACAAGAGGAATACTTTTCATGTTTTTAGATAGATAGGTGCCCACCTGTATAACAAGAGGAATACTTTTCATATTTTTAGATAAATAGGCGTCCACCTGTATAACAAGAGAAATATTTTCATGTTTTTAGATAAATAGGCGCACATCTGTATAATGAGAGGAATATTTTCATGTCTTAGATAAATAGGCGCACACCTGTATAATGAGAGGAATAGTTTTATGTCTTAGATAAATAGGCGTCCACCTGTATAACAAGAGGAATACTTTTCATGTTTTTAGATAGATAGGCGCCCACCTGTATAACGAGAGGAATACTTTCATGTCTTAGATAAATAGGCGCCCACCTGTATAACAAGAGGAATACTTTTCATGTTTTTAGATAGATAGGCTCCCACCTGTATATCAAGAGGAATACTTTTCATGTTTTTAGATAGATAGGCTCCCACCTGTATATCAAGAGGAATACTTTTCATGTTTATAGATAGATAGGCGCCCACATAGGTGGAAAAAAAGGAATATTTTCATGTTTTTAGATAGATAGGCGCCCACCTGTATAACAAGAGGAATTCTTTTCATGTTTTTAGATAGATAGGCGCCCACCTGTATAACAAGAGGAATAATTTTCATGTTTTTAGATAGATAGGCGCCCACCTATACTTTTCATGTTTTTAGATAGATAGGCGCCCACATGGGTGGAAAAAAAGGAATATTTTCATGTTTTTAGATAGATAGGCGCCCACCTGTATAACAAGAGGAATTCTTTTCATGTTTTTAGATAGATAGGCGCCTACCTGTATAACAAGAGGAATATTTTCATGTTTTTAGATAGATAGGCGCAAACCTGTATAACAAGAGGAATAATTTTCATGTTTTTAGATAGATAGGCGCCCACCTGTATAAAAAGAGGAATACATTTCATGTTTTTAGATAAATAGGCGCCCACTTGTATAACGAGAGGAATAATTTTCATGTTTTTGATAAATAGGTGCCCACCTATATAACAAGAGGAATACGTTTCATGTTTTTAGATAGATAGGCGCCCACCTGTATAATGAGAGGAATATTTTCATGTCCTAGATAAATAGGCGCCCACCTGTATAACGAGAGGAATATTTTCATGTCTTAGATAGATAGGCTCCCACCTGTATAATGAGAGGAATATTTTTCATGACTTAGATAAATAGGCGCCCACCTGTATAAGGAGAGGAATACTTTCATGTCGTAGATAAATAGGCGCCCACTTGTATAACGAGAGGAATATTTTTATGTCTTAGATAAATAGGCGCCCACCTGTATAACGAGAGGAATATTTTTCAGTCTTTACATTTTCAGGTCTTGAAACCAGCAACTCACCGGAAAGCAGAAGGTTGCAACAAGAGATCCCAGCGCAAATTCAAGCGCATGAGCCAAAAAGAAGATAAGACAAATCTCGAGAGGAGCGGTCTTTGAACATCAAATTATTCCGAGCATAACAAAAGCTTAATGAAGGAAGCCATATCTCCAGCGGACAGAACCAGACAGTGAGAATTGGTATTCAGAGAAGCAAAAGGCCGGTATCATCCCCATCAGTTGTCGGAAGAAAGAAGCACTGGAATTGACGCAAGCCGACAAGAAAGCAAGGAGTCAAGAACAAATGGAAGATAGATGGGATCTTGTAATCCGTTGTCTAGCCTAGCTTCTTGGTTTTTATTTTAAGCACGGTGTAATAAGGAGATCGGTAAGCAGTAGTAACAGCATGCAGCAGCAGTAACAGCAAATTGCAGTCCCATGGTAGTCCCAGCTACCAAAACTTCCCGAACTACATTAACTTGATTCCCTTTTAGCCAGGGATATGTAGGAAACCTTTGAAGCAAAGGTTCGGTTAAATCATTTTCAAAAAATACTTCATACGGAGTGTTCCAACGGGCAAAGATCGCTCGTATCCGCTCACTTTATCTTTACACGAAAACTCTTTGTGTTTTCGGACAAAGAGGGGCAGCTGTGAGTACGTGATTTTTGCTCCACGGAAACTACTCCAAAAGAAATCGAAAAAAAAAAGTAAAACAAGTTACCTTCGAGTACGATTTTGAGAATTTGCGTGACATTTTGATAATTGTTCTAGCCGTAAAAAAGCTCGCCTTGCTATAGTTAAAAATACAAAAATACATATTGCATGCATTTAGGAATAAATGGTACATTTAGGAATTAATGAACCATAATTTGGTTAAAAGAAAATCACAAAAATATGCATGTTTATTTCTTGTCATTGTGTGATCTTATTTAATGTCTAATTTGTGTGTTAATTATTATAGGTGTTAAATAATATGTGTGTACTTTTATTTTTGATTCTACAATTTATTTAGGATTTTTGTTCAATTTTGATAATTAAAGAAAGAAGGAAAATGGGTGAAATATCAAAGAAACTCGGATTGGGCCAGATGAAACCAAAAATTCAGGCCCAAACCAATTACATTGACCCAATCCAAACCAGGTCTTCCAGAGACGCCCCCCAAACGACGCCGCATATGGCAATCGATCTCAGCCGTTCAATCACCCAATCGAACGATCCAAGACCCCTTTCAGTAACCCGTCTCCAACCCGACCCATTTGTCTCTGATTCAAACCGACCCCCAACCAAAATCAAACAACACCGTTCCTTTTTAAGTGAATTGATCTGGGCCATTGATCTCAACAGGTCGAACGACCCAGGATCAATTCCCTTCCCCATATAAGAACCCCCAATCCATCACCCCACGCCCCAAACCAAACCCCCTCTTACCTACTGTTCATCCTCGTCCCCAGAAACCCCTCTCACAAACCCTAGCCGCCTTAGGATTCCCCCACCGTAAACCCGGCAACCACGACGCCGATGACCACCAAAATAACACCCCTGATGCACCCAACCACCCTGAACACGAATCCGTTAGCCTCTTGCCTCGAATCATTCTCCATCGTCTCGAATCTTCGTTTGAAGGATCGAGCAAAAACCTGATCTACACCCACCGACCCCAAATGCATACCACAACACCTCCTGACCTCCCTCACACCCTAAACGCCGTTGGTTCCGTTCGAATCTGACCAGAGCCGAACGAATCCCAAATCGGATCACAAAGAACCCTAAAAAGACTAAAAGTTGAGGTCTGTCCGAATTAAAAGACGATGTGGGGTCTAATCGACCTTAGTCGAAGTGTTCTCAGTTGAGAACACTCGATTAAGGTCCATTCGACCCCAAAAATGGTCGAGTCCAAGTTCAAGCCTGGGTCAGTTTTTGATTTCGAATCCCTGAGGTAATTTTTCCCTTTCTTTTGTTCTCCTATGAATTCTATCTGTTTTTCATGTTTAGTTTGGTTTGTTTTTCATTTTTCTGTCCATGTCTGTGAATCCTGAGTTAATGTTTAGTTTTTTTGGTGTTTTATTGATTGTTTGCTGTATATTATAGCTTGTATAGTCATTTAAATAAGTGTCGTCAATTAATTTGTTTGAAAATTAGAAGAAAACAGGATAGTAGCTCAGTAATGTCCTCCATGTATGTTTGCCAGCACCACATCTGTATGCTAACTTGCAATGAATATGTTCAGTTTTGTCTTTGAACTAGACTACTCATTCATTCAATAACTTCATGATATTCATAGTCTGCTATGGAAGCCTGTTCATTACTGCTTTTGAGCTTAGCCTGATTGGTTGTTGCCTGTTTTCATTTTGGTTCTGAGTTGGTCAGGTTTGGCTCCCAATATGACCAACTCATACCATTTGATTGGCACCCCTGTTTGATTGAGTTTGAATCATTGGTTGAACTTAGGCTGAGAGTTGGGTATAGCTGTAAGAATCTAACAGATCAACCTTAAATCAGTATTGAGTTTAAGCTGATTAGTTAGTAGTCAGTGATTAGTTGAATTTAGAGGGGTTTATATACTGACTATTAAGAGTTAGGGTAATACAGTAATATGCAAGGGTTAAGGGGTAATTTTGGGAGTTTAGTAGCACGTTAACAGGTTGTAAAGCTGAGGTCTGCCTAGGGGTCATTTGTTAAACTTAGTTTAATTGACAGTGGGGTACATAACATAAGGGCATGGGTTTATTTTAATACTATAACCCCCCCCTCCCATGACTCTTGATTAAAACAAATAGGACAAGCATGGGGAACAATATAGTGGGCATCAAGAAAAGACATTTAGGCATGGGCATTGTTGATTAGTTTAAAGGGGTATGGACAGAGGGGAAGGGCAGCCTGGGGGCTTGCCATTTCTGGCTTATAAATAGGCTGACTTAAAGTTAAGAAGGGGCTGGACAGTTTTAAGTTTGGAGAGAGAAAAGAAAAGCAAAAACAAGGCTGATCTTTCCACCTTTGGTTGGAGATCAGAAATTCAGAGAGATAGGGTGTTAAAGCTGAACTTCTACATTAAAGAGTTTCAGGCTGCTTTTCTTGAGTTTTTTTTTGACAAATCAGAAATTACTACTTTCTTGCACCCCTCTGTTTTGTTGGGATACTGCTGGGTTTCAGGTTAGTCTTTCCTGGGTTCTCTACTTGTTGAACACTGTTTCAGTTGAGTGGCTTGGTTTTCTGTTGGTTTGAAAGTTCACTGGTCTTATGCTTGGTTTAAATCTTTCGATGGTTTCTCCTACTGGTTATTATTGGATTTTTTGCTGGATTTGCTGTTGGTTTTAAAATCTGTCACTGGGTTGTTGTTGCTGTTGATTGTTGTGTATGCTACTGCTGCACTGATCATTCCTCCTCTTCTTTTGTTTTCCTATACCAGGTACACAACTGATGCACTGGTCAATGTAGGCTGAAATTTGAAGCATGGATACAAAAATGAAGAGTTGAAGTTATTTTGAACTCACTTTAGAAATACACTGAACATTAGTTGTATGTATGATAGTTCACTTTCTCTACTAGAACTATGTAGTTAGTTGTGATGTAACTGAACCTTTATACATATCATTTAGTTGGAGAACTCTATGTTTTGCTTATAATTAAAAGGGACTAATGTTGTAGTAGCGATGTTCTATTAGTTCATTATTGTTTGTCAAGAAGCATGTTAGGTACCCAATAGTTATTTCTTTAAACAAGTGGCCTGTTTTCAAATTGGTAGGAATATTGCTTGATTAGACAAGCAATACTTTACATTTCATCCCCCTTATAAATGTCAAACATATACAAAACAAGTTAACTAGGCCTAATTGGAATAAGGATGGCCCAGGTCGAGTTTCACGTTATGCACATTGGGCCTGGGCCCATAACTGTCAAGCGGATTGCCCGTATCACGTCCATCTTTCAACAAATCATGTTCAAAACATAACTATAATAACTCATAAGTATGTAAATAAAGTAGGACCTTTTCATATATTTTAGAGACAAACGAAATAGAAAACATAGCCAATATAGGATGACCTTTTATATAAAAATGAGACGAGCCTCGCTAAATAAAACGCATAGATTGCGGGGCCTTCACAAAAATGTACGTGTTGATTACTTAGAACTCGGGATAGGCCGTTTAGCGAACTCCACGGCTTTACCCAAAATAATATTACGCTAATCACTTCAGGCACACATTTTAATAAAGCTTACCTTCTTAAACTCGGGTGCACATTTATATGACCCAAATCCAAATCTCAACGGAGTCGAAATGTGCCTCTAATCACGGGTACATTGATTGTGACATGGTTCGAGATGCATGTCCATGACGTTGCAAATTCCTTTTTTAAAAAAATAAGAATGAGATGAGCCTCGCCGAATAAAAATACAAAATTGTGGGGCCCTCGATAAATATTTGCTTTAAAATTGCTTAGACTTCGAGATGGACCGTTCAGCAAAATTTCACGGCCCTACACAAAGTAAATGATACGCTAGTCGCTTTAGGCGCGCCATTAATAATTTAATTTTCTTAAAACTCGGGTGCACATTTATGTGACCCAAATCCAAATCTCAACAGAGTTGAAATGTGCCAACAACCATGGGTGCATTGATGTGACGTGGTTGGAGATATATTTCCATGATGTTGTAATTCTTGATAGAAAAAACATATAATAACAATGACAAAAGCGGTTAAAAGTTAAAACTTGCACATGAGCTGATAATTGTATAAAATCAGATAAACAAGCCGAATATGACAGTTGAGCGACCGTGCTAGAACTACGGAACTCGGGAATGACTAATACCTTCTCCCGGGTTAACAGAATTCCTTATCCAGATTTCTGGTTCGCGGACTGTAATACAGAGTCATTCTTTTCCGCGATTCGGGATTAAATTGGTGACTTGGGACACCCTAAATCTCCCAAGTGGCGACTCTGAAATAAATAAACAAATCTCGTTTTAATTGTCCCTTAATTGGAAAAACTCCTTCGCCCCCCAGGGGCGGAAAAAGGAGGTGTGATAGGCAGAATCATCAATTTAAGCATAAACAATACGTAATAAGAGACACAATGGTCATAGTATAAGACTCACTTGCATGCTCAACATCAATGTATAGATACTCATCACCACATCAATACGACGTACTCAATACTAACACGTATCAAATAAGACAACAATACTTATTCCCTCAAGCTAAGGTTAGACCAAACATTTACCTTGATTTCACGGTCAAATATCAAGCCTCAATTACCGCTTCACCTCTCGGTTCCACTTCCAATCCGCTTGTATCTAGTCATAATTAACTTAATAACATCAATAAATGCTAAAGAACTCAATTTCAATGCTTAATTTTAGATTTCCCAATATTTTCCCCCAAAAGCCAAAAACCGACCCCAGGCCCACTTAGTCAAAAAATGCAAAGTTCGGACCAAAACCCCATTACCCATTCACCTACGAGCCCAAATATGCAATTGGTTTTGAAATCCGGTCTCAATTTGAGGTCTAAATCTCCAAATTATGAAATTCCTAAATTATATCCAAAAACACCCAATTTTTCATGAAAAACCCTAGAATTTATGATGAAATCTTGTAAATAGATGAAATAGATTGAAGGAAATGAGTAAGAAATCATTTACCTATGAGTTGAGGAAGAATTCTTCCTTGGAAAATCGCCTATGGAAGATTGGGGTTTGAATATTTAAGAGAAAGAGTTGAAATCTCATCTAAGTTATGTTTTGATCAGTAGCAGATGTCACATTTGTGACCAGAGTTTCGCAATTGTGAAGCTCGCAAATGTGAGACAGGCATCGTAAATGCGAACCTGCTGCATCTCTGCTAATGTCGCAATTGTGAACCTTTGGTCGCAATTACGATGGTTGCCCCTCACTGATGACTTTGCAAATGCGAAGATACGTTCGCAAATGCGAACTATGCTGGCCCAAATCATCATCACAATTGCGATAAAACCCTCACAATTGCCAAGCATGTGAAGCTCGCAAATGCGAAGCCTGATCTCGCAATTGCAAGATCAGAGGCCTGCAACAGATACCAAATGCAACAACAGATTTTCGAAGTCCAAACTCACTATGTGGCCTATCTAAAACTCACCCGAGCCCTTAGGGCTCCAAACTAAACATGCACACAAGTCTAAAAATATCATACGGACTTGCTCGTGCGATCAAATCGCCAAAATAACATCTTAAACAACGAATTTAACACTAAAACTCATGAAATCCTTAAGAACATTGAAATTTCTATTTTCACAACCGGACGTCCGAATAACATCAAATCAATCTTGTTTCTCACCAAATTTTACAGACACAACTTAAATACTATATCAAACCTTTACCGGGCTCCAGAACCAAAATACGGGCCCGATACCACTAAAATCACACACTATCCCATTTCTAAAAATTCTTATATTTTCCAGCAAACAATTATCTTCAAAAATTCATTTCTCGGGCAAGGGACATCGGAATTCGATTCCAAGCATACGCTCAAGTCCCATAGTTTAGTACAGATCCTACGGGACCGTTAAATTATGGGTCCGAGTCTGTTTACCAAAACTGTTGACCGAAGTCAACTTTAATCAGTTTTTAAAGGTAAACTTCAATAGTTTTCTTAAATTTCACATAAAAGCTTTCCTAAAACGCACCCGGACGATGCACGCAAATCGAAGAAAAAAATAAGGTTTTTAAGGCCTCGAAACTCGAATTCAAATTCTAAAACAAAAGATGACCCTTTGGGTCATCACATATAGACACTCAGTTTCTTTATTCGATCAATTTAATTTTCTGATGTTGTCCTATTCGTAATTTTTTTTATCAACTTGCTAAAACATTAAGGAATGCAAATTGCAATTTTGTCATGGGCTTGTTATGTAAAAATTCAGTTAGTCTTGTATTGCTCTATACTTTTTTTCCATTTTATTTGGATGTTTTCTGTAATGTTTTCTCTAACCGAATGAAGTGGACTTTATCAATCAAAGAAAGATCATTTAGAACACAGATCTCTTCTTTAAAAGACATAATTACACCCGCAAGTGTTGTAGGATGGCTGAAATTTCTACTCTGAGGTTTTAATAAGAACCTTTTGGTAGGGAGCCTTTATTTGGATAGTCTATTCGGTGTGAGTTTGAATTAGTTGGGCCAGTGGGTTATAAATATTGAATGATTGAACAGAAAAGGTAAAGTTACAAATTTACTACTAGTAATCTTTTTCTTCTTCTAATTGAAATGACCTTATTTGTAAACTTATATAGCCACTTCCTAGACTTCAATTCCCTTTTTCTAACTGGAGTGATAAATTTATAATTAGGGGTATACATAGGCCGGATTGGTTTGGTTTTTCCCTTCACTAAACCAAACCAAAAGTGTCGGATTTTTATATTTATAAACCAAACCAAACCAATAAAACTTGAGTTTTTCAACTTTCGATTTTCTCGATTTTCTTGGATTTCTTGGGTTTTTCGGGTTTTTGTAGTCTGATGTCAAATATTCTTCGGCAACTTTAGAATGGCCCCTATTAAAACTAGATAACACACACAAAAGTACATTCATATAACTGGACATAATGAAACCATAAGATCAAGTTGGTATGCTTCTGCTTGCCACCAATTTCAACACTAAAATCCAAGGTTAATTGCTAAAAAATAACTTCAACAAGTAAATAATTGCTAGAGCAATTCATCACTTAACTCTAGCCCCTTCCAATAGCATTAAATTCAAAATAGAATATGGCAAAACTATACACTACATTAGAGTTGGAGTAAACTCTAAGATCATCTAGATTATTACAATTTATAATTGTCTCAAGTAAATATAAGAAGTCTTGGTTAATTAAAAAACTTCATACAACTAGTAGCTATTGATAAACAACAAGCCTCTTTTCCATCATGAGCTGTAACATCATGAACATAACTTGCTAATCATTTATCATAGGTGAGTCTGGATATTCTGAGAGAAAAGAAACAATTTGAGTACTAATAAAATAAAACAAACAGAACATATTTGATTAAGAATTGAAAATATAAAATTACATTCTTCAATTTGCTCAAGTTTCTGGACTTCCTCCAAAATGCCTTCAAACTTGTATTCTTTAGAAGGTGATCGTATCCACTGTTGAGTACAAACAAGGGATTCTACCATTTTGGCAATAAAGAACTCTGATAAGTATCAAGAATTCGATCACATGTACTAAAAGTCGACTCATATGCAATAGTAGAAATAGGAATAGAAAGAACACCCCTAGCAATTTTTTAAATAATTGGATATTTACTAGACAAAGATTTCAACCAACTCAAGATATTAAAATCATTTATTTTCACCACATCATCCATCAAGTATATCTCAAGATCGGATTTTCTTTCATTGTTTCCTCATCTTCCATATATTTATCCCATTGAGATTGCAACTGATGTTTTATACTTCAATACCATACAAGAGGGGGGTGATTTATATGGTACCCAATTTTCTCTTAATTAGATTATAGAAGGACCTGGTTCTTCTATGAGTTCCTTCTGCTACTGTTGCGGAATAATAAATGTAGAAAGTAAAGAACACAAGTATTTTACATGGAAAACACCCAGCTCAAAAGGTGAAAAAATCACGATCTACTACTCAATAGGATTTTTCCCAACAATTAACTAATTCACTGAGCTAAAACAGCATTTACAAAACTCTTTGTAAACATAAGGATTACCTCTAATCCCGTTGTAGCAACCAACCTCTAACTGTTGCGACAACTTCAAGTTAGCTCTAACTTGAATATTCAAAGTACCTATTACAATTGTTTCTAGATAAAGCTGAAAGGTACAATATGAAAACACCTACTACAATTGAACTAGAAATAAAGAAAGACACATAAAAATCTTTATGGAGCTGGTTCTTCAATCTGGTTCATGTAGCTTCAGGTTTGCACACTTGAATCACACACGAACTACTTGCAAAAAGCCTTGCTATTTTGCTCTCAATTCATGTTTCACTTCTGCGTGTTTGTGCAACACTTGTAATGTGAGAATATCCTGCAATTTATAGAGTTAGTAGATGAAGAAATAACTAGAGTTCTGATACAACGCTTCCTTGATGGAAGAGTTCTAGTTGATTTTAACTTTTAACTCCTTCCCTATATTGGATAGTATTCTCTTTGATTAAGGGGTCCTTCTCCTTATCAATTATGCAACCTTTTTGATCAAGAGATATTAAATACACCAAGTTAAGCTTATCTTCTTCACGTGCATCACACATGCTCGAATCTGCCCATTTTTATGAACCTGATGGATAGACCTGGTTCATGTCTGAGTTCCTTTGTTATTCTTCAAAACTAACTTTTACTTGGACCAACAAATTCTCCCTTTTTGATAATGACAAACTCTGTGCCTTTCATACACTTAGGCCCTGTCAGAGCTTAGATCAACATCAATGCAAAGTTAGAAATTTTTCACTTATCATCAAGGACCAGGTACATTAGGTTATAAATATCACTTGTTTAAAGTACAACCTTTTCCCCCTTTTGACATCATCAAAAAGTTGTATAAAAAATGTGAGATAACCAATACTTAAAGCTAACTCATGGCCACTAGGGCTACTTCAAATGCAATTATGGATTAATTATCATAGATCAAGGTAAGAATTTTAACCATCAAAGAAATATAAACAAACAGTTAGAGCAAAAGACAATGAATTTCATTGATGATTGATAAGATTCTACCACAAAGTATAAGAAGAAATAAAAATACTGAAAATATGAGCAAAAGAAACAAAACGTCCCAAACTGGGTCACTGATTGATCTATACTAGGCTAGGAGGCTTAAGGCTGGAAAGAGCTAGGTGCTTGGTTTTGGACTTGGAGGATTTTCAGCATATGTTGAAGAATGCCATCATTCTTCTCTTTTTCTCTTTCCCAACTCAGTTCTGAGAGCATCTCTCTCAGTCTCCACCTCAACCAACCTCTTCTTTAGCCTTTCAATCTCAGCATCTTTAGCCCACTTTCTTGCACCAAGGCTCTGACGTTGCTATTCACTAGTACCTTTTGGATGAACTAGGTTCTTTAGGAGTGACATTGACTTCATAATCGCAAGCAAGCAGAGTATTAACCCAAAAATGATTCATGCTTGTACTAACCTCCCATTTTTTCATAGGCACATTAAAATGTGCAATCACAGTTGTAAGAATGAAGCCATAGGGAATGGTATGCGTTTTGGTGCCATTGATAACTCGATCAAGAAGCTGGATTATAGCTTTCAATCACTTTCTTCTGCATGTCTGCATGGGTTTCCTCTACAGATGAACCAGGTTCATATCCCCAAACAACCACTGCACCTGCGTCTTTGGTTGAACTCACAGGGGTGGGTGAAGAATCAACCACTCTTATCCCCTTTTCCCTCACAGTACTCCTAGAACCCTTGCTCTCCTTTTTGCCTTTTTCATTTTTACCACCAACTTCTTCAGATTCTGTAGTTTCAACACCTGCTATAGATCCTATAAATATATTCTCCAAATTTGCAGCCACTTTAGAAATTGTCTCAGGAGAAACTTTAGGATCAGAAGACACCTGTTCAGTTTCGGAAGAACCACTTTCTTCCCCCTAAGTAGCAGATTTAAAAGAATCTAGGTAGTTTAAATGTTCAGGTGTCTTGAACGTAACTGGTTCACTTGTAACGGATAAGCTCAAAAGAACTTTGGTATTTGGTAGGACCCTGATCATGATCCAAATATAGTTATTTCAAATTATGTAGAGTGTAGAAAACATACCATGTTATCTTGATGAACCACGTTCTTCACCGATATTTCTCTTGTGTAAGTCTAAATTTGCCAAAATAGAGAAAATATCATTAGAGATTAATGAGTTATTTTAACACATGGCACAAGAGTATACTATGTAAAGTATGAAACTGAGCAAGATTTAATCTAATTATACACAATTTACAGACTTTCTAACCAAATTTTTTTTTCAATTTGTTTTTCATTTTTTTCGTTTAACCTTGAATTGGTCCTTTTAGGTAATCTTAATCATCCCTAATTCCAACTTGTTCCTCTCAAAGTGATCTCTACTTAAGGATATTGTGAATATGTTAACAATTTGCTTGTCAATAGGACAAAATTCCACAGTGATCAAGCCTTTCTCATAGTTGTCCCTCAAAGAAATGGTGTCTAACATTTATGTGCTTAGTTCTCTTATGATGAACCGAATTCTTAGTCATACTAATAGCACTAGTGTTATCACAGAAAATAGGGATGCAACCAACTTCAATATCAAAATCCATCAACTGTTGTTTGATCCACAACAACTAAGCACAATCATGAAGCAGCAACAACATACTCAACTTCAGCAGTATATAAGGCCACTGAATTTTACTTTTTAGTAGCCCATGACACAAGACATGAACGAAAGAAGTGTGCCATACCTGAGGTGCTCTTCCTATTCACTAGTAAACCTGCATAATCAGCGTCAGCATATCCCACTAGGTTAAAATTACTACCTTTTGGATACAAAAGGCAAAGGTGCCTTTCAAGTATCTCAATATTATCTATACATTAGTCAAGTGGGACTCATTTGGATTTGCCTGAAATCGAGCACAAAGACCTACACTGCACACAATGTCAGGTCTGCTAGTAGTGAGATATAAAAGAGAACCAATCATTCCACTATACAACTTCTGATCAACAGATGAACCAGGTTCATCTATATCCAATTTCGTGGATGTTGCAATAGGAGTGTCAATTTCTTTGGATGTTCCTTCCTGGTTTTGTTACTGATGAATAGGTTCATGGACAGGTTCCCTTGAGGTTTGAGGATCAGTTCCTCTCTAGTTAGTTCTCCTTGTCACGTTGCCCTGGGTGGAAGGACATGTTCCATTACATGTTCCTTCTTGTGATGCATATTCATGATGGACTGTGGTTTCACCATTTGAATTTTTTATCAGCCCAATCTCTTCATTATCGCGTTCCTACCTATCAGAAAGAATGTTAGTTTTAAAATAAAATAACATATACACTTTTTTCTACACACATAGTTCTTTACTGTATATCTTATAAGTTTTACTATGTGAAGAGTATCCCAAGAATACTCCATCATCACTTTTGGGATCATACTTACCTAGGGAGTCTTTGCCATTGTTGTGCACAAAGCACTTCCATCTAAATGCCCTAAGATGGGATATATTTAGCTTTCTCCCTTTAAGTGACTCATAGGGAATCTTCTTAACAATAGGTCTAGTCATGCAACAATTTATGATGTAGCATGCAAAAATTCACCAAATTTAGCATATTCAAATTCAGTTCCATGATCAGACCTAATTGATACAAGTTAATTACCTAGTTGTTTTTGAGTTTTTCTAACAAAAGAAGTAAACATGTCAAATGCTTCATCTTTAGATGTTAAAAATAATGTCCAAGTAAATCTAGCATAATCATCAACAAGCACCATCACATATCTTTTACCACATCTGCTTAATGTTCTCATTGGACCACAAAGATCCATATGGACCAGTTCCATCGTTCTGGTTGTGCTTACCACTTTCTTGCATTTAAATGAGGATATTACCTGCTTTCCCTTTGCAAAAGCCTCACAAAATTTGTCTTCCTTGAACTTGATGTTAGGAATCCCTATCACCAAATCCTTGGAGACTAATTTGTTGAGTTGACTCGGACTTGCATGTCCAAGTCTCTTGTGCCAAAGGAGGGTATCATTATCCAACACACTTAAGCAGTGAGTTCATTTTCTAAAAGTGTGGACAAATCTACAATGTATGTATTATTTACTCTTTTTACCTGCAAAACAATCTTGTCAGTGGTAAGATTAATCACAAAACATTTGGTAGAGGTGAATGCTGCCATGTTACCTCTATCACACAATTGTGATTGTCTTATTAGGCTGTATTTTAGGTCATCTATGAAGCAGACATTCTCAATAGATTTAGAATTAGTCTTACCTACATTTCCAACCCCAATGATCTAACCTTTCTTCCCATTTCCAAAGGATACATTACCTCCTTTGAGGTCCTCAAGTAAAAGGAACTGGTTCTTGCTTCTTGTCATATGCTTTGAGCAGCCACTATCCATGTACCATATTTGGTTGCTCCCCTTCACTTGGACCCTCAAAAGGAAATCAGGGGTTAGTCTTAGGAACCCAAATTAGTTTGGGTCCCTTTCTATAGGCAAAAGGGTGAATTAGATTCTTTTTTGCCCAACTTGACAGCCTATTTTTCCCTTGAACAAATTCTTTATTCTTTTTACTAGCCTTTTACTTTTCAATACATTCAAATTTATAGTGACCAGTTTTACCACTGTGTGTGCAAATTATGTTCTCAGGAAGTGTGAGGTACTTGCTTTTGGGATCCCACTTAGGTGCAGGGGTCCCGTAGCTAAGTCCTCTCTTATTGACACTATGGTGTTCATGTAGCCATGAAAATACATCGAAGGACCTATTCCATTTACAGGTTCTGTCTAGCTCGTGCTTAACCTTGTTTAGATCCTCCTTAAGGATTCTTATCTGCTCATCTCTTTTGTACAACTCATCTTTCATTTTTCATACATTTTCTTCTAAAGTGATTTGTGTGTGATCAGCTTTCTTTTTACCAGTTTCTAATTTCAATTTTAAATTTTCAGATCTAAGCTCTAGGACAGTGGTGTCAAGTTCATGAACTTGGTTCTTTAACACAGCATTTTTACTTTCACTTTCACTAGCCCTAAGTTCCAGATTTTTGCATTTAGCTTTCAAAATCACACACTACTTAGACAGTTGTTCCTTTTCATTGTTTAGATCCTTAGATTCATCAATGAAATCCAGGAGTAACTCAGATAACCTTTCTTTAGACAAACATTTAATCTTGTCTTTGAGATGAATTATACTTACCTCAGATTCCTCATCGGATTGTCCAATTGTCATAAGTGCTTGTTCATCTCCATATTCACCCTCTACGTCCTCATCTGAGCTTTCTCCCTAGGTAGCAACCATAGCCTTTGTTGATCCTTTGTTCTTCTTGGGTTGAACCTGTTCCTTCGTTCATCTCTTTCCTTCTTCCATTCAATTTCCCATTAAGGGCAGTTTTTGATGTGTTGATCAGTCTTGCCACACTTGTAACACCCCTCATTGGTTTGTTTTTCTGGAACCCTTGGTTTGTTGTATCTTAAACATCTTGAAGGACTCTTTCCTCTCATTAATTAATTCTTGAAGTCCTTTGTGATCATGATCATTTCATCCTCCTCTAGATTAGCACCTTCAGTGCTTCTGAATGCCAGGCTCCTTTCCTTCTTGGGTGCATCCACCTTCATGGTTTGCCTTCTAAGTTCACAGGCTGTGAGATTTCCAATTAGCTTGTCCAACTTAAGAGTGGCAATGTTCTTTGATTCCTTAATGGCAGTGATTTTGCTTTCCCAAGTGACTGGCACAACTCTTGCCAAAATTTTCTCAACTTTGTCCTCTTCAAGAATAACCCTTCCAAGAGACTTAAGTTCATTTGTCAGTATGGTGAACCTTGTATACATCTCCTGTATGGTTTCCCCTTCCTTCATAGTGAAATTCTCATATTGAGAATACAGCAGTGTTCCTCTGGACCTCTTCACTTGAGATGTTCCTTCATGAGCTACTTGCAAAGTGTCCTAGATTTCCTTAGTAGTAGTACAGTTTTGAATTCTACTACACTCGTCTGGACCAAGTCCACACACAAGCCATTTCTTGGCTTTAGCATTCTTTTCCCATTTCCTCAAATCCTCAACAATGCAGTCAACTCTTGTTTTTGGCACTTCTACTCCTTCAGCAGTTTTCTTCATGGTAGCCAGGGGACCATCAATGACAATATCCCATACCTCATAGTCTTCTCCAATGATGTGATCTCTCATTCTGTTTTTTCACTAAGAGTAGTACTGGCCATTAAAGAGTGGAGGCCTAGCGGTGGATTACCCTTCCCAGTTTTCTGGTGGTGCACTCATCTTGATCTTTTCCTAAGGTGTTAGCCTCTTCAAGGATAACCTACTCTGATACCAATTGATATTTTATACTTCAATACCACATAATAGAGATGGGGGTGATTTGTTAGGTACCCCATTTTCACTTAACTAGATTATAGAAGGACCTGGTTCTTCTATGTGTTCCTTCTGCTACTTTTGCAAAAGAATAAATGTAGAAAGTAAAGAACACAAGTATTTTATGTGGAAAACACCCAGCTCAAAAGGTGAAAAAAACATGACCTATTACTCAGTAGGATTTTCCCAACAATTCACTAAATCACTGAGCCAAAATATCATTTACAAAACTCTTTGTAAACCTAAGGATTACCTCTAATCCCATTGTAGCAACCAGCCTCTAACTGTTGCGACAACTTCAAGTTAGCTCTAACTTGAATACTCAAAGTACCTATTACAATTGCATCTAGATAAAGCTGAAAGGTACAATATGAAAACACCTACTCTAATTGAACTAAAAACAAAGAAAGACACATAAAACTCTTTATGGAGTTGGTTATTCAATCTGGTTCATGTAGCTTCAGGTTTGCACACTTGAATCACACACGAACTTCTTGCAAAAGCCTTGCTATTTTGCTCTCAATTCACATTTAACTCTTGCATTTTTGTGCAACACTTGTAATGTGACAACATCCTGCAATTTATAGAGTTAGTAGATGAAGAAATAACTAGAGTTCTGATACAACTCTTCCTTGGTGGAAGAGTTCTAGTTGATTTCAACTTCTAACTTCTTCCCTATCTTGGATAGTGTTCTCTTTGATTAAGGAGTCCTTCTCCTTATCAATTCGATCAGGAGATATTAAATACACCAGGTTAAGCTTATCTCCTTCACGTGTATCCCACATGCTCGAATCTGCCCATTTTTATGAACCTAAGGGATGGACCACTGGGATGGACCTAGTTCATGCCTGATTTTAGTGGTGTACAAAGGAAACCGACAAACTGCACCAACCCGATAATCTGAGTCAAACCGAGAAAAAAAATCCGACTATGGTTTGGTTTGATTTGGTTTGGTGCTGGGAAAAAAAACCCGACCATAATTGGTTAGGTTTGGTTTTTTGAAACCAAACCAACCCGACATTACATATATAGAAATTTTAGATATATTTAATATATAAATATACTTATTGTGATGTAATTTATAAATATTTCTTTAAAAATTTCATAATTTTATCTTTTAAGGTATTATTTTGTCACGACCCAAACTGAAGGGCCATGACTAGCACCCGACCACACTTGCCGAGCACCAGCGTACATTTCATCTAACCTTCATTATTATCTTTTAAGGCTGACGAGATCAATATAAATGGTAGACCTAGATCATGGACAACCAACAATAAAATATGACGGCATGAACATACATAGCAGGGGATGACCAGACAATCAAGAAACTACGTATAAGGTATGAGCTACATCGCTACTATGAAAGAATATACAACAAAAACTAGCCGACAAGGCATACCAAACTATACATGAGCCGACACCTGTCTATGAGCCTCTAAAAGAACATAAGTGTTGCAACATAGCCGGAACAGGGCCCCAACATATCCATAATGTCTATAACAAAAATTGCATACCAAGACCAAGGCAAGTCCGGAGAAGGGATCTCGCCAATCACCGCTGAACTGGACAGTCTACTGTGGTGGGGGAGCTGCACTTGCCTGTCTATCAGGACCTGCAGCACGACATGCAGCGTCCACAAATAAAAGGACGTCAGTACGAATAAAGTACTGAGTATGTAAGGCAAGGAACCATAAATGCGATCAGTAATGTAAGCAAGGATAGAGAATATACAACCTGTAACATCTTAGTACCTCTGAGGGCTACTTACATGAAATGCATGATACATATGTATAAATACATAAACCTTTAAAGCATTCGCCTCTGTGGGCATCATTATCATCATATCGTACCCGGCCATAATAGGCTCGGTAGAATCGTACCCGGCCACGTGGAGCTCGGTAAAACCCAACTGATCAGTGGTTGCACAATAGGTGCCGTACACGGCCAACTATAGCGTGGCTCGGTAGAGTAAAATAGATACATATATATAATGCATGCTCGACTCATGGAATCACATTCTAAACCTTTCGGAGTGACGTAAGGTTGGTATCCTCTGTACACGTTATTAGGACTAAGTCTTCACTATGAACCTTATAAGAATCATGAAGTACCTACAACATTGATAACATAAGACTAAGAGAAGCAACATTAACATCAATCGTTCCATAAGAGGGAAAACAAGGTAAGTACTACTAGCTTCTAAGAGTAGAGTATCTTGGAAGATCGTTCATTACATTATGTACAATTGGAATCGTGCAAAAGAAGAAAAGGGATAGTCTCACATACCTTGTATACACTGCCCCAATCTCAAGCTATGCAATTGTCAAAACTCCTTAGTCTACAATAAGAGAAACGATACTATCGTTATCATTTAAGCGTCATAACTATTATGTATCGACCACGACCTATTTTACGATGAAACGGACAGCACCTCCCCTATATATATGACCTCACACCATTCAAAACAATCACCAAACAGCCCAAACAAAATCAATAATAAACATATTGAGCCTCCCAAAATAGTCCACACACAGCCTAATCACTCCATACATACGACGACCACCGTAGTCGTGTCAAACAACCTGGAAATGTTACGAATAACTATCAGCCCATAACCCTACATATATATATGATGTTTCTCCACACCCTTCCTCCTCCAAAACTCCACAAGATTGTAGTAAAATACGCAGCCCAACAACAACGCAAAACAGTCCACAAAACAATAACATTACTTCCAAGCCTTTCGATATATATTTCACAAGTTCTAGCTTCAATGGCTTAGCTGCAACTTGGATAATCTTAAATACATATAGAGTAAAAGGTTACTTACCTTTATACAGAAATAACAACTCCAATTTGATCTTAAATTTCCATGAAATATCCCTCCAATGCTGCCACAACAACAAAAAAGCGAAACTAGCGATCAATTAGTGTTTTTCAGCACTAGAATCACTTTAGAAGGCTTGAAATCACCTAGGATTGATATTAAGAACATGAGGGAGTATTTACAGAACATAAACCCTTTAAAACAACCTCCCACACGAGCTGGAACGACACAAAAATGAGCAACAACAAGAAGAACAAGAGACTTACTAGCGCCACGGAATTCCCGACACTTGATTTGTGTTGTTTGCCCTTTTTTGGGTCTTGAATCTTGAGAGAACCTTGAGAGGATGTTCCTAGGGTTCTAAGGTCTGAAAATAGTGTAAATAAATGACTTAAAACGGGTTGGAGTCATCCTATATAGGTCCAAATATCTTAAACCGACTTAGTGGGCCCCATAGAGAGGTGCTTGGCGCAGTCTCGCAAAAACGCGAATATCTCTCTACTGCGAGATCATATCGATGAACGGTTTAATGCGTTGAAAACTAGACTCCTAGATATTTAATTTGGTTTGTATATCACCCCGTAATTCCTTGTAAATTATGAGAAAAGATTAGAAACATTTGACCCAATGTTTAAGTAAAATTATGAACCTAAGTTGCGACAACTTTTGTCGACTTTTGTTTCATAACTCGTTTGACTTCAAGACTTATGATACGGATATTATATGATTAAAATACCTTAATAAATGACCTCTTGAGTGTATTAAGCACCGCTAGATTACCTGAAAATACGAGTTACAACATCCTTGATTCGTTTAACTTCTAATACTGGTTAATCACCCTTATACACTCTTGTATCACTTAAGACCAATAGGATTGACTTCTTATCATCTAAAAGATAATTCCTTCTTGGATTTTTGTTAACTAATATATGGCATGAACTAACACATGTGGATATGGGTTGTAACACCCTCCCCCCTTAGGAACATTCGTCCTCGAATGTAAGGGTTTATGGGGAGTTTAAATCATCGTGGATTCCAATGGAAATTTCCGATCAATTTTCCCCTATAAAATGGTCACTAGCAAAACTTGCATGTAATTAAGCCCAACATATGGCTTCACAAGGCTACACAAAGCATTATGCGTATTTACATTATCTACATATCATCATTTTGTATTAAGGAGGAGTATTCTCAAATTATTGCTTACCTCATAGAGCCGTTTCACCTTCCAATGTATCCTGTCTTCCACCAGCATCCTTGTTATCTTCATTCTGGAATAAGTAAGGGTATTTAGACTTCATCTCCTCTTCTGCTTCCCATGTCATTTCTTCCATATTTTTGTTCCTCCATAATACTTTGACGGAAGCTACATCTTTTGTTCTCAGCTTGCGGACTTGCCGATCTAATATCGCCACTGGCACTTCTTCATATGATAGGTCCTCTGTAACTTGTACATCTTTGATAGGGACGACTCGAGAAGGGTCTCCAATACATTTTCTCAACATAGATACATGGAATACCGGGTGGACAAATTCCAATTCGGATGGCAATTCTAACTCATAAGCAACCTATCCAATCCGTCGAAGAATTTTATACGACCCGATATACCTTGGACTCAGCTTACCTTTCTTCCAAAAAATCATAATACCCTTCATTTGTGAGATCCTCAGGAAAACCCAATCACCAACCTCAAACTCTAGATCACGACGTCGGACATCAGAATAAGATTTTTGCCTGCTTTGTGCCGTCCTCAATCGCTCCTGTATCACTTTCACCTTCTTAATAGCTTGGTGAATCAAATCTGGCCCATATAATTCTGTTTCACCGACTTCGAACCATCCAACTGGTGATCTACATCTCCTCCCGTATAGTGCCTCGTATGGGGCAATTTTAATACTGGAATGGTAGCTATTGTTATAGGCGAATTCTATGAGTGGAAGATGATCATCCCAATTCCCCTTAAAATCTAGAACACATGCTCGTAGCATATCTTCCAGTGTCTGAATGGTACGTTCAGCCTGTCCGTCAGTCTGCGGATGAAATGCAGTGCTGAGATTTACCTGTGTGCCTAAACCCTTCTGGAAAGACCTCCAAAAGTTAGTCGTAAATTGAGCTCCTCGGTCTGATATAATAGATATGGGCACACCATGAAGCCTAACAATCTCCTTGATATACAACTTTGCATAATCTTCAGCTGTGTAAGTTGTCTTCACTGGCAGAAAATGGGCACATTTTGTAAGTCGATCAATTATCACCCAGATGGAGTCAAACTTATGATAAGAGCGAGGTAATCCAATAATTAAGTCCATATTAATCACCTCCCACTTCCAGGTCGGAATCTCTATATTTTGAAGCAATCCACCGGGTTTCTGATGTTCTATCTTTACTTGTTGACAATTGGGACACTGGGCTACAAATTCTGCAATAGACTTCTTCATATTATCCCACCAATACTGCTCCTTGACATCATGATACATCTTTGTCGAGCCGGGATGGATGGAATATCGGGATTGATGAATCTCATTCATAATCTTCTCTCGCAACCCTGCCACATTAGGCACACACAATCGGCTCTGGTATCTCAGTGCCCCATCTTTTCTGATCCCAAAAGCCATACTTTTACACTGTTGAATGCTTTCTCTTAATCGTACTAAGATAGAATCTTCATATTGTCGTGCTTTTACCTCGGCTACCAAAGATGATTCTGATGTATTCTGTACAGTAACACCTCCGTCATCAAAGTCTAACAATCTGATTCTCATATTGGCTAGCTGATGAAGCTCTTTAATCAACCCCCATCTACCTGCCTCAATATGTACTAAGCTTCCCATTGATTTACGGCTGAGAGCGTCTACCACAACATTGGCTTTACCGGGATGATACAATATCTCGACGTCATAGTCTTTCAATAATTCAAGCCACCTACGCTGCCTCAAATTCAACTCTTTCTGCTTGAAGATGTATTGTAAACTCTTGTGATCTGTGTAGATGTCAACATGGACGCCGTATAAGTAGTGCCACCATATCTTCAAAGCATATATTACTGCAGCCAATTCCAAATCATGGGTTGGATAATTCTTTTCATGCTTATTCAATTGTCTTGATGCATAAGCAATCACATTCCCATGCTGCATCAATACGCACCCCAAACCTATACCTGAGGCATCACAATATACCACATAATCTTCTGTTCCTTCAGGAAGAGTGAGCACTGGTGCAGATGTCAATCGATTCTTCAGCTCCTGAAAACTATGTTCACAAGTGTCAGACCACTGGAATTTGGTAGCTTTTTGTGTTAACTTAGTCAATGGTGATGATATAGAGGAAAATCCTTCTACAAACCGCCTATAATATCCTGCTAGCCCTAGGAAGCTGCGGACTTCTGATGGTGTTGTAGGTCTCGGCCAATTCTTTACTGCATCGATCTTCTGAGTGTCGACACTAATACCCTCATCAGATATCACATGGCCAAGGAATGCTACTGAGTTCAGCCAGAATTCACATTTGGAGAGCTTAGCATATAACTTACGATCCTGAAGCATCTGTAATACTATCCGCAAGTGGCCCGCATGTTCCGCCTCCGAACGAGAATACACTAGAATGTCATCAATGAATACAATCACGAACACATCAAGATAGGGCCTGAATATAGTATTCATGAGATCCATAAAAGCTGCTGGGGCATTTGTTAGCCCGAACGACATCACTAAGAACTCAAAGTGCCCATATCTTGTCCGGAAGGCCGTCTTAGGAATATCCTTCTCCCTAACCCTCACCTGATGATACTCTGAACGTAAATCAATCTTAGAGAAATACTTGGCACCCTGGAGTTGGTCAAACAGGTCATCAATTCTTGGAAGTGGATACTTGTTCTTTATAGTAGACTTATTCAACTGTCGATAGTCGATACACATCCGTAACGACCCGTCTTTCTTCCGCACGAATAGGACTGGTGCACCCCAAGGTGAAGTGCTAGGCCTAATAAAGCCCTTATCCAGCAAGTCCTTCAACTGCACCTTCAACTCTCGCAACTCTGCCGGGGCCATTTTATATGGAGGAATAGAGATCGGTTGAGTGTCAGGCAACACATCAATGCTAAACTCAATCTCCCTTTCAGGAGGAAGGCCTAGGAGTTCATCTGGGAAAACATTTGGGAATTCGTTGACCACAGGGATTGATTGTAAAGTAGGCGGTTTCGCCTCCGCATCCCTAACGCGAACGAGATGATAAATGTAACCTTTTGAGATCATTTTCCTTGCCTTAAGATAGGAAATAAACCTACCTTTCGGTGTAGCAATGTTCCCTTTCCATTCAATGACGGGTTCACCCAGAAATTGGAACCTAACCATCTTCGTATGACAGTCAACATTTGCATAGCACGAGGCCAACCAGTCCATTCCCATTATCACATCAAAATCAACCATTTCTAACTCAAATAAATTTGCCGAGGTTTGACGACTACAAATCATCACAGTTCAACCTCTATATACCCTTCTAGCAATCACAGAATCTCCTATCGGAGTAGATACCACGAGGGGTTTACTTATCAATTCAGGTTCAATGCCAAACTTATTAGCCGCAAAGGGTGTAACATAGGATAATGTAGATCCCGGATCAATCAACGCATATACATCATAAGAAAACACAGATATAATACCTGTAACAACATCTGGAGACGACTCGAGATCCTGTCGACCTACTAGAGCATAGGTTTGATTTTGAGCACCACTCGAACTCGGCACTGCACCTCTACCCCTACCACGACCTGTCAACTACTGAAAACCCCGTGCTGGAGGTCGAACTGATGAGGAAGAACCAGACACATATCCAGTCGGCTGAGCCATACCATCACCTCCTCTATTAGGACACTCCCGCATCATATGGCCAGGCTGCCTGCACGAATAGCATGCATCAGAACCTCGACGACACAGTCCAAAGTGGGCCTTGTCGCACTAATCACAATGTGGTGTTGGGGGTCTCATCTGACTAGTATCCATGTGATATTGCGAGCCAGATGCTCGCGAACTCTGACCTGGACCAGAATAGGATCGATCATATCGAGGCCTCTGAAACTGTGGAGGAGCACTAGCTACAGGTGGCGCCGAACTCCTCGAAAACTGTGGCCTGATGCGGCCTCTGAAGTCATCAAAATACCCTGCAAATCTCGCCCTCTTATGCTGGCCTCTATCCTGCTCCCTAACTGCCCTCTGCTGGCGCTTACGATCCTCTAGGGTCTGGGCATAAGCTTGAATACGGGAAATATCCATGCCCTCCACCAAGGAGGCTGTCGTACACTCATTTATCAGATGTGGTCCCAACCCATTCACGAACATATGCACCCTATCACTCATCTCGGCCACCATATGGGGAGCATACCTTGCCAAAGAATCAAACTGCATACTGTACTCTCGCACACTCATATTACCTTGTCTAAGGTTCAAGAACTTATCACCTCTAGCTCGTCGTATCTCAACTGGAAAGTAGTGACGAAAAAAGGCCTCAAAAAATTCCTTCCACACAGCTGGAGGATGGTTCGGACCCCTGGATCTCTCCCAACTATCATACTAGAGAACCGCTAAATCCCGTAGCCGATAAGAAGCCAACTCTACTGCCTCTGTATCACTAACATGCATAACCCGAAGTGTACGATGAACCTGGTCAATAAAAGTCTGTGGGTCCTCCTTGGGGTCTGATCCGGTAAACACTGGAGGGTCTAAATTAATAAAATCACGAACTCTTGTACTAACTGGTTTCTCAGCAGCACCTGTATTCTACCTCTGATCCTGAGCAGCTACCAAGCTAGTCAATAACTGCAAAGCACTCCGCATATCCTGGTCTAGACTGCCAGACGGAGGAACTGGAGGTGCTGGGTGCCTTCTAATATCCTCTGGAGGAGATGGAGTAGATGAGTTATGAGAGGGCATTTCACTTTGAGCCTCACTTTGTCCTGCTCTGACTTGGGGCACCTGACTGGTACCCTCTCCCGCTGCTGTATCAAGCCGTCTACTAATAGTTTGCTTCCTAGTCGAAGGCATCACTGGAAAAAAACAAGGTGAATATTAGAGACGAACACTTACGACTCAACTCTACGCACGATCTAGATTCAGGAAGAAGGTAACAACCCTAGATGTCATGTAGCCTCCTGATTATAAATGTGGCACGCTACACATCCATAATCAAGACTCTACTAGACACGGCTCATAGACAACCCCTAGGACAGACTTGCTCTGATACCAAGTTTGTCACGACCCAAACTGAAGGTCATGACTAGCACCCGACCACACTTGCCGAGCACCAACGTACATTTCATCTAACCTTCATTATTATCTTTTAAGGCTGACGAGATCAATATAAATGGTAGACCTAGATCATGGACAACCAGCAATAAAATATGACGGCATGAACATACATAGCAGGGGATGACCAGACAATCAAGAAACTACGTATAAGGTATGAGCTACCACGCTACTATGAAAGACTATACAACAAAAACTAGCCGACAAGGCATACCAAACTATACATGAGCCGACACCTGTCTATGAGCCTCTAAAAGAACATAAGTGTTGCAACATAGCCGGAACAGGGCCCCGACATACCCATAATGTCTATAACAAAAATTGCATACCAAGACCAAGGCAAGTCCGGAGAAGGGATCTCGCCAATCACCGCTGAACTGGACAGTCTACTGTGGTGGGGGAGCTGCACTTGCCTGTCTATCAGGACCTGCAGCACGACATGCAGCGTCCACAAATAAAAGGACGTCAGTACGAATAAAGTACTGAGTATGTAAGGCAAGGAACCATAAATGCGATCAGCAATGTAAGCAAGGATAGAGAATATACAACCTGTAACATCTTAGTACCTCTGAGGGCTACTTACATGAAATACATGATACATATGTATAAATACATAAACCTTTAAAGCATTCGCCTCTGTGGGCATCATTATCATCATATCGTACCCGGCCATAATAGGCTCGGTAGAATCGTACCCGGCCACATGGAGCTCGGTAAAACCCAACTGATCAGTGGTTGCACAATAGGTGCCGTACCCGGCCAACTATAGCGTGGCTCGGTAGAGTAAAATAGATACATATATATAATGCATGCTCGACTCATGGAATCACATTCTAAACCTTTCGGAGTGACGTAAGGTCGGTATCCTCTGTACACGTTATTAGGACTAACTCTTCACTATGAACCTTATAAGAATCAGGAAGTACCAACAACATTGATAACATAAGACTAAGAGAAGCAACATTAACATCAATCGTTCCATAAGAGGGAAAACAATGTAAGTACTGCTAGCTTCTAAGAGTAGAGTATCTTGGAAGATCGTTCATTACATTATGTATAATTGGAGTCGTGCAAAAGAAGAAAAGGGATAGTCTCACATACCTTGTATATACTGCCCCAATCTCAAGCTATGCAATTGTCAAAACTCCCTTGTCTACAATAAGAGAAACGATACTATCGTTATCATTTAAGCGTCATAACTATTATGTATCGACCACAACCTATTTTACGATGAAACGGACAGCACCTCCCCTATATATATGACCTCACACCATTCAAAACAATCACCAAACAGCCCAAACAACATCAATAATAAACATATTGAGCCTCCCAAAATAGTCCACACACAGCCTAATCACTCCATACATACGACGACCACCGTAGTCGTGTCAAACAACCTGGAAATGTTACGAATAACTATCAGCCCATAACCCTACATATATATATGATGTTTCTACACACCCTTCCTCCTCCAAAACTCCACAAGATAGTAGTAAAATACGCAGCCCAACAACAACGCAAAACAGTCCACAAAACAATAACATTACTTCCAAGCCTTTCGATATATATTTCACAAGTTCTAGCTTCAATGGCTTAGCTGCAACTTGGATAATCTTAAATACATATAGAGTAAGATGTTCCTTACCTTTATACAGAAATAACAACTCCAATTTGACCTTAAATTTCCATGAAATATCCCTCCAATGCTGCCACAACAACAAAAAAGCGAAACTAGCGATCAATTAGTGTTTTTCGGCACTAGAATCACTTTAGAAGGCTTGAAATCACCTAGGATTGATATTAAGAACATGAGGGAGTATTTACAGAACATAAACCCTTTAAAACAACCTCCCACACGAGCTGGAACGACACAAAAATGAGCAACAACAAGAAGAACAAGAGACTTACTAGCGCCACGGAATTCCCGACACTTGATTTGTGTTGTTTGCCCTTTTTGGGTCTTGAATCTTGAGAGAACCTTGAGAGGATGTTCCTAGGGTTCTAAGGTCTGAAAATAGTGAAAAGAAATGACTTAAAACGGGTTGGAGTCATCCTATATAGGTCCAAATATCTTAAACCGACTTAGTGGGCCCCATAGAGAGGTGCTTGGCGCAGTCTCGCGAAAACGCGAATATCTCTCTACTCCGAGATCGTATCGATGAACGGTTTAATGCGTTGGAAACTAGACTCCTAGATATTTAATTTGGTTGGTATATCACCCCGTAATTCCTTGTAAATTATGAGAAAAGATTAGAAACATTTGACCCAATGTTTAAGTAAAATTATGAACCTAAGTTGCGACAACTTTTGTCGACTTTTGTTTCATAACTCGTTTGACTTCAAGACTTATGATACGGATATTATATGATTAAAATACCTTAATAAATGACCTCTTGAGTGTATTGAGCACCGCTAGATTACCTGAAAATACGAGTTACAACATCCTTGATTCATTTAACTTCTAATACTGGTTAATCACCCTTATACACTCTTGTATCACTTAAGACCAATAGGATTGACTTCTTATCATCTAAAAGATAATTCCTTCTTGGATTTTTGTTAACTAATATATGGCATGAACTAACACATGTGGATATGGGTTGTAACATATTTCAAAGTTGGACTTTGAACTTTTGAATGTTCCAATAAGTTTTATAGCCATTAACATTAGTAAATTAAATAATGCTAACAAAAACTCAAACCAAAATCAAATCAGTATTAATGCTAACAAAAGACATTCAATTCAATACTACGAACAAGAATGTATTGAATATCTATTTTTTGTTTAGCAATAATTTAGATAAAAATGCATAACCTATTTTTATTTTTTCTTTAGCATTTAGTCATGTAATTAATATTCCCTTATCAGTCTATTTATTTTAGCATGACTTAGTACTTTTAGATTATGTTTATTTTTTTTATGGCTTTTTAATTAGCAATATTTATATTACATAGTTTTATTGTCTTTATTATTGAATATTTTAGGATAATGACATGACACATCTCATATTTTGTATTATTTTCTTGAAAAATACTTTATATAGTTGTATCTTACTAGGATTAAAGAAATATTTTGAGCACAATTTATATGTTTTGTTCTACGAAGATTTTAACGGAAAAAATTCCATAAAAAAAACCAAAAAACCGAGAAAGCCCGAGAAAAATCGAGTGAAAAACCTGAGTTTTATTGGTTTGGTTTGGTCTTTAGATTTAATAACCCGACACAATTGATTTGGTTTGGTAATTGTAAAATTCGAACCAACCCGACCTATGTACACCCCTACCTAAGTTCATTTGTCAGTCTTCAAAACCAACCTTTACTTGGGCCAACAACAACAAATCGCCAGGCTCACTCGTCATACCAATGTCACCTTCAATATTGTCATTAGAATCCTTAGAGGAAAAATCATTGTAGTGATTATATAAGCGAGTCAAAATATCGCCACATATTCAAACTTTATTCTTCCCAACAAAGGACAATATGCAATGGAAAGAAATAGGCTCAACCTAACATATTTCTGCACTCCTTATACGAGAAATAGGCTCAATTTGTTCACCTATCCCATTTTATACAATCAAGTTCAAAATATGAGCATTACATCTAACATATAAAAACTCATTTCCAAGTATTCCCCCTTTCCAGTCATCAATAAGCACCTTCAAATGCTTAATGACAACATCATTAGCAGTTGCATTATCTAGGGTCACCATAAACAAGTTCTCAATGCCCCAACCTAATAAACATTCCTCAATACTCTTAGTTATAGTCTCACCCTTGCGATCTGGTGTTTGGAAAAAGTTTAGAATTTTCTTTTGCGGATTCCATTGATCATTAATCCAATGTGCAGTGACAATCATATAAGTGAAATTTTGAAGTGATGTCCATATATCACTAGTAAGACATACACGATGGTTCTTAATAAGCTCTTTAAGCTTTTTCTTTCTCTTCTTGATAAATCTTCAAACAATGTCGAGCAACAGTTACACAAGAAGATAATTCAAAATTTGGCAAAGATTTAGCCACTAATTTCTTAAATTCTTCTCCCTCAACAACTCTAAACGGTTTCTCATCAATATCTGTAAATTTGGCAATGGCCCTCATAATATCATCCATATTATACACCACCATTTCTGTAGAACCCAAACCACCTGCTAGCCAGCCTTCTTTGGTAGGTTTTAGTGTGGATTGTCTCTTATCAATGAACCTAAAGGGGGACTTGTGGCATTTCACATTTATGTGTGTCCATAATGTCGTAGTCTCATTGATGCTTTCGGCCACAAAGGTTGTAGAACAATAATTGCATTTTGCCCTACATTTACCTTCTTTAGCAATAAATTTGGAGAAATGATCCTAAATCTTAGACGTCTCTCTACTAGTATTCCCAAATTTAGAAAGTACTAGAGGAATTGTTCTTTTTTATTTTTAGGAGGAGTGTGTCAATAAGGAGTGCCTTTACCTTGCTTTTGAGATATCACTGGCATAGTTGGAGGAACATTAATAATCATCTCCACATCCGGTGCAGAATGTGTAGTTTCTATCCGAAAAGAGAGTTACTGCACATGATAAAAAATTTGTAATCTTAAAGCAATAGTTATTAGCTTTCTGATACAAAACTAAATGAAAAATATTAACCAACAAAGAAAATTTGGAAACAGAAGGCAAAACAGAACACCATTTGTCCTATTTGAGCAAATTCAATGATCATCACAATGAGCTCTAGCACAGAAACAACAAATAAATGATACCTCAATCACTGAACTATTAAATGAAGTAGGTTTAAACTAAGTTCAACACTTAAATTCCTTTTAGATTAATGCTGAATTTTCTACATAATGGGGAACAATACATAATTCTTGAGCTCCTCTGTACTCAACAAACTAAACACACCAGATGTGTTTGACACTAAATGATTTAATGTAGAGCTTTTTAACAAGCATATGATGGTAAAAATAAAGCCTTTGCAACAGCAAATTAAAGATGAAGACCACAATTTAGACAATATGAAAAGGTAACCCCACAATTATGAATAGGTAAAATAGGCAAAATCTTTGTGTTCCTCAATAACTAAATAAGCAAAAGGAATATACAGATACAAATACTAGTACTATAGCTTAAGAGAGAAAAGTTGATACCTCAAATGATAACACCAGAAACTTTTCCCCACATATAGATGATCAATACCATTTACAAATATGAATATATACCTCGAGTTATAAACGGAAAGCATCCATATATACCTACATATGCAAATAAGTGGCTATTAACTCCTATATAAGTTAGCAAGAAATCAAAGAATTCAATCGAGCCAATAGTTTGTGTTTGAACTTTATGAGTTCGGGTTCGAATATATACCACAACTCATTTGATTCACTAAGTTTGAACTCTTTCATAACCTACTTAGTGCATTTGAACACATGTAGAGGGTATGAACTAAAGTTACTCAGTTTGGATGAACCTAATATTCTATACTACATCTGCCCTTGTTTGTTAAGGAGGTTCAAGATAATAGTGCTTGGAGGAAAGATAGATCTTTTACGTGTATTTAAATGGAAAAGAGTACCTACTTCTAAAGTTAGAAAAACCCAGAAGCCCTTACAAAAAGAATTATAGATAAAGGATGCAAATTGTTGTTCTAGTTCATTGAATCAATTGCAGCTTACTAGTTAATACATTCTGGTTGTTAACATATTAAAGAACGATACAAACTTACCCCAAATCAAGATGAGTTGATTCGAAATTAAACTAAGTTAGGGCGAATTAAACTTGAATCGAACGAACTAAACTTGAATTGAAAGGAAGAACTCAAGATGTGCGGTTGTAGGGTTTCCCTTTCTCAACTTTGGAAGTGAACGAAAGTTTGCTCTCTCAATTTTGGAAGTGAACGAAAGTTTGGAAGTGAACTAAAGAGTGCTCGCTCAACTTTAGAAGGGGATTTGCATCTATACCCGATTTTTGGGTCAAGTTTTAACTTATACCCGTTTTGCAAAAAAAAAAAAAATTGCAAGCGTACCCATTTTTCGCGTAAACTTCAGGCATACGGGCCTGAAGTAGCAAAGGCAATCACACAAACTTCAGCATTCTAGTAAACGGGCCTGAAGTTATTTGTAATTGCTGAACTTAAGCATTTTACTAGCTGAAGTTTTGTTCCCTATTTCCTGAACTTAGTATGTTTTAGCTGAAGTTTTGCCCTGGATTCAATGTTTTATCGTAAAGCTTTTTCAAAAACTTCAACAGAAGTTGCTGAAGTTATTTAGTTCATTTGTAAAAACTTCAGCATTAAATAAGCTGAAGTTTTGTCCTGGATACATTAGTTTTGTCATAAAGCTTTTTCAGAAACTTCAGCAGAAGATGTTGAAGTTATTTAGTTTATTTGTAAAAACTTTAGCACTAAATAAGCTAAAGTTTTGTCCTAGATTCATTAGTTTTGTCATAAAGCTTTTTCAAAAACTTCAGCAGAAGATGCTGAAGTTATTTAGTTCATTTGTAAAAACTTCAGTACTAAATAAGCATAAGTTTTGTCCTGGATTCATTAGTTTTTCATAAAGCTTTTTCAAAATTTTCAGCAGAAAATACTGAAGCTATTTAGTTCATTTGTAAAAACTTCAACAATAAATAAGGTGAAGTTTTCATCCTACAGTCGTACTAGCTGAAGTTTCAAAGCTTCAGCATAATAGTTCAACTTTCAAAGCTTAGTGTAAGAATTGCATCAATAAAGCCGCAATCAGCTTGTTGTTTGATATTACATTCCTGGATCCATCTGAATTCATTGCAAATATAATAAATACAGACAACGAATTATAAATAGATGAAGAAAAGTTCTAAACAATGTTTCAACAAAAAGGGCAGTCACTATGAGCAAATCAGCATTAAAATATACTACAAATTACAAAAATGAAGAGTAGAATAAAGAGTAGAAAAGAAAGGAGGAAGAAAGGAGTGCACATGTAGCAGGAAGAAGGAGGCGCCTGAAGTTGTAAAAATTACGGTATAAGTTAAATAATTTTAAAAATATGGGTATATTAGAAGTGTTGGATTATGGGTCATGGGTCACTCCACGTGGACTGACCCGACCCGGTTAGGAGAGATAAGGGAGAGAGGATAAAGGAAAGTTCCCACTAGAGCACAAACACCCACTAAATTGAACATGCAAAAGGGGTGAGTGATAGGTTATCTTCCTTAACCGCTATTACTCTCTCTATTTATCTGAAGGAGACAATATAGAACAGAGCACCGTAAGAGTTTTCTTTGACACAAGAATTTTCTTTGACTCTCTTCTTCTCCCAACGGAAAACACACACAAGTAAGGGCATCTAATTGGTGGAAGATTAACTTTGTTTCCTAGTAATTCAAAGTTCGGTTTGGGGCAATTGTTTCAGTGGTGAGTTCAACAATTCTTCTGCTGCGTTGACAGATACGCTAATGTTGTTTTTGCCCCACGATTATTAATATGACAATGGCATCAGAGCCAGGTTGTTTGCTCCTAATTGTTGCCAACGACCAGTTTTAAATTTGATCCAAACTTCTCGTAATCAGTGAATTATTTTGTGATAAGTTATTTGGCTTCTTTGATCTCTAATGTATAATTGATTTTTTTTTGAAAATTGACGCATAAGAGGCCAGATTGTACTTTTGACCAAGAAGTTTTTTTTCTCCAAAGTTTCTGCTTGTTTCAAAAGAATTAGTCGTCTTTTGGCACTAAGTCACAATTCACATAAGGTAAGTCCAAGAACATTATAAGGAGAGAGGAAAGTAAGAAAAGGACTGCACCTTTTCATAGGAAACTTGACTGAATCTTTGTTTAAAAGATGAGAGATCAAGCAATGACCAACATGGAAATTTTGTCCCGTCATGTGTCACCACTGCATCTACTACATACCGTGTACTTGCTAGTTGTCCTACACTCATTAGAATCACTTTATTGGCCTGCTCATACTTTCTCTTTTCCTGTTTCTTGGTAAACCCATTTATCTAGCTTGGATAATTTTTGGTCCAATGTTTGCCGGTAAAACTACTGCTCTTCTACGTCGGGTCAATTATGAAGCCAAAATGGGCAGAAATATGGTAATGATCAAAGAAAGGGTTGGTGTCAGAAACAGAGACAATATATATATACAACTTACAATATCTTAATATTAAAATATATTTTATCTTAATTCCTCAACTGATATCCTTCTACAAGTAATTGTGATATATGTTGTCACATTGAGTGGTTATAGCCATTCTTATTGTTTCCTTGGTCCTATTTCAGATATGGCTGAACAAGGACAAGTTCGAATTACTCCAAGTGGGAGTTCTCGAAGTCAAGAAAGGGGACAATGTAGAAGGGTACGCCATCACAGGACTTATTTCTATAATGATTTAGACTCAGAGTCTGAAGTCATCAGGAATGTCACAAGAGGGAGACAAAATGAGTTAAGGGATCGAAGGGATAAATGAAGGGAAAGAGAAAAGAAATTTAGGGAGTTTAAGGAATTTAAAATGGGCCTTGATGTTTCCGTTCCTGAACATGTACACCTCTTTAAGATAAAAAGTGCTGAATTGGCTAATTACGTAGAAATTACTGATTGGGAAGCATTAGCTATTTTAGCGGACTCTCTTTGAGAGCCTTGGGGTGAAATTTTAACTGAGATTTTATTATGATGTTTGGTCTAGTGCACCTTTTAGCGTATATGAGCAAGACTTAGTGTTCGAGTGGTATATGGATGTCCTAGCAAACATGTAAATTATTACCATGTGTTTTATTTTCATGAAATTTATATTATATTTTTTGTCTCACTAGTTACATACATTATTTATTATATCCTTTTGTAATGGATTGAGACTTAAAATATGTACACACTAAGTGATCTTAATATTAATTAAAAATATTTAGATATAGATGGTGAATTGAAACGTAGTGACCGTTCGATTCTATACTAAATGTTGAATTAATATTATAATTAATTTTATTGAGTGTGTAAACTAGTTGCATACATTGTTTATTATATCCTTTTGTAATGGATTGAGACTTAAAATATGTACACACTTAGAAGTGATCTTAATATTAATTAAAAATATTTAGATATAGATGATGAATGGGAACATAGTGATCGTTCGATTCTATACTAAATGTAGAATTAATATTATATTTAATTTTCTTGAGTGTGTAATCATATGCATAAATTAACTGAAGTATATATTGATGAGTTAAACTTGTAATATTGTCTCTAATAACAAACATGGCATCAAAAAGTATCATTGCTGACTTGAACAAGGGTGACAAACTGTATGGAGAAAATTACGATATCTGGAGTCGTAAGATGTGGTATGTACTCGAAGAGCATGATGCTCTTGAAAGTATTAACCATGTTATGTGTCACCCAGAGGAGGGTAACACTTGCCCAACACAGGAGGGATCTAGAAACTTACAATGTTTGGAAAAAGAAAGATTCCACTGCACGTGGAATTATTGTAAGTTCAGTTGTTGATGATCTCATCCACGAATGTGAGCAGTATCCTACTGCTCAAGCCATGTGGTCACATTTAAGGGAGGCATATGGGGGTACGACTATGACTCGCCTTCGTCAGCTAACAATCAAGTTTGACACGTACAAAAAGCGTCAAGATCACGATGTCAAGCAACATCTAAGGTTGATGTCAAATATGATTGCTCAACTCAAAAGTGATGGCCATGTTCTCTCTGATGAGCAGCAGGTTCAGGTAGTGATTCGGTTTCTTCCCAATAATTGGGAACATTTGAAGGTTAACTTGACCCACAATGAAAGCATCAAAACTTTTGCTGATGTTGCCCATCATGTGGAGCTTGAAGAAGAGCGGCTTGGTGCTGCTAAAGTTGTACCTAATGCCTTTGTGGCAGAATCAAGTGGTACAAAGAGATCAAGCTTCAAGTGCAAGAGAAACTGGAAAAATGACAGAAAGGGTAAGGAGACCGGAGAAGGACCCTCCAAGAAAAGAAATAAGCCAAATTCCAAGAAAGAAAAACGGTTATACAAGAAGAAAGACAAGATCAAGATGAAGTGTTACAATTGCCAAGTCCCAAGGCATTTTGCTCGTGAGTGCACTGAGCCGAAAAAGGTAGCATTTTAAAACGCATCTCTTAGTGATATATATGTTTCTAGCACTGTTTTACTAACTAAATTTTATCCTGTGTGGATTGTAGACTCAGGGGCTACCGACCATGTGAGCCGCGATAGAGAAGCGTTTGTAGAGTTTCGTCGAGTTCCACCTAGATCAAAGCATATATATGTGGGAAATAATGCAAAGCTTGAAGTCAAAGGGATAGGCACTTGCAGAATGGACATGCGCGGTGGCCGATCTTTGATGTTGCATGACGTACTATATGTTCCAGAGATTCGACGAAACTTAGTATCTATGTTTGTTCTTCTAGATTTAGATTTCAATTTGAACTTTAGTCGCAGTGGTCTTAGAATTACTCAAGACAATGTTTTTATAGTTATGGACATCGTTATGATGGTTTTATTGTGTTAGATTGTAAACCTTCTATGTGTTATGGCATGTTATTCAAGTAACAATGATGTTGATATAATTACATGGCATGCAAGATTAGGTCACATAGGACAGGATCGAATGAATAGATTTGCTAAGGAAGGACATCTAGGTCCTTTCTCTAAAATTGAAATGCCAACCTGTGAAAATTGTCTTGCTGGAAAGATTACACGTAAACCATTTAGAAAGGCTAAGAGAGATGATTTTCCATTGCAATTAATCCATTCTGATATCTATGGTCCAATGAATGTGAGGGCTAGGTCTGGTGCTTTATATTTCATTACATTCATTGATGATTTCACATGCTTTGGTTATGTCTATCTAATCTTTCATAAATCTAAAGCACTTGAATGCTTTAAGAAATATATGAATAAAGTTGAGAATCAATTAGACAAAAGGATTAAGACCTTAAGAATCGATAGAGGACGTGAATATCTTTCAAAAGAATTTGAATGATTGTGCAATGAAAAGGGAATCACCAGACAATTAACTATTCCATACACACCTCAACAAAATGGTGTAGCAGAAAGGAGGAATAGAACATTACTGGTCATGATAAGGTCCATGATGGCGCACGCAAATTTACCTATCTCCTTTTGGGGAGATGCGTTATTGACTGCAACTTATATATTGAACAAAGTGCCTTCTATATTAGTTTCTTCCACTCCTTATGAGTTATGGACTGGTCATAAACCAAACTTAAAGGATTTACGACCTTGGGGTTGTGCTGCATACGTAAAAGATTCTTTTAGCAAGTTTGGTAAATTAGGTGCAAAAGGCAAGAAATGTATCTTTATAAGATATTCAGAACACTCCAAAGGGTATGTGTTCATAGGTGAATTAGAGGATGGAAATGTTATTGAGATTGAATCGCGAGATGTCACATTTTTGGAAAATGATTTTCCAAAGAAGGGCGAGGTAAAGAATGGAGAGCCTCTTTATGAAATGTTGAACTCAGATAGCCAGCAAGTGTCTTTTAACACAGTAGATAATCAAATTTATCAAGATCTTATTCTTGATCTGAGTGGGAGTGGGAGTGGGAGTGGGAACTGCCAATACCAAAATCCTTCTAAAGAACCTGAATTTCAACTACGAAAGAGTGCCAGGAAAAATATACCCAAACGTACTTATGAAATTAAAGATTATATTTTCTTGGTATCTTCCACAGAAATGGATGAGCCAATTAAAGAAGAATTAGAGTCCATGAAAACCAACAAAGTCTGGGATTTAGTTGATCTTCCGCCTGGGCGTAGAGCCATTGGGAACAAATGGGTTCTCAAAGTTAAACGCAAAGCAAATGGGTCAATAGAAAGATACAAGGCACGATTGGTGGCAAAAGGCTTTACTCAAGAAGCTGGAATAGATTATGAGGAAACATTTTCACCAGTTGTGAAATTTACCTCAATTCGCTTACTTTTGGCTATTGTTGCACATTTGGATTTGGAATTACATCAAATGGACGTGAAGACAGCTTTTCTCAATGGAGAACTAAACGAAGAAATCTACATGGAACAACCTGTAGGCTTCATCGTTAAAGGCCAAGAAAAGAAGGTCTGTAAATTGAAAAGATCTATTTATGGCCTGAAGCAATCTTCAAGGCAATGGTATTTGAGATTTCACAAGGAGGTGATCTCATATGATTTCACCATAATCGATGAAGACCATTGCATTTATGTGAAGAAGTCCAATGGGATGTTTGTAATTCTCTCTTTATGTGGACGATATTTTATTGGCCGGAAATAATTTGGAGTTTTTGAAAATTATCAAGTCATGGCTTTCAAAGTCATTTGACATGAAAGATATGGGCAAGGCAGACTATATCCTTGGAGTTAAGATCCAAAGAGACCGTTCCAAAAGGTTATTGAGTCTATCTCAAGAAACTTATATAAAGAAAATTTTGGAGCGTTTTGGCATGAATGGTTGCAAATCCATGGATACTCCTATAGCGAAAGGTGAAACTTTAAGCCTTGAAATGTGTCCCAAGACTGAAAAAGAAAAGGAAGACATGTCTCGAGTTCCATATTCAAGTGCTATCGGGAGCTTGATGTACTTTATAATATGTACTCGCCTAGACATTTGTTATGTCGTAGGTCTGGTTAGCAGGTATCAATCCAATCCTGGAAGAGATCATTGAAAAGCTGTGAAGAGAATTTTCAAATACCTGAAGGGAACTGCAAATTATTCACTATGTTATAGTGGAAATGATTTATACTTGAGAGGATATACAGATGTTGATTGGGCTGGTGATCGGAATGATAGAAAATCAACATCCGGTTATGCCTTCTTACTTAATGGTGGTGCTATATCATGGAAAAGTAAGAAACAAACTTGTACAACCCTTTCAACAATGGAAGCTGAGTTCGTAGCTTATGCGTCTGCAGTACAAGAAGCTGTTTGGTTGAAGAGGTTCTTTGAGCATTTGGATATTGCAAAGAACTCTTAGGGTGCCATGACTCTATATTGTGATAGTCAAGCGGCTATTGCATATACAAAAGATCCAAAGTATCACAACAAGACCAAACATATTGACATCAAGTATAACTTTGTGAGAGACATGGTAGCAATTAGAGAGATAAATTTACAATACATTCCTGCGAAGCATGATAGCTGATCCTTTTACAAAGGCGATATCTAGAGACCTGTTTGAGAAACATGTTATGGCTCTAGGTTTGCGAAGGATATGAATATATTTATGTATTGTAAAACGACTTAATTATTATAATACACTCATCAATATTTGACTCTTGAATTGTGCTTGTATCTCGTATGCATGTGATGAATATTTTGTTGATAAAGTGTGTCGAACAAGTCGCGAGATTGGCTCTCTCACACGAGAAATCGCCTCTTACGTTAAGAATCGTGAAGAGATGAGACCTTATAGAACATTGGATAATGCGGGGTTATATTTACTTGTAGAGGTCGTTCTTGATAGCTTACGAATTTCACTATTCGATTATGACTTGTTTTGTAAGCCAGATACGAGTTTCTCTAAGAAGATGGTTTGAGGATTATTGAAGTGAGAAACTCGGTTAGACACTTGAAGGTGTCTAGACCAAGATCTGTACGGTGTTGGATGATTAAAATAATAAGACACACGTGCCAATATAAGGTGAGAACACCGTGACATGTGTTTCATACCACGTGTGCTATCGACCAATGGGATAATGGAAGAATGAATCCCTGCTTCTTCATTGTGTAAGATCCCAAAGAAGTTACATTAACTTTTATTGGAATACCCTTTTACCTTTTACTGTTTCTTGAAATGTCAATCAGTTGCTACTTTAGCATGTTACTAATAACCATGAGTGATTCGGCAATGCAGTGCATGTCTAGGAAAGCAGTTGATTTGGAATGGAAAGATTCGAGTAGAAAGGGAAGACGACTAAAAATTAGTAATTTAACTTGTATTCATAGGTCGACCATTAACTTACCACGAGGGTATTAGGTGTAATTGTGGATACAATGTTATATGAGAACTCGAGTTTGTCTCTTTGGAGGATGAGGGATCGAATAAATAGCTACTGCAATAGCGAATGATGTCTGGGGTATTGTGAGTAATAATATCCTCATGCTAGTAGTGAATCATTTCCATATGTGATTGGATTTCTACATAGAGCTTTAATACAACCTTTAATTGGTTTTGGAATTTTAGAGCTCTTTGTGCTCGCAGGTCGCACCAACTATTTGCCAGTATGAAAAGTGTGTCAAAGACATCGGTCTAGCCCACTATGAGCGAAGTGGGAGATGTTGGATTATGGGTCATGGGTCGGACCATATGGGCTGACCCGACCCGGTTAGGAGAGATAAGGGAGAGGGGTTAAAGGGAAGTTACCACTAGAGCACAAACACTCACTAAACTGAACGTTCAAAAGGGGGTGAGTGGTGGGTTATCTTCCTTAACCGCTATTACTCTCTCTATTTATCTGAAGGAGACAATATAGAATAGAGCACCGTAAGAATTTTCTCTGACACAAGAATTTTCTCTGACTCTCTTCTTCTCCCAGCGAAAAACACACCCAAGTAAGGGCATCTAATTGGTGGAAGATTAACTTTGTTTCCTAGAGATTCAAAGTTCGGTTTGGGGCAATTGTTTCGGTGGTGAGTTCAACAATTCTTCCGCTGCGTTGACAGGTACGCTAATGTTGTTCTTGCCCCACAATTATTAATATGACAAGAAGTGAATGAAAGTTTGCTTCTCTCGGTACCTGGGCGTAAAAAGGGCTTTTTCACCTTAGTGATATATGGGCAGTGGGCATAAATTGTAACCCAAAAATGATGTTAAGAAATAAAAACTAAGTTAAAGAAAATCATATAAATTATATTATAATAAAAAAAATATGTATAAAATAATTTATATATATATCGGGTTGGTTTAGTCGCGAATTGACTTTTTTCAGTTAATATCAAACCAAACCATTTATAATCAGGTTTTTTTTAAATACCAAACCATTAGTCGGGTTTTTTTCCGGTTTGACTCACGGTTTAGTGCGGTTTGGTTTTGTTCACCCCTATATAATAATAAGAAATCTAATCCCTGTTTTGAAAGTTCTCCATTTATCCCTTATGAGTTATGACAAACGAAAAGCAACTTCAAGATGGGGATGATCTTATCTACTAGGAGTATATTTCATGGCTTCGATACTGAATTAAACAAATAGTACTCATCAAGTTATCCTTAGTCAAATATATGATAAAATACCACAAAATAATTTTACTGTAGAGTTTGTTCTGAAGTATAAACATGGATATTCTGCTTCTGCACTTCAACCACTCCATTTTCCAATTACCACTGGCTAGACAATTAATACGGATTTAGTCAAACAAACAATGTACATTACTACCTGAATAATCTTTCTTAATCTAGATATTATAATTTATTGATTGAAATAGAAGTTTTAAATTCTAATGTCATTCTTTTTAGTTTAATCAGCTATTCAAGAAATAGAGACAGATGGAAACTGTTATTTCATGCATACTTTAGTGTGATTTTGGCCCATGAGCTGTATACAGTGTTTTTGCTTCAAAATTCGAATCATCATTTTCCACAAGACACAATTAAGAATTTGATAAGTTTTTCTAATTAATGTATATAACCATCCTCATAATCTGAGATACAGATGTCTAATTCTAATAGTATATATCTTATGGAATAATATACAGAGGCATATCCAAAATTTAAATTTAATATAGACGTCTAATAGTATAACCATGTTCTGACTTTCAGCATATTATGCTGAAAATTTTACGTGTTTTCGCTGAGGGTATTTTTATCTAAATTTTATGTTTTATTAAATAATGGTTAACTTTCAATTTCATTTCAAACAATAGTTGTTCTTCAATTACAAGCCCCAAAAATAGCTAACCCATTCTATTTTTACTAAATTAAAATGCAGTAAAAGGGCTAGTTAACCCAATAAAAGTTTAATAAATTATGAGTGGGAGCATGGTTGAAACTACACATGACTTGCAGCTATAAAAGGAAGTAACCACAAGATAGTAGGGCATGGAAAAACTTGTCTCTTTATTTTCTTTGCTAAAGTTAAACCTCCCTTTTCTGTTTTATCATTTAAATTTGTTATTTTCTCTTGTTAATCAACGTTGGAATTACTAGAAATCATCTTGATCTTCTTTAATAATTATGGATCCATTACAAACACACCCATAAAAAAAACATTATTGATTCATTCAATTTTAACAGCTAACTTTCCCATAAACGAACAACACCTCAAAAATTATTTAAACTGACAAATTAGGATGCGATATGTATAATTAACATCCAAATTCCAGAATAACCATTATAAATTTAATATGTTCTATTGAAGCTTTGTTGGTTGTCCAATCACCTAGATTTCTTACTAGTTTCACAATACTTCTGTGGCCCATATATTTGAAAAATAACGAAAAGTGATCATCACTTCTCTTTATAATAATATAATCATAAAAAATAGTAGAAGTTACCTCAGTGTAAGAGGTAACTAATTAATTAGTAGTTTATTTGCATATAATCAGAAATCAATTAACATCTTCAGAAAAGGACAAAATTTTGGAAACTTGGCAACGAACAGCAACCCAAAATGCAAGAAACGGAAAGCTTCAAGAACAACGACAGAAATTGTGAGATGTATAAAATATAACAAGCAATGTATATCAGTGAGGATCAGCTAAGCAGCTTGTAACTTACTCAGACAATTAATTACGTATAATTTTTAGCTTGACACTTCGGTTTTTTTGTGGTTGTCACTTTCAGCTTTGAGCCTAAAATTTGGAGAATGAAATCAAAAAGACAATTTGGGATAGCAAAATCTAATAACAGAATCAACTAATCAGAAAATAGCTATCTACTCTTCGGAGTTGCTAAAAAGCGTAAACTAGCCACCATTCAAGCTACTACAGTTGCTATTTTAATTTGTAGTAAATACGAACTATTTTGACTTCTTAAAGATCCCAGATGGATCCATATCGTGCTTATTGCTTTAATTTGAATTGCTAGGCAAGAAGAAATTAGGATTAATATGGGGAGAGACCAATTCATTATGCTTGAATAGCTAGGCTAGTGGGTTCAATGAAGTTAGTTTGCTTTTCGAAGAGATTGAAACAAATACGAAAGGACCAACGCGAGTGACGGTAGTGATAAATATTTTTTCATTCTTAATCAGAGATCTCGAGTTCAAGTCCTAAGTATAGAATATTTGTTAGAAAATACTGAACCCAAATGTAGAACTTTCTGGTAATTGAGCTCCAATGCAAATATTAAATACTCTCTCTTTTCAATTTAGATGAAGTAGTTTGACTCGGCAGGTAGTTTAATTAAGAAAAAAGAAGAAAACTTTTAAAACTTGCGATTTTAAAAGCTTAAGGGGTAAAAGCTTTGTAGGGTCATGACATTTGTGTGGTTATAAAAACTTCTTATTAAGGGTAAAATGGGTAAAATAAAGAGTTTAAAATTGAATTATTTTCAAATTTAAAAATGTGTCATTTATTTTGGAACAGACTAAAAAAGAAAACACCACATCTAATTTGAAACAGAGGTACTTGATAATCGGCTTAATGTATGCATATTTTGATATATATCGCCTCACATTTTGCTCATGTTTCGAAGATTTGAGATGTTTAATATGATTATTTGTGCTAAATTGTGATATTTCTATGTGTAGGAGTCATTCAGATGCAATTTGGGACGAAATGGCGCGAGTTAGAACAAAATTGGGAAGAAAAAGCAAAGATTGAAATTTGAGGGTCACAGCGAGCGTGGGGCTTGTGGTGCAATTTACAGAAGCTAAAAAGTTTGGACGCCAGGGCCAGCGCCCCACGCTGCCCTGGACGCTCGGAATGCAAAGTTGTCCTGTTTTGACTAGGACTCGATTATTTTAATCCCAAGATGCCCCAACTGATATAAAAGCCAACCTAAACCTATTTTGAAGGGGGAACATGATTTTTAGAGGAGAGCAAAAGCGCAAAACACTTGAGAGCACGGATTTGATCAACTCTTCTATCTCTTTTCTAGTACTTGATTTTATGTTGGAAACCCTTATTCTTCATGATTGTATGAATACGAGTGGCTAAGAACCCTATTGTTCTAGGGTCATGGGTGAAATATGAATGTTGATGTTTAAAGTTTAATTTGACAAAGTAGATTTTGTCATATTGGGTTGTTTATTTAATTCTGTTTTAATTATTTTGCTGAGTAGCTAACAATGAAATACTTTCTATGAATCTAGAGTTGAACTTGAAAGTGGGAACTCTAGATTACATATAGAATTAAATAGAGCAAGTTCTTGAATCTGGGCATCAGGGAACGGGTTCGCAATTAGGATAGACATATACCTAATTGCCTTGCTTGGTTGAAATACAGGAATTGTAAATGCATTCTTGTTAATCTTAACTCCATATACATATAGGCATTAAATTAACTTGAATAGGCGAGTGAGGACTCGACAGATTTTTATGAGTAATATCAACCCTATCAATCAACAATCCAGATAAATTAATTAGTCATTTTAAGGCAAGAATGCAACATGATTGTTAGCTAACCCGTGACCTTGGAATATCCTCTCCTACTGATTGTTATTTGTTTCGTTTGATTTCTAGTTAATTCATTGCTTGATAATTTTAGGTAGTAAATTAGTCTCTTCTATATTTTGTGAGAAATCTCTTGAATCGATAAGTTAATTGAGTTTGAATCAGTCAATAGTTAATCACAAGTCTTTGACCATACTCTACTCACTACTCTATTACTTGACGACCACGTACACCTGCGTGAGTGTTTTTGGTCGCAACAAGTTTTTGGCGCCGTTGTCGAGGACTTAGAAATTAGCTACTTGACTGACTTAAGCTTTTATTAGTTATTTGTTCAAGCTTTACCTTGATTGTGTTAACACAGGCTCTTCTCTTGAATGCGAAGGAGTAGAAGCACAAACAATCTCCTTCCTTTTGATCCCAAAATTGAACGAACACTTCACAGAGTGAGGAGGAAAGCCAAACATAGAACTAGAATAGCAGGAGAGTTGGACATCGTAGTTCAACCACAGCCAATAGAGATGGGAGTTAATAAGAGCCTACAGTGATAGAAGCTGCAAGGCCCAATATCTTGCTAATATGACTCAAGCTATTGTGAAGCCTAAGATCACAAGGCATTTTGAACTCAAACAGTACATGGTACAGCTGATTCAGTCCACAGGGCAATATGTGGGTCTATCTCATGAAGACCCGCAGAGGCACATTCAGAATTTCTTGGAAATTACGGACACTTATAATTATCCGAACATTTCCAAAGACTATATTAGACTGAACTTTTTCCCTTTTCACTGCTAGGGGAAGCTAAGGAATGGTTGCCAAAGGAGTCCGCGAACTCAATCCACACTTGGAATGATCTAGCAAGGAAATTCTTAATCAACTTTTCCCTACTAAGAAGACAAAGTCATTGAGGAGTCAGATTCTTGGGTTCCAACAGCGGGATGGCGAGACACTTCGTCAAGCATGGTAAAGATAAAAGAAGCTACTCAGAGACTACCCACATCATTGTTAGACTGATGAGGTATTAGGTCACACTTTTGTTGATGGGCTCGATGAGGCATTAAAGATGAATCTTGATTCATCTTGTGGGGTTAGTTGCATGGCGAGACCGTATAGCGAATTCCAACTTTTGCTAAATAACTTTACTGCTAATGATCATAATTGGCAAGGAGATGGGGACTCGCAAAGGGCAATTAAACGGAAAGCAGCTGGGTTGATTGAGCTTGATGACTTCTCAGCCATGAGAGTCGATATAGCAAAATTGGCAAATCAGATGAATAGAATGACAATGCAACAAAGACAACAAATGCAGCATGTACAACATATGTCTATTTTGCTGTGAACTATGTGGTGACAGTCATATGAGTGACATGCGCCCCACGAATCTTGAATCCATATACTATGTGGGGCAGTAAAGCAGAGGTCCAATAAATCAACATGCACAATATATGAATACTTAATTCAAATTGGAAGAATCATCCCAACTTCTCATAGGGGTGCAAATCAGCCGAATCAGAATCATTATAGATCCCAAGGAAATTTCAATCAATCTCAGAAGCCACCCCAACAAATGGAAGAGAGTACGAATGACTTGCTAAAGAAGTTATTGCTTGACAATCAACAACTTAGGACCCATTTCAGAAATCTTGAGAGGCAAATGTGGAAATTAGCAGCAAATCAAAATACTAAACCTATAGGCACTCTCCCCAGTGATATAGAAAAGAACCCTCTGGTTAATGCAATTACACTCAGAAACGGGAGGGAACTAGAGGAAGTGCCAAAGAAGAGAAAATACAAGCCTATACATGAGGGGGAGTTGCTTCCTAAGGCAACACATGAGTCCAAGAAAAAATGATGCAACTTCAGAGCTAGTAGAGAGGCTTCCAGGCCACCACCACCTTTTTCCCAGAGATTGCAGAAAAAGAATGATGATCGAAAGTTCAGGAAATTTCTCTCTATGTTGAGCCAGATTCAATTGAATATTCCACTGGTGGATATACTTTATGAAATTCCAAAGTATGCTAAGTATATAAAAGATATAGTGGCTCACAAGAGGAGATTGACTGAATTCGAGACAGTTGCACTTACTGAGGAGTGCATTTAAAAGGTCCAAAACAAGTTTCCTCAAAAGCTTAAGGATCCTGGCAGCTTCACCATCCATGTGTGAATTGGTAATACTGATGTGTGTCGTGCTCTTTGTGATTTGGAGGCGAGCATAAATATGATGCCCTTGACCTTGTTCAAACAATTGGATCTAGGAGCTCCAAGACCAACTACTGTGATGTTGCAGTTGGCCGATAGGTCCATAGCACACATTGAGAGAGTGATTGAAGATGTGTTGCTACAAATTGGAAAATTTATATTCCCTGCGAACTTCATTATCCTAGATTATGAAGCTGATGAACTGGTTCCAATCATATAGTGACAACCTCTCTTATCTACTCGTGATGCAATTGTTAAAGTAAGAGAGGGAAAAATAACTTTGAGGGTGGATGACAAGGAAGCAGTCTTTAATGTCTACAGAGCAATCCAACTTCCCCGCTACTATGAGGAGCTCTCTATGATATCTGTTGTGGAGGTGGATAAGCAACTTCTTGACACGAGTGTATACCTAGACGATTCTCTAGAGAAAACACTTATATTGTTCGATACCTTATAGATTTATGAATAGGGTAGAAGAGATAATGCATATCCTAGATGCATCCTGTGCTTACATGCAGGGGATACACCCCCTTTGAGCCCCTGAATAGGGCAAGTGGGCCTCCTCCAAAGCCGTCAATTGAGGAAGCTCCAAAACTGATGCTTAAACCCCTACCACCTCACCTTCAATATGCTTATTTTGGAGGTTTTGATACTTTACCTGTTATTGTTTCTTCTGATTTTTCTAAATTGCAGGAAGAAAAGCTGTTGAGAGTGCTACACGAGCACAGCCGAGCAATTGGGTGGACGATGTCTGACATTAAAGGCATTAGTCCAGCTTTCTGCATGCATAAAACCTCATGGAGGACGGACACAAGCTAAGAGTAGAGCAACAACGCCGACTAAATCCAATCATGAAAGAGGTGGTAAGAAAAGAAGTGATTAAGTGGCTTGATGCAGATATTGTATTTCCAATCTCTGATAGCAAATGGGTAAGCCCCATCAAATGTATACTTAATAAAGGGGGGATACCTGTAGTGGTTAATGAAAATAATGACTTGATTCCCGCAAGAACTATCACTGGGTGGACAATTTGCATAGATTATAGAAAATTGAACAATGCCACTCGCAAGGACCACTTTTTCCTCCCCTTTATTGACCAAATGCTTGATAGATTAGCTGGCCAGGAATACTACTATTTCTTAGATAGTTATTCGGGGTATAATCAGATTGCTATAGCCCCATATGACCAAGATAAAACCACATTTACGTGTCTTTATGGTACGTATACGTTCAAGAGAATGTCATTTGGTCTCAGTAATGCACCTGCGACTTTTCAAAGGTATATGATGTCTATTTTTACTGACATGGTTGAAAGATCTGTAGAAGTGTTCATGGATGATTTTTCAGTGTTTGGATGCTCTTTTGATAATTGTTTATTGAATCTTGATAAAGTGCTTGCTAGGTGTGAAGAGACGAACTTGGTGCTAAACTGGGAAAAGTGTCATTTCATGGTACGTGAAGGTATAGTCCTGGGGTACTAGGTGTCCAAAACCATTTGCAGTTGGATATAGCAAAGGTGGAGGCGACTGAAAAATTTTCCCCACCGACATCCGTCAAAGGCATTCGCAGTTTCTTGGGCCATGCAGGTTTTTATCGTCGTTTTATTAAATACTTTTCGAAAATTTCTTCTCCTTTATGCAGGCTTCGTGAGAAAGATGTCCCTTTCAAGTTTGATGATGCCTGTCTGAAAGCATTTGAGGAGTTGAAGGGAAGGTTAGTGACTGCACCAATTATCATTGCTCCGAATTGGGAGTAGCCATTTGAGTTGATGTGCTATCGGAGCTATTTTGGGGCAAAGGAGAAATAAACCTTTCACTCCATTTACTATGCGAGCAAAACTCTTAATCGAGCCCAGATGAACTACACAGTTTTCGAAAAAGAGTTGTTTGCAGTGGTGTGGGTGTTTGACAAGTTCGGATCCTATCTAGTAGGGACCAAAGTCATAATCTACAAAGACCATTCAGCTATCAGATACTTGTTTGAAAATAAGGACGCCAAGCCGAGGCTGATTCGTTGGGTCCTCCTCTTGCAAGAGTTTTACCTAGAGATCCGAGATCGAAAAGGGACAGAGAATCGAGTGGCTGATCACTTGTCTAGATTAGAAAATCGGATCCATGTAACTGAAGGAGGGTCAATCAAAGAAACATTTCCGAATGAGAAGTTATTGGAAATCACCTCAAGTGAAGCCCCGTGTTATGCAAATTATGTGAATTTTATTGCAAGTGGGGTGACACCACCAGAATTGACACCCGATAATAGAAGAAGGTTCCTACATGATGTGAGGCTCTACATGTGTGATGAGTCATTCTTATATAGGCTATGCATAGATTAGTTGGTGTGAATATGTGTCCCTGAGGAAGAGATAAATGTAATACTGCATGAACGGAGGTCATCATGGTGGGGATAGAACAACCCAAAAAGTGCTACAATCGAGTTTCTATTGGCCAAAATTATTTAAGGATGCCCATGCCTTTGCTAAAAATGTGACAGATTCCAAAGAACCGGAACAATCACGAAGAAGCACGAGATGCCTCTGCAAAATATTCTGGCAGTGGAGCTTTTTGATGTTTGGGGGATTGATTTCATGGGACCGTTCCCATACTCTAATGGTCACAGGTACATCTTGGTAGCGGTGGACTATGTTTCTAAGTGGGTGGAGGCCATTGATCTTCCAATTAATGATGCAAAGTTTGTGGTAAGCTTTGTAAAGAAGCACATCTTCACACGCTTTGGGACCTTAAGAGTGTTGATAAGCAATGGAGGAACTCACGTCTGCAACAAATTACTGAATAATGTTCTTACAAAGTATGGAGTTAAGCACAAGGTTTCCACTACCTATCACCCCCAAACGAGTGGTCAAGTGGAAGTCTCAAACAGAGAGGTAAAGCAGACTTTGGAGAAAACAGTAAGTAGAAATAGAAAAGACTGGGCCGGTAAGCTAGAGGATGCATTATGGGCATATCGAAATGCATACAAGAATCCCATAGGTATTTCTCCGTATAAATTAGTTTATGGGAAGGCGTGCCACTTGCCGTCGAGCTTGAACACAAAGCCTATTTGGCAATTAAAAAGCTGAATATGGATATGGACTTAGCTGGTGAGAAGTGGTTGCTGCAACTCAACGAGCTTGATAAGTTTCAATTGCACGCATATGAAAATGCCAAATTATATAAAAAAAAGGACTAAGAGGTGGCATGACTAGCACATCCAACATTCGAGGGTTTGAGCCGGGTCAAGAAGTTCTTTTGTTCAATTTGAGGTTGAATCTTTTCCCCGAAAAGCGTAAGTCTTGTTGGGCAGGTCCTTTTGTTGTGGTAAGTGTGAGGCCTCATGGAGCTATGGAACTGCGTGATACTAGCTCAAGTGGTACCTTCTTGGTAAATGGTTAGAGAATAAAACATTATTGGGGTGGTGACATTACACGTCATAAGACCTCAGTGGACTTGGCTGATGCTTAAAAATGTGTTAAGTCGTGCCGCGATGTTAAATCAGACGCTCGTTGGGAGGCTTTCGTAGCTTAGTTTTTGTTTTCTTTTAGTTAGAGTAGACTAAATTTTTTTGTTTTGTTTGTAGTTGTATAAAATCTTAGGTGGGGATGGTGTGGGGTGTGTGTAAATTATGTGTTGAGTGCTCGGGTAGTCGGGATTTTATCAAAAAAAAATTAGCGAATTGAGCGCCCAGTCCAGCGCCCCACGCTGATTGGGGTGCACTTTCCAGTAGCCATAAATATTTCAGCGCCAACCCCAGCGTGGGGTGCTGGGCTGGCGGATACATGTATATTTTTTTATTTTTTTTTCGTTATCTTTGTTTATTTAAAATACTAACCCATATAACCCAATTACCCATATACACACAACATAACCCATACCCAATTACCCAAACCCATCCCCCACAAAAAATTAAAAAAACTAAAACCCAAACCCCCCTTTTCTTCAAAGCAAAAACGCCTGCATTTTCCCTCTCTCTCCCCATTTTCTCTCTCTATATCTTTCCATCTCTCTCTCAAATTCTTCAATCTTTATTGCTCAATTAAATTTCAAGACCCAAAGGTTGCTATGGCTCGTGATAGTGCCGGAAAAGGAAAAGGGGTAAGGAAGTCCTCCACTACTTCTCCCCCTCCAAAGAAACGCAAGCAAGGTGAGAGCTCTTCCCGACAAGCCAAGGGAAAGCAAATGGTTATTGGGTCTACAAAGCAATCATGACCTCGGTTGGAATTTTTAGGAGATGACGCAAATAAATGGCATGATACTTTTGTTCCATACGGGAGATATATGTCTGAGATGGGGAAAAATGTGAAGGCCTTAGAATGGAGCTTCCCAGATTACTTGCTACATTGATCCACAAGAATATGGATAGGCTCCTTGAATGCCCAGGCCCTGCAAATCTAAGCATGGTTAGAGAGTTGTACACAAACTGGGACACGAAAGAGGATGAGTCATGCATCAGAGGAAAGAGCATTCCAATGGATAGGGAGGCCTTGTGTCGCTTTTTGGGAGTTGATAGCCCGACCTTGCGAAGACTTAGAAAGTTTGTCAAAATCCCACGCTACCAAGCAATACGTCACACACTTTGTGGCATTGATTCCAATGCAAAGTGGACGCGGACTAAGAGGGATATTCACCTTGAAATGCTTAGGTTTGACTTCAACAAGACGGCTAAAGTTTGGCAGAACTTTGTGCAGACAAGATTAATGCATGTGGAGCATAATAGTGAGTGCACTCGAGCTTGAGTGTGCGTGATCAACTTTTTGATGATTGGTTGCCCCATAAATGTGGGTGAGCTCATACATGGGGAGATGGCCCGCACCCGTTTTGGAGGGAGGATAAAAAGGTTTTTTTATGGCAACATCCTGACATAGTACATGCTATATCTTAGGTACCGGAGTACCCTGGCTATGATGAGGTAGTGGAGGCACCCAAAGCATTGCTAGACATCACATCTTTGCTAGAGCCTACATCAAAGCTCACCCAAACTGCTAGGAATTAAAGGGACGAAAACTTTAACAGGTATCTTTACAAAACCCTCAATGTTATTATGAGCAAGCTAGGGGTGTTATACGAGGAGCGCACACAATTGCAAAGTGATCTCTCCAGTTCTTCTAAGGAGATGTTGGGCATAGCACTAGGTAGTCCCATTCATCCGTCTGAGGATGAAAACATTGACAAGGAATCTGATGATGAGGATGCGGATGATGATGGATTTACCGGGACAATGGCTTTGGTACCCTTAGGAGATGATGATAAGCCCATTGCCGCAGTTGGTGGGCATCCTGAGGAAGCAGACTCTGACTAGAAGGGAGTTATTTCATTCCACCTTACTCTATTTCTGAATTTATTATGCATCGGGGAACGTATTTGCTGTTAGGATAGACATATATCTAATTGCTTTGCTTGGTTGATTTATAGGAATTATAAATACGTTCTTGTTGATTCTAACTCCATAGACATATAGGCGTTAGGTTAGCTTGAATAGGTGAGTAAGAACTCGACAGATTCTTATGAGCAATATTAACTCTGTCAACCAATTAGCTAGATAAATTAGTTAGTCAATTTAATTGAAGAATACAGTAGGAATGTTAGATAGCCCATAACCCTAGATCATTTTTATCACATTGATAACATAAAATGCTGCTCTTCATCTGTTCAGACTTCATTATTTGTTTTTTGTTTATTTTAATTAGTTTAGAATCAAATATTTCTAGGTTTAATTCTTGTTAGATACTTAGGATAGTCTAATTTAACTAATAGTTAATAACAAGTCCTCATGGGTTCGATATCCGACTTTTAGTCACTTTATTACTTGACGACCGCGTAAACTTGCGTGTGCATTTGGCCGCAACAAGTTTTTGGCGTTGTTTCCAAATAAAGTTTTTGGAGCTATTTGACCATTTCTTGGGTTCCAACAGCAGGATGGCGAGACACTTCATCAAGCTTGGGAAAGATACAAGAAGCTACTCAGAGACTGCCTGCATCATTGTCAGACTGATGAGGTATTGAGTCACACTTTTGTTGATGGTCTAGATAAGACATCAAAGATGAATCTTGATTCAGCTTGTGGGGGTAGTTGTATGGGGAGACTGTATAGTGAAATCCAACTCTTGCTAAATAAATTCACTGCTAATGATCATAATTGTCAAGGAGATAGGGACTCACAAAGGGCAATTAAATAGAAAGCAGTCGGGTTGATTGAGCTTAATGACTTCTTAGCCATGAGAGACGATATAGCAAAATTGGCAAATCAGATGAACAGAATGACAATGCAACAAACACAATAGATGCAACATGTACAATAGATGTCTATTTGTTGCGAACTATATGGTGATAGTCATATGGCTGACATATGCCCCACGAATCCTGAATCTATATACTATATGGGACAACAGAGTAGAGGTCCAATAAACCAACATGCACAATATGGGAACACTTACAATTCAAATTGGAAGAATCATCCTAATTTCTCATGGGGTTGAAATCAGCCGAATCAAAATCATTATAGACCCCAAGGAAATTTCAATCAACCTCAGAAGCCACCCCAACAAATGGAAGATAGTATGAATGACTTGCTAAGAAGTTGTTGCTTGACAATCAACAGCTCAAGACCAAATTCAGAAATCTTGAGAGGCAAATAGGGCAGTTAGCAGCAAATCAAAATACTAGACCTGCAGGCGCTCTCCCTAGTGATACGGAGAATAACCCTCAAGTTAATACAGTTACACTCGAAAATTGGAAGGAACTAGAGGAAGTGCCAAATAGGAGAAAAGACAAGCCTATACCTAAGAGAGAGTTGATTCCTAAGGCAACACAAGAATCCAATAAAAATGATGCAATTTTAGAGCCAGTTGAGGCTGCAAGGCCACCACCACCTTTCCCCCAGAGATTGCAGAAAAAGAATGATGATCGCATGTTCAACAAATTCTCTCTGTGTTGAGCTAGGTTCAATTGAATATTCCATTGGTCGATGTACTTGATGAAATTCCAAAGTATGCTAAGTATATAAAAGATATAGTGGCTCATAAGAGGAGATTGACAGAATTCGAGACAGTTGCACTTACTGAGGAGTGCACTTCAAGGGTCCAAAACAAGCTACCTCAAAAGCTTAAGGATCCTGGCATCTTTACCATCCCTGTACGAATTGGTAATATTGATGTGGGTCGTGCTCTTTGTGACTTGGGGGTGAGCATAAATTTGATGTTGTTGTCCTTGTTCAAGCAATTGGGTCTGGGCGCTCCAAGACCAACTACTGTGGTGTTGCATCTAGCTGATAGGTCCATAGCACACATTGAGGGAGTAATTGAAGATGAGTTGCTGCAAATTGGAAAATTCGTATTCCCTGCGGACTTCATTATCCTAGATTATGAGGCTAATAAACTGGTTCCAATCATATTGGGACGACCTCTCTTGGCTACTGGTGATGCAATTATTAAAGTGAGATAGGGAAAAATGACTTTGACGGTGGATGACGAGGAAGCAGTGTTTAATGTCTACAAAGCAATCCAACTTCCCCACAATTATGAGGAGCTCTCGATGGTATCTGTTGTGGAAGTGGATGAGCAACTTCTTGACACGAGCGTATACCTAGACGATTCTCTAGAGAAATCACTTATGTTGTTCGATAGGTTGGAGATTGATGATGAGGTTGAGGAGATGATGCATATCCTAGATGCATCATGTGCTTACATTGAGGGGATACACCCCTTTGAGCCCCTTAAATAGGCCAAGTGGGCCTTCTCCAAAGCCGTCACTTGAGGAGGATCCAAAATTGGAGCTTAAACCCCTGCCACCTCACCTTCAATATGCTTATTTGGGAGGTTCTGACACTTTACCTATTATTGTTTCTTCTGATTTGTCTAAATTGTAGGAAGAAAGGTTGTTGAGAGTGCTACGTTAGCACAAACGAGCAATTGGGTGGATGATGTCTGACATTAGAGGCATTAGTCCAACTTTCTTCATGCATAAAATCCTCATGGAGGATGAACACAAGCCAAATGTAGAGCAACAACGCCAACTAAATCCAATCATGAAAGAGGTAGTTAGAAAAGAAGTGATTAAATTGCTTGATGCAGGTATTGTATTTCCAATCTCTAATAGAAAATATGTAAGCCCCGTCCAATGTGTGCCTAAGAAAGGGGGATGACTGTAGTGGTTAATGAAAATAATGACTTGATTCCCACAAGAACTGTCACTGGGTGGAGAATTTGCATAGATTATAGAAAATTAAACAATGCCACCCGAAAGGACCACTTTCCCCTCCCCTTTATTGACCAAATGCTTGATAGATTAGCTGGCCAGGAATACTACTATTTTCTAGATGGCTATTCGGGGTATAATCAGAATGCTATAGCCCTAGAGGGCCAAGAGAAAACTACATTTACGTGTCCCTATGGCACGTATGCGATCAAGAGAATGCCCTTTGGTCTCTGTCATGCACCTGCAACTTTCCAAAGGTGTATGATGGCTATTTTTATTGACATGGTTGAAAGATTTGTAGAAGTGTTCATGGATGATTTTTCTGTGTTTGGATGCTCTTTGGATAAATTTTTAATGAATCTTGATAAAGTGCTTGCTAGGTGTGAAGAGACGAACTTGGTGCTAAACTAGGAGGAGTGTCATTTCATGGTACGTGAAGGTATAGTCCTAGGGCACAAGATGTTCAAAAGCAGTTTGCGGGTGAATAAAGCAAAGGTGGAGGCGATTGAAAAATTGCCCCCATCGACATCCATCAAAGGCATTCACAGTTTCTTGGGCTATGCAGGTTTTTATCGTTGTTTCATTAAAGATTTTTTGAAAATTTCTTCTCCTTTATGTAGGCTTCTTGAGAAAGATGATCCCTTCAAGCTTGATGATGCTTGTTTGAAAGCATTTGAGGAGCTGAAGGGAAGGTTAGTGACTGCACCAATTATCATTGCTCCGGATTGGGAGCAGCCATTTGAGTTGATATGCTATCGGAGCTGTTTTGTGGCAAAGGAGAACTTTCACTCCATTTACTATACGAGCAAAACTCTGAATCGAGCCCAGATGAACTACATAATTATCGAAAAAGCGTTGCTTGCAGTGGTGTGGGCGTCTGACAAGTTCAGATCCTATTTAGTGGGGACCAAAGTCATCGTCTATACAAATTATTCAACTATCAGATACTTGTTTGAAAAGAAAGACGCCAAGCCGAGGCTGATTTGTTAGGTCCTCCTCTTGAAAGAGTTTGACCTAGAAATCCGAGATCGAAAAGAGACAGAGAATCAAGTGGCTGATCAATTGTCCAGCTGAGAAAATCGAAGCCATATAGCTGAAGGAGGGTCAATTAAAGAAACATTTCCTGATGAGTAGTTATTGGCAATCACCTCATTTAAAGCCCCGTGGTATGGAGATTATGTGAATTTTATTGCAAGTGGTGTGACACAACCAGAATTGACACCCTATAATTGAAGAAGGTTCCTACATGATGTGAGGCTCTACATGTGGGATGAACCATTCTTATATAGGCTATGCACAGATCAGTTGGTGCAAAGATGTGTCCCTGAGGAAGAGATGAATGCAATACTGCATGACTGTAATGCTTCGCCAAACGAAGGTCATCATAGTGGGGATAGAACCGCCCAAAAAGTGCTACAATCAGGTTTCTATTGGCCAAAATTGTTTAAGGATGCACATGCCTTTGTTAAAAAGTGTGACAGATGCCAAAGAACAGGAACAATCACGAAGAAGCATGAGATGCCTCTGCAAAATATTCTGGCAGTGGAGCTTTTTGATGTTTGGGGGATTGATTTCTTGGGACCGTTCCCATACTCCAAATGGTCACATGTACATTTTGGTGGCGGTCGACTATGTTTCTAAATGGGTGGAGGCCATTGCTCTTCCTACTAATTATGCAAAGGTTGTGGTAAGCTTTGTAAAGAAGCACATCTTCACATGCTTTGGGATCCCAAGAGTGTTGATAAGCGACGGGGGAACTCACTTTTGCAACAAATTGCTGAATAATGTTCTTGCAAAGTATGGAGTTAAGCATAAGGTTTCCACTGCCTATCACTCTCAAACGAGTGGTCAAGTGAAAGTCTCAACCAGAGAGGTAAAGCATATTCTAGAGAAAATTGTAAGTCGAAATAGAAAAGATTGTGCCAGTAAGCTAGACGATGCATTATGGGCATATCGAACTGCATACAAAACTCCCATAGGTACTTCTCTATATAAATTAGTTTATGGGGAGGCGTGCCACTTGCCCGTCGAGCTTGAACACAAAGCCTATTGGGCAATTAAAAAGCTGAATATGGATATGGACTTAGCTAGTGAGAAGAGGTTGCTGCAACTCAACGAGCTTGATGAGTTTCGATTGCACGCATATGAAAATGCCAAATTATATAAAGAAAAGACTAAGAGGTGGCATGTCAAGCACATCCAACATCGAGAGTTTGAGTAGGGTCAAGAAGTTCTTTTGTTCAATTTGAGGTTAAAGCTTTTCCCCGAAAAGCTTAAATCTCGTTGGGCAGGTCCTTTTGTTGTGGTAAGTGTGAGGCCTCATGGAGCTATGGAACTGCGTGATACGAGCTCAAATGGTACCTTCTTTGTAAATGGCCAGAGACTAAAATATTATTGGGGTGGTGACATTGCACATCACAAGATCTCGGTAGACTTGGCTGATGCTTAAAAATGTGTTGAGTCGTGCCACGACATTAAATCAGGTGCTCGTTGGGAGGCAACCCAATTTTTACTACTTTCGTAGCTTAGTTTTTGTTTTCTTTTAGTTAGAGTAGACTCAATTTTTGTTTTGTTTGTAGTTGTATAAAATCTTAGGTAGGGATGATATGGGGTGTTTGTAAATTATGTATTGAGTGCTCGGGTAGTCGGGATTTTATCCAAAAAAAAGAAATAAAAAAAATTATTCATCAAGTTTGGGAAAGATACAAGAAGCTACTCAGAGACTGCCCATGAGAAGTTGGGATGATTCTTCCAATTTGGATTGTAAGTGTTACCATATTGTGCATGTTGATTTATTGGACCTCTGCTTTGTTGACCCACATAGTTTATGGATTCAGGATTTGTGGGGCACATGTCACTCATATGACGGTCACCACATAGTTCGCAGTAAATAGACATCTGTTGTAAGTGTTGCATCTATTGTGTTTGTTGCATTGTCATTCTGTTCATCTGATTTTCCAATTTTGCTATATCGGCTCTCATGGCTGAGAAGTCATCAAGCTCAATCAACCTGGCAACTTTCTGGCTTAATTGCCCTTCATGAATCCCCATCTCCTTGCGAATTATGATCATTAGCAGTGAAGTTATTTAGCAAGAGTTGTATTTCACTATAAGGTCTCACCATGCAACTACCCCCACAAGCTGAATCAAGATTCATCTTTGATGCCTCATGTAGCCCATCAACAAAAGTGTGACCCAATACCTCATCAGCCTGATAATGATGCAGGCAGTCTCTGAGTAGCTTCTTGTATCTTTCCCAAGCTTGATGAAGTGTCTCTCCATCCCGCTGTTGGAACCCAATGCATAGTCCCCGATACACAAATAACAAGGGTGGATAAGAAACTCCCTAAAAGGCCAAAGGCCGAAGCAATTGCGGCTCACAGGGTACTGAGACTTCTCCCAAGGATGGTACTTTTTGTGGGTGCCTTACACTAGTTCTAACCCAGTTTTTATTGCTTTCTATTATATTTGTTTAGTTTATTTTTATACTATTTTTGTAGTGTTATTTTATTTGTAGATTATGAGAATAAGAATAAAGCCATTAGAAGATGCAAAAGTGAGCCAGATGGTTGGAACTAGTGTAAGGTATCCGCACAAAGTACCATCCTTGGGAGAAGTCTGAGTACCCTGTGAGCCGCTATTGCTTCGGCCTTTGGCCTTTCAGGAAGTTTCTTATCCACCCTTGTTATTTGTTTTTGCTTTATTTGTGCATCAACAGTTATGCATTGTTTAACTGTGGGTGGGGGAATACTCTTTGAGCTGTAATTATATAAACTTTTTTTTAAGTATTACTGTTTTGTTTTTGTTTTTTTATCACCTCTTAGCTTAGTTAAGATTAACATAGTTTAAATTAGCTAGATTATAAAATAGATTAAAAAAACAGAAAAAACTTGGACTTTTCCCGATGATGGATCTGCTGGACAATTTTCTTGAGGGATTGAAGTCCGGTTAAAAATAAAAGATTTTTTTAGGTAATAGGTAGTATCCCTTGGTTTTTCTTTCGACACCGGTTGTTTTCCAAGGGTGTAGATCGAACCGGGTACTCTTGTTTAGATTTTTTTAGGAGTAGGATCAGGAGAAAACTGAGATTGCTCTTAATGACCTATTGACATGTTTGGTGTTAGCAAGTTAAGTTATGGCATGCACTCTGTCTTCCTGTATATATGATTTAAATTGTAATGCCCAAGTAAAGTAAGTAGCCTACTGTGTGACGCATTTTTCTCAGTTAATTGACATGTATGCCACCTAGTGCATTGTTGCTTATCAATTCTCAACTTGCTATGCTTGCTTGACTTAAGAGACGCACAAAACCGTCTTAAGTGCGTCACGTGTCATGTGTGTGTAAGGATTTTTGATATTATGTGCTATCCTGTGTAGTCTAGAACTTGCCCCGTGTATCAATCAACGCGAAATTATTAAGTTATGCTAGGCTAGGAGATGACGTAGGTGTTTCTTGCTTGACCATGAAGGTGCTTGTCACTGACAAATAAAAAATTTCCATTGTTAGCCCCTTTGAGCCTATATACCATTTCTTTGGTACCCACATTACAAGCCGTACTCCTACTTTGTTCTTGATTTGAGATTATTGAACCTTTACCTCTTAAGGCACTTAGTCGCTAAAAGAAGTAAGGGGAGATATTGGAGAGTTACCTTTGAGTGGAACCATGGAAGAACCCTTAAGGTGCACTAAAATTGTGAATAAAAGTCACTAACGTATGAACTTCAATGCAAGGAGTGTGTGAAGAAAAAGAAAAAAAGAAAAAAAATCAAGAAAAAGTAAATAAAAGTTCAAATAATGTAAAAAGATACACACCTCCTAATCTTTCTCATTTGTGCTAGTGAATCCACAGAGGTGCTTAATTGAAAAGAGAGCTATGTTATATATGGTGTATGACAAGTGAATGGGTTGAAAAGAAAAGGTGTTTGATTTGTGAATATAGTGTATTAAAGTGCTTAGGAGGGTTAGTCACTATTCCTAAATGTATCCTACCCGTCCCTTAGCCTACATTACAACCTTAAAGTCCTAATTGATCCTAGATTTGGCTAGCTTATATTAGTAGAGATATACACTACGGGCAAACTTATGGTATCACCACGGGATGCACATGAATTCTTTGTGAGAGTGAGTGAATGTTGTTCAATTGTGTGATGTCCTTAATTTATTTTCAATGACATATTTGAATGTGTGGACTACTTTGATATTCATTCTTTTGCTTGTAGTGAGGGCACTTGATCTGATGACGAACTGGTAATATTGTGCACTTTCTTTTATTGGGTGAGTGTGTGAGTTGAGGATGCTTAGTAGTGACGAGTTGTCTTTTGAGGTAAGATGGTTGTGGAGAGATTGCTTGAGTTGGTTGAATAGCATTGTATATATTGGACTAGATTAAAAACGTGAAGAATGTGAAATTTGCTTGTTCATGCTTAATTGTCGATATCGATCATAGTCAAAAGGTAGGGTTTTTATTGAATTAATTGTCAAGTGCTCTTTCATAGTGATAAGTACATTTTAGGGGTATTAATATAGTTCCATTGCTCGAGGACGATCAAGAGTCTAAGTGTGAGGTGTTGATAATCGGCTTAATGTATGCATATTTTGATATATATCACCTCACACTTTGCTCATGTTTTGAAGATTTGAGATATTTTTTAATATGATGATTTTTCCTAAATTGTGGTATTTCTATGTGCAGGAATTATTCGGATACAATTTGGGACGAAATGGCGCGAAATAGAGCAAAATTGGAAAGAAAAAGCAAAAATTAAAATTTGAGGGCAACAGCCAGCGTGGGGTGCTGGCTGTGGTGCAATTTACATCAGCTAAAGAGTTTGGGCGCCAGGGCCAGCGCCACACGTTGCCCTGGACGCTCGAAACGCAAAGTTGTCCTATTTCGACTAGGACTCGGTTATTTTTATCCTAAGATGCCCCCAACTGATATAAAAGCCAACCTAAACCTATTTTGAAGGGGGGAACGTGATTTTTAGAGGAGAACAAAAGGGCAAAACACTTGGGAGCACGAATTTGATCAATTCTTCCATCTCTTTTTTAATACTCATTGATTTTATGTTGGAAAACCTTATTCTTGATGATTGTATGAACATGAGTGGCTAAGAAACCTATTGTTATAGGGTCATGGGTGAAATATGAATGTTGATGTTTGAAGTTTAATTTGATGAAGTTAATTTTATCATATTGGGTTGTTTATTTAATTCTGTTTTTAATTATTTTGCTGAGTAGCTAACAGTGAAATACTATCTACGAATCTAAAGTTGAACTCAAAAGTGGGAACTCTAGATTGCATATAGAATTAAATAGAGCAAGTTCTTGAACCTGGGCATCGGGTGAGCGTATTTGCAATTAGGATAGACGTATACCTAATTGCCTTGCTTGGTTGGAATACAGGAATTGTAAATACATTCTTGTTAATCTTAATTCCATAGACATATAGGCATTAAGTTAACTTGAATATGCGAGTAAGGACTCGACAGATTCTTATGAGTAATATCAACTTTGTCAATCAACAATCCAGATAAATCAATTAGTCATTTTAAGCCAAGAACACAGCATGATTGTTAGCTAACCCGTGACCTTGGAATATCCTCTCCTACTGATTGTTATTTGAAATTGCTATTTGTTTCTGTTGATTTCTAGTTAATTCATTGCTTGATAATTTTAGGTAGTAAATTAGTCACTTCTATATTTTGTGAGAAATCTCTTGAATCGATAAGTTAATTGAGTTTGAATCAGTCAATAGTTAATCACAAGTTTTTGTGGGAACGATACTCTACTCACTACTCTATTACTTGACGACCACGTACACTTGCGTGAGTGTTTTTGGTCGCAATAGTACTAAATAGGAATTAAAAAAAAGAAACAAAATAAAATAGGGAAAAAAGGAAAAGTCAAGAAAGGATGTAATAGGAAGTTTGTCGGCAAAGTTTGATTTATCTAGAAAACTATGATAAATTAGCACTTCATGTGGTCCATTGTACTTGATTATCATAAGGGCTTCTCCTTTTCCCAACAATGTATGGCCTATCTAATTTTCTCAAAGCCTAATTGACTCCCTACCTTCTAGGGCATCATTTTTCATTAAATCACATCAGAATCAACATTGACCTTAAGTAAACATGCTCTCCATTCTGTAATTAATTGGTACTAATATTTTCGATGATTATCATGAAAACTTCCAATGTCACATCAATCTGTTGGGATTAAAACTATTTGCATCTTTTTGTTTATGTTGGTTGAGCACTTGAGTTGATAGCTATGTTTTCTTTTCCATGTGCCTGTTCTTTCTCCTTATGTCATGTAAATGTAAAAGGTAAACCATTACAGCTTCATCTTGATAAGTGTAGTTTGTATACTGTTTGTAAAGGCTAGGATATGATTACTGTGGTTGAAATACACACCAGCCAAATTGCAATTGTTCTTTGTGGATTTTCTGTGTTTATTATTCCATTGTTGACAAGAATTTAAGTTCTCCATTCAAATTTTTAATTATAATATATATATATATATATATATATATATATATATATATATATATATATGTATGTATGTATGTATGTATATATATATATATATATATTAATTAAAATTTTGAAATATATATATATGCGCGCGCGTTATATCACATTCAAGTAAACTCGGCAAAAGTATGATACAAAAAGGATATATAGTGCGTACTCTTGTGTCCATGTACACATCATATATTATCAATGTGAGCGGAGGCAGAGTTAGAATTGAACGTTATGATTTCTAAATTCTAGAATAGCGATATAAAGTGTTAGTATATCTCGGTTCTAAATTTAATTTTTGTATGCTTGTAATAAGTTTCTTAATACAAATATATAGTTAAACTAAATTAAAGATATAGGGTTTGGCTCCTGAATGCGAGTATACCATAGATTGGAGTCAACTACAGACATTTTCATTTCAATAAAGGGGTTCACGATGTGAGATGTTTCAAAAGCAATGTACAAAGATAGACAAAAGTTGATTTGAGAAAAAGAGAAACTTGGTAGAGTTTAAAAAGTTCATAACAAGGACGTTATCTCTCTATTATGTTGTAGAAGAAAAATATGTCCACGGATATATATATCCAAATTACACTGGGTGAGGAACGTCAATCATCGCTATAACATTTTTTTATATTTCACTCAAAACAGATCCTCAAATAGAAACTGTATATTTGGGATTATTGACAAGTGAAATTGAAGGGATCTATTACTTCTCCTAAAATTGAAGTAAAAAGGAGACTCAAAGTGGAAGAAATGGACCCCTGAATTACAGCATTTCCGTCGCTTGTTTTACTCGTCTTCCAATTGTAATTTGTACAGAATAACCGAAAGTAAATAGAAGTAGAACTAGATATAGATTTAGTTGAAATTTGAAGAAAAGTTTTTGAAGTTGCATTGGAAAATAATTTTTGTAAGTTAAAGTTGTATTTGACATGCATTTTACTTGAAAAAAGTTGAAGTTTGTGAGTGAAAAAAAAAATTCACTCAAACACTGGCATAAACCAATATTTAGAACTTGAAAAATTTTCTTCAATTTATTTTTCTTCAAATCTGATCAAATTTCATGAACAAACAAATTTTTAAATTTTTTTTGATAAAAAGCAAAAAAAAAATCTATATCTAAATGAGCCTAAGCCAATGACGGCGGTATATGGGGACGCAAGCGGTATGTGGACAATGACGGCGAACTGTATAATGGGAGGCTACGAGAGAAGCGTTAGGATTCTTGAAGGGTTACTCTGGCAGTCACGGAGGCGACTGGTGGTGGAATGTTAAGGTCCAGGAAAAAGTGGAAGCAAAGAAAGTGGCGTACCTGAATTAGTGGAGAGCACAGGCGAGGAGGAGAGGAGAGCGAACAGAAAAAATGTATAAGATAGCTAGGAAGGAGGTGAATTTAGCGGTCACGGAGGTAAAGACTGCAGCGTTTTGGTCGTCTGTATGAAGAACTGGAGGAGAAAGGCAGGGACAAAAAGTTATTCCGGTTGGCCAAGGCGAAAGAGAGGAAGGCTCGTGATCTGCACCAAGTAAGGTATATCAGGGATGAGAAAAGCGGAGTGTTGTTGGAATTGGCTCAGATTAAGTAGAGATGATAGACTTGTTTTCATAAACTTCTTAATAAAGAGGGGACAAAGACATTGTGCTAGATAAATTGGGGCACTCCAAGAGCCACATAGGTTTTAGCTACTATAGGCGCATTAAGGTTGAGGAGGCTGTGGGGGCTATGAGAAAGATGAGTAGGGGCAGAGCGACCAGCCTAGACGAAATTCTGGTAAAATCTTGGAGGTATGTAGGTAGAGCAAGCTTGGAGTGGCTGACTGGGCTGTTTAATATTATTTTCAGGACGAAGAGGATGTCATATGAATGGAGGTGGAGTACGATGATACCACTGTACAAGAACAAAGGTGATATCTAGAATTGTAACAATTATAGGGGTATCAAGTTACTAAGTCATACCATGAAAGTTTAATTTGGGAGAGGGTAGCGGAAGCAAGGGTCAGGAGGTCGGTATCGATATCCGACAACTAGTTCGGGTTCATGCCTGGGCATTCAACTATGGAAGCTATCCATCTTATTAGGAGATTGGTTGAACAGTACAGGGATAAGAAGAAGGATTTGCACATTGTGTTTATTGACCTAGAGAAAGTATATGACAAGGTCTCTGGGGAGGTTCTTTGGAGATTCCTAGAGGTAAAAGGTGTTCCGATAACTTAAATTAGGATGATTAAGGACATGCATAATGGAACTAAGACTCGGGTTAGGATAGCGGGAGGTGACTCAGAACATTTTTCGGTTGTTATGGGTTTACGCCAAAGATCTGCGCTAAGCTTATTCTTATTTGCCCTAACGATCGACACACTGACATACCCTATTCAAGGGGAGGTGCCATGGTGTATGTTATTCACCGATGATATAGTTTTGATTGATGGACCATGAGGCGGAATTAACGTAAGGTTGGATGTGTGGAGGCAGACCCTTGAGTCTAAAGTTTTTAATTTAGCAGGACTAAGACAGAATACATGGAGTGAAAGTTCAACGCCGTGTCGCGGGAAGCAGACATGGATGTGAGGCTTGCCTCACTAGTCATTCCCAAGAGAGGAAACTTCAAGTACCTTACACTACTAAAAATGGTGAAAATTCGTCCACCAAAACCGACCGAAATCGATTGGAAATCGATAAAAATCGACTGATTTCTGACGGATTTTAATTGGTCGGAAAAATGATAGCCGCTAACGTGTACCGACCAAAATCGGTCGGAAATTTCTGACCGAAGTTGGTCGGAAATTTCAAAGCATTGACTGATTGTCAAACTTTAATTTCCGACCGAATTCGGTCAGTAACCATTAAATTTTTTTTAGTTTTCAATTGACGACCGAAATCTGTCGGAATTTTTAAAAAATATAATTTTATTTAAATAAATAATTAATTGTAAATTCGACCGACTTCGGTCAGAAATTTCAAGAATCTGGAGATTTCATTTAAAATTTTCGATATAATTCGGTCGAAAATTTTGAATTTCTGGGGAAAAAAAAGATATTTCCGACCGATTTCGGTCGGTTTACTACGTAAAAATCGAGCAGAATATGCCTGCTTTTAAGCTACACTACCTGCCAATTACAACCAATATCCATCCTATAACATTGCTTCCATTCAACTATAATTAATCAACAACAATTAACTAACTAACTAACAACAAGAACAATTAACTAACAAAAATAATTAACTAGCACTAACAACCATTATCTAACAACAACAATAACTAATAACAACCACAACAACAATGCCAACCACAACAACAACTATACAAATGTTCAATACAAAAATAATATCAACAAAACAATCATCATTCAAAACTAGTCTCAACTAAAAATTTGACAAGTTCAATACTTTGTTTAGCAATACACACCATTCAATGAGTATTTTATCTAGCATCATCTCCATCTTCACTCCTAGAATCTTCGTCGTCGGCATGGTTCGAAGGATCACAACGAGAAGTATTAGCACATGGGGAAGGCTCACGAGATCGGAGAATGGGGAAAGCACCACTAGCAAGAAGATTGGCCAGCTGACCTTGAAAGAGATTAAATTGTTCGTCCCTCCTTTGTAGCTGAACTTGAAGGGTACCAAATTGTTCATCTCTCTTTTTTTCTCTAGCCTTTGTCTATTCAAGCTCTGTTGTCAGCTTTGCGATCTTCTCTTCCATAGACGAGATAGTCGACCTATCAATTGCCCGCCTTGGGCGGAAGTCCCTATACCTTGCAATCCAGCCCTGTAGCGCCAAAATGATTTCTTTGGAAGGCCGTTGCTATCCCCTTTTTAGGACCAACGACAACATCCATCCATATCCTTTGCGCTTCTTCATTTGAAAGGGGTGGTCGCTTGCCTTGCTCATTCGGTGGCAAGCTCTGAGTGTACTCCTCCACATTAATCTTGTAGCGACCATTTATTTAGAAGATAGAAAGTTATTAACTATATAATATTATAAACATTTATAATAGTTATGAAACTTACATATGCAGTCTCCGCCCGATCCTCGACCCATCTACTTGGATCGGTCGGTGCCTTCTTCTTCCGGATGTGAGTCTCCATGAAGAACTCATCATGAGTCATCTTCCTCCCATATTTTTTTCCTACAAATATAATAAAACGTGTTAACTAAATTAACATATATATATATATATATATATATATATATATATATATATATATATATATATATATATATATATATATATATATATATATATATATATATATATATATATATATATATATATATATATATATATATATATATATATATATATATATATATATATATATATATATATATATATCCACACAGTGTAAGGAGCCACCCTTCTTAGATGTCCGGGCCTTCTTCCCTAGTTCACTCTTCTTATTGAATTTCTCGATGGTCCAATACCTTTGCAAATCCTCCCATAAATACGGTAGAACCCATGAAGGCTTCTTTTTAATCTTTCGAGAAGAGAAAAAGGAATCAGATAGTCTCTTATGGCATTTGTTGTGATGACCCAAAAGGTCATCTCTTGTTTTAAAAGTCAAGCCTATGTTCTGAGGCCTTAAAAACCTCCTTTTGTCTCACCTCAATTTGCGTGCACAGTCCGAGCGTATATCCGGACAGCCTTTATGTGAAAATTTGAGGAAAATGCTAAATGTTTCTTTTAAAATTGAATTAAGTTGATTTTAGTCAATATTTTAGGTAAATGGATACGGACCCATGATTTGATGTCCCGGAGGGTTCGTAGAAAAATATGGGACTTGGGCGTATGTCCGAAATTGAATTCCAAGGTCTCTAGCTCGAGAAATGAATTTTTGAAGAAAATTGTTTAACTGAAAATATAATAGTTTTTGGAAAATTAAAGATGCTTGATTTCGATGGTATCAGGCCCGTATTTTGGTTCCGGATCCCGGTATAGGTTTAATATGGTATTTAATTGGTGTCTGCGAAATTTGGTAAGAAATGGAGTTTATATGACATGATTCGGTCCATCGGTTGTGAAAATAGAAACTTTAAGAGTTCTTGAGATTTTTATTGATTTTGATGTTAAATTCGTAGTTCTAGATGTTATTTTGCGACTTGATCGCGCAAGCAGGTCCGTATGATATTTTTAGACTTGTATGCATGTTTGATTTGGAGCCCCGAGGGCTCGGGTGAGTTTCGAATAGGTTTCGGGATGTTTTGGACTTAGGAATTTCTACTGTATTGCTGCTTCTGGTATTCTGGTGCTTTGTGCTTCGCATTCGTGAAGCCACTCTCGCAAACGCGAAGTGCAAGTTGGGCTTGGGAGGGGTTTATTCTACCCGAACGCGGAGCAATGGGGGGATTTCTCTTCGCGAACGCGACCGGCCATACGTGAACGTGTAGTGTAATGGAGGGGGGCTGGGGTAGTCTCCGAGTTGTTCTTCATGAACGCGGTCCAAGGCCCGCGAATGCCATGGTCAGGGGGAAAAGACCATCGCGAACGCGAAGGCCCTTCTGGCCGCAAAGCATTGCGAATGCGACAGACCTCTCGCGAACTCAAAGAAAGTCTTTCCAGTGTTTTAAAAACAGAATCAAAACCGGAGTCTTCCACAATTTCATATTTTCTTCCATAGAAACCGACCTTGGGGAATTTTTGGAGAGAGATTTCAACACCAAATCATAGATTTGTGTTCTTAAACTCATCTCTTTTATTTTACATCAACACCCATTAGATTTCTAGGCCTAAATCTTGTTCTTTCATGGTAGAATTACGGACTTTGGGAAGAATTGGGGATTTTACAAAATTGGGAATTTAGACCTCGATTTGGGGTCAGATTCCGAAACTAATTAGACATTTGGGCTCGTGGGTGAATGGGTTTTTGTCCGAACCTCGAGTTTTGACCAAGCGGACCCAGGGTCGATTTTTGACTTTTTGGGAAAGATGATAGAAAACCTATAATATTATATTGGAATTGATTTGTTTAGCAATTATTGATGTTATAAAGTTAAATATGACTAGATACAAGTGAATTTGAGGTAAAATCTAAGGGGAAATCGGTATTTGAAGCTTAAGTTTGGTTGTGGAAACGAAGTAAGTGTTTTGCCTAACCTTAGCTTGAGGGAATAGGTGTTGTCTTATTTGCTACATGTTAGTGTTGAGTATGACGTATAGGTGTGGTGACGAGTATCTATACGTTGGTATCGAGCATGCCCGTGAGCGTTATGTTGTGATTGTTGTGACTCTTATTATGTATTGTCCATGCTTAAATTGATGATTATCCATGTTGAGCAAGACTTATGATAATTTCTTTGTAATTGACCATTGTTGAGTATTGGCTCAAGTTGAGTTTTGTTTTGTGAAGTTAACTGTTGGAATGAGATTGGTTATAGTTGATTCCCTTGCCGTGATGTATTTGTTTTTATTGTCGATTCCCTTGTCGGGATTTTATTGTTTCTACTGTTTGCGTGAGGAAAGAATGATAAAGCACGAAGGTTGATGTCGTGCACATTTACATTTATATTGATGCATATGGTGAGGAAGAGAGATAAAGCACGGAGGGTGATGTCGTACACATTTCTATTATTCATATGGTGAGGAAGAGTGATAAAGCACGAAGGATTATGCCGTGCACATTTCTATTATTGATTGCATGGTGAGGATTGAGAGTAAAATCACGAAGGGTGATGTCGTACATTTTCTGTTTGTTGTGTTCATTTGCCGTTATCGGTTCAAGTGTTTAACTGTTTAAATTCCTTACTGCTGTAATTCTTTATGTTGAAACCCCCATAGTATGTTGCCCCTTCCCATACATTTCTGCTTAGTTTTTATTACTAGTTACTCTGTTATTATATTGATTAACTGTACAGGTTTATGATGTTTGTCGTGTCCTAGCCTCGTCACTACTTCTCTGAGGTTAGGCTCGACACTTACAAGTACATTGGGTTAGTTGTACTAATACTGCACTTTGCACTTTCTATGCAGATCTCTGTGCCGGACCGTGTGAGTAGAGTTGGGTGGTTGCCTTCAGTCGAGTGGAGACCCGAGGTAGTCCTGTAGGTGTCCCCAGGCCTTGACGTCCCCTTCTATCCTATTTTTTCCTTCTGTTTTATCTATTTCTGAGATAGATATGTATTTCTTTGTTTAGACCATTGTCTGTAGTATTCGTAGACTGTCCGTGGGTAGTGACACCAGTTCTGGGTGGAGTTTTATTACGGTTTCGTTATTTGTATTAAGATAATCTATTAAATTCCGTTCTTCTGCTGATCTATTTTTGTTAACTTGTAAGTTGTTAAAATATAAAGGAAAAAGGTAAAATAATGTGTAATGTTGGCTTGCTTAGCGGGAATAATGTTAGGTGTCATCACGGTCCCAACGGTAGAAATTTTGGGTCGTGACAAGTTGGTATCATAGCTCTAGATTGCTTAGGTCTCACAATTCACGGACAAGCTTAGTAGAGTTTGAGGGATCGATATGGAGACGTCTATGTTTATCCCCAGGGGCTACGGAGTTAGGAACAGTTTCACTTCTATTCATCTCTGTCGTGCGGTTTGAAATCTCAATGCTAATTGAACTTCTACTCTGTTCTTTCGCGGATGGGGAGAACACGTACCGCTTCATCAGCTGATCTGCAACCCGATCCCCCAACGGCAGCTCCTATGAGGGGCAGAGGACGAGGTCGAGCTCAGCCCAGAGCAGCAACACCAGCGGCAGAGCCTCAAGTAGAGTTTGATGATGAGGTTTTGGCCTAGACAGTTCCAGCGGGCCCAACTCAAGTTCCAGAAGGGTTCATCGCTACCCCGGTACTTCAAGATGCTCTAGTCCGTCTAGTGGGCCCTATGGAGAGTGTCACTTAGGCAGGCATACTTCCTGTGGCACCAGCCATCTCTTAGGCTGGGAGAGGAGCATAGACTCCTGCTACTCGCACTCCAGAGCAGATGGCTCCCCAGTTTCAGACTCCAATAGCTCAGCCAGTTAGGGTAGTTCCATCGGGTGTTGTAGCTTAGGTCAGTGATGGATTAGCTATGTTTTCTGATGGTTTGTGGAGATTGGACAGGTTCACTAAGTTTTTCACTACTACCTATGGCGGTACATCTTTAGAGGATCCCTAAGGCTATTTGGACAACTGTCATAAGGTTCTATAGAACATGGGGATAGTGGAGACCAATGGAGTCGACTTTGCTACTTTTTGTTTGTCAGGTTCCGCCAAGAAATGGTGGAGATATTATTGTTTAGCCAAACCAGCTGGGTCGCCTACTTTGACTTGGGACCAGTTCTCTCATCTATTTCTCGAGAAGTTCCTTCCCGTCACTCACAGAGAGGAGTACCGCATACGGTTCGAGCATCTTCAGTAGGGTTCTATGACTGTCAAACAGTACGAGACGAGGTTTATTTATTTGGATCATCATGCTCTTATTATACTCCCCACCGAGACAGTGGGGGTGAGGATGTTTATTAAGGGACTTGCTCAGCCTATTAGATTGCAGATGGCTAAAGAGACGGGGGGATATTTCTTTTTTCAGGATGTCGTCAATGTGGCCAGGCGGGTTGAGATGGTTCTAGTTCATGGAAGCAGTCAGGGGTCTGACAAAAGGTCTCGTCATTCTAGCAGATTCAGTGGTGCCTCGTCTGGAGGTAGGGATTCTTTTGGTAGAGGCCATCCTTCCAGGCAGTTTCATTCAGCACTTCAGGCTTCTCACGGTGCTCCAGGTGGTCATGGTTCTCATATGTAGTATTCTGATCAGCTACCCTATAGTGCACCGCCAGCTCCTATCAGTGCACCTCCACTCCAGAGTTTTTAGAGTAGTTACTCAGGCTGTCAGGGTCAGTTTCAGGGTCAACTGCCTCAGCAGGCAAAGTTTTGTTATACTTGTGGAGATACGAGGCACATTGCTAGATATTGCCCTCGAGCCTCGAGCGGTTCTTAGCATCAGGGTTCTCGTGCCATGGTTCCAGCATGGGGTGTTCCACCGCCCGCTCAGCTAGCTAGAGGTAGGGGTTGAGGTGTTAGAGGTGGAGGCCAGGCCGTTATAGGTAGAGACCAGGCCATTAGAGGTGGAGGCCAGCCAACAGGAGGTCATCCTAAGGATGTAATACAGAGTGGTGGGGCCCAGCCCCGATGTTATGCTTTTCCAGCTAGGCCTCGGGCTGAGTCCTCCGATGTAGTTATCAGAGGTACTGTTCTAGTTTTTAGTAAAGATGTTCCAGTTCTGTTTGATCTGGGGTCTACATACTCCTATCTGTCTTCTTATTTTGCTTCCCATTTGGTTGTGCCTCGTGATTCTTTGAGTGCTCTCGTATATATGTCCACGTCGGTGGGTGATTCTATTGTGGTAGATCGTGTTTATCATTCATGTGTAGTTGTTATTGGGTGTCTTGAGACTAGAGTAGATCTCCTACTTTACGATATGGTATACTTTGATGTCATTTTGGGGATGGATTGATTGTCACCTTATCATGCTATATTGGACTGCCATGCTAAGACCGCGACCTTAGCATTGTCGGGGTTTCCTTGTTTAGAGTGGAGAGAGAGACTCCTGGTCATTCTACCAGCAGGGTTATCTCTTATATAAAGTCTTGGTGTATAGTTGATAAGGGGTGTTTGGCTTATTTGGCTTATGTTCGTGATTCTAGTGCTGAGGTTCCTTCGATGGATTCTGTACCAGTTGTTCGGGAGTTTCCATAGGTATTTCCTGCTGACCTGCCGCGGATTCCACCCGACAGGGATATTGACTTTTGCATTGATTTGGCTCCGGGCACTCAGCCCATTTCTATTCTGACATATCGTATGACCCCGCTAGAGTTGAAAGAATTGAAAGAATAGTTGCAAGACCTGCTTGATAAGGGCTTTATTAGACCTAGTGTCTCACCTTGGGGTGTACTAGTGTTGTTTGTTAAGAACAAGGACGGATCGATGAGGATGTGCATAGATTATCGGCAGTTGAAAAAAGTGACCATCAAGAACAAGTATCCATTGCCGAGGACTGATGATTTGTTTGATCAGCTTCAGGGTGCCAAGGTATTTTCGAAGATTGATTTGAGATCTAGCTGCTATTAGTTGAGGATTAGGGCATCCTATGTCCCTAAGACGGCTTTCTACACTCGGTACGGGCATTATGAGTTCTTAGTGATGCCATTTGGGTTGACAAATACCCCAATAACTTTTATGGATTTGATGAACTGGGTGTTCAAGCCTTATCTAGATTCCTCTGTGATTGTTTTCATTGATGATATTTTGATCTACTCCAGCAACCGAGAGGAGCATGAGCAGCACCTTCGAGTCGTTCTTCAGACTCTAAGAGATAGTTAGTTGTATGCTAAGTTTTCGAAATGTGAGTTTTGGTTGAGTTCAGTAGAATTCCTGGGTCATGTCGTATCAGCAAAGGGTATCCAAGAGGATCCTAGGAAGATTGAGGCAGTCAAGGACTAGCCTAGACCTATATCAACTACAGAGATCCAGAGTTTATAGGGTTTGGCGAGTTATTACTATCGGTTTGTGGAGGGGTTTTCATCTATAGCAGCCCTAATGACCAGGTTGACCCGGAAGAGTGTCTAGTTTAAGTGGTTGAACAAGTGTGAGGCAAGCTTTCAAAAGTTCAAGATAGCTTTGACTACGGCGTCGGTGTTGGTGTTGCCCACAGGTTCAGGGTCATATACAGTATATTGTGATGCATCTCGTATTGGACTTGGTGTGGTATTGATGCAGAATGGCAATGTTATTGCATGTGCTTCGCAATAGTTGAGTATCCACGAGAAGAATTACCCAGTTCATGATTTAGAGCTAGCAGCCATTGTTCACGCGTTGAAGATTTGGAGGCACTATTTATATGGCATTTTATGTGAGGTATTCACGGATCACAAGATTTTGCAATACTTGTTCAAGCAAAAGGAACTAAATTTGTGGCAGAGGAGGTGGTTGGAGCTATTTAAAGACTATGATATCACCATCTTGTATCATCCTGGGAAGGCCAATATGGTGGCCGATGCTTTGAGTAGGAAATCAGCTAGTATGGACAGCCTCGCATATATTCCAATTGGTGAGAGACCTCTCGCTTTGGATGTTTAGGCGTTAGCCAAAAGTTCATAAGGTTGGATATTTCTGAGCCCAACCGTGTTCTAGCTTGCGCAGTCGCCCGTTCTTCATTATTTGAGCATATCAGAGATTGGCAGTATGATGATCCTCATTTTCTTATCCTTAGAGACACAGTGCAGCATGGGGGTACCAAGCAGGTTACAGTTGGTGATGACGGAGTTTTGAGGATGCAGGGTCGAGTTTGTGTGCCTAGTGTGGATGGACTTCATGAGTTGATTCTAGAGGAGGCCCATAGTTTCCGGTATTCTATTCATCTGGGCACCGCTAAGATGTATCAGGACTTGCGGTAATATTATTGGTGGAGGAGGATGAAGAAAGACATTGTTACGTATGTAGCCCAGTGTTTGAATTGTCAGCTGGTAAAGTACGAGCATCAGAGACTTGGTGGTTTGCTTCAGAAGATTGAGATTCCTGAGTGGAAGTGGGAGCATATCACTATTGACTTCGTTGTTGGACTCCCACAGACTCAGAAGAAGTTCAACGCAGTATGGGTTATTGTGGATAGGCTGACTAAGTTAGCGTATTTCATTCCTTTGGCAGTTTCGTATTCTTCTGAGCGGTTGGTAGAGATTTATATCCGTGAGATCGTTTGTCTTCATGGTGTGCCCGTGTCTATCATTTCTGACCGAGGTACGTAGTTTACCTCGTATTTTTGGAGGGCAACACAACATGAGTCGGGTACGCAGGTCGAGTTGACCACATCATTTCATCATCAGTCGGACGGACAATCCAAACGTACTATTCATATTTTGGAGGATATGCTCAGCGCATGTGTTATTGACTTTGGAGGTTCTTAGGATCAGTTCTTGACATTAGCGGAGTTTGCATACAACAACAGTTATCAGTCGAGCATCTAGATAGCTCCCTATGAGGCATTATATGGTAGGCAGTATCAGTCGCCGGTTGGGTGGTTTGAGCCGGGAGAGGCTCGGTTGTTGGGTACAGATTTAGTTCAGGATGCCTTGGAGAAGGTTAAGATCATTCAAGATAGGCTTCCTACAGCTCAGTCCAGGCAGAAGAGTTATGCCGACCATAAGGTTTGTGATGTGGCATTCATGGTCGGAGAGCGAGTGTTGCTTCGAGTGTCGCCCATGAAGGGCGTGATGAGATTTGGGAAGAAGGTCAAGCTAAGCCCTAGGTTCATCGGGCCTTTTGAGATCCTTGATAGAGTGGGAGAGGTGGCTTACAGACTTGATTTGCCGCCGGGTTTATCAGTTGTGCATCCAGTGTTTCATGTGTCCATGCTTTGGAAGTATCACGGCGATCCATCCCACATGTTAGACTTCAGCACTGTCCAGTTGGACAAGGACCGGTAGCTATTCTAGACCGGCAGGTTCGTTAGTTGAGATCGAAGAGTTACCCTTTGGTTCATGTTCAGTAGGGAGGTCAGCCTGTCCAGGCAGCTACCTGGGAGTCTGAGTCCGATATGCGGAGCCGATATCCCCATCTTTTCACCGACTTAGGTACTTTTCTATGTCTGTTCGAGTACGAATGGTTATTTTAGAGGTGGAGAATGTGATGACCCAAAAGGTCATCTCAAGTTTTTTAAGTCAAACTAGTGTTTCGAGGCCTAAAAACCGCCTTTTGTCGCAGCTCGATTTGTGTGCGCAGTCCTTGTGTATATCCGGAAAGCCTTTATGTGTTAATTTGAGAAAAATGCTAAATTTTGCCTTTAAAATTGAATTAAGTTGACTTCCGTCAATGTTTTGGGTAAACGGATCCGGACCCGTGATTTGACAATCCCAGAGGGTCCGTACAAAAATATGGAACTTGGGCATATGCCGGGAATTGAATTCCGAGATCCCTAGCCCGAGAAATGAATTTTTGAAGAAAATTGTTTAACTGAAAATATAATGATTTTTGGAAATTTAATGATGATTAATTTCGATGTTATCGGGACTGTATTTTGGTTTCGGAGTACGGTACAGGTTTAATATGGTATTTAAGTGGTGTCTGTGAAATTTGGTAAGAAATGGTGTTTATATGACGTGATTCGGACCCTCAGTTGTGAAAATAAAAACTTTAAGAGTTCTTGAGATTTTCATTGATTTTGATGCTAAATTTGTAGTTCTAGGTGTTATTTTGGTGATTTGATCACGCGAGCAGGTCCTTATGATGCTTTTAGACTTGTGTGCATGTTTGGTTTAGAGCCTCGAGGGATCGAGTGAGTTTCAGATAGGTTTCGGGATGGTTTGGACTTAGGAATTTATGATTTATTGCTGCTTCTGGTATTCTGATGCTTTGTGCTTTGCGTTGGCGAAGCCACTCTCTTGAATTCAAAGTGCAAGCTGGGCTGGGGAGGGGTTTCTTCTACGTGAATGTGAGGCCTTGGTCGCGAACGCAGAGCACTGGTAGGGTTTCCCTTTGTGAACGCGAGCGTGTAGTGTAATGGAGGGGGGCTGGGGGAGTCTCCGAGTTGTTCTTCTCGAATGCGGTCTAAGGCCCGCAAATGCGATGGTCAAGGGGAAAGACAATCACGAACGCGAGCAACTCTTCGCAAATGCGAAGGCCCTTCTGGCCGCAAAGCATCGCGAACGATAAACCTCTCGCGAACGTGAAGAAGGTCTTTCCAGTGTTTTAAAAACAGAATCAAAACGGGAGTCTTCCACAATTTCATATTTTCTTCCATAGAAACTGACCTTGGGCGATTTTTGGAAAGGGATTTCAACACCAAATCATAGGTTTGTGTTCTTAAACTCATCTCTTTCATTTTACATCAACACCCATTAGATTTCTAGGCCTAAATCTTGTTCTTTCATGGTAGAATTAGGGACTTTGGGAAGAATCAGGGATTTTACAAAATTGGGAATTTAGACTTCGATTTGGGGTTGGATTCTGAAACTAATTACACATTTGGACTCGTGGGTGAATGGGTGAATGGGTTTTGGTCCGAACCTCGAGTTTTGGCCAAACGGGTCCGGGGTTGATTTTTGACTTTTTGGGGAAAATGTTAGAAAACCTATAATTATGTATTGGAATTGATTCATTTAGCAATCATTAATGTTATAAAGTTAAATATGACTAGATACAAGTAAATTAGAGGTGAAATCTAAGGGGAAAGCGGCATTTGAGGCTTGAGTTTGGCCGTGGAATCGAGGTAAGTGTTTGGCCTAACCTTAGCTTGAGGGAATAGGTGTTGTTGTCTTATTTTCTACATGTTAGTGTTGATTACGACGAATAGGTGTGGTGACGAGTACCTATACATTGGTGTCGAGCATGCCCGTGAGTCTTATACTGTGACTGTTGTACCTCTTATTATATACTGTCCATGCTCAAATTGATGATTATCCATGTTGAGCAAGACTTATGATAATTTCTTTGTAATTGACCATTGTTGAGTATTTGCTCAAGTTGAGATTTATTTTTGTGAAGTTAACTGTTGGAACGAGATTGGTTATAACTGATTCCCTTGCCGGGATGTATTTGTTTCTATTGTTGATTCCCTTGCCGGGATGTTATTGTTTCTACTGTTTGGGTGAGGAAAGAGTAATAAAGCACGAATGGTTATGCCGTGCACATTCATACTTATGCATATGGAGAGGAAGAGTGATAAAGCAAGAAGGGTGATGCCGTACACGTTTACATTTATACTGATGCATATGGTGAGGAAGAGAGATAACGCACGAAGGGTGATGCCGTGCATATTTCTATTATTCATATAGTGAGGAAGAGTGATAAAGCACGAAGGGTGATGTCGTGCACATTTTTATTATTGATTGCATGGTGAGGATTGAGAGTAAAAGCACGAAGTGTGATGTCGTGCATTTTCTGTTTGTTGTGTTCATTTTCTGTTATCAGTTCAAGTGTTTTAACTGTTTAAATTCCTTACTGCTGTAATTCTTTTATGTTGAAACCCCCCATAGTATGTTGCCCCTTCCCATACATTTCTACTTAGTTTTTA